>NC_139024.1:142363828-142963828 GCF_964662115.1 Mustela nivalis
CCGGTGTTTCTGATTCCTAATCAGTCCCCTGGTGATGGCCATTCTGCTGATGGTCCACAAAACAGGTTTTGAGCTTGTTGGCTTAAGGCCGCTTGCAATGATTGCTAAATGATTTACTGTTCAAGATAGAACTACATTTATCCTCTATTAATTCCACACTGAATTATTGATAGAAATAGGACTATGAAACAAATATTCTTGGGGGGGAAATAATTTGCAAACTATTCAACTTTCCAGCTTCAATCACTTATTATGGATGCTTTTCATGATAAAGGATTTCAGAAAATAAAAGAGTATTTTCAACAGAGAGAAAGCCGCATTCCTCAAAAATACAATCATCTTGTATTCTATTATCTTGACAGATCCATAAATAAGGCAAGTAAAGATTGTGTGTGTGTGGGGGGGAGGGAGAATACCAATGTATAATTATTCTGAATGCTTCCCCACCCCCCAAGTTTTATTGGGGGTATAATTGACCCTTAGCGCTGTATCTTCAAGGGGTATGATATAGTGCTGTGACTGACATGTACTGGGAAATGATGACCACAACAAATTTATTTAACATCTGTCATCTCCTAGATACAAAATAGAAAATTTCCTTGTGATGAAGGGCACCTGG
Source organism: Mustela nivalis (assembly GCF_964662115.1). Classification (NCBI taxonomy): domain Eukaryota; kingdom Metazoa; phylum Chordata; class Mammalia; order Carnivora; family Mustelidae; genus Mustela; species Mustela nivalis. The sequence goes on from NC_139024.1 coordinate 142,364,448, forward strand.
CTGGCTGAGGCAGAAAAGCAAGGGGGCATGAGTTCGAGCCCCGTGTCGGGAATAGAGATTACTTAAAACCTAAAAAAAAATTTCTTTGTGCTGAGAACTTTTAGGATCCACTCCCTTAATAATTTCATTGTAAGGTTTTAACTTTGTGTGGTCTAATACCCAGCAACTGGAGAAAAATGAATTTCGACATGTTGCGCTGTTGCTGAAATGTCTTCAACGATTCTTCATTGACGGCCTCAAAGAAGAGGAGCCTTTGCTGATCCAGCAGGGACTGATCCCAAAGATAAGGGTCTTGTTTTAATTTTGTATGGCCTTGAGTCATTTAAAGAACTGGAATGAAACCAGTTATCTAGTTTGGTAGTTTGTTCCTTTGCAATCGAACTTGGAAAATTGGTAGGGATGCCTACAGTCTTTATCAGCAAACATGAAGTTCAGGACAGGTTGTTTGTATATGTGCTGCGTGCTCTGGGGGTCTGCAGAGATGAGCCCGACCTTCCCTCTTCTCCCCTTGACCAGCCAATGTTGTAGTCGCAGGTTTTAATTATTTTAGTGAATTTCACTTGAATATAGCCTGAGTCGGGAGTAACTATGACATGCCCCTCCACTCAAAGGCTCTAAAAGCTATTTTAATAGACATGAGTAACAAGACTGATTTTGGATAAATGATCAAAAACTTCCCCTTGCCACAGCCTATTTTTCCAAACGTGAAACTCCGTTGAATCTGAGAAAACAAAGAGCAAAAATACTTATACTTATTAGAATGCTTATTCTAATTCAGGCAATTGTGACTGTTTATTCTGTGTTTTAGGGATTAACCAGAGGGTACTATTATGCTTGGACAATGGCATCTGGAAGCAAAACAGAGTTTATTAAATCTCTTGTTATATCCCTCTTTTCAGGAGCAGATTTTGCAGCCCTTTTAGATGTTGATTTGTTGGTGAGGAGATGAGGGAAGATAGAGGGGCAGGAGCATGCATGATCTGGCTGGTTCCAAAATCTCTTCCCGGCCACCCCCCTCCGGACTCTAGTATCTGATGTTTAGTCAGACCAGGTTGGCATGCTCGCTTCAGCACATATACTAAAATTGGAATGATATGAGATTAGCAAGGCCCCTGCTCAAGGAAGCAGAGAAAGTCTGTTATCTTAGGGTTTCACGTACTTGTGGAACATATACTGTGGAGGACATTAGGAGACGGAAAGGAAAAGAGAATTGGGGGAGATTGGAGGGGAAGAGGAACCATGAGAGACTGTGGACTCTGAGAAACAAACAAGGTTTTGGGGGGCATGAAGGAGGCTGGTGGTGGGTATTAAGGAGGGCATGTATTGCCTGGAGCACTGGGTGTTAGACAACGAATCTTGGAACACTGCATCAAAAACTAATGATGTATTTTATGGTGATCTAACACAATAAAAAAAAGTGAAAGTGGTCCTAGATGAGTATATGGAATATGATTTATTCATATGAAATTTAAGGCTAAACTAACCTATGGTTCTAGAAGACAAAACAGTGGCTAACACTGGTGGTGATAGTGACTAGAGAGCAGCCCTGGGAAAGTTTATGGAGTAGAAATGTTCTATATCTTAATATGATGTGTGATTACATGTTGTATATTACCATACATAATTTTAAAAATATTATCCGTTTTAAAAAAAAGACCAGGTTGGCTCAGGGAAATCTCCCCGGGCGCCACCACTTCCCTATTTTTTTTTTTTTCTTCAAACTTTAAAGTGACTCTAACTATGTGGCACCCCCTCCTCTGGGGGTTGAGGGAAGAGCGAATAAACACCAGGCTTTCCCTAACTCCTCTCAGGGATTTTAAAACCGTTTGGAGGGTGGGGGGCGGGGGGGGGGATGAATCTAAGCGTTTTGCTTAAGTAAACTCTATATTTCATTTTGCACATAGTGCCTCCTAACTCCCTCATATAGTTACATAGATGACAGGAGATGGGGAAGAGGGGGTAAAACCACTTCAAAGGAAGGGGAACAGGATATACAGCACCCGCCCACCCCCACCGTGACTTGGAACCCTAAGCTGATTGGTTTTTTGTTTTGTTTTGTTCTGGGGCAGGGGAAGATGAGTTGGGATCTGTCCCAACCTGATTTTCTGTTCAGATTTTAAAAATACCCCTCCAAGGGGTGCCTGGGTGGCTCAGTGGGTTAAGCCTCTGCCTTCAGGCTCAGGTCATGATCCCAGAGACCTGGGATCCAGCCCGCATTGCATTTAGGCTCTGTGCTCCACAGAAAGCCTGCTCCCCCACCCCCTACTTGTGATCTCTGTCAAATAAATAAAATCTTGAAAAAAAAACCCTCCAAGATTTAAAGGGTCAGATCAAATTTCCACTGGAGTTTTGAAATCAAATGGAAATTTCCATATTCTGTTGGAATTCTGCTTGGCGATGGAAATTTGAGAACCAGAACTTAGGCACATTCTAAAGCCTGTTCTGTTTCATGTAGGTTTTGGCCAAAGAAAAATAGATTGATACTGTCAAAGTGGATGGGATACTAGGTTCTTTATTTTTTTTTTCTATTTATTTATTTGACAGAGATCACAAGTAGCAGAGAGAGAAAGAGAGAGAGAGAGAGAGAGAGAGAGAGAGAGAGAGAGAAGGCTCCCTTCTGAGCAGAGAGCCTGATTCTGGGCTCTATCCCAGGACCCTGAGGTCATGACCTGAGCTGAAGGCAGAGGCTTAACCCACTGAGTCACCCAAGCACCCCTAGATTCTATACTTCTAAAGTTGATTAGATTTGCAGGTCAACTCAAAAGGCATTGGGAAATTATTCTCCCCAGAGTAAGAATTTCCTGTGGAAAGGAAAGTATTTAGTCCCATACCCTAAGATCCTGGAGAATTAAGCAACTTGTCTTCTACCGTAGTAGTAGAAGTAGTAGTAGAAGTAGTAGTAGAAGTAGTAGTAGAAGTAGTAGTAGAAGTAGTAGTAGAAGTAGTAGTAGAAGTAGTAGTAGAAGTAGTAGTAGAAGTAGTGGAAGAAGTAGTGGAAGAAGTAGTAGTGGAAGAAGAAAGAAGAAGTGGAAGAAGAAAGAAGAAGTGGAAGAAGAAAGAAGAAGTGGAAGAAGGAAGAAGAAGTGGAAGAAGGAAGAAGAAGTGGAAGAAGGAAGAAGAAGTGGAAGAAGGAAGAAGAAGTGGAAGAAGGAAGAAGAAGTGGAAGAAGGAAGAAGAAGTGGAAGAAGGAAGAAGAAGTGGAAGAAGGAAGAAGTGGAAGAAGGAAGAAGTGGAAGAAGGAAGAAGTGGAAGAAGGAAGAAGAAGTGGAAGAAGGAAGAAGAAGTGGAAGAAGGAAGAAGAAGTGGAAGAAGGAAGAAGAACCTAGTACATCTGTAAATAACTCTTTTGTCTGGTTTCTGGTAATCCCACAGCTGTAGGGATATGTATGATCATGGCATAGAAGTAGGTCCCAGAGAGTGATTTTCTAATCCCAAGTCTTGATCAAAAATGTGGCACTGCCCTCTTCTCTGAATCTCTGCTCAACATATTCTGGTGTGCTGAGAGGGGAATAGGATTTAGGGTGGTGAATGGAATCATGACAAACAGACTTAAAAGCATGCAATTCAGAGTAGGACTATAGGAAGGGGGAAATACCGCCTTAGCAGTGAGTTCCGCTGTATAGAAGGCATTTTTTATCCCCTTCCCTTAAGCTTTTGGAGAAAAGTTTGCTTCAGAGGGTGGATGGTTCAATCTAGTACAAATCTTTGCCTGGTTTGAGATCAAAGAAGCATCCCTTAGAACTCCGTAGTGGCCCTCCCCCCTCACTGTGCATTAGAAGCCCCTGGAGAGCTTTAAAAAGCCCTCTCTGGGTCCCCGCTCCGGAGAGAGCGATGTACTGGGTCTGTGATGGGTCTAAGGCATCAGGGGTTTCAAAGCTCTCCGGGTTTTCCTAATGTACAGTTAAGGTTGCCAGTGGATTGGTCTGTCCATGGTCTCCAGCTGGGCTGCTTTGGGTTCTTGGCTCCAAAGTGAACCAAGTTTCTAAGGCTCCCTCCTCTAAGATTTTTTCATTACGAACTCTTCATACTACGTGTTCAATTGAAAATGTCAAACTATGCTCACAGGATTATTTTTATAAGCCAAAATGGTCTAAAGATGGCCCTCCCTTTTTTTGAATAAACATTCTAGGAGGGTTTATATGCGTTTACTTTAAATCCTACCAATCCTAGCAACTTAATAGGAATGGGGATATACGTTCCTACAGGAAAACAAATCTCCAATCAGCAGGAAGCTTTTGGCAGAAGATTGGCCTGAAGCATATATACTGTACTAACTTACTTCTGGAGCACTTTCCAAATTCTGCATATTCTTTGAATAGTTTTTTTCCAGCCTCCTAGATGACAAAATTGCTGCTGTGTTGGGGAGGCCCATTTATCTCAATCTTTAATCACTAGCCCCTATATAGGACTTTTTGGCATCAATCCTGGCCAACTCTGGTCAGTATCTGAGAACTTATTGGTACAACCCTCTAGCAGTAGGACTTGATTCTGGAGAGTTCTAGATGGAGGCCTTAGAGGTCTACCTGAAATGTTCTAGAAACCAGTCTCTAAAACTATTTTGTTCTGGTAAAAGATTTATGAAACTTTATTGAATAGACCGTAGTTACACAGTCACAGAAAGTTCCATCATTGTTTCTTCTCTTGTGTACATGGTTTCCTGGTTTGAAAAAACAACTGCATTTCTGACCATGGCAGAGTCAGCGTCCGACACATCCCTGACTGATGTTCTAGAAGACTTCTTTGACACAGCCTTGGTAAGGAAGCAAGGACAGAGACCATTGGTAATTGGCAGAATCTTCAAGTTATTTATAAAACTTGTTTTCTAAGATGTGGGTTTTGCCAATACTCTCATATTTTATTGAAATACATGAAAAAGAAACCATATATAACCAATGCTATAGAAAAAAGTGATTTCTTTTCATGCATACATTATTCAACTATTTCAGGGAGATCAGCTGATTTTAATAGTGACTGAAGGTCAGATAGGATTTATTTCTTTTTCCTACTAATGAAAGTCCACTCCTGCCTATTAGAGAAATATCAAGTCTAATGAATTAATGTTATAGTTGATAATGGTTTATAAAATAATACAAGCTTTACTTTTTCTTTCTAGATTATTTCCAGGAGTAGTAGTAAAGGTAAGTATATTTATAACTAAATTGATTATTTATTAGAATATTCTGGTATAAATATTCATCTAAATAACATGTAAAAGTAAAACATGTTTCAGTACTTGGCTTTATTGGCCTCCTACCCCGGGTTGTCCTGTAGTAACAGATTTTGTTATAAAGTATGTCTTGATTTGCCTGAGGTCCATTTTATTTTGTATTAAATATTTTTAATGCGGGACACCTGGGGGGCTCAGTTGGTTAAGTGTTTGTCTTTGCCTCAGGTCATGATCCCAGGGTCCTGGGATGGAGTCCTGGCTGGGGCTCCCAGCTCAGCGGGGAGTCTGTTGCTTCCTCCCTCTCTGCTGGTACCCCTGCTTATGCGCTTGTGCACGTTCTCTCTCTCTCTCTCTGTCAATGTTTTAATAAGTTTCAATGTAAGTACAGTTGACTTAGAGTTTTGGGGGTACAATATAGCCATCTGACAATTAGGTACATGACTTAATGCTCTGTCATCTTATAACATTATTGCAGTATTGTTCATACTCTCTGAGAAGGCATTGTAAGAAAGAAGAAGAAAGAAGCAAGCCTTCTGTACTGTTTACACAGCTATATTCAGGATAACTTACTGATGGGGGGTGGTGGGATGGAGCAGACCAGTGATCCCCGAGCTAGGCAGCCGTTCGCTGCCAAGTCCGGGCCTTAATCCGCAGCCTGTATAGTGTGAGGAGCATGGTGGTCGGGTCAAGGGTAGTTGTCTCAAGCCGTACCAGCTGTGCACCGGAGATCTGTACTAGTTCCCTGCAGTGGGGGCTTCTGGGCCTTACTTAAGGGACGGTCAGTCAGAATGAGACTGCATATTCCAGTCAGGACCCCCCTTCTCCATGGGGCATGGAGCCCCGAGGCAGGTCACGGCGCGAATACAAATAAGACACGGAGTCGGAGGCCAGAGATGGAGTTCGCGTTGTTAGCACTCCTCCGGCTGTGCTGCTCATCTCTGACTTGTGACAGGAGGTTTGTAACTCTGGATCCCCTTCGTCTCTTTGGCCGATCCCCGACCCACCTCCCCTCGGGCAATCACCTTTGTCCTTTACATTTAAAAATCTGTTTTGTTGTTGTTCATTTATTTTCTGGATTCCACATAGAAGTGAAATCGTGGATTTCTGATTTGTTTCACTTAGGGTTAATGCCCTTGGGTCCATCTGTGTTGTAAATGGCAAGATCTCATCTTTTTATGTTTGAGTTCCAGTCCATAGTATCTACCATATCTTTTCCCATTCATCCACTGCTGGACCCTTGAGTTTCGCCCACCGCTTGGCTGTTACAAATAATGCTGTTATAAACATAGAGGTGCATAGATCTTTTCAAATTAGTGTTTTCACTTTCTTTGAGTGAATACCTAGTAGTGAAATGACTACATCAAAACGGTATGTGTAATTTTTTGAGGAGCCTCCATACTGTTCTGGGGGCTGTACTGGTTTTCGTTCCCAACAACTGTCTACACATGTTCCTTTTTCTCCACATCTTCACCGACATCTGCCCTGTATATACCTGCCTCTTTTGTTATAGATTGACTAGATGAGTAGGAGTTTCTCTGACCTCTGTTCTGTTGCACTAGGTATATATTTTTGTGCTAGTAATACCATACTACTTTGATTACTGTAGCTTTGTAATATGGTTTGAAATCCGGAAGCACGATACCTCCATCTACTTTCCCAAGATTGCTTTGTTATTTGGTATCTTTTTTGGTTCCATACAAATCTTAAGATTATTTGTTCTGGTTCCGTGGAAAATACCATAGGTATTTTGCTAGGAATTGCATTGAACCTGTAGATTACTTTGGGTAGTATGGATATTTAAACAATATTCTTCCAATTCAAGAGCATGGTATATCCATTTATTTGTATCTTCAGTGGTTTTTTTTTTTTTAATTAATGTTTTACTGTTCTTAAAATATAGGTCTATCCCCTCCTTGATTAAACTTATTCCTAAATATTGTAATGCAATTATACATGGTATTATTTTCTTAGTCTTTCTACTAGTTCATTATTAGTATATAGAAACACAACAGATTTCTATATATTGATCTTTTTTTGGGGGGGGTACCCTGAAAATTTGTGAATGTGTTTTAAAATTTTTTCAGCTTCTTCCCTTCTTAAAAAATTTAATTTCAATATAGTTAACAGTGTTATATTAGTTTCAGGTGTACAACATAGTGATCTAACAATTTTATACATTAGTGCTCACCATAAGTATATTCTTAATCCCCTTCACCTATTTCATCCATCTGCTTGCCCACCTCCCCTCTGATAACCATCTGCTTATTCTCTGTAGTTAAGAGTCTATTTTTTGGTTTGTGGGGGTTTTTTCTTTGTTAAATTCCACATAGGGGTGAGATCGTATGGTATTTGTCTTTCTATGGCTGGACTATCTTGCTTAGCATTTTACTCTCTAGATATTGTTGCAAATGGCACAACTTCATTCTTATGGCTGAACAATCTGTTCTCTGTGTGTGTGTATATATATATATACACACACAGACATACACATACATACACATGCCACATTTTTTCCATTCATCGGTGGACACTTTGGCAATTTCCATAAAGTGGCTTTTGTAAATCTACTGTAAGCATAGGGGTACATCCTTCAAATTAGAGTTTTTGTATTCTCTGGCTCAATACACACTAGTGTGAATACTGGCTCATAGAAGTTTCTGAGGAACCTCCATACCGTCTTCCACAGCAGCTGCACCAGCTCGCGTTGCCACCAACAGTATGAGACAGTTCCTTTATCTCCATATCCTCACCAACACTTGTTTCTTTGTTGATTTTAGCCATTCCAACAGGTATGAGGTGATATCTCATTAGTTTTGATTTGTACTTTCCTGATGAGTGACATGGAACATTTTTTCATGATGAGTGACGTGAGCATCTCTTCATGTGTCAGTTGGCCATCTGCATGTTGTCTTAGAAATGCCTGTTCATGTCTTCTGCCCATTTTTCAATTAGTTTATTTCTTCGGTGTTGGGTTCTATAAGTTCTTTACATATTTTGAATACTAACCCTTTACTGGATATGTCATTTGCAAATATCTTCTTCCATTCAGCAGGTTGTCTTCTAGTTTCATTGGCTATTTCCTTCATTGTAGGGAAGCTTTTTATTTTGATGAAGTCCCAGCAGTTTATTTTTGCTTTTGTTTCTCTTGCCTCAGGAGACCTATCTAGACAAACGTATGGCTGATGTCAGAGACCTTAACACCTCTGCTCTCGTTTATGGTTTTTATGGCTTTTAGATCTCAAATTTAGGTCTTGGATCCATTTTGAGTTTATTTTTGTGTATGGTGAAAGTAATATGATTTCATTCTTTAGCATATAGCTGCCCAGTTTTCCCAGCACCATGTGTTAAAAAGACTAGACTAACTAGATTATCTTTTTTCCCATTGAATAGTCTTTCCTGCTTTGTCAAAGATTAAGTAACCATATAATCATGGGTTTGTTTCTAGACTTTCTCTTCTGTTCTATTAACCTTTGTCTCTGTTTTTGTGCCAGTACCATACTTTTTTGTTTACTATATTATAATGTGGAAACTGGCATTGTGCTACATACAGCTTTTTCAAGATTGCTGTGGCTATTTGGGATCTCATGTGGTTCAATACAAATTTTAGAATTGTTCTAGTTGAGAAAAATGCTGTTATTATTTTGATAGGGATGGCATTAAATCCGTAGACTGCTTTGGGTACTATGGACGTCTTAATATTCTTCCAATCTATAAGCATGAATTCTCTTCCTATTTGTGCCCTCTTCAATTTGTTTCCTCAATGTTTTTTAGTTTTCAGAGTATAGTTCTTAACCTCTTTAGTTAAGTTTATTCCTAAGTATTTTGTTTGGTACAGTTGTCCATGGGATTGTTTTCTTAAAGTTTCTTCTTTGTTTCTTTATTGGTGTATAGAAATGCAGTAGACTTCTGTACATTGATTTTTATATCCTACAACTTTACTGAATTCCTTTATCAGTTCTAGTTTTTTGGTGAAGTCTTTAGGTTTTCTATATAGAATATGGTCATCTGCAAATAATGTATTTTACTTCATTCTTACCAATTTGGATGTCTTTTTATTTCTTTGTTGTCTAAGTGCTGGGGCTAGGACTTCCAGTATTGTGTTAATAAAAGGTGACAGTGGGCATCCTTGCCTTGTTCCTGACCTTAGGGGGAAAAGCTCTGTTTCCCCCATTGAGTAATGATGTTAGCTGTGGGTTTTCATAAAAGACCTTAGTTATGTTCCCTCCAAACTGACTTTTTGAGGGTTTTAATCATGAACAGATATAGAACAAACATTTGACAAAGGACAATGTCTATTAAAATGTTCTTTTATATTTCATTTATTTGTGACCCTGAAACACCCTTATATCCCAGGAATACATTTCACTTGATCATGGTGAGTGACTTTTTTTTTTTTTAATGTATCTGTGGTTTTTCTTTTCTTTGCTAATTTTTTTTTAAACTTCTTATATTAGAGATAATTGGTTTGTTCACTCCTGTGGGTGTATGTGGTATCTTTATCTGGGTTTGGGATCAGGGAAATGTTGGCCTCATAGAATGAACTTGGAATTCTCCTTCCTTTTATTTATTTTTTTTTAAAGAATAGTTTGAGACAAATAGGTATTAACTCCTCTCCCCGCACCCTCACTTTTTAAATGTTGGGGGTGGGGAAGCACAGGAGGAGGAAAAGGAAAGATGGCAGCAGGGGTGGGTGGAGAGAATCTTAAGCAGGTTTCATGCCCAATACAGAGCCCACCACCAGGCTCAGTCTCACAACCCTGAGTTCATGACCTGGGCTGAAATCCAGAAACCCAGGTACCCTGTTTTTTCTCCTAAATGTTTGGTAGCTTCTCCTGTGAAGCCATCTGGTCCTGGACTTTTGTTTGTTGGGAATTTTTTGATCACTGATCCAGTTTCATTGCTGGTAATCAGTCTGTTCAAATTTTCCACTTCTTCCTGATACAGTTTTAAAAGGTTATGTTTCTAGGAATTACCCATTTCTTCTAGGTTGTTCAGTTTGTTGGCATACACTTTTTAAAATCTCTTGTATTTCTGTGGTGTGGATTATTTCACTTGTGACTTTAGGTGTGGAAGGATTTTTGTTGCTGTTGTGTTGCCGTTTGTGAGTCTAGCTAGAGGTTTATCAATTTCTTTGATCTTTTTCAAAGAACTAGCTCCAGGTTACAGATTTTCTTCCTTTCAGCACTTTGAATACATCATATCATTCTCTTCAGGCCTAGAAGTTTTCTGCTGAAAGATTGGCTTGTGTGTGTGTGTGTGTGTGTGTGTGTTTCCCCTCAAACATATATAACTAGTTTGCTGCTTTTAAAATTCTCTTTATTACTGCATTTTGCCATTTTTAACTGCTGTCTCAGGGTGGACATCTTTGGGTTGATTTAAAAAAAATTTTTTTTGTTTTTGTTTTTGTTGGGAGAGCTCTATGCCTCCTGGATATGGACATCTGTTTCCTTGCCCAGATTAGGGAAATTTTCAGCACTACTTCAAATAGATTTTTCTGCCCCCTTTTTGTTCATCTCCTTCTGAGATCCCTTAATGTGATTTTGATGGGATTACTGAACTCCCTAAGTCAATTCTCATTTTGCCTATTTTTTTCTCACCTGCTCAGTTTGATTACTTTCCATTATTACCATCTTTCATGTTAATTCACTCCTTTCCTTTCTTTAGCTGATTGATTTCATCTAGTATATTTTTAGCCTCATTGTGTTCATCTCTGGTTCTTCTATCTTTTAAGATTTATTTTAAAGCGTGCATGTGCACAGTGAGGGGAGGGTAAAGGGAGAGGGAAAGATTGTCACAAGCATAGTCAATGCTGAGCACAAAGCTCAACATAGGACTGGAACTTATAACCCTGAGATCACAACTGAGCCCAGAGTCAGACATTTAACCAACTGTGCCATCCAGGAGCTCCTCTGGTTCTTTTATTTTGACTTTAAGATTTTATTAGAGTGCTCACAAGCAGGGGGAACAGGAGAGGGAGAAGTCTCTCCTGTAGGGAGACTGATGCAGGGCTTGATCCCGGGACCTGAGATCATGACCTGAACCAAAGGCAGACACTTAACCAACTGGGCCACCGAGGTGCACTCCTCTGGTTCATGTTTTTGTTTATTTTGTTTTTGTGATTTTTGGGGGGTGTGTGTATGTATGTGTATGTATGTGTATTTAATCTTTGTTAATGGTTTCTCTTATATCCTCTGCTTTTAAGTCCATTGTATATTTTATGATCCTTATTCTGAATTTATCAGCCATATTACTTATATTCACTTTATGTCTCTTTTCATAGTCTTTTCCTGTTCTTTAGACAAAATGAGACTGGACTGTTCCAATTTTGTGTCTGTGTGTGTGTTTGGAAAGTCTGCTCTGTCTCCTGCTTGTAAAAACAATAGCCTTTTGAAGGAAGGGTCCTATATTTTCCTGTGGTACAATGTCCCCTCTTCACTAGAACTTGGTCCTTTAGGTATCCCTTATGTGTTGTGTGTCCCCTGCTGTTGTGGGAATTCACCTTTTTTGTGTGGGAATCCTTGGTGTATAGCATGTTTCTCTCCCTTCATTTCTGGGGCTGCTCCCTCCTCCCGGCCATGAATGGCTGCTGTCAGTTTGGCTTCTCACTTCCTCTCCACCCTTCTTATCCTCTCCAATATGGCCTCTTCTGTGCCTTTGTCGAGTTCGTTGTGCCTGTGTTCAGGTTGTTTTCTGGGTTATTTGCTCTGTTGAGTGTTAACAATTTATATCTGTGGGAGGAGGTCACTTAGGGTTTTCTTACCCTATCGTCCCTATGATGGTAAGAGTCCATATACATTTAAAGTAATCAACAGGTATGTATTGGCATTTTAATTGTTTTTCAGTTGTTTTTTAGTTATGTATCTTCTGGTTTCTTCCCCTGTGGTTCTTTTTTTTTTTTTTTTTAAGATTTTATTTATTTATCAGAGAGAGGGGGGAGAGAGCGAGCACAGGCAGACAGAATGGCAGGCAGAGGCAGAGGGAGAAGCAGGTTCCCTGCTGAGCAAGGAGCCTGATGTGGGACTCCATCCCAGGACACTGGGATCATGACCTGAGCCGAAGGCAGCTGCTTAACCAACTGAGCCACCCAGGCGTCCCTGTGGTTCTTTTTTTAAATTAATATTTTATTGATCTATTTGGGAGAGGATGAGGGAGAGGCAGACTCCCTGCCAAGCAGGGAACCTGATGCGGGGCCCAATTCCAGGGCTCTGGGATCACGAGCTAAAGGCAGTTGCTCAACCAACTGAGCCACCCAGGTGCCCTTCCCCTGTGGTTTGAAGGTTTTTTTTTTTTTTTTTAGGGTTACACTTGGATTCCTTTTACTTCTGAGTATATGTATCAGAGGTTTTTTAATTTATGATTATCATTAGGTGCATATGTCATCTTGTGTGTCATAGCAGCCTTTATTAAGTTGATAGTCACTTAAGTTTGAACACATTCTAAAAGCACCAAATTTTTACTCTACCTTCCATGTTTTATGTATATATTTTGCATCGTCTTATTTTTGTCTGTCCTTGACTGTTTTTTCTGTAGATATAGCAGATTGTACTACTACAGTGTGTTAACAAACTGGTTTTATAATTGAATCTACTATAATTATAGTTGTTTTACCTGTGAATTTTGTCCTCCTATAACTTTCTAGCAATGGCCTTTTCTTTTCACTCAAATAATTCCCTTTAACCTTTCTTGTAAAGCTGGTTAAAAGGGTGATGAACAGTCTTAGCTTTTGTTTGAGAAAATTTTTATCTCTTCTATTCTGAATGATAACCTTGCTGGATAGAATATTCTTGGTTATAGGTTTTTTCCTATTAGCACTTTGAATATATCATTCCATTACCTTCTGGCCCACAATGTTTCTGCTGAAAAATAAGCTGATAGCCTTGTGAGGTCTCCCTTATATGTAATGGTTTTCCTTTGCTGCTTTTAATATCCTCTGACTCCTTTTTGTCATTTTTAGTATTTGTGTCTTGGTGTGGACCTCCATGGGTTCATCTTGTAGGATTTCTCTGTGCTTCCTGGATCTGGTTGTCTGTTTCCTTCTCCAGTTTAGGGAATTTTTCAGTTATTTTTTTCAAATAAGTTTTCCACACATTTCTTATCTTCTGGGATCCTTACAATGTGAATGTTACTGTGGTTGATATGTTGCTGAATTCCCTTAACCTATTCTCAATTTCTATTTTTTTGCTGTTCAGCTTGGTTCTCTTGCATTACCCTGTCTTCCAGATCACAAACTGTTTTGTCTCCTCTAATACACTATTGATTCCCTCTAGTTGTTTGCTTTTTGTTGTTGCTTTGTTTTGATTCTTGAATTCATCTGACTGATTTTTTTTCATATTTTTTATCTTTATTGATCTCACTTTGATCCACTCTTTTCAAGTCCAGTGAATATTTCTATGACCATTACTTTGAATTCTCTATCATATTTCTTATCTTCATTTCTTTTAGCTCTTATGCTGTGATTTTTGTCCTGTTCTTTCATTTAGTACATATTCTTGTTTGTCTTATATATGTGAAGGAGGAATAGCTGTGTCCCCTAGGCTTGAAAGTTTTGTGTAGAAGTTCAGTGGTTCCCTGTAGTGCCATGCCCTCTAGTCATCAGAACCACACAAGCTGGGGTATCTCATATGTGGGCTGCATATACCTTACTGTTGTGTCTAGCTATGTTTTCAGCCCAGTTAGCTCCACAGGTCTACTTTGCCTCCTGTGGATACACTGGGCAGGGTTTGATCCATGCAGCATTGAGGGGCCTGTGTAAGTCCTCTGTGGGTTCATAGGTGAATAGGGTCAGTCAGTCTGGTGGTCTGGAATTAGCCTCTCTGTGTGAGTGTATCAGATGACCAGTCTTTCTCCCTGTATAGCTCAAAGGCTTTCATTGGTGGGTGAGGATGGCAGTCAGACTAGGTATGTGCAATCAGCCTTTTTGTTGCAAGTATACCTAATGGCAGGGCTTTCTCCCTCTGTGATCAGTGAAAAGGCTTGGCTTCTAGAACTGTGGGCAAACTGGTGTGTAGGATTATTTCCTCCTCTCTAGGGCAGTAGTCTCTTTGGAGTGGTGCTGGTTTCCCACTGGGGCACGTTGCATTGTGTGGTGGGGTAGGAGTCACTTGTAAGGATGGCTGTGAAGACGGGTGGGTTGGATGGGGCAGGTCTGTAAGGGAGCACTGGGGGTGGGGCATGTGGTTCTAGCAAGACTGGAGGAGCGTGTTCCTGCTGGCTCTAGTAAATGTCCAGCTATGTAAGCTGAGGGACAGGAAGAAAAATGGTGCCCACCAACATTTTTGTTCTTAGAGAAGTCTCCTAAAGATTCCTGCCCCTCTTCCACATACTGAGATTAGTAAATCAATCTCTTTCATGTATGCCTCAGGTACTTTTAAAACTGCTGCTTTTATGTCGTGTCTCAGGACAGGTTATCATGCTGTCTTTTTGTGGGTGGGGACTCTTCCGTAGAATTCATGTTCTTTTACTTTTTTTGTGAACAGTCACATGCTTCTTAAATCTTCATTTCCTGAAGAAAGCACTTCTTAAAAAGTCCCTTTTCTGCTACCTGGCAGTGTTCCTCTTTCCCTTTTCTAAGGCTCTATTTGTTTTCTTTACTATGTAAATGAAAAGAGGACACCTGACAGTTGCTAATTAACAGGTACATAAATGTTTTTAGGATCCTCTGTTGTCCATCTGGGCTGTGTTGAAATCTTCAGGCTTCAAACTGGCAGGCAAGTTGTTGGCACAGCTCCTAGTCAAACTTTTGATTTCCAGAGATCATCCAGCAGTATCAATGTGGCTTTTTGATAGAAGATGAATCTTTTTTTAACTTCTGTTTTTCTGGTTTGGGGCTCATATAATCTTATGAGTTTTATGGGGCGTGAATATATGACATGTGACAAAAAAATCTGTATATCAAAATTGCGCCTTTGAGCCTATGAAAGTAATGTTATGATCATACCACAAATGTTTTCACTTTTTATATCTGTACTGTAATTTTATCTTAATGTGCATAAATGAAATCATAGTGTAATAAGCAGGATAATTTATAAATAATATTATATAGTAATTAATATTGATAATTATAATAAATATTAATAGTATTAGAATAAATACTATTAACATAATATATTGCTAATATTGATATACATAATTAATAATAGGATAATCACATACCCATTTCTTTTCACTATGTACTGACTTAAAAATAACTGAAGTTTCTCCAGTTAATGCTATTTAATAAAGGTCAATACTTTGTTCAAACCCTGCTTTTGTTAGCATAATATCTTTAAAATTTTCATTTTTGGAAAATATACAATGTGAGAAACAACAAAACTACAGTAGCTCTCCTTTCTATATCTGTCACTCAGTCTGGATTAAAAAAGAAAAAGTAGTTTTGCTTGAGAAAAGGTAATCACACACAGCCACACTTTGTGTATGCTGCTCCTTTCCTCAATGAAGGTCTAAACACTGCAAGTGTATTTTGTCCCTGTCTTATTGCCCAGACTGTTTCAATTTCTAAAATGTTCTCTGCTTTCATGGTGTTTCCAGTCTTTGCCTCTTCCTGTTTTGTGGGATTCACTTCCTTATCTTCTTCGCATCCGCTTGATTTTTTTCTAAAATTATGCTTTCAGGGAAAATGCAGATTTTGGATTCCTTCATATTTACCTTAGGGTTTCTGGTGACAGGAAAGACTGTAAGTCATCTGATTCAACAGGAGGTGAGTTGCAAATAACAAATCTGCTAACAGTCGCTATAAAGGCCTTTGAGAATGTTGTTCAATTGGCCTCCATGTTTCTTCCCTGTAAATACTTTCCCTGTCTCCAGGCTTTGAAAACCTTGAACTCCATTTTGCATGACATGCCTCAGGAAGAGCGAAGACGACTCTCTTTGTTGGAAGGCCCAAGTCGTCTTATGTAAGTGACCTTGTACTTGATTATGGGATGCTGTAAGGGTAAAGCTCTCTGGTTGTACTGCCTCTGTCTCTGTTCTCCTTAGACCTGATGCCTTCATCGCTTTCTCTAGTAAATGCTTTGTGCACCTGTTGTGCACAGGCTTAGAGCTAACAGTGACGGAGGACTAAGGGGAAAAAGCTAGACTTTGCTAAGTTTTTCTTGAATAATATGTTTGTCAAGTTTGTGAGCTGAGATGCTTTCTTGGGCTATAGGTTATTTTTTCTTCTGTGAATGTGAGTTAAAATAGTGACTCCTAGGAGATTGTTAAGGGTATAGACTCTGGACCAGACTGAGATCTGGTTTTGCCACCTCTCTTTGCTCACCTGTAAAATGGAGCCAACTGTAATCCTTGATAGTTATTATATAGGTTGAATTAAGCAACCCATTGAAAGTGATGACCATGTTACTTAGTAGCAAATGCTCAAAATCTACCAACTTTTAGCTATACCATTGGAATTTGTATTGCTTTCCAAAAATGGAAAAACTGGATTTTTTGGTTTTGTTTTTTGATGGCCTAGTTAGGATTATGTAGTTCTTGGGACATTGAAATTCAAGAGTAAGTTTGTAATGTGTGGCCATGAAAAGCAAATCCAGCACCCTGTTCTAAAATTCGAACCTAAATGTGTTACCGTGCTAGCCACCAACCAGCATCATTGACATATTGTGGTACGCCGTCATTCACGTGACCTGCAGCCATGATGGAAGAGAGGAAGGGCAGCCACGTCGCCATATTATAGGCCTGAATGAAGTGATAGGGAGTATAAGGCCCACTGCTGTCATGTCTGTTCATTTAACTAGTGTTTGCAGAATGCAGTGTTTCTACTGAATATTTCCTCAAAAATATCTATCTAGGTTAAATTAATCATTACTCTTAATGTTATATTTAGAATTGGAGAACAACTGATCCGATGTTTTCTTGTAAATTTTCAAACTAATCGTATGGTCCTGCCTTACTGTGTGTTCTAAAAAGTCTGGAATGTTCTGGACTTAAGGTTAGATATAAAGTCTGCAAGCACAAAGTAGTGGTACTATTTTAAGGCAAGGATTTCTTTTAATAGTAACAAAGCAATCTGTTTATGAGAAATTGAACTATGAGATTTCTTGGCCAATCTGTTTTTTAAAATGGGAGTTATTTGAGACATTAAAAGACCAGTATCATACTTGTTAGCATTTAGCTGAAATTATTATATAATGTGGGAATCTGTTGTTGGATGTAATGTGGTTAAGTTTTTACATTATAATGATAAAATTACCAGTTTTTAAAAGCTATTCAAGAGCTCACTGGAAGGACTCACAGCATTTCTTTGAGGTGTCAGTTATGTTTTTAATAAGATTTATCCAAAAAATATATTCATGCAAGTTGGTGAGATGACTATAAAATTCCCTTAGCATTTGTTGATCTTCAGACTTCCTCCAATTGAATTCCCTTTACAGAAGGAGCAATACTGCCTCCGAATGTATAAGAACTCAAGCGTCTTTTAAAAAATGCTTTTAAGTCATTAACTTTTCTTGACATTTAAGAAATATATGTCAAGATGTATTCTTGACATTTAAGAAATTATGATGCTGAGTTTGAAATAATTTCAAAAATACACATCTTGGTGGGGGGTCTGGGGGGCTCAGTCAGTTAAGCATCTGCCTTTGGCTCAGGTCATGATCCCAGGGTCCTAGATCAAGTCCCCTGTTGGGCTCCTGCTCAGAGGGGAGACTGCTTCTCCCTCTGCCCCTCTCCTTTGTTCGTGTGTGCTCTCTATATTTTAAAAAATATACATCTTGGTTTTATTTTTAGTTTTTCAAATGTTTGTCAGTGAAAACTTGTTTCTTTCTTTAAGATCTTATTTATTTTATTTGACAGCGAGAGAGAGACACAGAAGCAGGGTGAGCGGGAGAGGGACAAGCAGGCTTCCCACCGAGCAGAGACTGACAGGTGGGGGGCAGGGACAGCTCTATCCCAGGACTCTGGGATCATGACCTGAGCAGAAGGCAGATGCCCAACTACTGAGCCACCCAGGCACCCCTGCATCTTGGTTTTAAGTTTTAATGTCAATAAAGTTTTATGTACACTACAGTAAAATGTTATTTATCTAAATGTTTCAGGAAAGACCTTGCAAGGACAATCTTGACTGTGGGTGGTAAGAATTGTTTAGAATTTTAAATATTAGAGTATTACATATTGGACAATTGAGGGTTTTGTGAGCATCTTAGAACTATGGGTAAAAATTATGGTCAAGTTGAAAATAGGAAGAACACTTCTAATTTATGAAAAGTTTTAACATGCTAAAAGCCATAAGGAATAATTCATGAATACTCATTTCCTCACCAACCAGCTTAGTCAAATTCTAACATTTTGCCATATTTACATGGTCTTGGTTTTTTTGGTCTTTTGTTGTTGTTGTTGTTTGTTTGTTTTAGTAAAATAAACCAGTTACATGTAAAACTCTGGTGTACATGTCCCTGATCTTACTCTCCTCCCCAATGGTAGAGGTAATCCTTGCCTTGGATTTGTTTTTTCAATCAAAAGTATGTTCTTCTACTTCTACGTATTCATAAACCTCATACACTATTTTTTCTAATTTTTATTTAAATTTTAGTTAACATACAGTATAATGGTTTCAAGAGTAGAATTTAGTGATTCATTACTTCATACATTGCTTTGCATATTTTAAAAGCATTCTATAAATGTCCTCCTGTTGTACATATCTGGCTGCAGCTTATTTTTTAATCCTTAAAATTACTTGAAATTAAACATGTTATGTTTTATCAGTCATGAAGTATCACAGTTTATTCTGATTTTATTTTTGTAGTAATATTAAGACTGTTGGGGCTGTTTTGATGAGTGTTTTAATATAAAACATAAAATGTGGAAATGTTTTAATTGTTATATGCTGGCCTATTTAGATTTTCTGCTAATGTTAAATACTGAATTTATGTAATGGTGCTTTAGGATACATATTACTGCCTATAACTGTAACATACAATGCCAGTCTTCAAAGATGGAATTTCTTAGAACAAGTGTTAATCTGTAGAACTCCATTTTTTTCTTTTGCTTTGCCCACCTCAGAATAACCTACCATTTTTTAATCTCTAGATTATGACCAGCAGGTTGCACTTTCTGAAGCATTGTGTAGACTGACCTTGAAAAAATCAAGGGCTGACCTTGTTCATGAGTGGTTTGAAGATGATGTCCTTGCTGAAGCTTTCAAAGAAATTAAGGATCGAGAATTTGAGACGGTGAGATTCCTGGTCATCAAAAGTCCACTTACCCAATACTTATTAAACATCCTCAGTGTTCTCTCCAACATTGGGCTCAGGGGATGAAATTTTCTTCAATTAGGAAATGATTAAGCAAATAAGGAGCCATTCTTAAGTTTCCTATTTCTCACTTATGTGAAATGATCTGAGGACTGAGCAGAATATCTGTGTACCAAATATGGGCATACAGATTTTTTTTTTAAAGGTAATTTGGACTGGAGACAGGTGATATGAATATGATGGACCCAGCTCAAGAAAACGTCATGGGGGGGGTGGCAAATTTCAGTGAATTTCAGATGGTAGGAGAGCTAGAGAAAATAGGCATTTCAGCCTTGTACAGAGCAGCTGGGACAATGAGGGGAGGTTGAAATGGGCATGGGGTGCTCTAGTTGGAGAAGTATTATAGGTAGTTGTGCTCTGAACCATCAGGCCTCTCTATTTTAGAGGAATAGTAATTTCCAGTGTTTTCCATGCAGTCTGGGTTCATGGTGATTATACCTCCAAAAAGCACCAAAATAGGTAATAGTTTGCTGCATATTCACTTTCATCCTAAAATAGCTCAAATGGTTTTCCTCTTCTCTCTAAAAGTTCTTACAATGAAGGTTAGGTCATTCAGGAAAAGGTAAAATTCTTAGTAACCATGCTCGTGTTGAATCGAGCTTTTCTGGTCAAAACCACTATGCAATTACAATTTTATTAAATCTGAAGTTTTAAATATACTTAAAATATTAACTTTGAGCCTACTGCCAGATAGATAGTAGTTGTTTAACCAGTATTGATTTTGATGGAAATGGAAAGACTATAAGCCTCAGGTTTGAGTCTACCTCCGTGGCTTACATGATGCACACACTTTGGTAAGGTAGTTGACTTACGAAGCCTCAGTGTCATTATCTTGAGATAGGAATAAAACCCACCTTAAAGCTGTGAGAACTGAATTAGAGAAACCAGTGTGCCCGGGATGTTGTAGACTCAGAGGTTAGATCCCTTTTTCCTCTTTGTTATTCCCTCGTGGTCAAAGAAATTCCACGAAAATAAGTCAAAAGTAACATTTCTCAAATCCTTTCCCCCATAGAGCCATTGTCTTCTTAATGGAACTACTTTTAGGTCAAGGCTTACATTGCTGCTGTCTATTTAGTGCTGCATAAAGATGTGGATTGTAAGGAGGGACTACAATATCCATTCCTCCCTAAGAAAAGGGACAAAAACCTGGGTTGGTATCTGTTCAGCTTTAGTATTTTGGAGGCAAAAAATTTACCTTCTTCCTGGCTTCTGGGTAGGAGAACTCTCTAACAATAATCCTTATTCTCAGAACCTGTGTGAGAAGAGAGAAACCAGGAAGGAATGGGGTAGAGAACTCTTCATGATGAAAACTGGCAATGGATAATGTTCCCAGAATAAACCCGAAATGTATAAACTTATGGGTTTGTGGTTTACTCATTCTGGGTAGATATTAGCAAGATGGATCCCCAATGGGTTAGCATATAAACTGTAATCTAGGTCACTAGTTAAATCTATTTCTTTCCCCCTCAACCCAGTGAAATGTAACTGTGTACATAATCTTTGGAAACTTAAAGCATTCCTCAGCTGAAAATCTCCTGGCTGGGGGTTCCTTCTAGAATTTGGGTCTGAAGTTTCCCCTTTCTAACACAGAGTATTGTTTTAATTAACTTGTAATAATGAATCTTGGTAGCACCCTGTGATGTTACTGGATCCTGGGAATTCAGAAGCAAACCCTAGCTTCTACATGCTGGTAAAAAATAGTAAAAACTTTTTTTTTCTTAAAGTTTGCATTATTTCTTTGAAGGATAGTAGACGGTTTCTCAATTACCTAAATAACCGACTTGGTGATGAGAGAAGGTAAGTATGTCTCTGGGTGTCATTTTATTTTTAAAATATCTGATATTAGAAATCTAGGATCTATTCTATTTCAGGAGAGAATAGAAGATACATAATTTATCACTACTAGATTATCCATTGAATAGAAACATCAGGAGATTAGATCCATTATCCATAGTGATTCGTTTGTGTTTAAAAATTACCTCTATCAGTTTTTTTTTAAGAATATTTACTTATGCTTTGGAATATGTTTAACATGTTCTTTAGGAGATTTTATTAAATGATTTTTTTTTTTTGAAGATTTGAAGTCTGTAGAGATAGGCTTATTACAAAATGTTCTTGATGAGAATTTGCTAAGTTCACTCCTTTCATTGGAATCTTGCCCAGCAACTAGGCAGAGATAGTATTAGTAAGCCTGGCTGGTAGACCAGTAATCCGGACTTGTACACGAGCCAGATGGAAAGTGGAAATCTATCCAGGATAGTATCCATTTGTAGGTTTGAGACCCTCTTCCATACTTTGTGCAGAGAGATTTAATCACATACCCTAGATAAAAATGCTTGTTATAGAACATGTGTAGGTTGTGCTGGGTATCTGCCCATATTATATTTTTTACGTTGTGAAATGTTTTGCAGGGTCTATTCATTTCCATGTATTGCTGCTTTTGCAGATGGGCATGAGGTATGTTCATCTCTGGGGGCTGTGAAAGTGGTATATATGGGTCTCATAGACCCTAACTTAGGTATACATACTTAGACCAAACTGCTCTCCCTAAAAGAAGGGTTTTTTAGAAAAGGAAGCTTCCTTCTTTTAGAGGTCTCCATTCTGAAGCCTTTCTTCACCTGTCTTCTCTCCTGCTCTAACTGGGATGCATTACTAATAAGTTGAAGGGTTCTATTGTTAATGCCAGATACAGGAATTTTAGGGTTGATACTGTGTTCGTGAGATCTATTACAGGAATCTGGCATTATTTCACCCTATTAGTGGATGCCATTATTCATGCCTGTATTTTAAGGAAAAGAGCAATTCCCTGATTCTTTCCATCCATTTGATGCTCCCTACTTTATCCACAGAAATTGGGGGCTCTTTTTTTCACAAGATACTTCTACTTTATACTTTACTGTCTAAAAGTGGGCAGTTTCTTTTTACCACCTTCTTCGGTTTCTAAATGAACAAGGTCCACCTACAGCATCTTCCCAGGGGATAAATTCTTCAAAGACCTATAAATCTTGACTCAGCTGAGGTTTCCTGGACCTTGTCATCAAAATGTCCTAATCAACAATTTCTTTGCTTTGGATTTAGGCTGTTTCTAGGCTTCTGTGAGCCGAACCTTTAACTCCTAACTATACCACAAGTTTCTTCTCCCTAGGACTAATTTTAGTAGCCTGATTGAGTTCTGCATCTCTATTTTTTCCCCTCTGGTTCTCTGAAGTTTCCAGTATCTGCTTCGTGGTGGATTTTTAAAATTTTTTTTAAATTAAAAATTTTTTTTTACATTTTTTTTTTAAATTCTCATCAACTTCAACATAGCCCTCAAACTGGCTTCCCATAACATGCATTATAGTTAAAGCCTTCATTCAAAGAAGTAAGTACATATGATGGAAAGTTGCCCAAGAAATGTCATTTTCAGAAAATCAAGTGGTGTATTTGTTTTTCCATTCTTAAGATAAAAACCCTTCATATATTTCTGATATGTCTAGAAAACATCTGGGAGGAAACAAAGACATTATTAATGTTTCTCTGGGAAGATATCCAGTTGAAGGGCAGAGAAGGAGACATTGACTGTTTCTATAAACACAATATGGTTTGAGGCTTTTTTCCTATAAGCACCTATTTATTTTACAATCAATTAAAATGAAGGTAATTTGAAATCTTCACATCTTAGCTCTACTCTAATGGATATAGTAAGGTAGATGGCAGATAATCACTTATATTTGATAATACCTCCTTTTCTTAAAGTTTCCATTTCTATGCAGTGTTTCTATTGTTTCTGCTTCAACATAGGACTACTTTCTTATTCTCTCAGCGGGGAAATATGTGAATAGAGTCCTCTGACACGTTTAAACATCTTTTAAATGTTAAACTAAAGATAGTGGTTGTGTTTTATTTTTTTTTCCAGAAATACTTAGTTATATGAAGTTAAGACCTTCCTCCTGCTTTGCAGAAGTAAGGAAATAAAGACCTCCTACAGTATTAAAGTAGTGTTTCTCCAAGAAAAGCAGAAGTTGTTTTTGGTGGACTAATTTCCCTCTGACTCTTTAACAGGATATGTACACAATTCATATTGAAATTACATCTTACAGATGAGAAAACCAGAAGATGAAAAACTAGAGAAATTTTGGATTGACTTCAACCTCGGAAGTCAGAGTGTCACTTTTTATATAGACAATAGTAAGGTAACTGTTTAATTCCTACTTAAACCAAGTGCTTAGAGATTGTTTATATGCAAATACATTATGTGCTCATGAACGCAACTTATTTTTTTCCAGAATGCTCTATGGGACTCAGTAAGACTTTTGAAGGAAGCAGTGGTTAATTTCAGCATAATAGGTAAGATAATTCTAAACCACTCCACATTTAGTTCTGATTCTAGAGCAGACTTTGTTCTTTGAGGTAGGAGGGAGATGGTATAGTGTGATGGAAGGAACCTTGCTCAGGGCCAGGATGCAAGGGTACAAGGTCAAGGACTCCTTCACTTTGTGACTTCAGGATTCAATTATTTTCCTGAGGTTTGTTTGTTGTTGTTGTTGTTTTTTTAATTGTAAAAATAGTTATAGTCACTCAAACTTCAAAACAGAATCACAATGTGAGAGAGCAATTTCACTTCTAGATAGCAGACTTGAAAACAGATGGACATACTGATGGTCGTTGCAAAATCATTCAACGGCCAAGAGGTAGAAGTGACCCAAATGTCCATCTAATGGTGAATAAGGATGGAATATGATACAACTTTAAAAGGAAAGGAAAGTCTGGCACATGCTACAGTAAGGATGAACCTTCAGGACCTTACACTACGTGAATAGGCTAATCAAAACACATATCCTATCATTCCATTTATGGGCATCTCTCAAAGTGATAGAGACAGGAAGTAGAGTAGGGACTGTGGGGAGAAGGAAATGGGGAGCTGCTGCTTAACGGATAGAGTTTTAGATCTGCAAGACACAACTCCAGAGATCTGTGGTACAACAATGTAAATACACTTAATCCTACTGAACTATATGTTTTAGAGTGATTAACATGGAAAATGTTTTATGCCGCAATTAAAAAGCTGGGAGAAGGAGAGCAGGTACTTATAACCGGAACAGGGAAAGCATCTCAGGCCGACTCCATGCTGTGCATGGAGCACGAGGTGGGGCTCTCTTGCCACTGTGAGATCATGACCTGAGCTGTAACAGAGTTGGATCCAGATGCCTAAATGACTGAGCCTGCCCCCAGGTGGTTCTCCTGCCTCCTCTGCAGAAGCAGTCCATGCCCTCTAGGCTTTATCCTCACCAAGACCAGTGACCTTTAAAACGCCAGACCTTTTAAGTCCTGCTGGTTACCAGACCTCACAAAACTCAGCCCTTCTCATTTTCCAAGCCAATGACTTTGGAGAAATGTTCTCCTTGTGTGTTCTCCTGTGTACTCCCTTGCCTTTCATGCAGACCAGCTCTCTCCCCTCCATAGCAACAGAGATCCATACTTCCTACTTTCTTCAGTGAGGTCTCTTCTCTCCCTTCAGTTGTGGCATTTATTCTGTCCATCCTCAGAACAACTTTTGGGGTATTCAGGATGATTTGATAGTTACCTAGTCATGTTTGTGGGATGAAATAAGCCTACAGTCCTCCTATTCATTCTGCCACCATCTTTTCTCAACAATGTGCATTCATAACCTCCTTTCTCAGATCCTGGAGGGAAGTACCCAGTGCACCTCCAGGGGCCACACAAGGAGGTCAAGGCAGAGTACAGACAGAGCACAAGTCTTTGTTTTCAGGTCTATCTTGTCTGATAGAAATATTGTTACCTCAGCTTTCTTTTCATATTCATTTGCATGACAAATAATTTTCCATCCTTTTACTTCTAATCTGCATGTGTCTTTAGGTCTGAACTAAGACTCTTGTAGGCAGCATATAGATGTGTCTTGCTCTTTTATCTGTTCTGTCACTGTCTTTTGGAGTGTTTAGTCCATTTACATTCAAAGATTAACTGATAAATATGTACTTATTGCCATTTTGTTCCTTGTTTTGTGGTTGTTTATTTAGTTCTTTGTTCCGTTCTTGCTCTTTACTGTTTGCTGGCTTTTTGGAGTCATATGCTTGGATTCCTTTCTTTTTATTCTTTATAAATCTATTATTGGTTTTCTATTTGTGGTTACCATTGGGTTTATAACCTCTTATACGTATAATAATCTATACTTGGGCAATGGTTGCTTAAGATTGAATCCATTCTTTACTCCTTGACCTGCCCGCACCCCTGTGTTTTAGGTAGATGGTGTCATACTAACATCTTCTTATTTTATGAATCCCTTGACTGATTTTCATAGATGTATCAAGTTTTACTGCTTTTATATTTCTTGATTCTCTTACTCTTACTGCCTTTCCTTTCCACTCAATGTCCTTAACATTTCTTGTAAGGCAGGTTTTATTGTCATGAATTCCTTTAACTTTTGTTTCTGGGAAATTCTTTACCCCTCCTTCTATTCTAAATGATAGGCTTTCTGGATAGAGTATTCCTGGTTGCAAGATTTTTCTTCTTTTTTTGATCAATGTCTTTTAAAATTTTATTTATTTGACAGAAGCACAGCGAGAGAGGGAACAGAAGCCGGGGAAGTGAGTGAGGGAGAGGCAGGCTCTCTGATGAGCAGGGAGCCCAATGCAGGGTTCTATCCCAGAATCCTGGGATCGTGCCTTGAGCTGAAGGCAGTCACTTAATGCTTAATGACTGAGCCACCCAGGTGACCCAGGATTTTTCTTCTAGCACTTTGAGGGAGCCAGAGGGAGTTAATGATCTAGTCAAAGTTTCTGCTGAAAAAGCAGCCGATAGTCTTACGGGGTTTCCTTTGTAACTGTCTTCTCTTGCTGCTTTAAAAATTCTCTCTATACTACTTTTTGCCATTTTAACTGTATATCCTGTTGTAGACCTTACTGGGTTGATTTTTGTTGGTGACTCTATGCCTCTTGGATCTGGGTATGTTTCCTTCCCAGATGAGGGAAATTTTCAGCTATTCTTCATATAGGTTTTCTGTCCTCTTTTCTCTTCTTCTGGGATTCTTATAATGTGAATGTTACACTTGGTAGATTGCTGTGTTTCCTTAGTCTGTTTTCACTTTATTTTTCTCCTATTCCACTTGATTGCTTTCCATTACTCTGTTCTCCAGGTCATTGACCTATTCTCCTTTTAGTCTATTTATTTCATCTAGTGTATTTTTAATTTCAGTTACCGAGGTCTTCATCTCTGATTCTTTGTTTTGTCTCTTTGTTGATGGTCTCACTGAGGTCTCCCACTCTTTTCTCAACCAGGGAGTATCTTTCTGGCCATTACTTTAAATATTCTATCAGGAATATTATCTATTTCATTTAGCTCTTGCTAGAATTTTGTTCTTTCATATGAGACCTATTCTCTCTCATTTTGTCTGTGTCTCTTTCTATGTGTTTTGAGAGTCTGCTATGCCTCCTGCTTTTGGAAGTAGGGGCATTATGAAGAAGAGTTCCTGTACTGCCCTGCAGTGCAATGTTCCCTGTTCACTAGAATCTGTTCATTAGAATCTGACACTTCATGAATATCCCCCTTATTTGTTGCACGTGTCCTATTGTGGCTAAGCCACATTCGCATTTCAGTCCAGTTGTCTGCAGTGGCTCTTTGCCTGTTGTGGCAGGGTTTAGTCCCTGGGTTTTCAGTGGGTCCATCTGGGGCTGCCTTGGGCTTAACTTGAGTCAGACCAGGGGTCTGGGAAATGACATAGTACCAAATTGCAAGGCCCTTTCCCTGTGTTGTATCCTGAGAAGATTTCATTGGTTGGAGAGGACCTGCAGTCAGACTAGATGGCTGTCTCTCCTGTCCCCATGGCTTGGGCCCACCGTGAGACTGGTATATGTGGTCATCTTTCCCTTTACCTAGAGCAGGAGTCAATTTAGGGTGGTGGTGGCTCCTGTAGCAGCTGCTTGCACACTGCCGGGCTTGTGATATGTCCTTGGATGCACTCCAGCCACAGGCCTATTGGAGTGAGCAGGTCCTGGGGAGAACGCAGGGGTGGGTGTATGGTGCCATTGAGTCAGACATATTTAAAATCTTATAGTAGCCTATTAAAAAGGCCAAAAGTAGATTGATTTCAACATACTATATTTCAAAAAAAAAAAAGATTTCACCCAGTATATCCTAAATAGTAGCATTTTAACACATAATTGCTTTAACAAGTGAGATCTCCTGCCTGCTCTTTTTTGTGTGCCAAGTCCTCACAAACTGGTGATATGTTTTATGCTTCTAGCACATCAGTTTGCACTATCCATGTTTCTGGTGTGGGGGGACCACAGGTCCGGACCCACGTGTCTCATTCTTCCTTCTTCACTTCATTCTCCTCAATGCGTGACCCTTCGTTTTGCCTGTTCTTTCAGGCAGTTTATGCTTTTCTTTCCTGCAGCTTGGGACTCAGCTTGTAGTTACTGTGGCTCATTGTTGAACTCTTCATGAATTTTGGTCAAAACTGTTTCCTGGGGGGCGCCTGGGTGGCTCAGTGGGTTAAGGCGCTGCCTTCGGCTCAGGTCATGATCTCAGGATCCTGGGATCGAGTCCCACATCGGACTCTCTGCTCGGCGGGGAGCCTGCTTCCCTCTCGTTCTCTGCCTGCCTCTCTACCTACTTGTGATCTCTGTCTGTCAAATAAATAAATAAAATCTTAAAAAAAAAAAAATGTTTCCTGAAACACATTACTATTTGTCGGTGGAGAGCAGGTGTCCTGGTAGGAGGCCCTCAAGGAGACTTGTCGGAGACACAGGTCCCTCTGGGCACACAGGAGCCTCCTCAAGTAGAGTCTGTTGAAATGAAGGAGGATGATTCCATTTTTGTGTATGGGGAATAGTGATTTTTATTTTGAATTTTCAGAAGTGAAGTACATCGGAGAGAATGAGAATGAATGTTGTATTTAACATATTGGGGGGGCAAAATACCTTCTATAGGTGAAAGCTTTGTATTAAAAAAAAAAAAAAAGTCTCCTTACAAATCAGATTGAATTCTATAGACATCAAAACCATTTCCAAGATTTTGATTCCAAGGTTCTGCTGTTAAGGTAAGTTAATTCCTATCTTTGAAGATCAACCACACAGTCCTATTGTGTATATTTGTATGTATAAACACACAAAGGTGCATCTAACAAAAATAATTTCAAACTAACTTCATTTAATACAATTTTTCATCCTACTGCAGAAAATCTGAACAATTGACAAATATCCCAGTGGAGTTATAGAATTTAATTTTTTTATTATGTTGATATGCATATGCATACTTTGTTCTTTTTTGTTGTTGTTAGAAACTGAAAATAGGAAGATCCTCATTATTTGCCTGAAGAAACCCATTACTATTGACAACAAAGAAGTGATGAAAATAGAGATCCACTTTGATTCGCAATTCGACATAGCACAAGCTTCCATTGAAGCTTTAGGAGAAGACAGACAGGTGGCAGATTTAGTTCTTGATTATTTGAAAATGTTTTCTTGCGTTTTTTTTTCCCCTGTTTCTACCTTCCTTGTTGGGTTTTGATGTGAACATTTGCTCAAGCAGATAGCTTGATCTTTGGAATACCATGTAATGAGAGTTGAGAGTCTGGGTCCTAATCCCAGTTCTTTCCATAGATCATCACCTGAAGTCAGACACAAGGCCTCTTTCTACTTCAAAATGCTTTAAACCATTTATTGTGAACTGTTGAAAATTTTCTAGGATAACATCCCTACCTTGCCACATTCTTCCTGAAGTTTTGAGGGTACTTGCTGAGGGCTTCTTAGCATTTTTTCTCTTCCTCTAATCCCTGAGAACTGAAGGGAATCACCAGAAATAGCATCTCGTAAGGAGTTTTTCTGAAGTTCTGTCTCCTGGTCTTCAGGTGAAATTGTCCGCTACTCTTCAAGAATGCTATGGCCTCCATATCCCTCATTATAATGTATCCTATTTACATGCAAGAGCACAATGCCTTGAACACCTGGGTGGCTCAGATGGTTAAGCTTCTCCCTTTGGCTCAGGTCATGATTGCAGGATCCTGGGATCGAGCCCCTCCACAGGGACTCTGCTTCTCCCTCTGCCTGACATCCTTTACCCTGCTTGTGTGGGCTCTTTCTATGATAAATAAAATCTAAAAAAAAAAAAAAAATTAAACCCTTAAATGCACAATGCCTTTATCACAGATGGCAGGCAGAGCAAAGATATTTGTGATAAAGGCCTAAGATTCTGTGGTAGTGGCCATTAGGAGGTTGAATTAAGAGATCAGAGAACTGAGGGAAGAAGCTTAGGGCCCATTTCCTTTTGGCACTGAGTTGTACATGAAAACACGTTATAGTCTATTAAGTGCTCTGTAGCAGAGTTTCCAAATCCTTACTACATGAAAAGACCATTTTATGGATGGGATGAGAAATAGAGTAGAATCAATCACTTCATTAAAAATTATGTTAAATATGAATTGGTCTAACACGGATGCTAGACTGGCTGAGACCCCAAGGGGGAGGGCCTCCAACTCCAACTTGGCTTTATGGGAGAACGAATTCAAGAACAAGCCATGTAGAGAAAGAGAAAGAATTATCAAGTCTAGAAAGGAACTAATTCACGGACAAAGTAGTTTTTCTGCCCAGATGAGGAAGCAGACCCCCCCACACACACCCCCCATTGCCTCTGATGAAGGGTTTTATATGTTTAAAATTACCTAACCATATAGAGAGGGGCTTTCTAAATTTGGATTTATCATTTACAGTTGGCAATAAGATAAACTTCTTTTCTAACTTATATTTGTTGTATTCTGAGCCTTAAGTTTTCCTTAACAAAAATTTTCAAAGACTACTTCTCTTTTAAAAGTCATGTGGATTTTGGCTTGCATTTCAGATGTTGCCTGACCAGATGAGAAGCTCCTCGGAACTTTCTGGTAAATTTGAGAAAGAAGACCTTGACATTTCTAGTACCCTTGAAAGAGAGACAGGTATATTGGGAAATAAAATTTCTTACTCTGAATTCCTTTTAAAATCAATGATAAAACCTTACTTGGAAGAGGTCACTGCAAGCCTGTGGTGTGGAAGAGTAATTAGTATACCATTGTACCTACAGAAAGCAAAGCTGCTAGCCACTTTGAACCCTTTTCCCTACCCAATACATTGTCTTGTGGGTCAAATGTAAATGACAAAGGAGAAAAAATGAGTCATGGCTGTGGCTACCACAAAGCTGGCCTGCACGGATCCTATATCTATTAGGAGTTAATTTCAAAGTCATTTCTCAAAGTCCCCATAAATTTTGGATTCGGAAGTTTAATGCAGAATGTAACTACCGGCTCTTACCAATAGATGGCGATGTACCTACAGTGTGGGGTCCCATGGAGCGCAATTAGAGAATGCGTTCACCACGGCGTATGGTTACTTTCCCACTTTTAATGCTCTGTTCTCTGTGTATAGACCAGAAAGAAGAATCCACCAAGCTGGCAGAGTTAATGAGTGCCCGAGATGACCAATGCCCAATAACTCTCCCCTTAAATGACCAGTCTGAGCCTGATGTGAGTATGGGAGGCTGGGTACAAGATTCTGAACTGTGTCTGCCAGGATGCAGACTGGTAGAAGCCACTTCTGGCTTGTCATTTATTTTTTTCCCTAACCAACCATTTCTCCCTTTTTTGGACTATCCTCTCCTTTAGATCATTTTTGCCTGACATGTTTATGTGTTCTTTTCTTTGACACAACTTGGTTGTCTTTGGAATATGTGACTTGGCTGGCTCCGCCTCCTTCCTTCACTTTGAATCTAGAGACTAAGATAAAGGGAAAGGGGTTTAATGTTTGCAGTTAGACCTGGTTTTCACTTACTAGATATAGGAACTTGGGAAAATTAATACCACTGAGTCCGAGGCTTCTTATCTATAAAATGGAGGTAATAGCTCATTTAAACTGTAGCCCTTAGATATTCTACATCCTGTTTTTAATCCTAACCTACTGTTTGGCATATATAGGTATTGAGACCAGTCCTCATTTTCTTATATTTGATTACATGTATATTACACAGAAATGTAACATAGTGATTTTGGTACTGACAAAACTCCTGAGGGCAGATAACATCAATTTTTTGAAATAGCCAACAGTCATTAGGAGTCCAGTCTAATGAGTAGAAACCCAGTATCTTAGTATTTAGAAATACTTTACATGCCCAAAGAAAAGCGACTCTAAAAGAACTTTAAAAGAGGGACTTCAAAGTCACCATAACTTTTTTTTTCTACAGCAAAGAAATACAGCAGATAGTTCACCTGAAAAATGGAAACCAGATGACCTACAACAAGGTCAGCTTTTAAAAAAAAACTATCCTAAGACTTGAGTAGTATACTTACATATTTTCTTGAAGCTTAACTATTTTTGTTTTGAATTTTCATGATTGGAAGTCACTTCAAAAGATTCCTCAGATTTACAAGAACCATCAGTAAAAATTCAGGATCCTAAATTAAATGACAAATCCAGGTATGTGACTTTTAAAGTTATTAAACCATGTTGATTGCTATTAATGTGACCAATTAATGGATAAGTCAACTGTCTTTCCATCTTTGCTGCATCCGGCCACACCCCGCACAAGGACAGAGCATTGTGTGCAGTGTTCTGTGGAATTGTTTGAGTAGTGCTGGGATGTTCTCCTGACCTACAGATCTCTACCAGTACACCCCCCAGTGATACCTTTGATCTCTTATTCTGAGCGAGGAAACACATATCACCTGACATTGATTTGCTACCTTTCCATGTAGGCCTGTGGAGAATGGGTCATAGGATAAGTAATTCTTTATAGCTTTATATAGAGACAACTGGAATAAAATAAACTATGCATATTTAAAGTATGTAATTTGAGTTTTTAACCTATATCTATACCAAGGACAGTCACTACAATCAAGATAATGTACCTATCCATCATCTCCAAGATGTTCTTGCCCCTTCGAAATCCTTCTGTCCTGCCCTTTTTGTCCCCCTTACTTGACCCCTTGCAATCACTGATTTTTGCCGTGATAGAAGAGTTTGCAATGATATAAATGAAAATCTGATATAAATGAAATCAAAGTGTATAATTTTTTCCTACCAGCTTCTTTCATTCAGCATAATTATTTTGAGATTTATCCATATTATGTATATCACTAGTTCATTCTTCTATATTGCCAAGTAATAGTTCCTTCATGGATTTACCACTATTTGTTGATCCATTCACCAGCTGGTGGCCATTTGAGGTCCCAGTTTTTTGTTGTAAGGAAAGCATTTGGGATCATAAATAACCCTTTGTATGGATGTGTATTTTCTCTTGAGTAAATACATAGGAGTGGAATGACTGGATCATTGTTGGTGTACGTTTACCTTCTAAGAAACACTACCAAAATGTTTCCTAAAGTGGTTAAACCATTTATCATTCCCACCAACAGTCTTTGAGAGTTCGAGATGTTCATACTCTTTCTAATACTTGGTAATGTTAATCTTTTTAATCTTAGCCCTTCCAGCAGAAATGTAAGGATATTTCATTGTGGTTTTAATTTGCATTTCTATAATGACTAATGGTATCGATCATCTTTTCATGTGTTTATTTTCCATCTTTATCTCTTGGGTAATAGATCTTGAAATCTTTCACTATTAAAAATGATTTGCTTTAAGTGTTCTTTATATATTCTATATATGTCCTTTTATTAGGTATGTTTAAGCTTTTCTCCCTGTCTAGGGCTTAACTTTTTTTATTTTCATAAGTGTCTTTTTTTAATCTTTCATAGCTATTGAAGGCCTGATGTACATAGCTAATACAGCTTGTTAGAGACCTTATAGCCTTTACTAAATGCATTGAATTCCATATATTCAGTCTTCACCATATCCCTAAGGAATATATTTTCACCTCCATTTGCTAAAGGAGGACATGAGGACAAAAGAACTCACTCGAGGACATCCCTAGGAAGTGCTGGCTTGACTCTAACATATCTTTAAAGAGCAAAAGTTCTTAGTTCTCATTAAGCTCAATTGATTGTTTTTTCCCAATTCATTTTTTTCTTCTATACTTTATGCTTTTTTTGTGACGTGCTTAAGAAATCTTAGGTAAACTCATGATCAGTTTCCCTACATTTTTTGTTTTAAATTTTTTTCAGTGTTCCAAGATTCATTGTTTATGTACCATACCCAGTGCTCCATGCAATACATGCCCTCCTTAATACCCATCACCAGGCTCACCTAACCCCCTCCCCCCTCCCCCTCCCCTTCAAAACCCTCTGTTTGTTTGAGTCCACAGTCTCTCATGGTTCGTCTCCCCCTCCGATGTCCTCCAATTCACTTATCCTTTCCTTCTCCTAATGTCCTGCATGTTATTCCTTATGCTCCACAAGTAAGTGAAACCATATGATAATTGACTCTCTCTGCTTGACTTATTTCACTCAGCATAATCTCTTCCAGTCCCAACCATATTGATACAAAAGTTAGGTATTCACCCTTTTTGATGGAGCAATAATACTCCATAGTGTATATTGACCACATCTTCCTTATCCATTTGTCTGTTGAAGGGCATCTTGGTTCTTTCCACAGTTTGGCAACCGTGGCCATTGCTGCTATGAACATTGGGGTAGAGATGGCCTTTCTTTTCACTACATTGTATCTTTGGGGTAAATACCCAGTAGTGTAATTGCAGGGTCATAGGGAAGCTCTATTTTTAATTTCTTAAGGAATCTCCACACTGTTCTCCAAATTGGCTGCACCAATTTGCATTCCCACCAACAGTGTAAGAGTGTTCCCCTTTTCCACATCCTCTCCAACTCACGTTGTTTCCTGTCTTGCTAATTTTGGCCATTCTCACTGGTGTAAGGTGGTATCTCAATGTGGTTTTAATTTGAATCTCCCTGATGGCAAGTGATGAACAGTTTTTCCTTTGTCTGTTAGCCATTTGCATGTCTTCATTGAAGAAGTGTCTGTTCATGCCTCCTGCCCATTTTTTGACATGATTATTTGTTTTGTGTGTGTTGAGTTTGAGAAGTTCTTTATAGATCCTGAATATCAGCCTTTTGTCTGTACTGTCATTTACAAATATCTTCTCCCATTCCGTGGGTTGCCTCTTTGTTTTGCTGTTTCCTTTGCTGTGCAGAAACTTTTGATCTTGATGAAATTGAACACCTATATGTAGAAGAATGAAACTTGGTCATTCTCTCACATCATACACAAAGATAAACTCGAAATAGATAAAAGACCTCAACGTGAGACAGGAATCCATCAGAATCCTAGAGGAGAACATAGGCAGTAACCTCTTCAATATCAGCCACAGCAACTTCTTTCAAGATAATGTCTCCAAAGGCAAAGGAAACAAAAGCGAAAATGAACTTTTGGGTCTCCCGTCAGTTTTGCTTGGGTTGAGTGGTCCAGCCCCCTATCAAGGGACTGGGTTCTGTGGAAACTGGTTTTTCAGGCTTTTGTTCTCTGAAGGTTTTTGTTCTTTGGCAGCTTTTGGGGCTTTTCTGAGGTTTAGTGGAAAGCAAACTTTCTGCCCCCAGACCTCTGTCTCAGAAGACTCAGTCTTCTCCCCTTTGGGTGGTCCAGAACACACAGACTCCCCCTCTACAAACTCAGCTGAACAGCACAACCTCTCACCGGCAATGCACACCCCCAGCCATACCATCCCAGTGGTCACCTGAGGTGCCTGCCTGTCTCTGCACCCATGCTACTAAAACCACAAGCGATATTGGTCTGAGGAGCCTGCTTTCAGCGGCAGTGGCTGCTTTTGCTGCAACTGCTGTCTGGGGTCCAGGCCCATGTGGGGTGCACTCAGACCCTGTGTTTGCACAGTTTGAGGAAGGCCGCTGCTAAGAGATCCCGACTAGAGATCACGCTGGGTTCGCTCAGGCATGGGCTGGGAGTGTTCAGACCCTTGGCCGGTCGTGGAAGGGTGCGGTCCTAGAGACTGGCAGCGGGCACCCACACCAGGCTTTCTCAGGTGCGGGCAGAATGGGGAGTGTGCCCAGCCGAGCGGTGGTGCAAGCAGTGGAAAGCCTCACGCTCAGGGACCACAATCTGGAGGCTCCACAGCATGTTCTCTTGCACAGGTGTTTGCCAGCAGGGGCCATCCTAGGTCCGTGGGTTTAGGCACGTGCCTGTGAACGCACGATTCCACCAGTTGCCCCTTAAGATCTTTTGCTCTTTGTGAGTGCTTTTAACCAGACTCCAAGTTGATGCTGGTTCCCAACCACAGGGTACTTTTGTATTGGGGTATTACTTTCCAATGGGTCACTTCTGGTGGCTCCCTCCCCCTTTTGCTTATCCTCCAGTATTAGTCCGAGTGTTCCCACTCTGCTTTACCTCTCCACTGAAGTCTTCCCCCACCGTAGAGATCCAGAAGTGTATAATCCTACTCAGGCTGGTTTCATGGGTGTTCAGAGTGTTCTGGTAGATATTTAGCTCACTTTAGGGCACCGATTGAAACAGGGTCTCCTACTTCTCTGCCATCTCCCGTTTTCTTTCTCCCCTACATTTTCTTCTAGGAGCTTTATGTTTTAGATCTTATTTCAGCTACCATTTTATGTTAATTTTTGTATCATGTGAGGGGTTGTCCCCCCCCCCCCACCTTTTCTTGCATATGGCTGTCCAAATATTCCAGATCATTTACTGAAACAATTATTTGTCCCGCATTGAGTTTTCTTGGAAACTTTGAAGAAATCATTTGATCGTATATGTGTAGTTCTATTTCTGGACTGTGTACAGGCATGCCTTGGAGATACTGAAATTCAGTTCCAGATTAGCACAATACAAATATTGCAACAAAGCAAGTGAAATGATTTGGCTTCCCAATGCATACAGAAGAAAGGATTATATTATCCTGTAGTCTATTAATTATGCAATAGCATTCTTTCTAGACACATACTGTATATACTTTCAAAGTACATTATTGCTTAAAAATGCTGTTTGAGCTTTCAGTGAATCATAATCTTTTTGCTGGTAGCAATTCTTGCCTCTGTTGATTCCTGCTGCCTGGTCAGAGTGGTGGTTGGTGAAGGTGGGGTGATGGGCGATTTCTTCAGATAAGGCAACAATGAAGTTCGCCACATTGACACTTCGTTTCATTAACAGTTTCTCTGTAGTATGAGATGCTCTTTAGTAGTTTACTCATGGTAAAGCTTCTCTCAAAGTTGGAGTCAGTCCTCTTAAATCCTGTTATGTTATTAGCTACGTTTATATTATATTCTAAAACCTTTGTTGACATCTCAAGAATCCTCATAGCATCTTCACTATAGATACCATCTCAAACCACTTTTTTTCATCCATAAGAAGCAACAACTCCTCTGCTCAATTTTATCACGAGATTCCAGCAGCTCAGTCCCATCTTCAGGCTCCACTTCTAACTCTCTTGCTCTATCCACCACATCTATAGTTAATTCTCCACTAGAATCTTAAACCCTTCAAAGTCATCCATGAGGAGTGGAATTAGCTTCTTCCAAACTCATTTTAATGTTGATCTATTAACCTCTTCCGATAAATCATAAATGTTCTTGCTGGCATCTAGAATGGTGGATCCTTTTTAGAAGGTTTTCAATGGACTTTCCCCAGATATGTCTGAGGAATCAATATCTGTGGCAGCCATAGTTCTATGAAATACATTCCTAAATGAAACTTAAGTAGAAATGAGTCCTTGATCCATGGGCTTCAGAGGGGATGTGGTTAGCAGGTCTGAAACAGCATTCATCTTGTTGCCCATATCCACCAGAGCTCTTGGGTGACCAGGCACACAGTCAGTGGGCAGTAATATTTTGAAAGGAATCTTGTTTTCTTAGCAGCAGATCTTAACAGTGGGCTTAAAATGTTCAGTAAACCACATCGTGAACAGATGTGCTGTCATCCAGGCTTTGTTGTTCCATTTATAGAACATGAGCTGAGTAGATCTAGCATCATTCTGAAGGGCTCTGGGATTTTGGAGTGGTAAATGAGCGTTGCCTTTAAGTTAAAGTCAGCAGCTCCATTCTCCCTAACAAGAGACTCCGCTTGTCTTTCAAAACCAGGCATTGAGTTTTCTTCTCTAGCTATGAAAGTCCTAGATGGCATCTTCCAATTGAAGGCTGTGGAAAATCTGTTTAGTGTAGCCACCGTCAGTAACTATTTTAGCTAGATCTTCTAGATAACTTGCTGCAGCTTCTACATCAGCACTTGCTGCTTTACCTTATACTTTTATATTATGGAGTTTTTTTTCTTTATTTTTTTTTTCCCCCTTAAATCTCATGAACCAACTTCTAGTAGATTCCAACTTTTCTCCTGGAGCTTTCTCAGCTCTCTAAGCCATTATGGCTTAAAGGAATGTTGTGGCTGGTTTGATCCTCTATCCAAACAATAAAGCTGTTTTACTTTTTTTGGTTGTAATTGCCATACAAATCTATAGAAATTTTAGGTATACAGCATAATGCCTTGACAGGCATATATTACAAAATGATTACCATAGTAAATTTAGTTACCACAAAGCTTCTCATAAAATTACAATTATTTTCCTTGTGGGGAGAACTTTTAGGATCTACTCTTAGCAATTTTCAAATATATCTACGTTACATCCCCTGTATTTCTTATAACTGGAAGCTTGAAACTTTGGATCACTTTCATCCACTGTTGACCCCTATCCTCCCAACTCCCACCATTAGTAATCACAAAACTGATATTCTTTTCTATGAGTTTAAGTTTTTTAAAAATTCAAGTATAATTAATATACAGTGTCCTATTAGGTTCAGGAATAAAATATATTGATTCAACAATTCTATACATTTCTTAGAGCTCATCAAGATAATCGTTTTCTTAACACTCTTCATCTGTTTCACCCATCTCTCCACTGACCTCCCTTCGGCCAACCACCAGTTCTTTATATTTCCGTGTCTGGTTTTTTGTTTGTTTGTTTCCTTCTTTCTTAAATTCAACATATGAGTGAAATCATAGGGTATTTGTGTTTCTCTGACTTATTTCATTTATCATTGTACCCTCTAGGTCCATCCATATTGTTGCAAATGGCAGGATTTTGTTGGTGGTTGAGTAATACTCCAGCGTACATATGTTCCACACTTTCCTTATCCATTCGTCTATCAATGGGCACTTCATAGTGTTGCAGTTTAAGTAGGGCTTTAATTCCATAAGTAAAATCAAATAAAGTTTTTTCTTCTGATTTGTTTCACTTAGCATAATGTCTTCAAAGTCCATCTATGTCATTGCACAATATGGGATTTGCGTTTTTAGGATCAAATAGTGTACCACATCTACTTTATCCATTCTTCTATCAATAGACGAGTTGTTTCCATATCTTAGCTATTGTAAATAACACTGTAATAAACGTGAGGATGCAGATATCTCTTCAACAGTGATTTGGCTCCCTTTGGATATATACCCAGAAGTGGAATTGCTGAATCATACGGTACTTCTATGTAAACATCTTTGAGGAACCACCATACTAGCTGTTTAACCTTCCATAGTTGCTTTACAATTATATTTCCATTAATAGTGCCCCAGGGTTTTCTTTGTTTCCACATCCTTACTAAGACTTGTACTCTTGTCTTTTTGATCTAACAGGTAAGAAGTAATATCTCATTGTGGTTTTGATTTTTATCTCCCTGATTAGTGGTGCCGAGCACCTTTGCATGTATATATTAGCCATGTGATTATCTTCTTTAGGAAAATTTTCTCTTCAGGTCCCCTGCATATATTTAAATTGGGATCCTTTGTTTTTTGCTATTGAGTTATAGGAGTTCTTGTATTTCGGGTATTAATCCCTTACCAGAGTGTGAGTTGCAAATATTTCCACCCTTTTGGTAGGTTGCATTTTTATTTTAATTGTTTCTTTTGCTGTGTAGGTTTTTAGTGTGATGTAATCCCAGTTTTTAAATTTTACTTTTGTTGCTTTTGGTGTTAAATACAAAAAATTATTGCCAAGACAAATGTCAAGAAACTTTTACCCTGCCTACCACCACCCCTCCCGCCAGCCCAGAAGACTTATGGTTTCAAGTCTTATGTTTAAGTCTGAGTTAATTCTGAGTATTGTAAAAGAGGAGTCCCATTTAAGTCTTTTGCCTGTGGTTATCCAATTTCCCTGCATCACTGATTGAAGAGACTACTTCCCCTTCAAGTGTTCCTGGCTCTCTTGTCAAGTATTAATTGACCAAATATGTCAGAATTACCTCAGGCAATATTCTTTGTTCTGAAAACTGTTGTATGTTAATATGGCCACTACTGCTTTCTTTTTCTTAGTTTAAGTATAGCATATCTTTTCCTGCTATTTTACCTTCAACCTTTTTGGGTTTATATATTTAAGGTGTTTATTATAGGCAGCATTTGGTTTTGCTTTGTTATTTATCTCAATATGATCGTCTCTGTTCTTTATTGGGATATTTAGACCATTTATATTTTATATGATCTGGTTGCATTTATATCTCATACTATCTTGCTATTTGTTTTCTATTTGTCATGCCAATATTTTTGTTTCACTTTTCCTCTTTCTGATGTGTTTTGGATAAATGGAAAATATTTTATGGCTCCATTTTTATCTCCTTTGTTTATTTGGTATCACTTTTTTTTTTTTTTAGTGGTTTATGATATATAAAACCTACCACCCTTAACCTTCAGATAACATATCAGTTTACACATAAGCCCTTAAGCACAACTCAAAGTTTTTTTTGCTACTTTTATCATACAATTTACTTTTACACATATTATAAATCTCTAGTAAGTGCTGTTTAAAATAGTTATAATTTTAAACCACTTTATTAATTTTTTATTTTTTATAAACATATATTTTTATCCCCAGGGGTACAGGTCTGTGAATCACCATTTAAACCACTTTAAAATTAGAACTTCTACTTTAGCACATATTTACCATTTCTACAGCCCTTCATTCCTTTGTACAGATAAAAATTTTCATCTAGTATAATTATCCTTTCCTGGAAAGACTTTAATATTCTTGGGCAGATCTCTTGGTGATTCTTAGAACTATTACATGTTTGATACTGGGTATGGAATTTCTAGGCTAACAGTTTTTCATTTCAGTAACTTAAAGGTCTTGCTTTATTTCTTCTCACTTGATCTTTTTTTTGGTGAGAAATCTGTTATAATTCTTATATTTGTTCTCTTATAAGCAAGGTGCCTTTTTTTTCCCCTGAGTGATTTTCAGACTTTGTCTTTATTAATGATTTTAAGCAATTTGATTGGGACATGAATTTGCTGTAGGGTTTTTTCCTCTCATGTATCTTGAGCTTAGGGGTTAAGCTTTTTGGATATTAGTTTATAGATTTTCATTAAATGTAGAAAATTTCAGAATTCCTGTGTGTCTCAGTTGTTTTAGTGTCTGCCTTTGGCGGAGGTCATGATCCTAGGGTCTTGGGATCAGGGCCCCACATTGGGCTCCCTGTTCAACAGGGAGCCTACTTTTCCCTCTCCCTCTGCCATTCCCCTGGCTTGTGTGTGCATGTACTCTAATAAAATTTTTAAATTAAAAAAATTTTTCAGTCAGTATTTCTTTAAAGGTTTAGCCTTTCTTTTTTGGTGTCCTTCAAGTTCTCCAATTTTATATGTATATATTTATATACATATATTTACATATAAATATATTTATATATAAATATATATTTACATATAAATATATAAATAAATATATATAAATATATACATATAAAATAAATTACATTATATATAAATATACTTATATATATAAATACATACATTAAATACATGTATACATATAAATATGTATTTATATGTATTTATATGTGCATATATATGTATCTAGGGCTTTATCACACAGCATACTGATGAATTGATTTTTTTTTCTTGTTTTAGTTTTTATTGCCATATCTTCAAGTTTACTAATCTTTTCTATAGTATTCAACTGTTCTTAATCCTATTTCGTGTACTTGTCATCTCAGACATTGTTTTTCACCACTAGCAGTTCTTTTTGAGGGTTTTATCTTTAATACCTCTACTTAATATCTTCAAGCTATCCTCAACCTTCTTCTCTTCACTTTACTTCTAATGTAGTCATTAGAACTGCTTTTAATACACTTGTCTGCTGGTATATCTCTTGTGACATTTTTAAAGCTGATTTCAATCAATTGATTTTTCTTCGCATAATGCGTTGTTTTCCTGCTTTTTTGCATGCCTAGCAATTTTTGATGCTAGAATTCATGATAGAATTCAACCAATACCTGCTTGGTAATTGGATACTTGTGTATTCTAGTAAATTCCTTGTACTTTATTCTGGGATGTGGCTTAGTTATTTTAAGGCCAAGTGATCCTTTTGAGGTTTGCTTTTAAGCCTTGTTAGGTGAGAGTAAAGTAGCCTTTAATTTAGGGATAATTATTCCCCATCCTTAATTCAATATTCTTGTGAATACTATACCTATGAATGCTCCATGAATTAGAAGTTTTCTCCATGGTTAATAAAAACACGAACTCTTCCCAGTCCTTTGCGTTCTGGGGATTCTCTCTCTCTCCTTGAAATGGTTCTTTTGTCAGCTTCAGGCAGCATAATATGCATGACTGGTGTTTGTATTAGTCAGGGTTCTCCAGGAAAATGGAAAATATATGATAAATATATAAGAAGTAGAATTATTATGAGGAATTGACTCACATGACTGTGAAAGTTGAAGTCCCACATCTGCCACCTACAAGCTGGAGACCCAGGGAATTCAATGATGTGACTGTGATTACAAGTCCAAAGGAGGCCTGAGAACCATGTAAATGGTGTCGATTCCAGGCCAAAGTCATGAGAAGACCAATATCTCCGCTTAAGCATAAGGGAGGAAGTAAAAGGGACAATGTTTTCTCTCCCACCTTTCTATTCAGGTCCTCAGTGAATTGGATAATGCCCACCCATGTCAGGGAGATCAGTCTGAATCCACTGATTCAAACGCCAGTCTCCTCCAGAATCGTTCTCATGGACATACCTAGAAATATTTAATCTGGGCACCTCTTAACTCCAGTCAAGCTGACACATGAACCTAATGATCCCAATACTCCACTCAAGACTTAAGACTCCTTTGCAGATCTTGAACACACACGCTCTATAGCTCTGTCCTCTCTGGTTCTCTTTCCTGCAGACTCTTACCACACATGTCTCTCCCCTACTTAGGGACATTGTTGACTTTTGACTGTTTCTTCTCCCTGCATGGCAGCCCAGGGATTCTCTCCAAGCAGTGTTGTGAAGCAACTGTAGTGCTCCCTTCACTTGTTTACTCTTCCTTAGTGGTCACTATTTTGCATTGCTTGATGTACGACATCTGAAAAAACATTGTATGTTCTATCTGGTTTTGTAGTTGTTTCAGGCAGACAAATCCAAATCAAATTTCCATACTACATATGGAAAAGTGAATTGTGAGTAAAGGGAAGGAGTAGTATGAGCAAGGGACGGGAGGTAGCAGAAGCTCACTCCTAATGGGGTATAAGATGTTTCTTTTAACATTACACATTTCTAGTGATTACTTATAATTCTCCTACTAGAAAATTCTTTTTATAGGTGGTTAGTCCACTGACCTGTAATACTAGGATTTATTAGTCCCATTGATGTGCAGAATTATTTTTTTCTGGAAACGTTTAGGGTCACCTGTTTATGGGATTTGTGCTAGGAATATGGATACTCAAGACACAATAGTTTTCTTAAGGACCTTGCAGATCTATAGTTAAGCAGACACAGTCACACTTGTAGGAAAGTGAATATTATGTCGATGTGCTCAGAGCAACAGCAAATTTTAGAGAGTCAACAAACCTGTGGAGAAGATGGCTGAGGTGATTCTTCAATGGATGCTGTTACCCTTCTCCAATAAAGGGGGGGAGATGAGGACTCCAGGAAGGGAGAAATGTATGCAGTCAAAGTGTGGGTGTGCAGAGCCCTGTCAGGGAACTGGGAGGAAGTCTGTTCTCTGAGCCACAGAATTCAGACCAGGGAGTATTAAGAATTGAATGAACCCTGGAAGGTAAGCAGAGGTCAGGTCCTGAAACCCCTGTGCAGAGCACTAAGGAGTTTGTAATTTATCTGAAAAGTAATGAAATTTTGGAGAACATTAAGCATGGGGTAGTCGTCTTGTAATTTATTGAGATTACTCATCTGTGGAGCTAATGCTTCTCAAATTGTTGGACTGAGACCCTCAGAAATGCATTTAAATCATGATTTAAATGCATTTAAATCAGTACACATTCTCAGACATACCCATAAATGTGTATTTGAAACAGGTTTTACAGTAATATATTATTATGTATACTAATTTCTTTAAAAACTAATGTAAGATCTAATCTATTACATTAAAAGTTGCTCACAACTAATTTTACCAATGGGTTCATGACTTAGTTTTGAAAAACTGTAGCTTAAAATTACTAATATAGGCAGTAAATTGGAAAGGTTTGGAGATAGAGCAAAAGGCAAGAAAGCTGAATAATGACCATAGAAGTGATCCCGGCAAGAGATAATGGTAATTCTATTCAGGAGCTTCTGGAGGAAGGATGGATTCACTGGCAGCTAGGGTAGATATTGTGGAGTAAGGGAGGAGGTGGAGACCATGTAAACAGCTAAGGTTCTTAGCTTGGCTAACTGAATAATTGGGAAACACAGGAAAGTTTAGGTTTCAGGAAGAAGATGTGTTAAATGGAGGTTCTAGGCTATGTTAACCATGGTTGAAGGCTTAAGGGAAAGATCTAGATTAGAGATAGAAACTCAAATGACACAGAATCCAGATGTCTTAGGCATTCTCACCATTTCACTTAATTTGATAATTATTCCTTTTAAAAAAGTGTAGTCCTTACTACTGAACCTTGTTTTCTAAGCATGGTCTGGTTAAAGCAGCTGGTTATTACTTTTTTGGCTTTGTTTCTGCCATTCTATTTATGCCAATTAAAATTGTACTGTATAAGATATTTACAGTAACATCTCTGCTTTTTCTTCCACTTACTTTAGTCTCATTCTGCCATTTTTCCTATCAGCTTTCTTTCAGGCTCTTATTCAAGGAGTATGATGGCTTAGCCTTTTAGAATTCCAAATACTGATAGGTCCTTATTTCATTCAAATTTAATTGCTTTGCTACTTGACTTTCCTGTCTATTTAGATGCCTTCTTCTTTTGGTTTTCTTCAAAGTGATATACGAGTTGTTGCACTTACTAACCTTAATGAATCATTTTCCTTTGTCCTCTATTTTTTTTTAACTTTTGAAGAGTGACTAATTACATTTTAGTAGTTACATATAGAATGCAATATGGTACTAAAATTTATGCTTTGGAGTTGGATTTGTGTTTAAATCCTGACTTGACCACTTACTAAGTTGGACAGGTTACTTAACACTTGTGAATTCAGTTC
This sequence comes from Mustela nivalis, assembly GCF_964662115.1. Lineage (NCBI taxonomy): Eukaryota > Metazoa > Chordata > Mammalia > Carnivora > Mustelidae > Mustela > Mustela nivalis. The sequence continues at coordinate 142,409,121 of NC_139024.1, forward strand.
TCTTACCCATAAAGTGAAATGATTAAATGAGAGATGTCATATACTTAGCATAGTGTCTGGATTTTAGTAAGTATTCAGTGAATGCTAGCTTATATTTAAGGGAAATAAACACGGTAAGATCATGTCTTTAGAAGCCAGACAAGTTAAGCACATTCAAATTTCACCTAGCTCTACCACTTCTAGCTGGGTAACTTTTGAGCAAGGTACTTTTTCTCTCCTTGCTTCAACTGCCTCATCTGCAAAACAGCGATAATACCTATGTCATGGTGTTGTGAACAATTAAAAGAATTAAGACCTGTGAAGGGCTAAGAACAATGTCTGGTATTTATGGAGCAATCAATAAATATAGCTATTATTGTTACTATTGTTATTAACTCAGAGTCTGTGCTTATTACTGTGTACCCTCTTCTGAAGATTTCCTCTGACTAGGGTCAACCACATTTTTGCTGATAGGTGTGTAGTGACTTCCAGTTTTCAGATGATGCCACTGTTGAACAGTGAAGCAGGTGAGATAGGCTGTACCTTCTGAATGTTTACTGGGAGATATTGAGAATATAAAATTCAAAGTTGACCTATCAGAATACAAGCTGACTTTTTTTTCTTTTTAACCCAAAGATTTATCTAACTGAAAACAAAAATACTTATCCTACTGATTGTTACACTGGGTGGAAGGAAGGCTCCCCATGGCTCAAGGAAAGTGCTTAGAGAACATGGGATTTTAAAATCAGAGGACCATTTCTTCGGAAAAATCCAGGCAAAGCAGTTATGAGATGACAATCAGTGCCCTTAGGTGTAGACATTTTACTATCTCTGGCTTCAACACAAAGAACTTTCTGTGGGAAGTTTAGAAGTTTTAGGTTACATGGTCAGCCAGGAGCTATGGCTGCTGCTAGTTCATCATTGATGTGACGATAAGTACAGTGTTTTCATCCTTCTTAGACAAGAGAATACTCAGTTTAGGTTCTGCAGTGTCACCTGACTTATGTAAAAAGTTTCAGGTCATTGTGTGTATTGCAGCTCATTTAAAAATAATCTTGTAAAGCATAGGGCATTACTCCTTTTTTTTTTTTTTTAAAGATTTTATTTATTTATTTGACAGAGATCACAAGCAGGCAGAGAGGCAGGCAGAGAGAGAGAGGAGGAAGCAGGCTCCCTGCCGAGCAGAGAGCCCGATGCGGGACTCGATCCCAGGACCCCGAGATTATGACCCGAGCCGAAGGCAGCGGCTCAACCCACTGAGCCACCCAGGCGCCCCGAGGGCATTACTCCTTTTTTGTATTGTCTGTCTGGTTTTAGTACCAGGGTAATTCTTGCCTTGTCAAATGAATTTAGAACCTTTCATTCTTCTTTTATTTTTGGGAATAGTTTGAGGAAAAATCAGTATTATCTGAACTTTAAATGTTGGTAGAATTCATCTGTGAAGCCATCTGGTCCCAGATTTTTGTTTATTGGGAGTGCTTTTTTTATTACTGATTTAATTTTATCACTAGTAATTAGTCTGTTCAAATTTTCAGTTTCTTCCTGATTCAGTTTTAGGTTCCATGTTTTTAGGAAATTTTCCATTGTGTAATTTGTTGGTGTATGATTTTACATAATATTCTAATTCTTTGTATTTTTTTTAAACAGACTTTTATTTGAAGATTTATGTTCAAATTCTGGCTATGTGACTCACTTGCTGAGTGATCTTGTTTATTATTTTAATTTAAAGATTTTTAAATTAAAAGCATGAGTGAGAGAAGGAGCGTGAGTGGAGAGAAGGGAAGAGGGAGAAGCAAAAACTCCCTGCTGAGCAGGGAACCCACCAAAGGGCTCGATCCCAGAGATCATGATCAGAGCCAAAGGCAGATGCTTAACCAACTGAGCCACCCAAGTGCCCCAAACCTTTGTATTTCTGTGGTGGTATTTCTTCATTTCTGATTTTTTGAGTCTTGTTTTATTTTTGAGACTGGGCTAAAGGTTGATCAATTTTGTTGTTCTTTTCGAAGAATCAGCTCCTGGTTTCGTTAACTTGTGCTCTTGGAAGTTTTTTCTGTCTTTATTTCATTTAATCTTACTTCTTTCCTTCTATTATTGGTTTGGGCTTTGTTGTTGTTTTACTAGCTCCTTTAGGTGTGAGGTTAGATTGTTTAAGGTTTTTTTCTTGCTTTTTGAGGTAGGCCTGTATTGCTATAATCTTCACTCTTGGGCTGCTTTTCCTGTGTCCCAAAGATTTAGAACTATTGTGTTTTCATTTGTCTCCATGTATTTCTTGATTTCCTTTGGTTTCTCAGTTGAGGCATTTGTTATTTACTGGCTTATTATTGAACCTTGATGTAGTAGCATTCTTTCCAAATTTTTTCTTCATATTGATTTCTAATTTCCTATTATTGCAGGGGAAAAAGATACATACTATGATTTCAACCTTTTTGAATTTGTTGTGACTTGTGGCCTAACATGTGATCTATTATGGAGAATCTTCTATGGGCACTTGAAAAGTTGTAGTCCACTGTTCTAGGATAGAATATATCCTGAATATATCTGAATATATCTGTTAGATTGATCTGCTCCCATGTGTCATTGAAAGCTATTTCCTTGTTTTCTTTCTGTCTAGATAATCTATCCTTTAATGTTAGTGGTGTGTGAAAGTCCCCTACTGTTACTGAATTATGATAGCTATCTTCTTTATGTCTGATATAACTGCTTTATGTTTTTGGATGTGTTCCTGTGTTGGGTGGATAATATTTACAATTATTAGATCTTCCTGCTGGACTGCTCCCTTTATCAAGTAATGTCCTTTCTTGTTTCCTGCGATAGCCTGTTTTACAGTCTGTTTTTACCTGAAATGAGTATTGCTACCTCAGCTTTGTTTTCACTTCCATACGCATAATGTTTTTCCATCCCTTCACTTTCATTTGCAAGTGTCTGTAGGTCTGGAGTGAGTCTTTTATATGCAACATATGGATGATCCTGTTTTAACCATTCAGTTACCTTATGTCTTTTTATTGGAGCATTTAGTCCATTTATATTTGAAGTAATTATTGATAATTATGCACTTATTGCCATTTTGTTACTTATGGATTTTTATAGTTCTTCCTTCTCTTCCCTTGTGGTTTGATGGCTTTGAATGATATGCTTAGATTCCTTTCTCTCTATTTTTAGTATTTTTTTAAAAGATTTTATTTTATTTTATTGGACAGTGAGAGAGAAGAAATACAAGCAGAGGGAGTGGGGGAGGGAGAAGCAGGCTTCCCGCTGAGTGGGGAGTCCGATGCAGGGCTCAATCCTAGGACCCTGGGATCCAGACCTGAGCTGAAGGCAGATGCTTAACAACTGAGCCACCCTGATGCCCCTATTTTTAGTATTTCTATGACAGGTTTTTGATTTGTAGTTACCATTAGGTTTATATAGAACATCCTATGCTAACAGTCTGTATTAAGTTAATAGCCACACAAGTTTAATTGTGTTATGTTAGTCACTATACAGTACATCATTGTTTTTTGATGTACTGTTCCATGATTCATTGGTTGTGAATCCATTGCTAACCCAGTGCTAACCCATTCTAAAAGTACTACATTTTTATTCCCTCCCCATTTTTAAAATAATTTATTTGAAAAGGGGGAGGAGGGGCAGAGGGTGAGAATCTTCAAGTAGACTCCCCACTGAGCATAAAGCCAATCATGGGGCTTGATCTCACAACCCATGAAATCATGACCTGAATGAAAGCCAAGAGTTGGACGTTGAACCAACTGAGCCATGCAGGTGCCCCTATGCCCTCCCTGTTTTATGTATATGATGTCATACTTAATAGGATTTTGTTTCGTGAATTCTTTGATTTTTTTTTTAATTCTTTTAAGATTTTATTTAGGGATGCCTGGGTGCCTCAGTTAGTTAAGCTTTGACTCTTGTTTTTGGCTCCAGTTTTGATCTCAGGATCCTGGGATTGAGCCCCGCATAGGGCTCTGTGCTCACTGGGGATTCTGCTTGAGGTTTTCTCTTTCTGTCTGCCCCTCCTCTCTCTTTCTCTAAAATAAAGAAAACATGGGGGGGAAAAAAAGGTTTTATTTATTTGACAGAACAAGCAGGGGGGAGCAGCAGGCAGGCGGAGAAGCAGACGCCCCACAGAGCTGATGCCAGGACCCTGGGGGATCATGACCTGAGCCAAAGGTAGATGTTTAACCAGCTAAGCCACCCAGGTGGCACCCAGGTGCCCCTTGACCAATTTTTACAAGTGTAATTAATATTCCTGCTTTTGTGTACTGCTTTTATTATTTTTCATTTACTTGTGAAAAATTTCCCTTTCCTAATTTACTTCTGATTATGGCCTTTTCTTCCCACTCAGAAAAATTCCCTTCACTGTTTCTGGTAAGGCTTGGTTAGTGGTGATGAGATCCTTAACTCTGGTGTGGGAAACTATTTACCTCTCTATTCTGAATGATAGTCTAGCTGAATAGAGGATTCTTGGCTGCAGTTTTTCTCTTTGCAGCACTTTGAATATGTGCCACCTTTCTCTGGCCTGCAAAATTTCCGCTGAAAAATCAGCTGATAGCTTTATGGTGATTCCTTTTTATGTAACTCTTTTCTTTTTCTCTTGCTGCTTCTAAAATTCTATTGCTACTTTTTGTCATTTTAATTAGTATGGCTTGGTATGGGCCTCCTTGGGTTGATTTTCGTTGGTGTTTCTCTGGGCCTCTTAGGGATCTAGAGGTCTGTTTCCTTCCCCAAATCAGGCACATTTTCAGCTATGATTTGTTCAAGAATGTTCTGCCCCTTTCTCTCTTCTCCTTTTGAGATCCCTATAATGCAACTGTTATTTAGCTTAATGATGTTTGAGTTCCCTTAACAAATTTTTTCATTTTTTATTTTTCTTTTTGTCATTCAGCTTGGTTGCTTTCCATTACTGTCTTCCAGCTCACTGATATGTTCTTCTTCTGTCTACTATTCCATCTAGTGCATTTTAATTTCAGTCAAGTTAATCTCTGATTGGTTCCTTTTATATTTTTCTTTGTTGGAGGATTCATTGCGATCCTCCGATCTTTTCTCAAGTCCAATGTCTTTATGACCACTACTTGGAAGCCTATTGCTTATCTGTTTCATTTAGTACTTTTGCTGTGATTTTTGTCCTGTTCTTTCTTTTGTGACATACTCATTTCAACTACCTTTCTGTTCTGTGTGTTAGGAGAGTCAGCTATGTCTCCTGCTCTTGAAAGTAGTGGCCTTTGAAGAGGAGCTCTTCTAGTGCAGTTATCTCCTGTTTACTAGAACCAGACCCTTCAGGGATGTGCTATGTGTGCCCTTCTACAGTTGCTGAGCCATGCTTACCTTCAATCAGCTACAATGGCTCACATTGTCTATTTTGTGTAGTGTTTGGTTCCTCTGCTGCTAAGGGACCAGTGTTGGGCTTACAGTTGGCTCACACTAGTTACCTCCTTCCAACCATCTGCTGGGCCTGCAGTTGCACTGAACTGGAGAGCGCCCTGCCCTCTCTGTGTTGTCCCAAAGAGGCTTTTGCTGGTGGGCAGGGTCTGCAGTCAGACCAAGTGTCTGCACCCAGCCCACTGCTAGGACTGCAGTAAAACTGGTGTGTATTGTTATCTTCCTGTTTTCCCCAGAGCAGGAGTCACTTTGGAATGGCATTGGTCACTGTTGGGGTTGCTTGCACTATGAGATGCATCACACATTGTTTTTGAGGGACTCATGCTGAAGGGTATGTGGGCTGGCTTGGGTGGATAGATCCACAGGAGAATGTGGGTGTGGGGTCCATGATGTTAGCAAGTTAGATGCCTACAGGTGTCCAGGTATCTAGGCTGGGGAGGAGGGAGAGGAATAGTACCAACCAGCTCTTTTGTTCTTACAGAAGTTCCCTAAAGGTTATGTTAGGCTCACTCCTCCAGCACCTGTTCTGATATTAGTAAATAAATCTTCCTGAGTAGCCCAGGTGCAAACTGGTGCTTCTATACTGTATCTTGGAGGGTTGTTTGTTATAGCAGATCTTTAATGGCGGGGACTCTATTTCCTATCATACCCCCGCCCCAGCCTTTCCAGAGCCATGCCCACTGATTTTTTAGAGTACCCAGAATTAAATGCCACTAATAGGAAAAACTTGCAGAGGTAACCCCAACTGGTTTTCACGGCCAAGTGTTATGGGGATTCCCCTTCCCTGTGTAGGTCCCCCATGCCTGGGATACCTGGTATGGGGTACTCTTCTCTTCCTTCTCCATCCTTGTATCTTTGATGGGAGTTTGCTTCCTGATATTCCCACTATGTTCCTCTCATCGTTGATATGGCCTCCTATCATTAACAATGAACAGTCTGTTCTGCCATTCTTTGGGTCCCTTTCTGGGTTTGTTGCCCTGATGCGGCTGTTATCTAGGTGTTTCTATGGAATGAAGTGAACTTAGGGTCATCCTATTCCACCATCTTCCCCTGCATTTTGTCTTCATGAACTTAATTAGTTTCATTAAAATCCATTGGTCTGTCTTGTAATTTGAGTCCATCTTTTACAAATGAATGATTTGGGGACATCATTCATTAGTTGATTATAAAATTTTAGTTGAGTTACACAGCTTTTAAAAATGTTGATGCAATGCGGCGCCTGGGTGGCTCAGTTGGTTAAGCCTCTGCCTTCTGCTCAGGTCATGATCCCAGGGTTCTGGGATGGAGCCCCGCATCGGGCTCTCTGCTCAGCAAGGAGCCTGCTTCCCCCTCTCTCTGCCTACTTGTGATCTGTCAAATAAATATATAAAATCTATTAAAAAATGTTGATGCATTTTATTATCTAAAATAAAAAAAATCACATTAATATCCCCATAATTTTCATCAGAAATGCCTTAAGTATTGAGAAGTATTGTGTTGACATTTCTAAATTTTTCAAATACAGGTTTTTCACTGAAAAGCTTGAATTTTATCCTTGGCAAAAGATTGTCAGTTATGTTAGGCTCACTTCATTTGTTTTTGAGAAAATCTCTGCTATCACCTGTCAGGTCTTTCACCTAAAGTGTTTCAAAGAGAAAAAAAATTGCTAGTCCATCTCATGACTCAAATGATCACAGAAGTCTTTTTCCTTGAGACAACCTCTGTACTTGTGTGTGTCACAAAAGTGCTCCGTGTCTATCCCATTTAATCCCACAGAATATAAAAAGACACATACTCAAGGGTTGAGATTTAATGAAGGTAATAATTTTTACTGCTTTCCCAAGGTATACTTTTTTTTTTTAAGATTTTATTTATTTATTTGACAGGCAGAGATTATAAGTAGGCTGAGAGGCAGGCAGAGAGAGAGAAGGAGGAAGCAGGTTCCCTGCTGAGCAGAGAGCCTGATGCGGGGCTCCATCCCAGGACCCTGGGATCATGACCTGAGCTGAAGGTAGAGGCTTTAACCCACCAAGCCACCCAGGGGCCCCTTTCCCAAGGTATTCTTAAAAAGAATAGAATCTTCTGTAAAAATAGGAGTGTAGAAGAAGCTAACACTTTTTTTATTTCTTCACAAACCAAAATGCAACTTCCTAGCCCATTCTGAGGATATATGTGCAAATATCAACTATAACATCTGGTTAAGTATTTGGGTCCCTAGATAAAAGTACTTGGGTTCAAATCTTTGCTTTATGTGTAACCTTGGACACAGTACTAATCCCTCTAAGCCTCTGTGTCTTCATCTGTAATGTTTGATAATCGAGGAATCCCTCTCCTAGGGTTGTTGAAAAAAACACAATGGGATCACACCCATGAAGTATTTACTATAAGTTTTCTGTGACATTTGCTGGGCAGGTGAAAATTCTCTTTCCTGTAAATGCTCCCTGATTCTTTCAATTTGTTTTATTTTTATTAAAAATATAAACCGTCATACCACACTGTTTTACAAATACTGAATCACGCTTGCGTACCAGAAATAAACTCTACTTTGTTGTGGTGAATGATTTTTTAAATGTATTGTTGGATTTGGTTTGCTAATACTTTATTGAGGATTTTGTATCTATATTCATATATAGTTCTTTTTTTCAGGTGTCCTTACTGGGTTTTGGTATAAAGGGGACACTGGCATCATAGAATGAATTTGGAAATTTTCCTTCCTCATCCATTTGTTGGAATAATTGAAGAATAGGAATTAACTCCTCTTTAAATGTTTGGTAGACTTTGCCTGTGAAGCTGTTTGGTTCTGGACTTTTTTGGGGAAAGAGAGTTTTTCGACTCCTGATTCAATTTCATTGCTGATGATTGGTCCGTTCTAATTTTGTTGCTTCCTGCTTTAATTTTGGTATGTTAGGAATTTATCCATTTCTCCTAGGATGTCCAATTTGTTGGCATATAGTCTTTCATGCTATTCCCTTATACAGAGGTATTTCTGAGGAGTTGGTTGTTTCTCCTCTCTCATTAGTAATTTTATTTGGGTCCTTTCTTTTTCTAAGTCTTGCTAGAGGTTTATCAATTTTATTGCTCTTTTCAAAGAACCAGCTTCCGGTTTCATAGATCTGTCGATTTGTTTTTAGATTCTTTATCACTTATTTCTGCTGTAGTGTTTAGTATTTCCTTTTGCTGGATTTGGGTTTTGTTCTTTTTGTACCTCCTTTAAGTGTAAGGTTGGGTCATTTATTTGAGACTTTTCTTCTCGATATAGGCCTGTATTGCCAAAAACTTTCCTCTTAGAACCACTTTTGCTGCATTCCCCAAATTTTGGTGTTCCCTAGAGCGTGTCATGCTTAGCGAAATAAGTCAAGCAGAGAAAGACAACTATCATATGATCTCCCTGATATGAGGAAGTGGTGATGCAACATGGGGGCTTAAGTGGGTACGAGAAGAATAAATGAAAAAAAATGGGATTGGGAGGGAGACAAACCATAAGTGACTCTTAATCTCACAAAACAAACTGAGGGTTGCTGGGGGGAGGGGGGTTGGGAGAAGGGGGGTGCAGTTATGGACATTGGGGAGGGTATGTGCTTTGGTGAGTGCTGTGAAGTGTGTAAACCTGGTGATTCACAGACCTGTACCCCTGGGGATAAAAATATATGTTTATAAAAAAATAAATTTTGGTGTTCCCATTTTTTTCACTTGTTTTCATGTAATTTTTTATTTCTTTGATTTCTTGGTTGACCCATTCATTGTTTAATAACAAGTTATTTAACCTCCACATATTTGTATTCTTTCCAGACTTTTAATTGGCATTGATTTTCATAGCACTGTAATCAGAAAAGAAACATGGTAGAACTACTATTATTATTATTATTTTTAAATTTTTTGAGACTTGTTTTGTGACCTAATGCATGATCTGTTCTGGAAAAGATTCCATGAGCACTCAAAGGTATGAATTCTGCAGCTTTAGAATGGAATGTTCTGATTATGTTAAATTCATCTGGTCCAGTGTGTCATTCAAAGCCATTGTTTCCTTGTTGCTTTTCTGTTTGCATGATCTGTCCATTGATATAAGCGGGGAGTTAAAGTCTCCTACTGTTATTGTATTACTATCGATTATGTACCCAAATACACAAAATAACATGAAAATATGTTGGGTACATAGGTATGTACAATTGTTATCTTATTGGATTGTCTCCTTTATTATTAAATACTGTACTCCTTTGTCTCATGTTACAGCTTTTGTTTTAAAGTCTGTTTTGTCTATGGTTACCCTGACTTTCTTTTGGCATTCATTTGCATGATAAATATTCTTCCATTTGTCCATGTGAGGACATCTGCAGGTATCTTTAGGTCTGAAATGAGTCTCTTATAGGCACTACATAATGGGTCTTTTTTTTTTTAATCCACTCTGTCATCCTATAAAGAGTAGCATTTAGTTCATTAACATGCACAGTAATTGATAAATATGTATTTATTGCCATTTTCTTGTTTCTGTAGGTTTTTCTCTGAAAATCTCTTACACTCTCTGTTGGTTTTCTTGAGTGATATGCTTGGGTTCCTTTCTCTTAATTCTTTGCATATGTATTAGCAGCCTTTGATCTGGTTACCATTTGGTTTGTATAGAACATCTTCTGCATATAGTAGTCTGTATTTACTTGATGGTCACTTGAGTGTAAACCTCTTTATTAGTGATTAAACATCTGCCTCCCATGTTTTAGGTATAGTGTCCTTTTACGAATCCCTTTCTGATCTTTTATTGAAATTGTATTTTTACTTCTTTTGTTTTTCATTTTTTACTTATGGCATTTCTTCCTATTCAGAGTCGCTTTTAATATTTCTTATAGGACTGGTTTACGGGTCATGACAACCTTTAGTTTTTATTTGTCTGGGTAATTCCATCTCTCCTTCTATGCTGAATTATAACCTTGCTGGATAGAGTATTCTTGGTTTCAGGTTTTTTCTTTTGGCATGTTGAATATATCATGCCACTCCTTTCTGGCCTACAAAGTTTCTGCTGAAAAATTTGCCCATGCCCTTAAAGGTTTCTCTTGTATGTAACTGTCTTCTCTTGCTTCTTTAAAATGTCTTTATCACTACTTTTTGGCATTTTAATTACTTTGTGTCTTGGTGTGGACCTCCTTGGGTTGAATTTTTAAGGGGATCTCTGTGCCTCTTGGGTTTGGATATCTTTTTCCTTCCCCAGATTAGGGAAGTTTTCAAGTTGCTCTCTTTAAATTTTCTGCCCCCTTTTTTCTCTTCTGGTACTCCTATAATATGAATGTTACTATTTTAATGGAGTCATTGAGTTCCCTAAGTCTATTCTTGTTTTGCATAATTCTTCTTTCATTTAGCTTAATTAATTTCCAATACTCTTCTAGGTTATTAATTCATCCCTCTGCTTCATCTAGACTCTTACTTATTCCATCAACTGTATTTTTAAAATTTCATGTATTGGGTTCTCCATCTGATTGTTTTTTTTCCTAATCTCTGTATTAGGGGATTTACTGATGTTCTCCACTTTCTTTCCTCAAGTCTGTTGATATCTTTATTATCATTACTTTAAATTCTCTATCAGGGATATTACTTATATCTGCTTTGCTTCAGTCTCTTGCTGTGGTTTTGTCCTGTTTTCATTTGGAAGTTTCTCTGTGTCCTAATTTTGTCTGGCTTTCTGTCTGTTTCTATGTGCTAAGAAAGTCAGCTACTTCTTTTGTTTTTAATAATAGTCTTATGAAGAAGAGTTTCTATAATGACCTGTGATACACTGTCCCCTGTTCCCTAGGGACTTCAGGGAGTATCTCCTGTGTATTTTGTGTATGCTCCAATTTTGAGTCTTGGCCTCTTTTATCTTCAGTCCAGTTGTCTGTAGAAGCTTTCTGCCTATGGTGTGCAGCAAGGTGTATGGTGGTCGGCTTGCAAAACAAGATCTGCCTCTGCCACTGATGGAACTGAGTTCCTACAAGATGCAGGAGTCAGGAGATGTGGTGTTGGCATTGTTTGTATTGGCCTTCTATGGAAGAGGGTCTGTAGTCCCAGGACTGAGGCAAGAGTGACTGAGAAGTGCTGATCTGTTGCAGTGCTGGAGTGGGAGTATAGGGAGTTTGGTACATGCAAGTCAGGTAAGGAGTGTCAGGGCTGCTTAGGTAGCCATTGCTTATGTTGGGGCATGGGAGGGGGAAATGACATATGCCAGCTCTCTTCTTCCTTAAGAGGGTTCCTTTGTGATTCCTGTCCCTCTAGGCCACTCTCTGAGATGAGCAAAACACCCTCCCATCAGTCCCCAGCATTATTCAAACTCCTAGTTCTATGCTGTATATGCACAGGCTGTTTCTTCTGCTGTCTCTTTGAGAATGGGGACTCTACTTCCCAAATCCAAGCCTGCCAATTTTTAAAATTCCAAGCTTTAAGTCCTGCTCGTTTAAAAAACTTAAAAATATATAGCAAATATTAGAGGTTTGTCCTACCTGTTCATGGGCTCTGCAGTGTGAAAGTCTAGTTTCTGACATTCTCTGCAACACTGGCCCAGTCTCCCCTGTGGCTGGCCATTGCTTCATTACCAGACCTTCTCTTTGCCTTTCCTCCCTTCTTTCATGTGACCTCTTCCTTGTCTTAGTGTGGTTTGTGCTGTCATTCTTCAAGTGGTTTATTTTGGAAGGGGGGGTTATTTATGATGACACGAGTGTTATCTACTTGTATCCATGGGACCAAGCGAGTTTAGGGTCTTCCTACTCTGCCATCTTCCCAGAAAACTCCCCAAACTGATGGTTACCAGAGAAGAGATGGGTACAGGGATAGGGAAAATTGAGATAAGGATTAAAGAGTACTTTTATAAAAAAAAAATTTGATTATAAAACAAATGATGCTATATAGAGAAAGGCCTATGGATTCCACACACACAAAATACTAGACCTGGTAAATGAATTCTGTAAAGTCACAGGATACAAAATCAATGTGTGAAAGTCTGTTGCATTTCTTTACAATAATGATGAAGCTGCATAAAGTGAAATTAAGAAAACCCATTGACAGTTGTACCAAAAACAATACAAGATTGGAGCACCTGGATGGCTCAGTCCATTAAGTGTCTGCCTTTGGCTCAGGTCCTGGGATTGAGCCCTGCATTAGGCTTCCTGCTCAGTGGGGACTCCTATTCTCTTCCCACAGCTCATGCTCTTTCTCTCAAATCTTTAAAAAAAATAAAATAAAATACTTAGGAATCAACTTAACCAAAGATGTGAAAAATATGCATTTCTGAATCTATAAATACTCTGAATCTAAATCATTGGAAAAAGAAGTTCAAGATGATGCAAAGAAATGGAAGGACATTCCATGCCTATGGGTTAGAATAACAAATATTGTTAAAATGTCTATTGCCCAAAATAATCTATAGCTTTAATGTAATTTCTATCAAAATATCAACAGCATTTTTCACAGAACTAGAACAATCCTAAAATTTGTATGGAATCCCAAAGACCATGAATAGCCAAAGCAATCTTTTTTTTTTTTTTTTTAAGATTTTATTTATTTGACAGAGATCACAAGTAGGCAGAGAGGCAGGCAGAGAGAGAGGGAGAAGCAGGCTCCCCGCTGAGCAGAGAGCCAGATGTGGGGCTCGATCCCAGGACCCTGGGATGATGACCCGAGCAGAAGGCAGAGGCTTTAACCCACTGAGCCACCCAGGCACCTCCAAAGCAATCTTAAACAAAAATGGAGGTAACAAAATTCCAGATTTGATTTCTGCTTTGTAATGTAAACTGAAAACAGTATGGTACTGGCATAAAGATAGACACAGTTTAGTGGAATAGAACAATACCCAGAAGTAAACCCACAGTTACGTGGTCAGTTAATCTTCGATGAAGGAGAAATGAATATACAATGGGAAAAATTCAACAAATGCTGAGAAACTGGATGGGCAGCCACATAAAAAAGAATGAAACTGGATCACTTTCCCCATACACAAAAACCAAATTCATCACTAGAAGTCCAATGCGCTATCCATTGCGCCACAGAGCCACCTCACAAAAACCAAATTCAAAGTGGATTTGAGACCTGAATGTGAGACCTGAAACCATCAAAATCCTAGAAGAGAGCACATACAATAGCAACATTTTTTTTCTAGAAATATCTGGAGACAAGGGAAATAAAAGCAAAAATGAACTATTGAGATGGTAGCAAAATAAAAAGCTTCTGCACAGTGAAGGAAAGCAATGAAACTAAAACACCTGTAGAATGGGCAAAGATATTTGCAAATGACCTATCTGAACCAATTAGTATCCAAAATATATGAAAAACTGATAAAAACTCAACACCCAGGAAGCAAATAATCCAATGAAAAATGGGCAGAAGACATGAACAGACAATTCTCCAGAGAAGACCTCCATATTGCCAATAGCCACGTGAAAAGATGGTCAACATCGCTCCTTATCAGGGAAATGCAGATCAAAACTACAATGAGATATAACCTCACATCTTTCAGAATGGCTAAAATAAAAAACACAAGACCCAACAATTGCTGGCAAGGATGTGGAGCAAAAGGAATCCCCTTGCACTGTTTGTGGGAATGCAAATTGGTGCAGTCATTGTGGAAAACAGTATGGAGGTGACTGAAAATATTAAAAATAGCACTACTCTATTACCCAGTCATCTCACTATTGGGTATTTAATTAAAAAATATAAAAACACTAATTCAAAGGGATATATGCACCCCTGTGTTTATGGCAGCATTATTTACAATAACCAAACTGTGAGGGCAGCCCAAGTATCCACCAATTGTGAACTAATAATTTTTAACATATACTTATGTTTTTCAGAATTTTAAAATACACAACATAAAACTTATCTCAACCATTTGAGTGTACACTTCAGTAGCATTCTGTACATCTACATTATTGTGCAATCATCCCCACTAGTTAATCCACAGAACCCTTTCATCTTGCAAAACAAACTCTTTACCAATTGTTTTGTAATAACAATAGTTGACATACTATTGTCAACTATTGTTGATATACAACATTAGTTTCAGATTTATAAAATCATGATTCAATTATAGACATTACAAAATGGTCACCATGTGTTCTTACCATCTGTCACCATATGAAATCACTACAATTTTGATTATATTTCCTGTCCTGTACATTTCATCCCCATGATTGATTTTTTATAACTGGGAGGTTGTACCTTTTAATCTCCTTTACCTATTTTGCCCCCATCCCCAGCTCCCCAGACTATCACCAGTTTGTTGCTATATTCAAGAGTCTGTTTTGTTTAAGATTTCACATGTAAGTGAAATCATACAGTATTTCTCTGATTTTATTTCACTTAGCAGAATATCCTCTGAATCCATCTGTGTTGTCACAAATGTCAAAATTCCATCATTTTATAGCTGGGTAATATTCTATTGCAGATATATGAAATATACCATATTATCTGTATCCTTTTGTCTATCAGTGGACATTTAGGATGCTTCCATATCTTGGTTATTGTAAGATGATGAACCTGTATATCTTTCAAATTAGTGTTTTTGTTTTATTCAGGTAAATACTCAGAAGTGAAATTGCTGGATTGTATGGTATTTCTGTTTTACTGTTTTTGAGGAAACTCCACACTGTTTTCCATAGTGGCTGCAACAGTTTTACATTCCCACCTTTTCTCCACATCCTCACCAACACTTGTTATTTCTTGTTTGATCCTAGGCACTGGGACACTGTGAGATGATCTCATTGTGGTTCTGATTTGCATTTCCTTGATTATTAGTGATGGTTATCTAGATGTTGCCTTTGGGAAAATGTCTATTCAGGTCCTCCACCTATTTAATAATTATTTCTGTTTGGTGTTGACTTATAGGAGTTCTTTATATATTTTATTGACTCCCTACCAGATAAATGACTTGCATACACCTTCTCTCATTAAGTGGGTTGTCGTTTCCTTTTGCTGATGGTTTTCTTTGCTGTGCAAAAGCTTTTTATTTTGGTATTGTTTCAACATTCTGTTTTTGCTTTTGTTTTCCCTTCCCTTGATCTGAAACAGATCAAGAAAAATACTGTTACAGTCTGTATCCAAGAGTTTACTGCCTATGTTTCCTTCTAGGGTTTTTATGGTCTCAGGTCTTCTATTTAGGTCTTTATTCTATTTGAGTTTATTTTTTGGTATGATGTAAGAAAGTGGTCAAGTTTTATTTTGAGTGTAGCTGTCCAGGTTTCTCAACGTCATTTATTGAAGAGACTGACTTTTCCCCATAGTATGTTCTTCTCTTTTTTACTATAGATTAATTGATCATATAAGTTTGGGTTTATTTCTGGACTATCTGTTCTATTGATCCATGTGTGCATTTGTGTACCAGTACCATACTATTTTTATTATTACAGCTTTGTAGTATATTTTGAAATCTGGGAATATGATATTTCCATTTTTCTTATTTCTCAAGATTGCTTTTGCTATTTGGGGGCTTTTGTATTTCCAAACAAATTTTAACATTAATCTAGTTAAAAATACTATGGTATTTTGATGGAGGTCATATTGAATTTGTTGATGGCTTTGGATAGTATGGACATTTTAACAATATTATTCCAACCCATGAGCACAGTATGACTTTCCATTTATTTGTGTCATCTTATCTTTCACTAGTGTATATAATTTTCAGAGAACAGGTCTTTCCCTTCTTTGGTTAAATTTATTTTGATGCAATTGTGTATAGGTTGTTTTAATAATGTCCCTGCTAGTTCATTATTAATGTATAAAATTGCAATAGATTTCTGTATATTTTGTTTCTGCAACTTTAATAAATTAATTTATTATAAGAGTTTTATTCTAATAGTCTTTACAGTCTATGTATAGTAACATGTTACTGCAGATAGTGACAGTTTTACTTTCTTATGAATTTGCATTTATTTCTTGTCTAATTGCTTCAGCTAGGTCTTTCCGTACTATGTTGAATAAAAGTGGTGACAGTAGACATCCTTATTTTTGTCTTGATTCTGATCTTCATACTCTAAGCTTTCAGCCTTTCACCATTGAGTTTTATGTTAGCTGTGGGTTTATATATAGCCTTTATAATGCTGAAGTATGTTCCCTTTAAACTTTGAGAGTTTTTTTATTTATCACGAATGTCTAGAATTTCTGTCAAATCCTTTTTCTGCATCTTTTGAAATGGTTATATTACTTTAATCCTTTGTTTGGTTAATGTGGTTGATTTATGGATATTGAACCATCTTTACATCCCTGAAATAAATACTACTTGATTGTGGTAAATGATCTTTTTCGTGTGTTGAGTTCAGTTTGCTGACTTTTCCTTGAGCATTTTTGCGTCTGTGTTCATCAGGGATATTGATCTTTTTTTTTTTTTCTTTTTGTAATGTAACTCTGTACCCATTACACTGTAGTTCCCTAGTCCCACTTCCCCATCCCTTGGCAACTACCAATTTATTTTCTGTCTCTGAATTTGAATACTATATGTATACCATATAAATGGAATCCTACAGTGTTTGTCCTTTTGTGTCTCGCTTATTTCACTTAGTGTAATGTCCGCAAGATTCACTCATGCTGTAACTTTTATTAGAATTTCCTTTCTTTTTAAGATTAATATTCCATTGTATGTATATATCACATTTTGTTTATCCATTTGCCCTTTGATGGATTCTTGGATTGCTTCCATCTTGAAGCTATTATGAATAATGCTGCTATGAACATGGATGTTTGAATATCTGTTTGAATTCCTACTTTCAATTCTTCATATATCCAGAAGTGAAATTGATGTATCATACTGTATCATATGGTAGTCCAGTTTTAAGTTTTTGGGAAACTGCCATGCTGTTCTCCATAGCAACTGCATTATCCATTTCTACCAATAGTGCATAAGGGTAAGAATTTCTCCACATCCTTTCCAAGACTTTTGAGAATAGCTATGCTGATGCATGTAAGGTGGTAGCTGATTGGGGTTTTGAATTGCATTTCCCTAGTAATTAATAATGCTGAGATCTTCTTGTGCTTATTACCCATTTGCATATCTTCCTTGGAGAAATATCTATTTAATTTATTTTCTTATTATTGAGTTGTAGGAGTTTTTTTTTAATATAATTCAGATATCAACTATCAAATATGTGATTTGTAAATAGTTTATTCCATTCTATGGGTTATTTTTTACTTCATTGGTTATATCTTTTGATGCACAGAAGTTTTTAATTTGATAAAGTGCAATTTATCTATTTTTTTCTTTTACTATGTTGTTGGTGTCCTATTCAAGAAACCTCTGCCAGCCAAATTTAATGTCATGAAAGTTTTTCTCTTTTCCTCCTAGGAACTGTATTGTTTCAATGCTTACATTTTGGATTTTGATATATTTTGAGTTTATTTTTGAATTGGTATAAGATAAAGTCTAACTTCATTCTTTTACATTTGAATTTCCAGATTTCTTAATACCATTTGTTGAAGAAATTTTTCTTTCCCCCATTGAATGTTTTTGGCACTTTTGTATATCATTTTATCACATGTGAGAAGGTTTATTTCTGTCTACTCTCCTCTATTATTGGTCTGTATGTCTGTCTTTTTTTTTTTTTTTAAATTTTATTTATTTATTTATTTATTTATTTGAAAGAGAGAGAGAGAGATCACAAGTAGACAAAGAGGCAGGCAGAGAGAGAGAGAGAGGGAAGCAGGCTCCCTGCTGAGCGGAGAGCCCAATGCGGGACTCGATCCCAGGACCCTGAGATCATGACCTGAGCCAAAGGCAGCGGCTTAACCCACTGAGCCACCCAGATGCCCTGTATGTCTGTCTTTATGGCAACAACACACTATTTTGACTGTGATTTTGTAGTAAGTTTTAAAATCACGTAGTGTGGGATCTTCAGCTGTGTTCTTGTTTTTCAAGATTGTTTGGTATTTCTAAGTCCTTTGGGCTATCCTATGACTATTAGGATGGGTTCTCATCTTTCTGAAAAAAATTGGGATTTTTATAGAGATTGTATTGAATTTGTAGATTGCTTTGTGTAGTATTGACATCTTAATCATCTTAATATTGTCAATCCATGAACGTGGGCTATCTTCCCATTTTTCACCTCTTTGAGTATATGCCTAAGTAACGTATTATTTTTTATTCTATTGTAAATGAAATTGTTGTCTTAATTTCCTTTGCAGATTGTCCTTTGGTGTATAGAAACACAACTGACTTTCGTGTTTTCATTTTGTATCCTGCAGTTTTGTTGCAAATGATTATTAAAGGACTAATAAGTAAATTTAACAAAATTGAAGGATTCAAGATTGAGATGCAAAAATCAAGTTTCTTTCTATACGTTAGTAACAAATTTTTTTGAAAAGCAACACCATTTAAAAAATATGAAATATGGCATATGTAAGGATTAATTTGGCAAAAGATTTGTAAGACTTTTACAGTGAAAAGTACAGGGTATTGCTGAGCTCTATTAAGCAAGATCTAAAAAAATGGAGAGACATACTGTGTTTAGAGGATGGCAGACTCCATCAGCATTGGCAAGATGACCGTTCTTCTCAGATTGATGTATAAACTTAATACAAACCCAAATCAAATTCAAGCAGAGATGTTGTTTTGTTTTTAGGAATTGGCAAGGTATTTTTAGATTTTAGGTGGGAATTTAAAGGACCTGTACCAAAAAGAACTACAAAATGGCTAATACACTATATGTTTCAAGACTTATTGTATAAAGCTACAGTAATCAAGAGAGTATGTTGCTGCCATACAGGTAGATAAATAAGTACAACAGAGCAAGTATGTAGAGACAGTTGTCATGTGACAAAAATGCAAAGACAGTTTAGTGGAGAAATCATTTTTTCCAATAAATGGTTTTGGACCCATGGACTCTCCATATAGGCACAAATTCAATTATCTGAAGTCTTTACATTCTACCACTTAAAAAAAAGAAAACTAAAAATGGATTCAAGTGTAAAAGCCTATTTGAAAGAAAGAATAAGAAAAAAATCTTTGTGACCTTCCATGAGGCAAAAGTGTTTTAGATATTAACTCCAAAGTATAGCCCATAAGAAAACTGATAAATTGAACTTAATCAAAATTAAAAACTCTAGTTTAAAAAAAAAAAAACACTCCTAAGAGAATTAAGGGGCCAGCCACACACTTGAATATTTTTGTTGTTGTTTTTAAAGATTTTATTTATTAGCGAGGGAGTGAGTGTGTGGGAGGGAGAGGGAAAGAGAACCTGAAGCAGACTCCACACTGAGCATAGAGCCCGACTCAGGGCTTGACCTCATGGCCACAAGATCATGACTTGAGCTAAAACCAAGCATCAGGTGCTTAACCAACTGAGCAACCCTGGTGCCCCAAAGAAAATATTTATAAAGCATGTATTTGATAAAGTACTTGTACCCCAAATATATTAAGTACTCTCAAAATTCAATAACAAAGATACAACCCATTAAAATATAGACAAAAGGTTTGAACAACTACTTCACCAAGAAAGATCTAGAGTTGGTTGGTAAGTACTTATTCAACATCATTCGCTATTACAGAAATATAAATGGAAATTATGAAATACTACCATACATGTAGCAGAGAGGCTAAAATGAGAAAAACTATACCAGTGTTGGTGAAGATGTGGAAGAATGTTACATCCTAATGGTGGTTTTTTAAGGTAAATATGCACATATCTTAGGGCCTAGCTGTTCCAATCCTAGCTGTCTACCCAAGAGAAGTGACAGCATATGTCCACATAAGTGAATATTTATAGAAGCTTTATTTGTAGTTATCTCAAACTAGAAACAACCCAAGTGTCCATTAGCAGATAAGTGCAAAAACAGATTTTGTTATATCCATGCGATGGAATACTGCTCAAAAATAAAAAGGAATAAACAGATATATATACCATGAATGAATCTCCAAATGAAAGAAGCCAGACAAAAACGTGTACATGTTGCATGATTCCATTCATAGAAAGTACTAGAAAATGCAAACTAATTTATAGAGACAGAGTAGATCAAGGGTTGCCCCGAAATATGGGTGCATTAGCTTTTTCATTTGTTTTTTTCATTATGACAACACTTAACCTGAGTTCTATCTTAGACATTTTTAAGGGCAGAACATGGTATTGTTAACTGTAGGCACAATGTTAAACAGTGGATCTCGCAAACTTACCAAGCATCTTGCAAAACTGTATACCTGTTGAACAATAGCTCTGTATTTCTCTCTCCAGCCCCTTTCACTCACCTTTCCATTCCGTTTCTTTTGTTTGACTATTTTAGATACCTCCTATAAACAGAATCCTGCTGTATTTGTCCATTTGCGACTGACTTATTTCATGAATTAAAATATCTTCCAAATTTATCAATGTTATTGCATACTTCAGGATTTCCTTTTAAGGTTGACCAGTATTCGTGTGTGTATAATATATATACACCACATTTTATCCATTTAGCCACTGATGGACATTTAGATGGTTTCCATAACTTAACTATTGTAAACAATGCTTCTTTTGGATATATACCTAAAGGTGCGATGCTGGGTTTTTTTTTTTTTTGAGGAATTTGTTTTTCATAGTGCCTATACCATTTTACATTCCTACAAATAATGTGTAAGTGTTCTAGTTTCCAGTTTCTCCACATTTTCACCAACACTTGTTACCTTTTTTTTTTTTTAAATAATATCATACCATAGATCCAGTAAGGAGTTAATGTCCAAAATACCTGAGGAACCCCCAAAACCCAATAGCCAAAAATCAGCCCAATTTAAAAAGTGGGCAAAGAAATTAAATATTTATCTGAAGACCTACAAATGGCCAACAGGTATATGAAAAATTGCTCAATATTCACTAGTTACTGGGAAAAGTGTTCTTGTTAAATTCCTCTTTTGATTCTAAGGAAAAGCCAGGCAGAAAATACCACTCTGTAACACCTTCCTGCTTCCATATAGCTTTAACATGGTCCTCCTATTCTTTGTATGCCTGACAGAGAAGGCTCTACACATTTTTTTTTTGTTTGTTTGTTTTTGTGTGTGTGTGTGTGTTTTTAATAATGCTGTTCTCTGGCAGAGAATCTATGGAAATGGATTCCAAGAGCAATCTCTCTGCAAGACACTGCAGACAGATCAGTGTGTCACTGCACTCCTGATCAGAGACAAAGGGCACAGAATGGAGGGGGAAAAAAAAAGTGAGGCCTGGGCGATGAGGGAGGGAGACAGTGGTGCTGGTGCAGTTCTGTTCATTTGACCTATTTTGTTTTAGGGCCGATTCTGCTTCTGAGGGTGGGAGAAAGCAGGAAACAGAGACGCAGGTAATGGAAGAACCTTTTTTGTTTTAAGGCAGTACTTTGTAAATTTCAGTTATTTGCCTGCCATCTTGAAAACTGGTCACCATTCTGGTCTTGATTATCTCTAATTACATGTAAAAGTTATTATGAAATTATTTCACTTTTAAATGGTAAATTGATTCTTTATTAAAAAAGATAAGCAGAAATGTTAAAGATCACCCATTATCTGGGATTTATCCTGGATAGAACCAGAAGTGTTCATGAGTTGAAAAAGAAATTATTTTCTTAAAAAACATGGAATGTTTCACAAATTTCCATGTCATCCTTGCACAGAGGCCATGCTAGTCGTCTCTGTATCACTTCAGTTTTAGTAGGTGTGCTGCCAAAGAGCACGAAAAGAAATTAATCAGTCAGTGACATGATTTTGTTCATTCCCGTATGCACC
This sequence comes from Mustela nivalis, assembly GCF_964662115.1. Lineage (NCBI taxonomy): Eukaryota > Metazoa > Chordata > Mammalia > Carnivora > Mustelidae > Mustela > Mustela nivalis. The sequence continues at coordinate 142,431,109 of NC_139024.1, forward strand.
AGCTTACACCTGTTCCGAGTGTCTCTCACTTTAGGAGGCACACTGCTCTAAGTCTGTAGTCCATGCATTTTAAAAAATTCTATAATGAGTATTAAATGCATTTTTAAAAAAATTGAGATCATGGGCTGTACATGAGTTAAGGACACTTCTGGCTTGCTTTTAGCAATGGTTCTCACTCTCTGTTTCTCAGTCTTGAGTTGGAATCCCACCAAAGAAGTGGATGAGACTGTTGAAGACTGGATCCCTTCCCCCCAAAGATTCCAACTTAGTTGATCTAGGGTGATGCTCAGGCCCTGGGATTCTTTTAAAGCCCCCTCTGATGATTCTAACAGGTGGCCAAATTTAAGAGCCACTGCTCTAGATTTTTGTTTTGTAAGTAACTTTCAACACCGTTTTACATAAACCACAGCAATTAGCAAAGCCTTGCCGCATGGTTTGTTAATTGTATGAATGAAATGAAGTAACATTTGCTCTTTACAAGACTCTGGGCTGAACTGTGGAACAAATGTGGGGGCTTCCCCCCAAATGTCTCCCCCCATAAATGTAGAAGGCAATAGGCCTCACTTACAAATTTCTTCTTAAAAATGACTGTCTCCAGAAAATGTTGAACTGCTAAACATCTTACAGTAGGAGTACTTGGGTCTTCAACAACAAATTCATTTCAAAAATAGATCGATCACTCACCCTCACCTGCATTGAAAGTTGTGGGTCATGCTATCATAAACAAGGGGGCTGGTAGCTTTCATCCTGCTGTAGTGATGGCCTTGGAGATGGCTCTGCGGTTTGCTGTTCCAGGCACAGGAGGTCTCTTCCAGCTGATGCATTTCATATTTGAGAAGACTGAGCTCCTATGTTTGGGTTCATAAGAATCCTCCCTGCCTTAGAACGAGAATGAGCTCTTACAAGCTGAACCGTAGGGCTTCTATTGAGGCATTCCTTATTTAAGACTGGGCCCCCTGGAGGAGCACAACGGACAGAGGCCAACTAGAGTATTTTGTGTGTTAAAATCAAAACAAATTCCACATTAAAACGGAGCCTAAACACTGTTTGTCACAGCACTTCTAAAAACCAACCCAAAGCCAGGAAATGACTTAAAAATACATAAAATCCATTAAATCATTGAAGAAATTAAATTTACCTTGATAGTCTAGTCTTAATTTAAAGATACTTCAGGATTAAATAAAAATGATTCCCTTGTTTTATTTTAGTTTCTCTAAAATGTAATCAACATTGTCATTGCAAAAATTATTTTTATAAATTCTTTTGTCATTTGGGTTAGTATTTGGAAGGTATCATATTCAGGTGTATCAGCGTTTGAAGAATTACCTATGATCTTTTCAGTTGCAACTAATTGATGAGAGAGGATTCTTTTTTCTTTTTTTCCTTTTGTCCTCCATTACAACAGCATGATTGAGAATTGTCTAATGAAATCTTTTTTCCTCTCCTTACCACCATGCCTTTTTATTGTACGAGAACCAATCTTCTAGAAGGAGTTGCTTCTCTTTTGCACAACTTTGTATTGATATATTTAATTGTACATAAAGGGAACTAACACCTTTTTAATAGCACTCATTTGTCATCTGTGTCTGTAAAAGCTTAATTACAGGAAACACATCTTCTCGGAGAGTAATAAAGATTCAAGTAGTAGCACCAGCGAACGATCTTGGACCAGCAACCAAAAAAAGAAATCCCTAAAACCATATTCTGGTAGAAAAAAGACAAGAATCAGAAACAGCGTAAGAGGTAAGTTTGGTATGTGTCTTCTTTCAAGTCATTTTTTTTTTTTCCAAGTGAATTAGGTGTTTTTCAGTTATGTGATGGAGGGAGGATACCAAAGAAAAAATGATTATGTGATCCCCTCTTCCCTGCTGTAATTCCTTTAGAAAGACAGAAGGTACACACATGAAACAGTGCAAAAAAATATAAAACAGACCAATCATTTTAAAATATGAGCTATAGATAAATAGAGTAGTTGTTCAGTTAAGAATCTAACATGAACAGGAAATCACTAGGAAAAGCTTCCAGGAAGAGGCAGGTAGGATTTGAGCCAATCCTCGGGAAGAACAGTATTCAAAGACGTGCCAGAGGGGAAGCATTCTAAGTTAGGTAAAAGTGCAAGGATAAATTGACAGGAGGAAAGCATCAGAGGCAGGGTCTGGAGCAGAGAATTCACACTGGGGTGGGGGCTCAGCAACACGATAGATAATTAAAAAGGGATCTTAAGACCTAGACATTTGAGCAAGCTTCAGGATTTGGGAATTGCTGTTAGCAAGGACCTGTAAAGGAAAAAGAGAAATGATTTTTTTTTTCTCATAAGCAAAGTTTATCCTTTGGACACGTCTTCTTTTTCTTTTAGTTTTGCCATTTTCCCCTCCCAGCAGTGGCAGTGACCACGAGAAAGACCAAGTAAGTAAATTTTAGCTGGGCTGCCGTGTGGCCATTAGTGTTAGCATGAAACAGGTTAATCTGTTTAGGGTTAAATTTCATTTGTTTCTCAAAAAAAAAAAAATAAATCCTTTCAGGATTGAGGATAACAAACCAGTTTGTTGGTACATAAATCACTGTCAAAAGAAACTGCAAGGACTTGTTAACATTTAGTATAAATGTTGGGTAAAGACTTCGGATCTTTCTTCATTGTTCTCAGATTTTTACAAGATGTTTACTATAGATGACGCTGAAATCTGGGCTGTAGTCCTGTAAATGTTTGCTCTTTGAATTTACATTTTAAAGTGAACTTCTTCCCTTAGTTTTCAGTTTGCTAACATATTATTTCTAAAGCTTTTAATGATTTAAACATTTCAATCTTTATTTTGTAAGTGGTTGAAGTGACTTCAGGTTTATATAAATATTGGATAAATCCTCAAAGTTTCTCAACTCATTTTGGTTCTTTGTTTTAAAGCAACATAACTAAAAATATGAACGCCGGTGGTGTTCAGACAAATTCAAAGCCAAATGTTCCTGTTAATAGCTGAATCCCCCAGTCTCAACAGCTGGTTTTTGTTCCTCGTCAAATGAGATACATAAAGACTACAGATATAAGTGCCAAGTATATGAGTTCTCTAAGGGGTGGTTGCTGGGATTCTGAGAACACCAACAGCCCCCCATGCAGAAATACCATGTGGTTGTACTCCAATCACCATTCTCTCTCCCCGCCTGCCCCCTTCTAATGGTTACCCTCTGTGATTCTGTACTGACAAAGTGTATAGTTCCTAGTTTAAACCAGTGAGCCAGAGTAAGGACCTAAATACATGTTGAATACTTTAAACTGGTATGATTTATCAGTTAGAAATAGGTCAACGGGCACCTGGGTGGCTCAGTGGGTTAAGCCTCTGCCTTCGGCTCAGGTCATGATCTCGGGGTCCTGGAATCGAGCTCCACATCGGGCTCTCTGCTCAGCAGGGAGCCTGCATCCCTCCCCCCTCTCTGCCTGCCTCTGCCTACTTGTGATTTCTCTCTCTCTGTCAAATAAATAAATCTTAAAAAAAAAAAAAAAAGAAATAGGTCAAAAGACAGATTTAAAGTAAATACAGTTTTTGTTTGAAGTAAGCACCAAAGAAACATCAAAACTTTGCGAATCTATAAATTTAAGTTATTCAACTGACAAGAAGTCTGTTGATTTTTCAGTGAGGGCATTGCTGACTTTGTACAAACATTAGCATTCAAAATTCACTCCTCTGTGTTGGCATGTAAGAGAATAATTTGGACCAGGACTCGGCAAACTTGTTCTGTGAAGAGTCAGATAGTAAATAGTGTAAACATTTTAGACATGTAAGATCATAAATATTTTCCATGGTGACTATTCAGCTCTTCTGTTGTAGCATGAAAGTAGCCATGGACAATACCTAAGTGAATGCACGATGCATTCCAATAAAACTTTATTTCTAAGAAGGCCAGTGAACTGTGATTTGTGGATTCCTGATTTAGAGCAGTGGTTCTCAAACTGTAGTGATCATCAGAATGATGAGTATGGTGTGTTTAAATGCAGATTGCTAGTTTCTGTCCCCATAGTTTCTGGCTAAATATAAGTAATAGATGGGATTATGGAATTTGAATTTCTGTCAAGTTCCTGGGTGTTGCTGAAGCTCTGTTCTGGGGTCCTACTTTGAGAACTTATTTAGAGTTATTTTTGATTTAGAACTATGAATTGATAGATGACTTAATGTGTTTTCAACTTTAGGATCTTATGGTCCTAGTGTTTGTTTTCAAATGGTGCAAATCCTATACTTAAACTACTTTAAACGACATTAGAAATGTATTAAAATTTTTTGAGAACTACTTAAAATGGTTATGAATGTTAACACTCTTAAAAAATACTGTATTTTAGGCTAAACTTCTAACACCATCATGGAAGGAAACCTCCAGGCAGAATAATACTACACTTGCAAATATTTCTGTAACAAAATTTCAGGGTAACTCTGACTTTTTAACTCCTGAAGATTCTGCCCAGAAAACAGGTACTTGATTTTCTGTTGATTTACATAGAAAAAAAAATATTTTTTTAGGAAAAGTAGTTTGAACTAAACAATTTTTCTTTCTTTTAACATGTATTGAAGAAAGTATGAATATACGATCTCTCCTTTACTGTCCTCATTAGCAAAAGATAGAAGACATTGTGTTTTAGCATTTGAGATTACCTTGTGCTCTTCCATTTTTAAAGAAAACTCAAATGATGACTTATAGCAGTGATTGGTATACTTTTTCTGTAAGGCACCAGACAGCAAGTATTTTTTTTATTTTTTATTTTTAGCAGCTCTACGGTTGTAGCTCCAAATCAGCCGCAGACCATCTGGCATGGTTGTGTTTCCATAAAACTTTATTTATAAAACCAAGTGGTGGACTGGATTTGACTGGAGAGGCCAGAGTTGGCCAGACAAGGCCAATCCTTGCCCTGTTAGGTGCATCTTAACCTCTGTTGTATTTTATTAGAACTATTTACACCTTTTGTGAGGCTAGGGATTTTGGTTTGCCTTTATCATTTTGCAGCTTGGCTCACTGCCAACCAATGATAGCAGTCAGTAAGCAGGTGATGACTTCTTAGCTTGGCTGCCACTGGGAGAAAAAAGAGTAAGGAAAAGAGAAAAATATAGAGTTAGAGAGTAAGAAGAAATAAGTTAGAAGAACGATGAGAGAGAAGAAAGAGAAGGGTCACAAGCTGGAGACAGCAGGAGCCTTGCCCATGTATTGGGAGCCCGATGGGCAGCTATGAAATGTGCTGATTTAGTTGAGGCTCATTTTATCTGCCTGCTTGCAAAACCAATAACCTTACATGCCCTAAAAGATAAAAAGGGGTTTTTTTTTGTTTTTTTGTGGGTGTTTTGGGTTTTTTTTTTTTTGCCTTTTTTTTTTTTAAAGTATCTTTTTTGGAGGTTGGTAAGATTTAATACATAGAGTGATAGTGAAATGTTATTACCTAAAGTTGCTTCTTAGCATGTTGATGCTCTGGAAATTGTTCTTACACTCAGAACATCAAAGTCCCCGCTCCCCGAGTGATCTGTCATCCTTGGAGCATTCAGAAGTTGAAGAAAATATATCGAAGGAAAATGTATCTAAGGTATTATTTATTGTTGGTTATTCATCTGATTTTCCAGAGTTTATATTATATTTGTATCATGTGTTTATTCCTCCTTAGAGGATAATGGAGCACCATTTGCTTTTTTTTTTTTTTTATTTTTTCCTTTGGAGACTGTAGACCAAGAATCCTTGATGAAAACTCCTAGCTTCAAACATAAACTGCAAAGCTTGGAAGACAGAGGTGAGAAAATACTCAGTCTTTGCAGAATAAAGCAAAATGAATTTACTTTTGGTGGGCTGGGTGTTATTCCAATCACAGCAGTTTAAAAAATGACTTTACAGACTGACACCAGGTGTTGGAGAGAGCAGTTCGGATCTGCTTACCCTCCCTAGAAGTGCATGAAGGTCAGGGCCGGGAAGGGACGGGACCCTAGGTTCACTCAGAAACGAGAGTGCCTCGTTTCAAGAAACATGGCCTGGGACCAGCTGCCTCCTCTCTGGCCTCAAACGGAGGGCCAGTGGGCTCAGTGGAGGCACCTTCCTAAGGATTTGGTCCAGGGGCTCTTTCCATTCCTGACTAAGTAGGTCACTTGCAGTTTATAAAGCCACCTTCTAAACAGTGGTGTGGTCAAGAATGGAAGCATCCAGTTCATTTTCTCCTGGTTACCGTGATAAGGAGGGTTTTTTGTTTGTTTTTAAAGATTTTATTTACTTATTTGACAGACGGAGATCACAAGTAGGCAGAGAGGCCACAAGTAGGCAGAGAGGCAGGCAGAGAGAGGAGGAAGCAGGCTCCCTGCTGAGCAGAGAGCCCAATGCTATGGTGGGGCTCCATCCCAGGACCCTGAGATCATGACCTGAGTTGAAGGCAGAGGCTTTAACCCACTGAACCACCCAGGCACCCCCCCCCTTTTTTTTAAATATTTTATTTATTTAGGAGATTTTCAAGTCAGTTCACAGGACTGTGATTGAGTAGAACACCTGACCACTCTGTAGGGTGTCCCTGAAGTGTTTGTTTTCTCTTTACATTTTAAATGGAACATCAGGAAGATTGAAATAGCTGCATGCCCTGTGTATCAACATTTAGTGTATCATCACAAACATCTGTGAGCCAACATCCAGGTTAAGAAATGAAAGATTGCTATTTCAGAATCCGGGTAGCTGCAACCCGAAATTCATCCCTGCTTCCCTGTTTACAGGGGTCCATTAGCCTTAATTTGGTGTTTGATTGCACTGCTTTGCTTTTATTTTTTCACTTTCACATTGGTAGAAATATCATACCTTCCGGACAGCATGTCCAGGGCGTGCGCAGTTTAAAGAACAATTATAAGGGGTGCCTGGGTGGCTCAGTGGGTTAAGGGTCCTGGGATCGAGCCCCACCTCACAGGGAGCCTGCTTCCTCCTCAATCTCTCTCTGCCTGCCTCTCTGCCTACTTGTAATCTCTGTCTGTCAAATAAATAAATAAATCTTTAAAAAAAAATTATAAAGTCAACACCTATATAACTACAGCCCAGTCTGAGACCTGGAATCCTGGGTCATGACCCTGTTACTTTCCTCCATTCCTTAGAGAGGTAATGATGGTCCTGATTTGCGTGAAAAGCTTTCTGTTGCTTTTCTTCTTTTTAAGACTTATTTATTTTCAATTTTTTATTTGACAGAAGAGATCACAAGTAGGCAGAGAGGCAGGCAGAGAGAGTTGGGGAAGCAGGTTCCCTGCTGAGCAGAGAGCCCAATGCTATGGCGGGGCTCCATCCCAGGACCTTGAGATCATGACTTGAGCAGAAGACGGAGGCTTTAACCCACTGAGCCCCCCAGGCGCCCCTGCTTTTCTTTATAATTTTCTTTGTATGCATCCCTAAATAATATGCAGTTTAGTTTTATCTCATGTACTGTGCAAACAAATGACATCATACTGTATAAACTGTGTGGCCTGCTTCTGCTCAAAATCATATATAAAATCTATTTACACTGATGGATCTAGGTGAAGTATATTTATTTTAATCATAGCATAATATTCAGTGATATGAGTGGACTTTGTTCTAGTGCTGTGGGATATTTGGATTACTTGAAGTTTGGGTTGTTATAGATAATGCCACTATGCTGAATTATGTACATTTCTCCTGATACATACTCCAAAATGTTTTCTAGGTGTATTTTTACGAATAGAATTGCTCAGCCACAGAGTTTATATGTCTTTACAGTTTTAGATGCGCGGGACTGTTTTTCCAAACTGGTTGTATCAATTTGCTTTTCCACCAGCTGTGTATGAGTTCCTTACTTCACATTCTCCAACACTTGGGATTTTTAAATTTCTGTGTGTATGCACACTAAAGTTTTAATTTGATTAAACATCTCTAAGGTTAAACATCATTTTTATATGTTAGCCATTTGAATTTCCTCTTTTGTGTGTGTCTGAAATGTCTTGCCTAGGGGCGCCTGTGTAGCTTGGTTGGTCAAGTGTCTGCCTTTGTCTCAGGTCATGATCCCAGAGTCCTGGGATTGATCCCTGCCTGGTGTGGGGCGGGGGGCGGGGGCAAGGTGTCCCTGCCCAGCAGGGAGCCTGCTTCTCCCTCTCCCTCTGCCTGCTGCTCTGCCTTCTTCTGCTCTCTCTGTCTCTCTGTCAAATAAGTGAATAAATCTTTAAAAAGATGTCTTGCCCATTTGTGTGGAGGCTTGTCTCTTTATATCAGTCCTAGGAACTCTTCATATGTTCAGAACTTGGTTATATGTAACTGTCTTCTTCCAATGTGTGATTTGCACTTTTTCTCTGTAGGATGTTCTCACTGTAGGTCTTTATGGCTGCTTTTTGAATAAAGTTTGAGGGTGTTGATTTTTATTCAATTTTTGGAAGTTTGAGAAGGATTGGTATAAATTCTTCTTTGAATGTTTCATAGAATCCATTGATTCTATTTCCTTACTCATTGCTGGTCTAGTCCGATTTTCTATTCATGATTCAGTCTTAGTAGATTGTAGGTTTCTAAGAATTTACCCATTTCTTCTAGATTGCCAACTTTTTGGTACATAATGTTTCATAGTAGTCTTCTTTGTGTTTTTTGTGGTACCTATTGTAATGTCTCTTATTTCTGATTTTGAGTTTTCCCCTTAATTTAGCTAAAAGGTTGTCAACTTTATCTAAAAAACAAAACAAAACAAAAAAACCAGCTCTTTCACTGATTCTGTTTTTTCTCTTTTTCTGACCTCTATCTCATTCACTTTTTTTGTTTGTTTGTTTTTGTTTTCCGTTTGCTAAGGCTTAGTTTGGTCTTTTTCTAGTCGTAAGATATAAGGTAAGGTGGTTTATTTGGATTTTTTTTCCCTTAATGTAGGCACTATGGCTATAAATCTCTCTCAATACTACTTTTACTGAACTCCAAAGTTTCTGTAGATTTTTACCATTTTCAAGTATGTCAAGGTATTTTTTATTTTCTTTTTGATTTCTTTGATGCAGATGTAGTTCAGGAGTGTGCTATTTAATTTCCACGTATTTGTGAATTTTTCCAGTTTCTTCCTGGTATTTCTAGTTTCATATCATTGTGTTCAGAAAAGATTCTTGGCATGATTTCAATCTTCTTAAGTTTCCTGAAACTTGTTTTGTGACCCAACATGTGCATCCTCGAAAACACACCATGTGTTCCATGTGTGTTTGAAAAGAATTGGTATTCTGTTGCTGGACAGAATGATCTGTAGATGTCTGTTAGGTCTATTTGGTGTAAAGTAAAATCAAGTCTAGTGTTTCCTTATTGATTTTTTTTGTCTGTATGATTTATCCATTGTTGAAGGTATGGTATTGAGGTCTACTAGAGTTTCTATTTGCATAAAATAATTTTTTTCCTTCTCTTTGAGCCTATGTTCATCCTTAAAAGTGAACTAAATCTCCTGGGGGTAACACATAGTTAGGTCTTTTTTGTTTGTCTGTTTAATCCATTCAGCTACTTTATTCCTGTGGATTGAATAATTCAATAAATTTACATTTATTTTAAATGCAAAAATAATTGAGTATACTTGACACACAGTAGTTATAGTTTTAGGCATACAGCTTAGTGATTTGACAAGTTTATATATTACGCTATGTTCACTATAAGTATAGCTACCATCTGTCCCCACGCTTAGCTCTTATGATATCATTGGCTGTATTCTTTATGCTCTCCTTTTTATTCCTGTGACTTACTCATTCCATTGAGGTAACCTCTGAAAATGGTTCACTATTTGCTTGACCCAGAAAAGCTGGTGAAATCATGCAAATCAAGAGGTTCAAATCTTTGCATTCACTTTAAGAATACATGTGAAACTGCCTGTACCATCAAGGGTGTGCATATTCAAAAAGCCACCAAGTATCTGAAAGACATCACTTTGTAGAAGCAGTGTGTGCCATCCGGTCACTACAATGGTGGAGTTGTTAGGTGTGCCCAGGCCAAACAGTGAGACAGGACACAAGGCCAGTGGCCCAAGAAAAGTGCTGAATTTTTACTGCCAATGCTTAAAAATGCAGAGAGTAATGCTGGGCTTAGGGTTCAGATGTAGATTCTCTGGTCATTGAGCATATCCAGGTGAACAAAGCCCCCAGGATGCAGCATAGAACTTACAGGGCTCCTGGTTGGCTTAATCCATACATGGGCTCTCCTTGCCTTATTGGGATGATCCTTCTGGAAAAAGAGCAGATTGTTCCTAAATCAAAAGAGGAAGTTGCACAGAAGAAAAGATATCCCAGAAGAAACTGAACAAACAAAAACTTATGGCCTGGAAGTAAATTCTACATAGAATAAATGCAAATTTAAAAAAAAAAAAACTCCATCAGTTTGTTCCCAGTATTTATAATTGAGTCTACTTTTTGTTCATTTTTTATCCATTTGTAAGTGGAATCATATGGCATTTGTCTTTTTCCGTCTGACTTCTTTTGCTTAGCATAATACCCTGTAGGTCTTCTCACTCGTTGCAAATGGTTTGATACTTTATATGGAAAACCCAAAAGACTCCACTCCAAAACTGCTAGAACTCATACAAGAATTCAGTTAAGTGTAAGGATATAAAGTCAATGCACAGAAATTAGTTGCATTTCTATACACCAACAAGACAGAAGAAAGAGAAATTAAGGAGTTGATCCCATTACAATTGTACCCAAGACCATAAGATGTGTAGGAATAAATCTAACCAAAGAGGCAAAGAATCTATACTCCAAAAACTATGAAGTACTCCTGAAAGAAATTGAAGACACAGAAAAAAATGGAAAAAATGTTCCATGCTCATGGACCGGAAGAACAATGTCTATGGTACCTAGAACAATCTACACATTTAATGCAATTCCTATCAAAATACCATCAACTCTCTTCAAAAAATGGAGCAAATAATCCTAAAATTTATATGGAACCAGAAAAGACCCTAAATAGCCAGAGGAAGGTTGAAAAAGAAAACCAAAGATAACAGCATCACAATTCCAGACTTCAAGGTCTATTACAAAGCTGTAATCATCAAGATAGTATGGTGTTGGCACAAAAACAGACACATAGATCAATGGAACAGAATAGAAAGCCAGAAATGGACCCTCAACTCTATGGTCAACTAATCTTCGACAAAGCAGGAAAGAATGTCCAATGGAAAAAAGACAGTCTTTTCAACAAATGGTGTTGGGAAAATTGGGCAGCCACATGCAGAAGAATGAAACTGGACCATTTCCTTATACCACACACACAAATAGACTCAAAATGGATGAAGGACCTCAATGTGAGACAGAAATCCATCAAAATCCTTAAGGAGAACATAGGCAGCAACATCTTCGACCTCAGCTTCAGCAATTTCTTCCTAGGGAACATTGCCAAAGGCAAGGGAAGCAAAGGCAAAAATGAACTATTGGGACTTCGTCAAGATCAAAAGCTTTTGCACAGCGAAGGAAACAGTCAACAAAACCAAAAGACATCCAACAGAATGGGAGAAGATACTTGCAAATGACATATCAGATAAAGGGCTAGTATCCAAAACCTATTAAGAGCCTATCAAACTCAACATCCAAAGAAAAAATAATCCAATTGAGAAATGGGCAGAAGACATGAACAGACATTGCTGCAAGGAAGACGTCTAGATGGCCAACAAACACATGAAAAAGTATTCTGCATCACTCCAAATCAGGGAAATACAACTCAAAACCACAGTGAGATACCACCTCACACCAATCAGAATGGTTAAAATTAATAAGTCAGGAAACGATGGATGTTGCCGAGGGTGTGGAGAAAGGGGAACCCTCCTACACTGTTGGTGGGAATGCAAGCTGGTGCAGCCACTCTGGAAAACAGCACAGAGGTTCCTCAAACAGTTCAAAATAGCTACCCCATGACCCAGCAATTGCACCACTAAGTATTTACCCTAAAGATATAAATGTAGGGTGCCTGGGTAGCTCAGTGGGTTAAGCCTATGCCTTCAGCTCAGGTCGTGGTCTCAGGGTCCTGGGATCGAGCCCCACATCAGGCTCTCTGCTCAGCGGGAGCCTGCTTCCCCCTCTCTCTTTGCCTGCCTCTTTGCCTCCTTGTGATTGCTCTCTATCTCTGTCAGATAAATTATTTAAAAAAGAAAAAAAATACAAATGTAGTGATTCAAAGGGGCACATGCACCTGAATGTTTATAACAGCAATGTCCACAATAGCCAAACAATGGAAAGAGCCTAGATGTTCATCAACAGATGAATGGATAAAGAAGTGTGTGTACACACACACACACACACACACACACACACAGTGGAATACTAGGCAACCATCAAAAAACAAAATCTTGCCATTTACAACATGGATGGAACTAGAGGGTATAATGCTAAGCAAAACAAGTCAATCAGAGAAAGACAATTATCATATGATCTCAGGAATTTGAGAATTTGAGAAAAAAGACAGGATCATAGCGGAAGGGAGGGAAAAATGAAACAATATGACACCAGAGAGGGAGACAAACCATAAGAGACTTTTAATCTCAGGAAACAAACTGAGGGGTGCCAAAGGTGACGGGGGTGGGGGGTTGGAAGGGATGGGGTGGCTGGGTGATGGATATTGGGGAGGGTATGTGCTATGGTGAGTGCTATAAATTGTATAAGACTGATGAATCGCAGACCTGTATCCATGAGAGACATAATATATTATATGTTAATTAAAAAGGAGTATTTCAAAAATTTTTTAAAAAAAGCCTGTAAGTCTATCCATGTCATCTCAAATGGCATGATCTCATCCTTTTTATGGTTACATAATATTCCAGGGTGTGTGTGTGTGCGCGCGCATGCACGAATCACACCTTCCTTATCCATTCGTTTATCAATGGACACTGAGGTTCCTTCCATGTCTTGGCCATTGTAAATAATGCTGCAATAAACAGGGGTACATAGATCTTTTTGAGTTAGTATGTTTATTTTCCTTTGGTAAATATCCCCCAATAGTGGAACTATTGGATCGTATGGTATTTCTCTTTTTAAGAGAAAAAAGATTTTATTTACTTGAGAGACAGGGAACATGAGCAGGGGGAGGGACAGAGGAAGGGGGGAGAAGCAGGCAACGGTCCCAAGTGGAGAGTCCAGTGTGGGACTCGATCTCAGGAGCCTGAGACCGTGACACAGGCGCCCCTTTACGGTATTTCTATTTTTAGTTTTTAAGGAGCCTCCATACTGTTCTCCACAGTGGCTATGCCAATTTACATTCTCACCAAAGTACGTGAAGGTTCCTTTTTCTCTGCATCCTCCCCAACATTTGTTTCTTATCTTCTGAATTTTAGACAGCCTAACATGTGAGATATCTCATGTTGTTTTTTTCTTTTCCCTGGTAAGGGATCTTGAGCATCTTTTCATGTGATTGTTGGCCATTTGTATGTCTTCTTGGGAAAAACATCTCTTCCGGTCTCTACCCTTTTTTAAAAATTGGTCAGTCCTCTAATAGCTAAGGAATTACTAATGTCATCTTACTGTGTTCTGGCTGTTCTGTAGTTCCTTTGTTAATCTCTTCCTCTCTTTTTTGAATTGATGATTTTTCATAATATTTTTTATTCCCTTTATCTTTTGTGTATTTACTTTTGTGTAGGTTTTGCTTTGTGATTATCATGAGGTTTACATATAATGTCTTAGATACCTAATAGTCTGTTTCAAGCTCATAACAAGTTATATTGCATATAAAACTTCACCCTTTGCTTACCCCAAATCTTATGTTTTGTTAGTTTGCCTCTGTTTATATTAGGCATACATTACCAAATTATTACAGGTATAATCATTTTCATATAAATATTTTCTAGTTTATACTAGATTTAAGTGATTAACATGCCACCAAGTTACAGTATTTTTATTAACTATGTACTCATAAATGTGACATATTTTCATATGTTCTCATGTTACTAATTATCACTCTTTCATTTTGACTTGATGAAGTACTTTGAGCATTTCTTATAAGGCAGATCTTGTGATGATAAACTCTCTTAGCTTTTATTTGCCTGAGGAAGTCTTTATTTCTCCATTTATGTTGGACAACTTTCCTACATCAAATATACATAGTTGGCAATTTTTTTTCTTTCAGCACTTCATATATATCATTCCATTTTTTTCAGCCTGCAAAATTTCTGATGAGAAATCTGCTGATAGATAATATAAAATAATTACACCTGTAATAATTTGGTGGTATGTGCCCAATATAAACAGAGGTAAACCTTATGGAGATTCCCTCTACGTGGGAATTTTTTTTCGTTGCTACTTTTATTTTTATTTTAATTCAGTATAGTTAACACATAGTGCTGTATTAGGTTCAGGTGTAAATACAGTGATTCAATAGTTCTATACATTTCTCTGTGTTCAACAGGGTAAGTATATGCTTAATCCCCTTGATCTACCTCACCTCTCTCTCCTCTAGTGAACATGAGTGTGTTCTCTATAGTTTAGAGTCTTTTTCTTGGTTTGTCTCTCTTGTTTTCCCCTTTGTTCATTTGTTTCTTAGATTCTACCTTTGAGTGAAATCATATGGTATTTTTCTCTGACTTATTTTGCTTAGCATTATATTTTCTAGTTCTATCCATGTTGTTGCAAATGACAAGATTTCGTTCTTTTTTATGGCTGAGTAACATTCCTTTGCGTCTATACACACCACCTCCTTATCCATGCATTTGTCAATGGGCTCTTGGGTTGCTTCTGTAATTTGATTATTGTAAATAATGTCACTAGAGGGGCACCTGGGTGGCTCAGTGGGTTGAACCTCTGCCTTCAGCTCAGGTCATGATCTCAGGGTCCTGGGATCGAGCCCCATGTCAGGCTCTCTATTCAGTGGGGAGCCTGCTTCTCCCTCTCTCTGCCTGCCGCTCTGCCTACTTGTGATCTCTCTATCTCTCTCTGTCAAATAAATAAATAAATAAAAATGTCACTATACAGATGGGGGTACATGTATCCCTTTGAATTGTATTTTTGTATTTTTTGTATGTGCAAATACCCAGTAATGCTATGACTGGATCATTGGGTAGTTCTATTTTTAACTTTGAGGAACCTCCATATTATGGTCCACAATGGCGACACCAGTTTGCATTCCTACCAACTGTGCAAGAAGGTTCCTTTTTCTCTACATCCTTGGGCTTCCTAAGTGAGGGCACCCCGGTAGGATGGTTGAAACAGAAGTCAGTGAAATCTGGGGTGTCCTGGGATGCTCCATGCAGGGGGTACTCCAGAGCCAAAGCAGGCATGGGTAGAGGTTTCAGGGCACTCTGTGCAGGGAAAGGGGTGGAGGGGGGTGTCCTGGCAAGTTGTCTGGAGATGAAGTGGTTCAGGTCTGACCAGTTCTTGGATGTTTTATGTCTTAATGAGATGGCCGGAACCATTGTGACTGCTGACCAGGGATGTCCTGGTGTGTGCTGCCCTGGCGCCATATTGATGAGATGGCTGGGGCTGGCGTGGAGGCGGGTCAGCTATGGCAGCCCAACCCGGCTTCCCCCTGCTCTATCAAGGCAGAGGGTGAACATAAACCATGGCACTCACCAGCCCCTCTGATCCAGAGTGAGTTCAGCAGTCCCCTGCTTTTAGACAGGATCCTAGGGCTAGATCTTTTTAAATTCTAGTTGCCCTTTTAAATCACAGGTTTTTTTTTTTTTTTTTTTTTATGCCCCAGGCCAGACAAATCTGCACCCCACCCCTTAGAACTATCCCACCCCACTGTAGTTCACTGTGGAGGGGGATGGGGGGGCTCCTTCAGTACCATGCCCTCCTCTCTCTTGTTCTCCATGTGGTCTCTCTATCTTTTGTTGTGCAGAAGCTGCTTAGTCAACCCTCCATTCTTCAATTGTTCTATAAATGTGTGTGTGTGTCTGTGAAGGAGGTGAGTTCAGGGTCTTCCTATGTTGTCATTTTAGGAACCTCTAAAGTGTCTCATATTTGTTTTCTATTAATGTATAATGTATTATTGGTTTCAGGGGCACAGGTCTGTGGATCATCAGTCTTACACAATTCACAGCACTCACCATAGCACCTACCCTCCCCAAGTCTATCACCCTGGCACCCCATCCCTGCCAGCCCTAGCAACCCTCAGTTTGTTTCCTGAGAGTAAGAATCTCTTATGGTTTATCTCCCTCTCTGGTTTCATCTTGTATCTCATATTTTTTTTTTCCATAGGAACTTGGATATTTTATAGCATTCATTTATTCATTCAATGAACATCTATTGAGAGTCTGCTGTGGGCCAAGCACTTTTCTAAGGGTTAGATACTCTAGTGAACAAAACAGAGACAATGCAGGCTTTACTAGAGTTTATCTTCCAGTGTGTTGGGGGGAAAATAATATACAAGAGAAGTAAAACAGGCAGTGTATTATATTGTGATAAAGGCTAGGGGAAAAAATATCAAGCATGGGAAGAGATTTAAGAATTGGGGCAGAGGTACTGAAATTTTATGTTGGTTGGCCAGAGAAAAACTTAATGCCGATCTATAAGAGAAAGGATTCAAGTTAACAAGAGCAAAGGTCTTGAGATGAAAACACGCCCGAGGTGTCTGAGGCACCCCAGGGAGATACATAAAGAAGCAGAGTTCAGAAAGAGAAACTTACCTCTTTGCTTCTCCACCATTCCACTCTATGGTACGGCTCATTCAAATATTTGTACATAGTAGCATTCACATATCTGCTGAATAATGAATTTTCCCCTCTGAAGGGGAAAAATCAGTAATGACTGGCAAGATATACGAGGAGAAGGGGCAAAGCCAGATGACGTCACAGCTAAGCATGTATGTAGGGGCTAAGTGATGGGGAAGAAAGGGTGGTTGGGATAGAATAGAGTGGGTTTTGAGATGGAGTTGTTGACCAAGCAGTTGGAAATGCAAACTTGCTGCTTAATGGAGCTCAGGGAAGAGAGAAATTGGGACCATAACAAAGTTGAAGTCATGGGGACTGATGAGATCCTCCGGGGAGGATGGCCTTAGATAGGGTCATGGTGTGGGAATGCAGAAAGAAGGATGGATTCTTTTTTTTTTTTTTTTTTTTTGAATCATTTATTTTTGAACTTTTTTTTTCATTTATTTATTTTCAGCATAACAGTATCATTATTTTTTCACCACACCCAGTGCTCCATGCAATCCGTGCCCTCTATAATACCCACCACCTGGTACCCCGACCTCCCACACCCCCGCCACTTCAAACCCCTCAGATTGTTTTTCAGAGACCATAGTCTCTTATGATTCACCTCCCCTTCCAATTTACCCCAAACCCCTTCTCTCTAACTCCCCATGTCCTCCATGCTTTTTGTTCTGCTCCACAAATAAGTGAAACCATATGATAATTGACTCTCTCTGCTTGACTTATTTCACTCAGCATAATCTCTTCCAGTCCCGTCCATGTTGCTACAAAAGTTGGGTATTCGTCCTTTCTGATGGAGACATAATACTCCATAGTGTATATGGACCACATCTTCCTTGTCCATTCGTCCGTTGAAGGGCATCTTGGTTCTTTCCATAGTTTGGCGACCGTGGCCATTGCTGCTATAAACATCTGTATCTTTGGGGTAAATACCCAGTAGTGCAATGGCAGGGTCATAGGGAAGTTCTATTTTTAATATCTTGAGGAATCTTCACACTGTTTTCCAAAGAGGCTGCACCAACTTGCATTCCCACCAACAGTGGAAGAGGGTTCCCCTTTCTCCACATTCCCTCCAACACATGTTGTTTCCTGTCTTGCTAATTTTGGCCATTCTAACCGGTGTAAGGTGATATCTCAATGTAGTTTTAATTTGAATCTCCCTGATGGCTAGTGATGATGAACATTTTTTCATGTGTCTGATAGCCATTTGTATGTCTTGATTGGAGAATTGTCTGTCCATATCTTCTGCCCATTTTTTGATATGATTGTCTGTTTTGTGTGTGTTGAGTTTGAGGAGTTCTTTATAGATCCTGGATATCAACCTTTTCTCTGTACTGTCATTTGCAAATATCTTCTCCCATTCCATGGGTAGCCTCTTTGTTTTCTTGACTGTTTCCTTTGCTGTGCAGAAACTTTTGATTTTGATGAAGTCCCAAAAGTTCATCTTCGCTTTTGTTTCCTTTGCCTTTGGAGACATATCTTGAAAGAAGTTGCTCTTGTTTTTTTATTGATTTTCTGCTTCGATGATCTGTCTATTTCTGAGAGAGGCGTGTTAAGATCTCCAACGATTAGTGTATTCATATCAATATGACTCTTTATCTTGATTAACAGTTTTCTTATGTAATTGGCTGCTCCCATATTGGGGGCATAGATATTTACAATTGTTAGATCATCTTGGTGGGTAGTCTCTTTAAGAATGATGTAGTGTCCTTCTGGATCTCTGACTACAGTCTTTAGTTTAAAATCTAATTTGTCTGATATGAGAATCACTACCCCAGCCTTTTTTTGAGGCCCATTGGCATGAAAGATGCTTCTCCATCCCTTCACTTTCAGTCTGGGTGTATCTTTAGGTTCAAAATGGGTCTCTTGTAGACAACATATGGATGGGTCCTGTCGTTTTATCCAGTCTGCAACCCTCTGCCGTTATATGGGCGCATTTAGGCCATTCACATTGAGGATGATTATTGATAGATACGTTTTTATTGACATCGTGTTACCTTTGAAGTCTTTCTTTCTGTAGATTGTCTCTATATTTCTGTTCAATGCTATTCTTGGGCTTTTTCCTCCTTTAAAGAAGTCCCCTTAATATTTCCTGCAGTATTGGCTTGGTGGTTGCATAGTCTTTTAAGCCTTGCCGGTCCTGGAAACTCTTTATCTCTCCATCCATTTTGAATGTCAGTCTTGCTGGATAAAGTATTCTTGGCTGCATGTTCTTCTCATTCAGTGCCCTGAATATATCTTGCCAGCCCTTTCTGGCTTGCCAGGTCTCTGTGGACAGGTCTGACGCTATTCTGATGGGCTTTCCTCTGTACGTAAGGATCTTCTTTGTCTTAGCTGCTTTCAGGAGGTTCTGCCTACAATTATAATTCTTCATTCTTACTATTAGGTGTCTCAAGGACTTTCGAGAATCTGTAATCTTGGGGGGAAACCTTTAGGCCTCTAGTACATAAACACTGGTTCCATTCATGAGATTTGGAAAATTTTCATGAAGAATTTGTTCCACTATATCTTCTAGACTTCTTTCTTTCTTCTCCCCTTCAGGGATTCCAATAGTTCTGATGTTGGAACATTTCATGGCATCATTTATTTCCCTGATTCTGTTTTCGTGGCTTCTAAGCTGTTTGTTCCAGGCTTCCTCCTGATCCTTTCTCTCTGTTTGTCCTCCAGATCACTAATTCTATCTTCTGTCTCAGTTACTCTAGCGTTGAGAGAATTTAGATTAGATTGGAACTCATTGAGAGCATTGTGAAGCTCATCCCTGGTAGCTTTCAGCTCTTCCCTAATATTGAAAACATGATCTCTGGTCATTTTCAGTTCGGCCCTAATCAATTCCGTTTGGTCACCCATGGCTTTCTCCAACCTAGCTATTGCTTGGGTAACTGTTAGCCTGAATTCTCTTTTCGACATATTGTCTATGTTGATAGCCATTAGCTCTGTTGCAGAAGGTCCATCCTCTGTATTTTTCTTCTGTTGGGCATACCTCCTCCTAGTCATTTTGGTGAGAGATGGCTGAACGGGTGTAGCTGGATGTATCGACTGTGGTGCAGTCAAGATGCACCCTGGAATGCTTCTGAGCAATCAGAGTTCCCCACCCAAATGAGTGGAAAAAGAAAAGGAAAAGAAAAAAGAGAGGGAGAGAGACAGGAAAGAAAGGTGAGATAAAAGAGAAGGTTTAGCCCAAATGGGCCCCAAGGTAAGATTTATGAAGTATACAAACAGACACAGACAAACAAAAAGACTGATATAAGTATATGACAAGAGAAAAAAAAATATATATATGCAAATAAAGGAAGAACCTCTTCAAAAAGAACTCCGAGTGTAAGATTTATATACTATCAGGACAAACACAAAAACACAGAAACACTGATGGAAGAAAAAGATGGGAGAGTGGTTGTAAATTCTCAGTGTGGCAAGGAAGGTTGTTTTGATCCTTCCTGGATGTATCTTGATATCTTTGTTAAAGGACTCAACTTTCCTAAGATAAGGGGGGATTAGGAATTGGTTTACCTATAGGGGTGGCATTGATTGGGGAAAGGGGATTACCTTGAAGTTTAACTCTATATGAATATTAGAAAATAAAAATTAAAAAAAGGAATAAATTAAACTAAACTAAAATTTTAAAAAAGAAATTTAAAAAATAGAAATGCAAAAGGAAAACACAGGTGTATGTATTAAAAAGTTCAGGTTAGAAGGTTCTTATGGAATTTGATGTACTGGACATCTCACTGGGATGGTAAATAGGTTAAAAAATTATATAATAATAAAAAATTATCTATATTTAAAAAAATGAGCCAGAATAATGGGATCGATTTAATAATAAAAATTGTCCTATGAAGTAGTGGTGGTTGTTCTCTTGTCGTCTTTTTTTTTTTTTTTTAATCTTTCCCGGTTGGTTTTCTGGGGGAGGGGCCTGCCACGTGGGTTTTCAGTCCCTGAAGTTCTCTCAGCTAAGTCCTCCCGCCCCCCTCAAGGGGGTGGGCTCTGAGGAAACTGGTTTTTTCAGGCTTTTGTTCTCTGGAGGTTTTTATATTTGTTCACTTTTGTTTTTCTCTCTCGCCTTGACCGCTTTTGATGGGTTTTGTAGGTTTAGAGGAAAGCAAACTGCACCTTGACCTCCCTCTCAGAGAGAAGCCTCAGTCCGGCTGCAGAACTCATATAAATCCCCCCTTGACCACTGGCAGAGCAGGTTCCCAGTCCCGGTCCCTAGGGACTCAGGATTTTTTGCTTGGACCCAAAACCATGGCAGCGGTGGCTGTCTGGGCAGCTCCAGACTGCCAGAGAGGTTCCCAGCAGCGATCGCTCACTGAGATTCTCCCGCTGGCCTGGGCTGGGAGTGCCTGGTCTTTCCGATCTGAGAGCACCCGGCTGGCGTTTGTGTGCACCTCTCTCAGAGGAGGGCGTGGGGCATGACTCTGACTTGCGTGGGCACTGCAAAAGGGCTGTGCTTCTGTTGGCTGGCTCCTGTTTTGTTTGAGTCAGTCCGTACTCTGCTAAGCAGATCGTTCCTAGATGTTCCCGAGGTCATCAAAGAGATGCCTGTTCCTGTGCCGCCTCTTTCAGGCATCAGGAGACTTAGTGCTTTGATGCTAGTGTGTCAGCTGATAAGTAATTAGTAACAGGGAACGAGTTTTGCTTGCTGCTCAGCAAAGTTAGGTATGAACTGGTGAAGAGAAGACAAGATAAAATTGGGACAAAAGGAACATGTGCGTGGTTGTTAACGTGCTGTGCTTGCTTTTAGACCCAGCAGATGGCAGTTTTGCCAAGTCAAAACAGTCAAAATTGGAAGAAGGTGATGCTGCAGGGTCCCTCCCCTCAGTGACGGAAGAGACCGACTTAGCAGGTAACATTATGCGCCCAGCCAGCTGTTCAAGCAAGAGAGTGACAAAACTGTGAGCCCTGAATATCCCAGCATGCTCTACAGGGTGCTACAGTTTGAAGATCAAAGTTGCAGCACAACCCTAACAACTAAGCATTTTATCCTCTAAAAGCCAAGAAAGTTGTTGCACACATTATAGATAAAAGCAAGTAAGCACCATGTCCTTTCTATTTTGACTTCTGCCTCTTCACTCTTTGTTACGGCAATTTTCAGGGCTGCTGATTCTTAGATGTCTAGGTCCCGGCTTTAGCTGGTAGTTATTAATGAAGTTTTTATTAGAAATATCCACTCTGCACATGCACCTGAATGTTCATAGCAGCAATGTCCACAATAGCCAAACTATGGGAAGAACCTAGATGTCCATCAACAGATGAGTGGATAAAGAAGATGTGGTATATCTATAATGGAATACTATGCAGCCATCAAAAGATTATATTTATAATCTTGCCATTTGTGATGATGTGGCTGGAGCTAGAGGGTATTATGCTTAGCGAAATAAGTCAATCGGAGAAAGACATATGATCATATGATCATATGATCTCCCTGATATGAGGAAGTGGTGATGCAACATGGGGGCTTAAGTGAGTAGAAGAATCAATGAAACAAGATGGGATTGGGAGGGAGACAAACCATAAGTGACTCTGAATCTCACAAAACAAACTGAGGGTTGCTGGGGGGAGGGGGGTTGGAAGAAGGGGGGTGGGGTTATGAACATTGGGGAGGGTATGTGCTATGGTGAGTGCTGTGAAGTGTGTAAACCTGGTGATTCACAGACCTGTACCCCTGGGGCTAATAATACATTATATGTTAATAAAAAATTAAAAATTAAAAAATCCTATACCAGTGAAGGGGATTGATCCAAGATATCTACATGTGTGGGGTTAGCTGTCTGCATGAGTGGTGCCTCTCTGTTTCAAAACAAAAGGCTCCAAGAGGGTGAATTTGGAAGCCTAGAGGTGCTAGACATTGGCGATTAAGAACCAGTCGGCCTGAGTTCCAATCCTGACGCTGTTGGGGCATGAGCTTGCCCAAGTTTTATTTGATCCCTCTGTTCTATATGCACAACAACAGTGCCTACCTGAAGTGGTTTTTGCAAGGCTTATATGAGTCAATACCTGCAAGTATCAATACCTATAAGTCATCAACCTCAGGGCACCCAGAAGCTGTTACACCAGTGTTTGCCCCCGTAGAAATGTCCTACCTGTCATGTCCTACCTGTTTTGTCCTCCTCACAGCCTCTTACAACACCTCCTTTAGTCTGCTGCTTAGACCTAATATCATCTGCCCTATTTTAAAGTGCTGGGAAAGGTTGGAGGAAATGAGCACTTGGCAAAAACTAAGGTTTGATGGGAAGCAGCTGGAAGTGCCCACCATGGCTCTGAGTTCCAAGAGGGCCTTGTCAGCCACAGTCAGGCCCCACTTATGTCTGGCTTCCCACGGACACTCCAACCTCTGGGCAGCTGATGGGCTTAGCATGTCAATTTTGAACCTTGTGTTAGTTTTACTTAATGTTCTGTTTTTATTCAGAAGGCATTCCTACTCCATCCCTAGCGGTTGTGCCCGAGAATTTGAAGAGTTCTGCTGTTCTCCTAGCCTTTGAAAACTTCACTAGAGAACTGCAAAGGAAATCAGAGGTAATGGTCCACTAAAAATGAAAAACTGGCTTGTTAGGGGCTTAAAGGAACAAGATCATATTATTCATCTGTACTGTTGTTATCCTGCATAGGTGGAGGTGCTCCTGAGGCTTAGGAAAGGTATACTTGCCTTAGCTATGGGTCCTGACTATAGTGCCTTTGTGGACTGTGGTTTGGATTATAAAACAGTGGTTCCATGTCCATTTGCTGCAGTGGGACTGGATGCACTTATATGGAAATCAGACTCATGGTTTGGTTTCATTGAATGCATTCTCAGACAACAGGAAGTACCAGGAGGTGACGATTCAGTCACCATGATAGGCAAGGAGGAGAAGGGGCCATGTGGTTGAGAGAGGTGTTCAGGACAAAGTTGGAGGTGGGTTTGGGTAGATGTTCGGCTGAGTGGTGCATAGGTAGGCTGTCCCAAAGTCTTGTCTGCAAGTTGAACTTTGGAAGCATTTCAGTTCCCTCCTTTTATGTCCTATTGTTTATAAATCCCCAGAGAGTTATTTATTAGCACATTTGAGAAAAGTATCTTACCCTGACATATATTCATTTAACTAATTTGGAAAATCTCCAAAGTCTTATCATATTTTCTGCAATACCAATGTAAGTTAATTTATAGTGGAAATTTGTTAATAATATTCAACATGTGCTTTGATAGCATGAATATAAATTTTCCTATTTTAGCCTATTATTCTTTATTGGTACCTTCCTGGGGTGATCCATAGAAAGTGTATAGCAAGCTGTCTCATCACTGTTGTTTAACAGTTGTGTTTATTATGAATATAAGGTGCTGGTACCATCTTTTTTTTAAGATTTTATTTATTTGGGAGAGAGAAACAGATGGTGACAGAGATCACGAGAGCGCGCAGGTGGGGAGGAGAGGGTGAAGCCGGCTCCGCACTGAGCGGGGAGACTGATGCGGGGCTCGATCCCAGCACCCTGGGATCATGACCTGAGCGGAAGGCAGGTGCTTTACTGGCAGAGCCTCCCAGGCGCCCCTGCTGGTAGCATCTTTTTCACACAAAGCCTGAACTCCATTTATGTAGTTATGGTTCATTCAAATGTGATTATTTTGTTATTGTTGTTCTGGTTTAGCTTAGGTACGAGGGGAGTCCGCTTTATTCAGAAGATGCCAAGCAAGCACCAGACTGCTTAATCCGACTTTTAAACCAGATACGTCAGTGCAGGTAAGTGTTGGGTTTCCAAACAAGGTCCTAAAACTGTGATCACTCATAAGGATTTGTATCATGCCCATCGTGCTGGGGTCATGAGGACCTGAAGCTTAAGCAGCTGTGAGGTTTGATACATCACCTAACCTATCTAGTGTCTAGTTTCTAGTTCTTCCTTCATAAGATGATGGGAGAAGGCCTTCTATAAGCTTCCTAAAAGTATGGTATGATCCTAAAACACTATTTAAAAAAAAAATTATCCAACTATGAAGACAAAGCAAGGATGGGTAAACATGGGAAAATGCTGGATAAGTGCTATGTGTCCTCCATGTGCAGTGGAATATTATTCAGCCTTAAAGAATGAAATTCTAACACTTGCCACATCCTGGATGAACCTCAAGGACATTATGCAAAATGAAATAAGCCAGACACCAAAGGACCAGTGTTGAATGACTTCACTTAAAAGAGGTACTTAGAAGAGACAAACTCCTAGAGAAGGGAAGTAAAATAAAGATTAGCAGAGCCTGAGAGAGTGGAAATAAATTTTGTTTAAGCAGTATGGAGTTTCTGTTTGGACCACGGAGAAGTTCTAGAGATGGATAGTGGTGATGGTTGCAGGACATTGTCCATGTACTGAATCCCACTGAATTGTCCACTCAAAGATGGTTAAAAGGGTAAATTTTATGTTCTATTGCCACAGTAAAAAGTTCTGTGCACTTGCACACACACACGCACCCATCCGCAAACACACTCTGATGACTGTGAGATGGGAAGGGTAGGAGAGGTGAGGGGAGATGGGGTTCTGTGGGGAGATGGGGTTCTGTGGGGAGATGGGGTTCTGTGGTGACTAGGGTTAATCTAGAGCCATTACAGCCGAAGTGCTTCTGTAGGGAGGTTTTGAAAACAAAGGTTTGATTGGTATAGGGAAACAAACAAAGGTTTGATTGGTATAGGGAAGGTGGGCATAGATGGTTTCTTGTTGGAGAGAATGGCCTCCATTCTCTGAGGGAGGGAAAGAAAACGATGGCAGGTTGGTTAGCTTAACTGAAGGAGGACGTTTCTTAGGGCAGAAAATATAATGTGAATAGGAATTTATAACTTTTTTTAGTTGCAATGTCATTTGATTCTCAAAACACCCATAAAGGACTTTGGACGTGGAGAACTTCTGTTATGTTGTAGGGGGAGAGGTTACGTATTCATCTATTTCCCATTCGGCAAATGCACACTGAGCAGCACGAGGTGCCAGGCCCTGGGCTAAGTGCAGGAGAGCAGTGACGACAAGCACTGAGAGCTTCTTGCCTTCATAGAACTTTCAGCCTAATGGAGAAGACAGAAAACAAATAAGCAGTTTATGTGGTGGTTAGACCCACAAAAGCAGAGGTTGGAAACTTTAGAACTAACATGTAGAAGATGGGCTTTATTAGCCAATTTCAGCTCTCAGGACCAGCTTAAGGCAAGAGAGGAAGGGGGCAAGTGGAAGTTTGGAAGTGATGGGGAGTTATGATTGGTGACATAATGGCTTCTGGGCCAGGTCTGACCTCTGTGTCCTTTTCTCTGGAGTCCTCTCTCCTTTGCTCTTAGTATGATGTTGAATTACCAGCTTCTTTTGGACTTCTTTTGAAGGGATAAATCCAAGTCTTCGTAGTTTCTGGAGAAGAGGATGGTCATCCAGTGAGGGGGAGGAAGAGGAGGTGTGTGTTCTTAAAAACAAAAGTTAGCAAGGATGTGGAGAAAGGGGAACCTTTTACACTGCTGGTAGGAAGGCAAACTGGTTCCTCAGAAAGTTAAAATTAGAACAACACTATGACGCAGCAATTGCCCTACTGAGTATTTATCCAAAGAATACAAACATAGTGATTTGAAGGGACACATGCTTAGCAATGTTTATAGCAGCGATGTCCACAATAGCCAAACTATAGAAAGAGTCCGGATGTCCATCAACTGAAGAATGGATCAAGAAGATGTAACAGATGCACACGCACACACTGGACTATTACTCAGCCATCAAAAATATGAAATCTTGCCATTTGCAGTGACATGGAAAAATAAGTCAGAGAAGACAAATACCATATAATTTTACTCATGTGGAATTCAAGAAAAAAAAAACAGATGAACATTGAGGAAAGGAAGGGAAAATAAGATAAAAACAAAGGAGGAGGAAAACCATAAGAGACTCTTAGCTATAGGAAACACACTGAGGGCTGCTGGAGGGGAGGTGGGTGGGGGGATGGGTAACTGGGGGATGGACATTCAGGAGGGCACGTGATGGGATGAGCACTGGGTGTTCTATGCGACTGATGAATCACTAAACTCTACCCCTGTATATTACAGTATATGTTAGCCAACTTGAATTTAAGTTAGAAAAAGTCTAGAAAAGAATCAGGAGTATCCTTGTAAAAAGAAGATCATCTCTTGTTACAGTCAAGCAATTCCAATGAAATCTGTTGCTTTTTACATTTATCAGACTGAATAAACTAGAACAGTTTCACAGTTTTGTTCTTCAAGAGCTGAACAATCTTGAGAAGGATATTCAGACTCTGAAACACCTTGAGAAGGATGTTTTGGTAAGTGCTCCTCTTCTTTTGGAATATTCTCTGTGACTTAAGAGGATCCGTTCCAGAGTAGAGTAACTGATAACCACTTAAGACTTTTGTTCAATTTTAGGAATTTTGGGAAAAACAGTCTGATGACTTGAAATCATTCTGCGATCTCCAAGTACTGAGGTAATTGTTCAACATATTCTTTCTAGCAGTATCTTAGTTGAAGGATAAGGGTAGTGCTTTAGCTATAGTATGAGTGATTGATGTAAAAAGTGATTGATGTAAAACTGCCTGTGAGTAGCTATGAAGCGGCATCTTTTCAAACCAATTACTTCTGCGGCACTCCTTCGGCAAATAGTGTGGCTTAGTGTATCAATGTAGAAGCACAAATTTTGAAAAGCATAAATGGAATCATACAAACATCAGTGGTTTTTTATTCAAACTCTTATTTTTAAGCCATATTTCAACAAATTGAAGGAGTATATTCTTTTTTTTAATTAACATATAATGTATTATTAGCCCCAGGAGTACAGGTCTGTGAATTGTCAGGCTTACACATTTCACAGCACTCACCATAGCACATACCCTCCCCAATGTCCATAACCCAACCACCCTCTCCCTGCCCCCCACCCCCCTTCTCCCCAGCAACCCTCAGTTTGTTTTGTGAGATTAAGAGTTTCTTATAGTTTGTCTCCCTCCTGATCCCATCTTGTTTGATAAAATGACTATATTCTAAGAAAAATATTTATGTATATGCTAAATTGTGGTCTTATGAAATATAGTCTACATTTAAGAATATATGTGTGTGTATATATTAAACAGCCAATGAGTTTATCCTGCTACACCTTCCTTTCAGTGTGATTACTCTGTGTACATTCTGAGGGTGTTGCTTCTATTCATGTAGAATAAAGTCTGATTCTCTGGAGCATAGGGAGCGGGGAAATGGAGAGTAGAGTGGACCCTCCACTCCTCTGCTTCTGCCCTGAGAGAAATTCTAGTGTTTTGTTTGGTTTGGTTTCTGCTTAAGCAATCAGAAAGAATCCTTACAGAAATATGTAATGGCCTAAAGTTTTATCTACCAGTTCAGAATCTGCTTCTGCCACAGAGATCTAAGTCCCATAGTTTTGGGAAGACTATTATTCTGATGACACTGTACATTTCAAACAGCAAAAGTTTAAAAGTTTAAAATAGGAGTTCTCCATTCTTTTACTCTAGTTAACACAGTTAATAATGATGACAGTAGGTCAATAGATTTTCAGAACTCTTTCAGCCGATGATTAAAACAGAGATCCTTTCATAACCTCTTCACCGAATGCCCCTGGTTGGTTGAGAAAGGCTCTCCGACCTCTTCAAACTTTGAAAATTTATTAAGTTTCCCAAAAGAGCTTTTGAGATAGAGATTTTAAAATATATATTTATTTAAAAATAACAGAAACATGCCAACAGATTGGACAATCTAGAAGAAATGGATGAATTCCTAGAAAATTAAAATCTCCCAGGAGTGAATCAGAAAGAAATAGAAATACAGAACGGACCAATTACTGGTGATGATACTGAATCCTAGTAACAAACCTGAATTGGTAATTTAAAAACTCATACTACTTTGATTACTATAGCTTTGTAATATAACTTGAATTCTAGAATTGTGATGCCTCCAATTTTTCTTTTTCAAAATTGCTTAGGCTATTTAGGGTCCTTTGCAATTCCATACAAATTTTAGGATTGTTTGTTCCAGGTCTGTGAAAAATGCTTTTGGTATTTTGATAGGAGTTGCTTTAAATGTGTAGATCGCTTTGGGTAGTACAGACATTCTAACAATATTTGTTCTTCCAAACCATGAACACAGAATGTCTATTTCTTTGTATCATCAATTTCTTTAATCCATGTTTTGTAGTTTTCAGAGTACAGCTCTTTCCTCTCTTAGGTTAAATTTATTCAGAAGTATTATTTTGGTGTAATTGTGAATAGATTGTTTTCTTTCTCTGCTGCTTCGTTATTAGTGTATAGAAATGCAACAGATTTCTGTACATTAATTCTGTATCCTGCAACTTTACAAAATTCATTTTTCAGTTCTGGTAGTTTTTTGGTGAAGTCTTTAGGGTTTTCTATATATAGTATCCTGTCATCTGCAAATAGCAGAAGTTTCCCTTCCTCCTTACCAATTTGGATGCCTTTTATTCCTCTCTCCTGCCTGATTGCTGTGGCGAGGGTTCCAGTACTATGTTAAGTAACAGTGGTCAGAGTGGATATCCTCGTCTTACTCCTGTCTGTAGGGAGAAACCATTTCAGTTCTTCCCCATTGAGTATGATGTTAGCCGTGGGTTCTTCATGTAAGTCCTTTATTATGTTGAGGTATGTTCCCTCTAAATCTACTTTGTTTTTACATGAATGAATGTTATACTTTTTCAGACACCTTTTTTGGATATATTGAAATGATCCTCTGGTTTTTATCCTTTCTCTTATTGATTGATTTGCAAATATTGAACCCCCATTGCATCCCAGGAATAAATCTCACTCAATCATGATGAATGCTCTTTTTAAATGTATTCTTAGATTATGTTTGCTAATATTTCGTTGAGGATTTTTGTATCTATGTTCATGAGGGAGATTGGTCTGTAGTTCTTTTTTTTGTTGTGTCTCTATCTGGTTTTAGAATCAAGGTAATGCACAATTATATGGTTAACCTTTGACAGTTAATCTTTGACAAAGGAAGCAAGAATATGCAGGAGAAAAAACAGTGTCTTCAACAAATGGTGTTGGGAAAATGGGAGAGCTAAATGCAAAGGAATGAAACTGGACCATTTTCTTACACCACACACAAAAATAAACTGAAAACGGATTAAGGACTTAAATGTAAGACATGAAACCATAAAAATCCTAGAGAAGTGCCCAGGCAGTAATTTCTCTGACATCAGTCATAACAACATCTTTCTAGATATGTCTCCTGAAACAAGGGAAAAAAAATAAAACAAAAATAAACTATTGGGACTTCATCAAGATAAAAAGCTTCTGCACAGTGAAGGAAACAACCAGCAAAACTAAAAGACAACTTACTGAATGGCAGAAGGTTTTTGCAAATGACATTTCTCATAGAGTTAGCATCCAAAATATATCAAGAACTTATGTAGCTCAATACCCAAAATAAATAATCCAGTTAAAAAATCGGCAGAAGGCACATGAACAGACACTCTTCTAAAGAAAACATGTAGGGCACCTGGGTGGCCCAGTGGGTTAAAGCCTCTGCCTTCGGCTTGGGTCATGATCTCAGGGTCCTGGGATCGAGCCCCACTTCAGGCTTTCTGCTCAGTGGGGAGCCTGCTTCCTCCTCTCTCTCTGCCTGCTTGTGGTCTCTCTGTCAAATAAATAAAATCTTAAAAAAAAAAAAAAAAGACATGTAGATGGCCAAAAGATACAAGAAAAGTTGCTCAACATCACTCAGCATTAGGGAATTGCAAATCAAACTTACAATGAGATATCACCTCACACCTGTCGGAATGACCAAAATCAAAACTGCAAGAAACAACAATAAATGGTGAGAAAGTGCAAAAGGGTTCCCATTTCTCCACAATTGGTGGGAATGCAGACTGGCATAGCCACCATGGAAGACAATATAGGAGTTTTCAAAAACTTAAAAATAGAACTACCCTTTCTCACATTGAGGTCCTTCATCCATTTTGAGTCTATTTTTCTGTGTGGTGTAAGGAAATGGTCCAATTTCATTTTTCTGCATGTGGCTGTCCAATTTTCCCAGCACCATTTATTGAAGAGGCTGTCTTTTTTCCATTGGACATTCTTTCCTGCTTTGTCAAAGATTAGCTGACCATAGAGTTGAAGGTCTATTTCTGGGCTCTCTACTCTGTTCCATTGATCTATGTGTCTGTTTTTGTGCCAGTACCATGCTGTCTTGATGATGACAGCTTTGTAACAGAGCTTGAAGTCCGGAATTGTGATGCCACCAACGTTGGCTTTCTTTTTCAATATCCCTTTGGCTATTCGAGGTCTTTTCTGGTTCCATATAAATTTTAAAATTATTTGTTCCATTTCTTTGAAAAAGATGGATGGTACTTTGATAGGAATTGCATTAAATGTGTAGATTGCTTTAGGTAGCATAGACATTTTCACAATATTTATTCTTCCAGTCCAGGAACATGGAACATTTTTCCATTTCTTTGTGTCTTCCTCAATTTCTTTCATGAGTACTTTATAGTTTTCTGGGTATAGATTCTTAGCCTCTTTGGTTAGGTTTATTCCTAGGTATCTTATGGTTTGGGGTGCAATTGTAAATGGGATTGACTCCTTAAATTCCTTGAGGAGAACACAGGCAGCAACCTCTTCGACCTCAGCTGCAGCAACATCTTCCTAGGAACATCACCAAAGGCAAGGGAAGCAAGGGCAAAAATGAACTATTGGGATTTCATCAAGATCAAAAGCTTTTGCACAGCAAAGGAAACAGTTAACAAAATCAAAAGACAACTGACAGAATGGGAGAAGATATTTGCAAACGACATATCAGATAAAGGACTAGTGTCCAAAATCTATAAAGAACTTAGCAAACTCAACACCCAAAGAACAAATAATCCAATCACGAAATGGGCAGAGGACATGAACAAACATTTCTGCAAAGAAGACATCCAGATGGCCAACAGACACATGAAAAAGTGCTCCATATCACTCGGCATCAGGGAAATACAAATCAAAACCACAGTGAGATATCACCTCACACCAGTCAGAATGGCTAAAATCAACAAGTCAGGAAATGACAGATGCTGGCAAGGATGTGGAGAGAGGGGAACCCTCCTACACTGTTGGTGAGAATGCAAGCTGGTGCAACCACTCTGGAAAACAGTATGGAGGTTCCTCAAAATGTTGAAAATAGAAATGCCCTATGACCCAGCAATTGCACTACTGGGTATTTACCCTAAAGATACAAACCTAGTGATCTGAAGGGGCAAGTACACCCGAATGTTTATAGCATCAATGTCCAAATTAGCCAAACTATGGAAAGAACCTAGATGTCCATCAACAGATGAATGGATCAAGAAGATGTGGTATATATACACAATGGAATACTATGCAGCCATCAAGAGAAACGGAATCTTGCCATTTGCGACAATATGGATGGAACTAGAGCGTATCATGCTTAGCGAAATAAGTCAAGCAGAGAAAGACAACTATCATATGATCTCCCTGATATGAGGAAGCGGTGATGCAACATGGGGGCTTAAGTGGGTAGGAGAAGAATAAATGAAACAAGATGGGATTGGGAGGGAGACAAACCATAAGTGACTCTTAATCTCACAAAACAAACTGAGGGTTGCTGGGGGGAGGGGGGTTGGGAGAAGGGGGGTGCGGTTATGGACATTGGGGAGGGTATGTGCTATGGTGAGTGCTGTGAAGTGTGTAAACCTGGCGATTCACAGACCTGTACCCCTGGGGATAAAAATATATGTTTATAAAAAATAAAAAATTTAAAAAAAATTGACAATAAATAAATAAATAAATAAATAAATAAAATAGAACTACCCTATGATCCAGTAATTGCATTACTGGGCATCTGTCCAAAGAATTAAAAACACTGACTCAAAGGGATACATGCATCCCAACATTTATTGCAATTATTTACAATAGCCACTTCATGGAAGCAAACTAAGTATCCATCAATAGATGAATAAAGAAGATGTTACTAGGGGCACCTGGGTGGCTCAGTGGGTTAAGCCTCTGCCTTTGGCTAAGGTCATGATCTCAGGGTCTTGGGATCCAGCTCCCCATCAGTCTCTCTGCTCGGCAGGGAGCCTGCGTCCCCCTCTCTCTCTGCCTGCCTCTCTGCCTACTTGTGATCTCTCTCTGTCAAATAAAATATTTAAGAAAAAATAGATGTTACCACATTAATGGATTATTATTGAACCATAAAAAAAATGAAATCTTGGGGCGCCTGGGTGGTTCAGTGGGTTAAAGCCTCTGCTTTCAGCTCAGGTCATGATCCCAGGGTCCTAGGATCGAGCCCCACATAGGGCTCTCTGCTCAGCAGGGAGCCTGCTTCCACCTCTCTCTCTCTGTCTGCCTCTCTGCCTACTTGTTATCTCTGTCAAATAAATAAATAAAAATCTTTAAAAAAATGAAATCTTGCCATTTACAACAACATGGATAGATCTAGAGCATATAGTGCTAAGCAAAATAAGGCAGTCAGAGAAAGACAAATACCATATGATTTTCCTTATATGTGGAATTTAAGAAAACAATTGAACCAAGAGAAAAAAAAGACAAAAAATAAACTCTTGACCATAAAGAAAAAAACTGATGGTTACCAGAAGGATTAGGCATCCAACTCTTGATTATTCCCCCCACCCTGCCTCCCTCTTTGCCTACTTGTGATCTCTCTGTCAAATGAATAAAATCTAATAAAAATTAAAAAAAAAAAGGAAAGATATACATGCTCATGGTTTGGAAGAATTAGCATTGTTAAAATGTCCATACTACTCAAAGCAATTTACAGATTCAATAGAATCCCTTTCAGAATACCAGCAACATTTTTCACAGAACTAGAACAAATAATCCTAAGAGATTTATGGAAACACAAAAGACCCTGAATAGCGAAAGCAGTCTTGACAAAGAACAACAAAGGGTGGAGGTATCACAATCACAGTTTCAAACTATACTACAAAGCTGTAGTATTCAAAATAGTATGGTAGTGGCACAAAAATAGACCTAGATCAATGAAACAGAATAGAGAGCCCAGAAATTTATGCTGGTATGGTCAATTATTTCATATGACAAGGAAGACAAGAATATACAATAGGGAAAAAAATTCAATAAATGGTGCTGGAAAAAACTGGACCACAGTCTTACACCATACATACAAATACACTTGAAATGGATTAAAGACCTACATAAATGTGAGACATGAAACCATAAAACGCTTGAAAAAACAGAGGCAGTAATCTCCTGGACAGCACATTCATGTTTCCCCAGGCAAGGGAAAAAAAAGCAAAAATAGACTGTTGGGACTGCACC
This sequence comes from Mustela nivalis, assembly GCF_964662115.1. Taxonomy (NCBI): domain Eukaryota; kingdom Metazoa; phylum Chordata; class Mammalia; order Carnivora; family Mustelidae; genus Mustela; species Mustela nivalis. Next base: position 142,464,903 of record NC_139024.1, read on the forward strand.
AAAATCAAAAGATTTTGCACAGCAAAAGAAACCATCAGCATAATGTAAAGCAGCCTACTGAACAGGAGAAGATATTTGTAAATGATCTGATAAGGGGTTAATATCCACCAGAATATATGACGAACTTACACAACTCCACACCAAAAAACAAATACTCCAGTTAAAATATAGGCAGAGGACCTGAATAGACGTTTTCCCAAAGAAAACATCCAGATCGCCAACAGACACATGGAAAGAGGCTCAACATCACTCATGTTTAGAGAAATGCAGTTCTGAATCCGAGGAGATCTCACCTTATACCTGTCAAAATGGGTAGTACCACAAAGCAAGAAATAAGTGTTGGTGAAGATGGTGGGGGTGGGAGTGGGGCAAAAAACCAGGAGCCCTCGTATACTGTTGGTAGGAAAGTAAATTGGTGTAGCCCCTGTGGAAAACAGTATGCAGGTTCCTCAAAACAATTAAAAACAGAAATAGCATATGATCCTGAAATTCTCTTACTGGGTATGTAATGAAAACACAAATTCAAAAGGTCACACACATCCCTGTGTTTATTGCAGTATTATCTACAGTAGCCAAGATAAGGAAGCATCCTGTGTCCATCGATATGTGAATGGAAAAAGATGTGGGATACACACACACACACATTCACGTGCACCCCAGAACATTACTCGGCCGTAAGACGAATGAAATCTCCCATTTGTGAGAACATGGTTGGACTTAGAGGATATTCTAAGAGAAGTAAGCAAGGCAGAGAAAGACAAATAGCATATGATTTCACTTGTATATGGAATCTAAAAAATAAAATCCCAAAGACTAAGTACAGAGCAGAAACTGGTGGTTGTCAGAGGGTAGAGGTATGAGGGATGGTCAAAATGTGTGAAGGGGGGTGGGAGATACAAGGCTTACTGTTACGGAATGAAAAAGTCACAGGGATAAAATGTACAGCATAGGAAATAGTCCATGGTACGTAGTAGGGTTGTAAGGTCGCAGATGATGGCTACACCATGCTGAGCCTAACATCATGCAGAGTTGTTAAATCCACCATGTTGTACACCTGAAATTAACACGATGTGTCAACTGTACTTAAAAAATGTGAAAACAATTAAAAATAGAATTTGTGACACAAGGAAATAACTCAATAATTTATTTATATCAACAATAATATTTTATATCAACATGTGTCTGTGTTTATAATACATCTATTGTTTAGGAGGGTTTTTTGGTGGTTTTTGTTTTACTGGTTATGGGTTCGTTCTGGGTTTCCTCTAAAAAGTTTGTCACAATATATGGAGGTCACAATTCCGATGATAATGAGTCTTTGGCACTCATGTCTGAACATATTCAAAAGACTGGTTTCTAAAAAATAGAACGACTAATGAATAAAACATTTACATGTTGGTGTAAGTAACAGATTTTTATGAAAAATAACCAGACTTTTCAAAACAAACATGTGAGAAGAGTAGCATTGTTTTGTTTTTGCAAGTCTCTTTAATGTCAGGCTTCACAGAAGGTGGCTCCTTCGTCATATCTGCTTAGAATCCAATCTGTTGTGATACCACACATCATGAAATGGAAAATTCCACTGTATATTTGTGAGAGAATGAAAAAAAAGCAAATGAAGTCTCCATATTACCATGATTACCAAAATAGTTTTGGACTCACAGAACCTTTGGAAGCTTAGGGGTCTCCAAGAAAAGGGGTCACTTTGGGGTCCTAAAGGTGTACACTGAGAGCTGCTGATATAAATCCATGATATATTAAGAATTAAGGAAGATTATACCCCCTACTCTTCTGCAACCTGGAGAATTATTTTGACTAAACCCCAGATTTTAGATAACTATCTCTTTAGTTCATACAGATTACATTGTAGGATATTATTTGCTTTCATCACCTGATAATAGGCCCCTTGTGTGACTTTAGAGTCACACAAAGAACAAAAATTCCTCCAAAATATATATCTCCCTGGGTTTTGCCTTTGCTCGTCTGTCTTCCAGACACCTAAGGAAACTACACTGTGGCTTGCAGGGGAGAGATGATGACGATGCTTGTAGCTCATGCTGGGTGCTTAGTGGGCACCATGCGGGAGGTGTCTATGGGACTTAGGGTTAATGAGCTTGGTTGAGATCCAGTATCTGGACCTGGATCATACCCAGTGTCCTTTTGGCATGTTTTCACATCAGTGATGGTTTTACATACTTTGCTAGAGAAGTATGAGGAGGACATTCCTCAGACAAGATTATTTCAGCCTCTAGTGCAGTGTTATAAGGAGATAGGGATTCAGTACATTTTTAAATTTAATTTTATTTAAATTTATTTAATCTATCTAACCAACCAAGGCACCAGGAAGTGATTCAATACTTTGAGTGGTTGTCATAAAATACTTATACCTATGTTGTATGGGCTAGTGGCATTGACAGGTACAGTGTGAGATAGAATCAAGTGAAAATATGGATTGCTTAGGTTGATATTCTGAATTGACCATTGACCATTGATCCTCCTTGGGTAATGTCTAGTAACACAATGATCTATGAAATAACTCTCTGGTGTATATGTATATATTCTTATTTTTAAGTGGTCTTATATATGTATATTCTTATTTTTAAGTGGTCTAGTGTAAATGTATATTTGTATATTCTTATTTTTAAGTGGTCTAGTGTAAATGTAATGATATGGACCAATCTCTTCCAGGCTGAACCCAGACCAGCCTTCATGAGGAAAGCCAAAACCCAGTGTCACTACTACTGTATTCCTCAGGTAGGTGCAAAGGCTTACTCTGATGAATTGGGGTGGCGGAAGTAGGCACTGAAAAATACTCTAATACTTTGTCCATGTTCCATGAAATTTTCTCCTCTTTCACAGTATCTCCCGGTCTAGAAATTATCCTTTTGGATCTGGTCTTTTCATTCAGTAAATATTTATAATTGAGGGTTTGCTCTTCATGGGGTACCATACCACACATGGAGATGTAATGGTTAACACAGAGACCTGTTCCTGCTTCCATCATAAAAATAAATTTATTGAAGGAAGACAGAAATAGATGAATGAAGAAATAAAATAATTACAAGTTGACTAGTGCTTTGAGGGACTGACGAGGGGTGCTTTGGTGGAGAGTGATGGTGTGGAATACTGGTTTCAGATAGGATGGTCATCAAAGGTCTTTCTGAGGAAGTGGCCTTTAAGGTGGAGTTTCAAGCATAGGAAGGAACTAGACTTAAGGATTTAAAGCAACAAGATTGGGGAGAAGAGAGGATGACATGTTTGAACAACTGAAAATTCTTATTCAGAGTGATATTTGAGGGGACAGTTACGGGACCATGACTGACTCTCAGTGAGGGAAAGGCCTCACTGAGCACATTAAAGAATTTGAATTTTATATCAGAGGTGAAGGAAAATATGGGTGGGTTCTGAACAAAGGCATTTGGGGTCAGGATAGTATAATCCAATTCATATCTGGCTGCCATATTGAAAATTGACTGGAGAAGTGAAACAGAAGAGAGCAGCTGAACTGGATGGAGGGCTTTGGAAATAGTGAGAAATGGGGTCCTTCCAGGTACATTTGGGGGCCAGAATTAAAAAATCACTGACAGATGGAAGAATGGGTGAGGGAAGAAGAAGTAAGGATGACTCCTGGCTTTCTGTCTTTTAGAAGTTGGGTGGATGGTGCTCCCGATGAAGGAGATAAGGTGAAGACTTTGGGTGGGAGGAATATGTGGGTCAAGTAGGAACTAGAGTTTATGTGGTAACGTGTTAGCTTTCAAAAGTCTATGCATGTCTAGGGTTTTGATGAGAAATTGGAATAATGAACAATTTTCTAGAAAATAATTTAATAAAGTGAACTCCATAGATGGGAGATATTCATAGAAGAAGTGGAGAGTTGATGAACTACCATGTAGACATGAGTGGTTCAGATTGTGTCACAGAGAGTTCTACTGGTCCTTTATCAAAGGATAACTTCAGTGCTAGTGACTAAATGGGACTAAAGTGTAATGTTATTACTATTTCAACACAGAGAGGAATGAAAATTATCAGATTCTTCTTATGCATCTTGTATTTCAATGCCAAAGTCCAATGAGAATTGCATGGAGAACCACAGAACAATCTTACTCGAAATAACTAAGCCAAAATTCAAACTAAAATATTGGCAAACATCATTTCACAGCTTATTAAATGATTAATATGTCATGATCAAGTGAAATTTACTCCAGCAATGCAAAGATGGTTTGATATTAGGGAATCCATTAATACACTAATTGCTAACTGATCTAGGGAGAAAAATCATTATGATTCTCTCCATATTTTTCAAAAGGCATTGAAAAAATTCTACATCTGTGTTTAGATTTGCATAAACCCCCATAAAATTGTCATAACTAGATATTCCGTAGTGTGATAAATCTCAGTCCAAAAGCCACTCTTATGTTAATGGAGAAACTAGGAAGGCATTATTATTAGTTTCAGGAACGATCAGCAGGGAAATTCAGTAACGTAAAGATGCTAGTTCTCACACAATGGAGAGCAGAGAAGGCAAAGCTCTTTCCTGACTTTTCTAAGAGCACGAATCCCACTTGTGAAGGCTCCATCTCATGATATTAAGCCATCCTGATCACCTCCCCAAAGCTCCACTTCCTACATCAATCACATGGGTTCCAGGGTGAGGGGTGAGTTTCAACAATTGAATGGGGGTGGGGTGACACATTCCATCCATAAATGGTGTCAATGTATTGGCTGTTTCAGCGGAAGCAAAAGTTAGGACAGCGAGGGAAGGGAGAGCAGGTGGTTAGAAAGACCCGATACTTGGCGATTATAAAATGGATGTTGAGAATCAAGATCTCAGAGGTGGGAAGTCTGTGATGACAAAAATCTGAGAGCATGTAGCTGTGGCGGGATTGAAGAGATGCTTTCGACCATGAGGAGGGGAAAGAACCGGGAAGCCAGAGCAGGAAGGTGGGTCCCTCACGATGGGGGTTGTTACTACTACGGCTGATGGGAACCTAGGCCAGGTGACCAGAAGGGCCAGGTTGACGGACAATTATTCAGATGACCGGTATGAATATCAGAGAGGTGTCTGCAGGAGAGGGAGTGGGTCCTGTGTTTGCTAGTTCAGAGCAAGGAGAATACTGCCTCTCCACCTGGTCGGGAAAACTAACAGGATAGCAGAGAAGAGGAAAGCTCTTAACTGGCAGAGTGTATTGGGGAAAGTGGTGCCCTCAAAAGTCAGCCATCTTTTAGTTAAAAGGATGAGGCAGGGAGACCTTTTCTTTCAAGAAGAGGCTGAGGTGGGGCATCTGGGTGGCTTGATTATTAAGCATCTGCCTTGGCTTGGGTCATGATCCCTGGGTCCTGGGATCAAGCCCTGAGTCAGTCTCCCTGCTCCATGGGAAGCCTGCTTCTCCCTCTCCCACGCCCTCTACTTGTGTTCCCTCTCTCGCCATCTCTCTCTGTCAAATAAATAAAATCTTAAAAAAAAAAAAAAAGAGTCTGGGGATACTGGGAGGCAGACTAGCACAGAGGAGATAGGTAAAGGCATCCTTAGGTGAGAATGTGTGTGATAATGGTGCCTTTTTAGCAGGTCTTAAGGCAAAGAGGAATTTGAGACAGGATGGGATTGATTCAGAGATTTTTTTAAAAAAATATTTTATGTATTTATTTGAGAGACAGAGACAAAGCAGGAGAGGGGCAGAAAGGGAGAAGCAGACACCCCACTTAGCAGGGAGCCCAATGTGGGGCTCCATCCCAGGATCCCAAGGTCATGATCTGAACTGAAGACAGATGCTTAACAGACTGAGCCACCCAGGCTCCCCTGATTCAGAGATATTTAAGGGAAAAAGATTGTAGAATGATTACTGTGAGCTGTAGTCCTTCCCTGGATGGTTCAGCAGCTCCTGGGGTTACCACCCTGCAAGCTTTCCAGCAGTGTGGCGAGTCCCAGAGAGTAAATAAACATGGAATGTGTAGAACCACCACCAACTATTCTGTTCTTGGATATGGTCACTGTAGAGAGAGCACTCCTCTTGCCCGGTAGGGTTCTTTGAATATTTTGTTCATTCCTATGGTATTTAATAATGAGGCTTTTTATACATCTATCAACTTGAAATCTTCTTCAAATTAGAGTTCTAAAGTAGATTCCCTAAGTAGACCATAGATCTAAATACATTTTTACAAGGATAAAATTCCATGTATCTTATAGTGTTATTAAAAAAAAAGCACCCATATGTTTTGTTTCATTTAATTTGAGAGTAACTGAAGTGGGTGATTTTTAAGAACTCCAGTATCCCATGTTGTGCTTGGTGATTTTTGAGCTAACAATTCCGTGACTATGAAAAGACCTTAAAGATTAAACTGGACTGTGCAAGGGTATGAACAGGGTTGTGTATCACAAACAATTCTCATAAGGCGGTGTTGGAAATCACCTGAATGCCCAGCTAGAGCTCGGTTAAACAGATGGACAGATTTACATGATACACCACATCCCCATTAAAAAGAATGGTTAGATTGACTTGGGAAGACCTTTAACCGCGAGTGAAAAGTAAAAGCTTGTGGCAAAACATCGTAAACCACATGATTGCATTTGTTTTAATTCCAACGAGAAAGCTGGCTTGGGCCACACAGTGGTGCATTAATACTGTGGCATCTTTATTTTGCTTCGCTCCCCATGGAAGCTTTAAGAACTTTAGAGTTGGAATGGAACAGAATATGTTTTAGCTGTGTGTGTTCATTCACTTAAAAGACTGCCGAGTCTATGAGGTGCCGGGTACTAGCTTCAGTGCTAGGGCTGGAAGAGGACTCAGGAGGGCCTCGACCACAGGGAGAGTGCGCTTTAGGATAGACAGGGGAGGGCAAACAGATGAATTCACGACAGTGGTTAAGTGGTAAGAAGGGAAAAAGTGGGATGACAGAGACGGATGGTGTGAACGGAGCATCCACTCTAACCTCTTGAAGTGACATTTGAGCTAAAACTTGAAGGGTGGCAGAGCCGGGAAGGGTGTTTCAGAGGGAATGGCCAGGACCAGTGTTTGAGGCCGTAACCGTTTGATATGTTCTCGGAGTTCAGTGAGGGCCAAACAGCAGGAATGAGGGCAGAGGGGTGTAAGGTGAGGTTGGGGGTGCTGTGTGCTGGGTGTGGTGGTGGTCGCCTTGGAGGCTGTGGAAGGATCTTCCAGTAACAACGAATGTTTCTAATGCCTTTTAAAGCCCTCTGTGCATGTGTTAGGTTGGGGGACGATGACATGCGCAGCAGAGAGGGAACTGGAAGGGTTGCTGATGAGTTGTGTAGCGGGAAGGGTGAAGGACGACTTCCAGGCTTGGGTGTGAGCCACCTCGTGGAGACTGGTGTCACTTAATGAGCTCATAGTTCAGCTGGTAGGGTGCAGGGGAGGTTGTGGATAGATATTAAAAATGTAATTTGGAACATATAGTCGATGTGTGACTTCAGCATCTGAATGGAGTTGGCAAGGGGGTAACTGGGTAGTTGAGACTAAGACTCACGGCAGAGGGCTGAGCGTAGGACTGGCTGAGTTGACTTGGACACCGAGTATAGACGGAAGTGTCAGGACAGAGCCTTTGGGCTGTTCCAGTGTGTTAAATAAAGTAAGGAAGATAAGGCCAGCTGAGGGGAAGGAGGAGGGGTTGACCACTGAGATAACGAGGGTGGTGTTGCAGAAGACAGTTTGTGTGTGTGCGTATATATATATGTGCCTGTATACACAGTGAGAGGTCTAGAGTCTAGAGGATATTTAGCAAAATGTCAGCTGCGGTTATTTCTGGGTGGTGACATTTTAGGTGAATCTTCTTATCCTAGGCTACTTCTGTACTTTTAGAATTTAATCCAAGATATGAATTACTTTTGTGAAATAAATTCAAACTGCATAACATTTATATAGAGTTATTTTTCCCCTTTCCCTAACCCTCCTTCTCATCTGTGATCCAGAGGTAACTACCTCTTTACAGTTTGGTACACATTCTTCCAGACACATTGCCAATGCTTCTAGAAGAATGTATACACATGTCTGTGTAAGGGTACATATGTATGTATGTGTATATATATATATATATATATATATTTTTTTTTTTTTTTTTTTTTAGATTTTATTTATTTATCAGGGGGTGGGGGAGAGCGAGCACAGGCAGACAGAGAGGCAGGCAGAGGCAGAGGGAGAAGCAGGCTCCCTGCTGAGCAAGGAGGCCGATGTGGGACTCGATCCCAGGACGCTGGGATCATGACCTGAGCCGAAGGCAGCTGCTTAACCCACTGAGCCACCCAGGCATCCCCATATGTATATTTTTAAGTAACACAAATGTTATGCTAAAATAGGCATTTTTTGGTTCCCTGTAATAAAAGCAGAATCCTTTCCAAGTCCATAATATGGATCTATTTTTTTTTATTAATCGTAAAATATTCTAGTTCATGGACATACTAAAACTCATGCATTGGGTTCCCCATTGATATACATCCAGGTTATTTTAAATTATTATTATGAATAACTGTAGTTATTATTTATTACATAAATCCTGAATTAGTTGTCAGGAAAAAGTTACTATAAATTTTAAAAAAACTTTATTAGGGAGAGAGCATGTGTGTGTGAGCAGGGAGGGAGGGAGTAGAGAGAGATGTACACACAGACTCCCCGCTGAGCAGAGAGCCCTATGTGGCGCCAGATCCCAGGACTCCTAGGTCATGACCTGAGCTGAAGGCAGATGCTTCACTGAACCACCCAGCTACCCCAGGAAAAAAATTACTATTTTGGGAAAACAAAAATAGCAAGCCTTCAAGATAGTACTAAAAGAGGATATAGAAAAAGAGACTAATCTGGGTTAAGAATATTAGCCTAATTCCCAGGCCTAATGGAAAATTCTCATGGGTCACATGTGAATTAAATGTACATGTTACAGTTGGTCGCATGTAACAGGAATCAGGCTCCCACACTAAGCCATATTGGGGTTTGTTCCCCACCCCACCCCCCATAAGCAGCAGCCAGAGGGAAGGAGATTTTCCAGGGCTGGTGATGTAATGGCATTGAGTGGCCATCAGAGGCCAGGTTCTTTGAGCTTCCTGTTCGGCCATCTTTCATATGGCTTTAGGCTCTGTAGTGATTTTCTGCTCTACTTCTAGAACTCTCATCTGAGCTCCAGGTAGGAAAGGGGGAGTAGGTGAAAGGTAAAAGGTGGGGACCAGCAGAATCTACCTTTGTCTTCCTTTTTTTTTTTTCTGAATTAAGAAAACCATTTTTGTGGAAGCCCAAACTTACAGACACTTTTCTTTATTTTATTGACCTGGACTGGGTGACGTGGCCCTCCATAGGGGAAAGGGAATATGGGGCGAATTTAACTATTGCTGTCTTCTCGTGTGGGGATCGGTGCCTAGGAAGGGAGAACAGAGGTTGAGCAGGTATCTAGTAATGTCTGTCAAGCCTGAATCAAAATACATGTGCAGAATGGAGGAAAAAATAAATAAATCGCACGGGTGACTCTGCCTACCATTCTCTGCGATGAACATGCCTAGTGTTTGCATTAGGATGGGAAAGTCTATTTCCTCATTCCCTCTTCTCTACCTCTTGTTTTATGAAGATCAAACGGGGCTCAGTCCCAGTCCGGTTGTTAAAGACAATGAAGTTTCCATACAGCATGCCCCCCAAAGCCAGCCCAGCCGCTGCCCCCAGTACTCCACCCAAGAAATAAATGTGTTTTTTCTGATATTGGAGGAAAAAATAACCTGCTGTGTTTGCCTATTGAGATAGCAGCACATTTTCAAACAGCACGTTAAACCTTTTTTTTTCTTTTTTTTTTTAAAGGTATTCTTTTATCTGAGAGCACGCAGGTGTGCGGGGGGAGGAGCAGAGGGAGAAAGAGAATCCCAAGCAGACTCCCGTTGTGCGTGGAGCCCAATGCGGGGCTTGATCCAAGGACCCTGAGATCATGACCTGAGCCCAAATCAACCAGCCACTTCACTCAATTAGCCACCCAGGGGGCCATTTTGGGGGGTGGTTTTGACTTTGGCCAGCGTTCACCGAGTGCCCTGACCTCAGCTGCGCTTGGCCATGGAAGATGTAGCCTCACAGAACGATGTCAGTTAGGGATGTAGCTGATGAAACACACTGATGTCGTGTCCGCCCACTGAGTTCTGAGAGACCAAGGGATGGGTCGTTCAGACGGAGCTAACTACAGTTCTTTTTATTTTCTTTCTAGCAGTCCAAGCCACCTGAGGACGATAAAGCTGGCTTGGGCCACACGATGGTGCTTTAATGGTCTACCTTACTCCTTTTTCTTCACTCCAAATGGAATCCCTGAGTTGGACTAGAACAGAATTTGTTGGTAGTTTCCTGTTGTGTTATTGTCCCTTTGTTCACAAAAGTTAACCTTCTGTGTCAAAATTTGGCCAGAAACTAGCAAGTTTGGGATGTTTACCAACTCATAGTGTTGCTTTTTTTTTTTTTTTTAAATAATGATTTCAAAGTAAAACTGATTTTTGTTTGAGAAGGGTCCTCAGGTTTTATGGGGGAAAGAAAATCTTAACATTTGTATATATGCCATTTGGTATATCTCTCAGAGGAGGATTTAATTTGTGACGAAAAGAGCTCAGATGAAAATGACATTGTATTTTGAAATAGTTATTATTTCACTTGATCCGCAAATATTCTAGTTTCTTCAGCACTTTCACAAAACCGCCAGCTTGAGCAGAGGAGAAAGACCCATGGGATGATTACTAAAAGCGCTAATAAAGTCTGAGTGCATGGAGTTGGCATATACAGTTGAGTGAATTTATTTTGGAAAAATAAAAACTAATTTAAGGCCATTTACAAAGTAACTATTCATGAATTGGGTAAGTATAGTTAACGACCAGGAACCAAAACGGTTTATTTGTTGTATAATATAACTTAGTGATGTAATATAGCTATGTATTATGTATTTAATCTGCCAAAACAAGTATTTACAACTCCAGTGTGTCATCTTTTTTATTTAGGATTTAAAAAAAATATTTATTTATTTCACAGAGAGAGAGATCACAAGCAGGCAGAGAGGCAGGCAGAGAGAAAGGGGGAAACAGACTCCCCACCAAGCAGAAAGCCCAATGCAGGGCTTGATCCGAGGACTCTGAGATGATCTGAGCCAAAGGCGGAGCCTTAAACCACTGAGCCACCCTAGCGGCCTGATTTAGGATTTTTTTTAATGACCTATAGTTTAGTATATTGTTATAAGCTTTACAGAGTGTAAGAACGTTTTTTGTTTAAGCCCAAAGGGTCTAATTAACCTCATTTCGTTTGGGTATATCTGATTTAGGGCTCATAATTCCCGGTGATCTGGAGTTTTGTGGATTTCAGTCCTGTTACCCTGACTGCCTTCAACGAAGGACATCTAAAGAGTCTATGTGATTTCCGGTAACGGGTAAACATGTATTGGAGAGCTGTCCTCTCCAAAGCCTTCAGTGAGCTCAGGTGGGAGAGGTTAGGATGGGTAAGGTGTGGTCTTAGTCAGAACTTAGTCTTAAGAAATCAGGTAACTGAAAAATCTCCAGGCTGTGTGTGACAAGCACCATAAATGAGGTGTAAACTGAGGCACCAGCAGGGGTGTGAGGAGGGAGAGGTCTTTGTTGTGGGGGTAATTGGGGACAGCTTCTTGGAGGAAAAGCACCATCTGAGCTCTGGGTGGATGGGGAGGGCTTTTCTAGGGTTGGCAGAGACGGTCTATCGAGACTGGTGGAACTGAGCCAGAGGGATGCAGAATTTGTTTGAAGCTGTAATACTACAGGGCATTATTGGAAATCAAGGCCCAAAATGCTGTTACTGCCTTGATTAGAAGGGCTTTATTCTTTGGTGGGAATGAGTCACTGAAGACTCAGCAGACGATGATAAAGGAACACAGTGGTTTAGGAAGATTAATCCACCAGTAGTATCAAGACCGAATGTGATCTGCCTGGAGGCTTTAACAGCAGTGAGGTCTCCCTAGGACAGAATGCAAAGGAACAGGTGTGCTAGCTCACGGCAGGTAGAGGATTTTAAGGGCTATGCTTGAGGATGAGTTGATGTAGGTTGCAAAAACCATGAACTTGAGATATTGGGGGATATCTCTTTAGAAGTACTCCCCAGAAAGTCTTTATTCAACATTGTCTTAGTCTGCGAATCCTTATTGAGCACGAACTGTATGCACAGCCGAGCTCTGTGCATGGTGCTGAGGGTTCAATGTTATTGTCAAGGGCTTCAGGGAGCTAGCTGTCTGATGGGGACAATGACACAAACACGGAAAGCAGCTTGGACCTGAGTTCACCTCCTCTCTACTAAGAGCAGCCTGTGCCCACCTTAGGGAACTCTGGGACCAAGCTGTGGCCTTGATCTCATTTGTGGTTTCTGACATTCCTCTGCATTTTAACCCCTTCTGTCCTCCACATCGGATCTTCCCAGTATTTACTGGGATCCGCACCCCTCCTCCCTGTGGATTATCTCCTGGCCTGTGTACTGTGTGTGTGTGGGGGGGGTGTTTTTGACATACAATGTTACATTCAAGTGTGCAACTTAGTGGTTTGACAACTCATTATATTATGCTGTGTTCACAACTGTAGCTTCCGTGTGTCCCCACACATCCCTATTACAGTATCATTGACTGTATTACGCTCTGCTGTTTATTTCCATAACTCACTCATTCCATAACTGGAAGCTGCATCTCCCTCTCCCCTTCACCCAATTTGCACAGCCCTCCCCCACCTCCTCCCCTCTGGCAACCATCTGTTTATAGTTACAGTTCTGATTCTGGTTTTTGTTCATTTATTCATTTTTTCAGATTCCATTTGTGAGTAGAATCATATGGCATTTGTCTTTCTCAGTCTAATTTCACTTAGCATAATACTCTCATGGTCCATCCACGTATCAGATAATATGATCTCACCCTTTCTGATGGCCACGTGTTATTCCCTTGGGTCTTTTTCTATAGCACATCTTCCTTTTCCATTCGTCTATTGAAGGACACCTCCCTTGCTCCAGCATCTAAGCTATTGTAAATAATGTTGCAATAAACACAAGGGTGCATGTATCTTGTCAAGTTAGTGTTTTCATTTCTACTGGGTAAATAACCCCCAACGGGGGAAATACTGGATCATATAGTATCTCCATTTTCAAGTTTTTGAGGAGTCTCCGTACTGTCTTCCACAGTGGCTGTACGAGTTTGCATTCCCGTAACAGTGCACGAGCATTCCCTTTCCTCCACATCCGCACCGACACCTGCTTTTCCTCTTCTTGATTTTAGCCAATCTAATAGGTGTGAGGTGATGTCTCAGTGTGACTTTGTTTTACATTTCCCTGATGATGAGTGATGTTGACATCTCCTGTGTCTGTCCACCATCTGTACTACTTCTTTAGAAAAGTTTCTGTTCAAGTTCTCTGCCTTTTCTTTCCCCCATTTTTTTTTTCTCCAAATAGCACATACCCTCCCCAATGGATTGCTGTGTTTTTTTTTTTTTATGTTGAGTTGTATGAGTTCCTTGTATGTTTGTATGTTTTAAATATTAATCCTTTATTAGATCACCTGCAAATATCCTCTGCTCAATTCATTCTTTTTGATTTGTTGGTGGTTCTTTTTGCTGTGCAAAAGCTTTTTGTAGTCCCAGTAGTTTATTTTTTATTTTGTTTCCCTTGCCGTAGGAGACCTATCTAGAAAAATGTTGCTACCTTTGACGTCCGAGAAATTATTGCCTGTGTTCTCTTCTAGGATTTTTATGGTTTGGAGTCTCACACTTAGGTCTTTAAGCCATTTGGGGTTCGTTTTTTTCCTATGGTGTTAGGAAGTGGTCCAGTTTGATTCTTTGGCATGTAGCTGTCCTGTTTTCCCAGCACCATTTATTGAAAAGACGGTCTTTTCGCCATTGTATACTCTTGCTTCCTTTGTCATAGATTAGTGAATTATACAAATGGGGGCTTATTCTTGGGGTCTCTGTTCTGGTCTATTCTGATCTATGTGTCTGTGTGCCGGGAGCACACTGTTTTGATTACTGCAGCTTTGTAGTGTGTCTTGAAATCTGGAATCGTGATACTTGCAGCTATGTTCTGCTTTCTCAGTATCGCTCTTGTCACACAGGGTCATCTTTGGTACCATGTGATTTTAGTATTTGTTCTAGTTCTGTGAAAAATGCCATTGGTATTTTGATAGAGATTACATTTAATCTTTAGATTCTTTTGTGGGCTCCAACTTACACTGGGGGTTCCGGCTCAATTATTTTTTTTAAGGTTTTTTATGTATTTGACAGAGAGCCAGTGCACAAGCAGGGGCAGCGGCACGCAGAGAGGGAGAGAGAACAGGCCCCCTACTGAGCAGGGAGCCCGATGCGGGGCTCAATCCCAGGACCCTGAGATCATGAACTAAGCCGAAGGCAGCCACTTAACTCACTGAGCCACCCAGGCGCCCCTCCAGCTCACTCTTGACCTCCCCATTTTTCTCTCCACCCTCCCTTCCTGACTCTCCCCCAGCCCCCGACTGCCAACCGTGGACTTTGAGCCCTACCACCAGACAGAGCCTGCTTAATCACTGCCACAGCTGTATAGGGTCAAAACTCTGGGACGAACCCCTTCACGGACATGTGTCGGTATCCCCTTCGTGGTTCTGCTGCTGAATCCTGGGCCCTAATCCACAGGGTAACAGTCCTGTTGTTCCCACAAGAACTTAACCTATGTTTCAAAAGAATAATTTCACGCTTAGTGATGTTTCAATGGTTTTTGCCGCTTTTCTCAATCCCGGTGTCATGAACTCAGGACTAGGGGCTCAGCCTTTGTAGTCAGTGTCCCCACATATGTGATAGGAGTCTGTGAGCCCAGACACATTTAACAGCATAAACAGACATCTTACGGACTGTGGTAACCGCCTGTTTTCCCTCTAAGAGTTGTCTACTAGTAGACACAAGCTCTTTAACAGCAGAGAACTTGTCTGTTCTCTTTACATTCTGTTCCAAACCCTGGGCAATGCCTGACACATAGGAAATACTCAAATGATTGCTGAGGGAGTGGGGACTCCCTTGGAATCCAAAGTGTTTAACCTCTGGAATTAGGACCCTGATATCATGACCTGAGCCGAAGGCAGAGGCTAACCCACTGAGCACCCCCAGGCGCCCCTCTTTTTTTTTTTTTTTAAAGATTTTATTTATTTGTCAGAGAGAGAGTGAGCGAGAGCGAGCATAGGCAGACAGAGGGGAAGGCAGAGTCAGAGGGAGAAGCAGGCTCCCTGCGGAGCAAAGAGCCCGATGTGGGACTCGATCCCAGGACGCTGGGATCATGACCTGAGCCGAAGGCAGCTGCCTAACCAACTGAGCCACTCAGGCGTCCCGGCGCCCCTCTTTTTAAGCGTGAATTGATTCCACCGTTTAAAATGAAATCCCAGTGGGTTAGGAGGAGACTCCAGAATGTGCGCTCATCCCCACGCCCCATCCAGAGAGCTAAATTGAAATTCTCCCTCTGTGCCACCTCCCCTTCCCTTTTCCCCCTCCTGCCCCATCCCTGTTACTATCCAGGAATGTAAGCAATTTCCTAAGTGGACTTTGAGCACATCTTTTGGACTTGGCTTGTTCTAATGTCACCGTTCAGAACCGCCCCAATCCCTGATCCTGCTGGACGACCTTGACCTCCGTCTCTGTGGGGCTTCCTTGTGGTCAAGTCTCAGCTCAGCGGCCAGTCCCGAGCTGCAGCAGCCTCCCCTCCGCCTGTCTGGGCGCTCCTGGCGGGGAGGCTGCGGCCCCAGAGCATCCGATGTGGTTTCTACCTCACGCGGTCCGCTCAGCCAGGCCAGGGCTCCTCCTCGGGTTATTCTGTAGAGCAAATCTGTTCCTTATGACCGTTATATCCTCTGCTCATCTAACTGGTCTAAACTTTTTCTCATAATAACCATTTTCTGAAATCATTTAACTTGGTAGATGAATACTATGTAAAGGTCATAATGTTACATAAGAGGCCATGCATTGCTTATTGAAATGAAGAACTAAACATTTAAAATTAATTGCTAAAATATCCCTTTATTAAAAAAAAATCCTGAGTAATAAGTCATTTGGGGTACCACGCAGGCACATATTTTAATGTCTTCGAACCAAATAAGAACAATCTCAACATGCTTTGCCTTAGTGTAAAAATCAATTTATTATACAATAGCCATACAGAATGCTCATCTGTCTACAAAGGAAAATGGCTTCTCTTGCCTCCCTGTCCACCCCAATCATGATATTATGTTCTCAAGTATTTTCAAAGGAAAACCGAAAAGTGACATCCCCATTTTCTAAATAAGGAAGTCCCCAGAAACATCATAAAATGGTATGGAAGAATCAGAATGGTCTCTTACCTACAAAGTGCTGTTCTGCCCATCACAGTATCATTTTTGTTTCACAAATAAAAAAGAATACTTCTTTAATGGGGTTAGGGAGGACGTTCTCTCTCAATATGCCTAAATGCTTCAATATATCATGGCGATGGGTTGAAAATATCACTTCATTTCCATTTAATATTCTATTTTTTAAAAATTAGAATTTTTAACAGGTGCTTATAGTATTATATATTTTCATTCTTATTAAGAGTAAAAGGAAATTCAGTAACAAAGCTTTTGTTTTTCTAACAGTATATATAGGCTGTTTTTTTTTTTTTTTAACTGCTTTAAGAAGGTCACATTAAGTGTAGACATTTTGCTTTTTAAAGTTTCAACACTTAATGACTGGTTACAATAGTTACCTGATCCAGTTTTTGTGGCTAAGATTTCAGAGCTCTGTGTATTTGTATCAGCCCTTGAATGGTTTAAGGCTAGAAGTGTTTGATTAGAACTAAAGACCTAAGGGGAAGCAGGGTCCTGAAGCTTCTAGGTTGAGCTGGGAAGTGCAAACTACCCCAGTTTTTCCCTTTGAGAGGTTTCCCGCTGCCTTCTACTTAGGGCTGGTGGGCTCCGTCACTCTGCTGAAGGATGGTTTCCCTCCTTTCTCGGCCAGTACCAAGTCCAGGGAAGCCGCAAAGCAGCAGGTAAACAGAGCGGGGAGCACGTCCGGCTTCTCCCTGGGTCCCACTTTCCCCCTGGATGTACTTTGAAAACAGATTTTTAGCCCTCACTTGGGACTTAAAACTGAACTAGAGTCCAGTTCCTCCTTGGAGCTTAGTCCAATCCGTGTTTTGCTGCAGAGGAGAGGCCAGAGGCTGGCCCTTCTTTTGGAACGAGTTTCTGGGTGAGAACGAAACTCAGAGCAATACTGTTAGGACGCGATGGAAGGAAATGGGGATGAAGCGCCCTAGAAAAATCAGTTTTCAACAACTTTTTATAAGAGTAAACACCGAGTAAGTGGGCATCAGAAATGCGTGTTGGGCAAAAACGGCCCAGGGGCCCGCACGCTGCACAGGTGTACGCGCAGCGCGCCTGCCCCGCCCACCAGCCCGGCCGGCACCCTCGGCAGAGCAGGCCAGGTCGGGAGAGGGGAGCGGACAGGAGCGGGAAGGGAGAAGACGCGATCCCGGTCTGTGTCGTACCAGAGTCCGCACTCTTTTTCTAAACAGGGAAGAGAATTTTAACACTGGAAATCGAGGGGCCAAGAAGGACAGAAAGGCGGCCCTGGACAGACCGGACCGGCCCAGGCAGCGGTGAGCGCGCCTTTCTGGCCCTTGCGCATCTGACCTCAACGTTATGAACTCCAAGTTGTTTCAGAGAGAAGGAAGGAAAAAGAAAATATCGAATGTGGCAAGTCTTACCGGTATAAATCTTCCTCGCATCTTCAAAAACTACTCTTTCCGTTCTTGGTGCAAGTGAACAGTAAATGTTTAATACTTAGAAAAAAAAAAAACACATTACTGCTGCTCTCTGCTTTTGTGCTTGTTCTCAGGAGAAAGCCTGTTACCTGGGCAGGGGAGGGGTGTGCGGAGTTTGCCGAATTGGCAGTTTTCATTGAGGTTCATTACCAGCCCCTGGCTCAGCGCTGGACTCTGCATCATTCTCCTCTTCCCATTTTCAAAAAGTTAACCTACAAAGCGTGACAGCAGTGTTTGGGGGTATTATCCACAAGCAGGCTCACAAGAAGTAGCGGGCCAACTCAACATCTGTTTTGCCCCAACGGCTCTGACTTTTAAGTATTCCAGTGCCTTCTCCTTCTAGGGAAAAGGGAAGATTCCTGGATAAGAAAGGAAAGAGGCAGCCAGATTTAGATCCTGCTTTCAGAGCTGAGCAGGGTGTCTGTTCACAACATAACCTGGGGGAATTTAACATAGGAGGTAGACAGGAATCTATGAATAGTCACGGAAACCAAAATAAAACAGAGGAACGACTCCTATCCGAAGCCCCTGAGCTAGGAGGATTTGGCAGGTTTTTTCCTCCTTAGAAAAAGGAATTGTCAAAATAAAATACAAATTTCATTACCATATCACTAAGTTGAGACTTAGAGTCTGTCAAATTCCTACTCTACCTTCAAATTTTTGCTAGGTTTTCCTGTTTTCTGTGTTTTAATATTTTCTGGGGTTGGGACAAATGGACTGATGAGGTTATTGCTTAATAAGGACTAAGCGATTATTGCTTAATATAGATGAAGACCCTGTGGTTAGAAGGTAATTGACATTTTGTTTTCAACATTTTAATCTAAAGGAAACGTTTTATTTGAAGACTGGCTTCAGAAAACAAGGCTCCATGTTTCCTGGCTTTGCATGTGTGTAAGGCGTTACAGAGACAGTTTCTGGTGAGGTGATTCAGTTTGTGGGGAGGAGGACAGAGAAGCTGCACCAGGTCTGAGGTGACGTGGTGTGCTGACGGAAGCATTCAGTTAACAGGTTAACCTAATAGCAGTATATTAATACATTCCAGGTACAAATGATTTATAAACTCAAAAGAAATTAGTTTATGCTAAAACATATATAACTTTCAATTCAGTCTTTGCTTTAAAACAAGCGAATCTGTTAGGCTATTATATATGCTTTGTCTGTCACTTGATGTTTACTGTGCTTTCTTGTTGATGACCCCATTAGTGGCGGTGAAGTAGGCTTTGGAGAAACCATTCTTCACTTCTTTCCCAGCAGGTGGCTCTTCCGTAATTTTCTTCACTGGCTTTTTCCGGTATGTCTGTTGGATATGTAGATTTCAAAGAAGGAAAAGGAAAAAGGATTCTTGAATAAGACTTTGTCTCTGACATGGCGCATAATCTAAAACAGCTCATGATATTATTATATGATTATAACATGGACATATAAGAATTTTTGTAATAGGACAATTTTTAAGCTAATGGTTAAAAACAAAAGGGTAAAAACCAAGACAAATCTGAATTTCCATGAAAGGTTATTTCTTTCACCTTATCCATGTTGGTTAGGATTCCCGTGTTATGGGATGAGCGCCCAAATTATTAGTTGGGCATTAGTTGCTTCCTTGTAGTTCCTAAAGCTGAGATACTTTCCAATTCAAGCTGAAAAAGTGCTATTATTTTAGAAGTACTAGTACCTTGGATTCTGGTTTGATTTGAGTTTTGGCATATCCTTCCTAATTCTGACAAAATACCTGATTTCATTTTATTTTTGTCTTTTTTTTTTTTTTTTTAAAGCAATGGTATCAACAAGGGTCAAGGCTGAAATTATAAACTCTAAAGGAGTAAGACTCCATTTGAAGGACAAGTAGGGATGACGTCCTGGGTGCCCATCCCCCACCCTGCTGGGCCACAGGCTCCTCCTCAACACCAAGCACCACATGTATTCCCTGAGCTTTCCTGGAACGGTCTGTGTCTGTTTTTGTTTGGGTGGCTTTGTTTGGTTCCATCAGTGGTTATTTCTTTAGAGATTCTCAAAGGACACTTGTATTTCTTATGAGACAAAGCCTAGCCCTTCCAATTTCAGAAACACAGGGGCTTAAAAACCTGTCAGAGGCTCAGGCTCCTACCGCTGGGCTCTGTACGAAGCCTATGTGGGTTAACTTTCATCAAATACAAACTAAAAAGGAAAGAACCTGTTGTCTGAAGAAATATCCTTGATTATAATTTCAGAAAGTGCTGTTTTGAGTATAAATGTATGTATGTTCTCATTTCTTTTTCATGGAGCTTACTTTCCCTGCCCACCCCCTGGCCCCAAAACACACATAGGAGAGTAATTTAAAATCCACAGCAACCTGAGGCCGGTGCCCTGCTACGGCTTTCATCAGTTTTTTGTCTTAAAGGAGTTTCATTTAAATTGTTGATTAAAAAGAAAATGACCATGAAGAAAAAGCCAATGTGACCTTTCCATGATGGCTGGCCTCAAAAGAATATTTTCCAAATAGTGAGTTTATAATACCACAGTGTTGATATGGGAACAATTTTTTAATACTAAGCTCATTTAGCTTTTGTTTTTTTCCATTCAAACAGACTTCTGCGTTCACTTAGAAGACTTTGGTAGCTTGGTGCAAATACATCAACCAAACGTGTGACCTGACTGAATTCTAATAAAATGCCCACTAGGCTGGAATAGGGGTTATCTTTCAAGGGGAGGATGCGGGGCATGGAATTAGGAATGCAGGTTTCTCTGGTTCCTTTGGGTGCCTCTGTTCCACACAAGTCTGTGCTGTTATTTAATTGCTTTTATGTAAGGCAAAAGCCCAGTCTACTATGTTTTGCCGCTGAAGACTTACAGGTCACTTACCTGCACGTAAAAATTTAAGAAGAGGATGACTAAGGTCAGCATGTAGGAAGACTGGAAGATGAGACAGCCCAGAGGGAAGCCGCAGGGCTTCACCACTGCACTCATGGTGTGCGTGATGGTGAGCACGAACTGCACCTGGTGGGGGCAGGGAGCGGGGTGAGGGGAGAGGCGGCGGGTGAGGCGACCGGGTAAGCCATAGAAAATCCATTTTGCAATGCTATACGTTGAGAACTCGACTTCTAGTACTAAGATTTGCAAAAATAAGATGCTGAAGCAACCCCCCATCCTATCCAGACATTTCACCTGAACCACACTAGTAGGCAGATAGGATTGCCCCCTAGTTTTCTCATGGAAGAGTAGCAGTTGAATTCTTTAGATAAAAAGGAATCGGTTAAAATTAATGTCTGGGTTAAGGCATCTACATTTCAAAGCAAGGGATGCGCTAATTGTATCCACAGAGGACATTTTAAAACACCAGGTTTAATGCTTAAAAGGTTAATTTTAGAGAAAAATGGGCAGCCTCCTCGCCTAGAAGAGCCTCTGTCCAGGATGGCCGATTCCTTTCCTCCGTCCCTGAGAATACTTAGATGCGTCCCATGGAGAAGAGCAGAAAGGGGTGACATACCAGCTGAGCCTGTGTGAGGTATTTCTTCCACCAGAGATACCTGTGCATGGACGGGAACACGGAAAGGCCGTAGTAGGAGTACATGAGGATGTGGATGAAACTGTTGAGGGTGGGTCCGAAGAAGCCTGTAACAGTCCAGTGTACAGTGGAAAAGTTACCGTTCATTTTCATCGAACGAGATTGGTTCTTCCTGTGTGTCATCAGGGAAGATGAGTAACAACTCCGGTACCAACTTACCAGAATTAACTGGTAAGTTCAGTTAAGTTAACCAGTAAGTTAACTCGTAAGTTCACCTTCGTTTCTGTGTTACTAGTCCAGCAGGATTTGGCAAAAGTCGCCAAGATAGGGCAAAACTGGGATGGTTTTTCAGCCAGAAGGTCAACCAAACAGGTAATTCCTGATCTGCAAAGGCTTTACTGTCTCTTACACCATCATTACTGTCCACAAATTTGGGAGAAAACGAAACATTTGCTTAAACCTGGTGGAAGAGTTCCTTTGAAAGAGAAATGCCTCCACTTTTGCTAAACCTGTGATGAAGCATTCTGGTTGCGGGAAGAGGCTGCGGGTATGAGGCTGAACAAAGCTCTGAAGTGTCCAGGAGGGCATGTTGCTGTTTATATTTATGACTCAACCTGAAAGGGACCTAGGAAGCAGGTGCTGCTGGGGGAAAGCGTGGGGGAAGGTCCTGCAGGAGAGATGGCTGGGACAGAAGAGGGGTCAGTGAGTGAGGTTTCCCAGTGGCTGGGCCAGCTCCTGGACTTCTAGGACAAGGAATATCTAAAATCCAGTTTTAGGATCTATGCTGTGCCCTCCCTGCCCCTTCCTTCCTGAAGTCCCTATAGCTGCCATCAACGGGAGGTGACTGGTGTTTCAGGAAACCAAAGGAAAAAACTAAGTTCTATGTTGGCTCAACTAGGAAGCAAAAGAATTTAGCTGCCAGAGGTCAGATGTCAGAGACGGGTTCATTGCTGGAGAGCGGGGTACTCACGGTCGTGAGGATTAAATCCATACATCCACACACAGTGCTTACAACGTGCCCGGCAAAGTGACGACTACTCACATGCGACCTCGGGATCCAGACGGAGCTGACTCCTGCTCGTGGAGGGGCTGTGGGACTAGGGGACCCCTAGAAGCTGGGTTCCCTTGGATGTATTTGTTTTACCTTATAAATTTTGTCATCTGGAAAAGGGGCAGGACATATCTGACTGAATAATACTGTATAAACTGAAAAGTTCTGCACCTATTCCGGTTAACCAATTTAAATTCTCCAGCCTGGTTTTCCAATTCTAGATCAGAGGTCTGGTTAGATAAACACAAATCAATGAATAAGAAATGAAAATGCTCACATCCAGTAAGTCCTTCACAAACGCTGGCTGGAATAACTTTGTACGGGGCTCGGATTTACATGAAAACAGAGTTTCAGAGAACCAGCTAGCATGTCAGTGGGATTTCTTTACTCACCTGAGTTTTCATTACCATGAATGAATGGAATTGGACTACTTGCTGTTTATAATTTTATAATATTTTAGGTTCATGAGAAATTGTCATACTCAGCATCTTAACAGGAATCTGATGTCTTTAAACAGATTATGTGAGACGGTCATTCAGATACTTAGTGATTGTAATGAGATAGCTGATAAACACAAAAAATACTTAACCTTGATAATTCTTTGATATTGATTACAGCACAAGTCTATTGTGGTCTTAACAAAACTGTAGACACTAGATTCGGTCTAGGGGAGGTATAAAAAACTCCCTCTTTCTGATTCCCGCACGCCCAGCAATTTCCTTTACACTCTGGTTTCAATGTATGTCTTCATGGTCACTGATACTTTTTAAAATGTCAAGAATGTTTGGAATACATCTTTAAAACCCCCAAATCATTTTGACTTAAGTTTTTACTTGTTCTGAGTTTTCATAGAACAGTTTTAGATTTGGGGATATAAGACAATCAGAAAGGACTGCTGTCTCTTTTGCAGGTCACAATGGACCCATTAGTGAACTGTGAAATTGCTGTAGTGAGAGTCATAAGCTTTATTAAAATGTGCAACAGAATTAACCACAATAACAGAACCCAAAAGTGCATCCCCCAGAACTAGGGGAAATAGTTTCTGAAATTCTTGTTTCATACAAAGTATATACATGTAAAGAGACTGGGATATTATGTGTATTGTAGTTCTCAGTTTAAAAAAAAATACTGAAAGCCACAGAGAGATGTGGCCTTAATTCTTCAGAGTGGGAAGAGAGCCCTAGGAGTTGAAGTGACCCCAATCTGAAGCACTGCTAGGTGGAGACTGTGGAAAGTGCCAGATTTATTTCTGCAGGTGTCCTTGAGCCCCTAGGGTTGGGGTACAATTGCTCCAGCTGGGGTACATGCTCCTGGCCCTCAGCCTTAAAGATGTTTTTAAAATTTACAATACTCAGATTTTGCCAGAATCAAAGACCAGATAGCTAAACGGCCACTGGCAAACAGGTGCTTCTCTGTGTAACAGTGCAGCCAAACCCCCATGGCTTCCCTTTTCTCTCTCTCCTGATCCATGTGCAATATTCAAGACATAGAGGTCTTAGAAGACCAACGACGGAGACCTGAATAATCAGTGAAAGCACTTACTTTGCCCACAAGGTATCCAGTTCAAAACGCACCACCAGATGTTAAACATGGAGGCATGATGGTATACGTGAAGAAAAGTAATCTGGCTGGTTTTTTTCCGCAAGACAAAGAAAATTGTGTCCAGGAACTCTACTGATTTGGAGAAGTAGTACCACCATAACACCTTGGCTACCTGTAAGGATGTGGAAACAGGAAAGAGAAAAGGTGAGCAATGAAAATGCCCATCCTGCTGCCCTACCTACCTCTCGGCAACCTGGGGGACACTGGGCTTCACTAGTGTGCATTTCTCTCTCCATCACACAAGCACCTTCCCGGCCTCTCTACCTCCAGCTTCTCCTTATTCCCAGCAATCCCCCCCACTCTAGTGAAAATGAGTCAGGCCTCCAACATGCAGATCTGATCAAGGGAGTCCTGGGCACCTGCAGAGCACAGGTTCTTTCCCTGGTTTGCCCTGGCTGCTATTTCCAGCACCCCTCTCCGGCCACACTCCCCCATTCTCGGGGCTCACCCCTACTCTTTGAGCACACCACCCTACGCTGTCCAAGTGCTCTGCTTCCTCTAACTGGGCTTCCTTGCACCCTCCTCCCCACATCCGTGCTCCTTTCCTCTGGAATTCTACCTAACCCTCTGCTTGCTTTTCTTAGGCTTCATCAGCTGCTCCTTCATTTGCATTCCCCACTTACGTGCTGCCTCTGCCCTCAGTGAGGAGGACAGTGAGGTGAGGATTAGGCACAGCCAGCCCACCACACAGGGCAGGAAACTGCCCATCTCTGCTCCATGCTTGGCACTCAGATCACTACTGTTCCTCAACACTGGGTTTACATTTTTTCCCCCTCTTTCTCTAACCTATGTATGTTTTTATCTCTTAACTGTTACAGGGGCCTGGAGCCATCTGTATACACGCACACTACATCTTTCACGTCTTCTCCTCAGATTTAAAATCAAGATGGCGTATGAAGTGTTGACCCACAGCACTGTGCACCTGAAACTAATATTATCTGTATGTTAACTAACTGGAATTCAAATAAAAACCTAAAATCAAAATGCTCTTCCTCCTCACTGAAGTGGTGGGTCCGGATTCCCCCTTCCCTTCCCTCCTGAGCCCCTTACAAAGTCTCAGGTACAGGGCAAGTACTTGAAAGGTGCTGGGGTTTTAGCGCTAACATTGAAACATGAGGGAGTGTGGAGAACAGGGACTTTGAAGCGAGACCATCTGCTTCCTGAGAACATAATAAGGTGTGGTGGCTTCCACCCTAATGTTGGAGGGTCTAGTTAAACTTCACAGACATCAAGCCAAATAGAAATGTAAAACAACAACCCTTAGAGACTTGTATGGTAACCCAAAAATGTAATGGTCAGTGAGAGAAATAAATTAGAAATAAAATGGGTGCCAAAAAAAAAAATGCTTTGGTGAGTGCTGTGAAGTGTGTAAACCTGGTGATTCACAGACCTGTACCCCTGGAGATAAAAATATATGTTTATAAAAAATTAAAAATTAAAAAAGGATGCAGAGAAATCTATATACCCTATTCTGTATTATAGCTTTGAAGATTTTTTTAAAAAGAGTTTAAAAATGTACATCTTAAAGACTTTAAAAGACTTCTATCTAATAAACACTTTTTGTTATGGAAATTATCAAACACCCAAAATTCAAGGACAGTTAAGTTTAAAGACCCTGTGTATCTATCACTAAGCTTCAGAGTTTTCAATATGATTCCAACTTGTTGAATCGGTTCTATTTCTAAACATTTTTACGGGGGTGTGGCATTATTAGAAGCAAAGGCAGAGGGACGAACAGGCTCCCCAGTGAAGTGGACATGGTGCTCTATCCCAGGATCCCGAGATCAAGAACTGAGCTAAAGGCAGACGCTTAACCCAGGTGCCCCATTATGAAGTTTCTCCATTCACTTTTCACTCAACAGTTTTATCACTTATGGATGACTGCTGAACACAGCCACTGTTTCACTAAGACTTGCAAAAGGACGATTTTCTAATTCTCTCGTTAGGTATTTTCCCTCTTCTATAGAGAAAAGCTTTTCCTCTATTTGGAAATTCACATATGAAAAGCAAAGATAAAGGTTTCTTTCCCTTTAACTTTTTTCCCCTAGAAGGAGCTGGTGTTCTAGCAACCTTCAGACAGCAACAATGTGTTTTTTAGTATCATTTTAAACTCAAGGTTTTTAAATAAATGTATCTCAGTCCATTCCAGTCAGTAATCTTTTTGAATTGTCCCATCCTGAGCACTGGGAGTCCCCTTCAAGGTGGCTCCTAGATCTTTTTGTAATGACCTGAGTAGTCCTGGACAGCTTGCTTACTTTCTGTCACAAGATGTCCTGGATTCTGCTTATACACTTTTCCCACCCCAAACCGGGAATTGGCCAATTCTCTAAGAACCCTAATCCCTTCTGGTGGAAAATTATATTTAGAAAGCACAATCTGGGTATTCATGTTCATTGCACCGGGTTGTCAGAGACTAACTAGGCCTTTTCTGGAGATAAGAGCTAAAAAACACATTTGTTTTTAGAATAAAATTCTGACATTTCCAATTTGAAACTGATTAATGTTAGAAAAGAGATACTAATAAAAAAGTTAAACTATGTTTCAAATAGTAATTGTAATGATATTAACATTATGTACTTATTCTACAGTATACCTATAACAGTCTCCAAAAAGCAATACCAATATTTTCATTAATAGAAACAAACAAACAAAAAAATACAGTGTATTGTTAAGATATATCCCCCTCAGGAATTTCAGTCAAAACACTATGTTTTTAAGTCACTTGAAATAATTCTGTAGGTGGTTATGTTACCAGCTTCATATATGGCTCTATTCATTTATTTTAGTTTCCAAGTTCTGGAAGGAAGGCTGCCTTGCTTTCTTTTCAAACTTAATTTTGTTTCATATTATGTAAAACAAGTAATGGTTCCCAAATCAAATATTACACCAGGTACATTCAGGGAAGTCTAGCTCCCATTCCTATCCCCCTCTGCCTAGTTCCTTCTCCCAAAAGAACACTTTGTTAGGTTTTGGTTTCTTCTGTTTCTTTTCATAAACAAACACACATGCACATATTCGTATCACTTCTTGTACTATACTATAAACAGTCTGCAAGTTGTTTTTGTTTTGTTGTTTAGAGAATGTCTTGGAAATTAACAGTATAGAGATCTTCCTCCTCCTGTTTTGCAAAGGGTCCATTTCTGGATGTGCCCTGGTTTATTCAGTCAGTCCCCTATAGTTAACTGGGACATTTGGAAAATATTTTTGTTACCAAGTGTTTCTATTAGGAGGACTCTTTTTTTTTTTTTAAGATTTTTTTTTATTTATTTGACAGAGAACACAAGTAGGCAGAGAGGCAGGCAGAGAGAGAGGAAGGGAAGCAGGCTCCCCACTGAGCAGAGAGCCTGACATGGGGCTCGATCCCAGGACGCCGGGGTCATGACCCGAGCCAAAGGCAGAGGCTTAACCCACTGAGCCACACAGGTGCCCCAGGAGGACTCCTTTTCTTATGTAATATCCCAGCCCCATCCTCATATCTGGAAGGAGAAAACCTCTTCTCCTTATCAAGGAGAGATGCCTGCAAATGGTCAGTTAGCGTCTCAGGACTCACCCGGACATCAGCTTCCCCGGCACTGGCAAGATCTTGACACTGTAAGTTGTAGCCTCCTTCCCAGCTGGAGAGAATAAGCTGCCAAAGAAACAAAGGAGGAAAAATGAATGCTAAAAATTTGGAAGGGAGCTGAATTTTCTATTCATGTTCCTGGCTGGTGTCTATACAAGGTCTGAGTAGGAACTCCCCAGCACTTGAGTTTCTCAATCCTGTCCTCAAACACATGTGATCAAAGGATTTCCTTCTTGCTGTTGAACAGATACCAATGGTTGTATTTCTGATTTGGTATAATTTACTTCTAACCTTTACAGTGACCCTAAGGAACAGAATTTGGCTACCATTTGAGTAACAATATCTACTCCCATATTTCTATAGGTGAAATGTAGAATTACATGTAAACATCTGAGGAAACACTAAAAATTTTTTCAAAGATTTATTTACTTGTTTGAAAGGAAGAGAGAGTGGGGGAAGGGGCAGAGAGAATCTGAAGCAGGCTCTCTGCTGAGCATGCAGTCTGACCTGGGACTTGATCTCATGACTGAAATTATGACCTGAGCCAAAATCAAGAATCTGACACCCAACCAATGGGGCCACCAAGTATTTTTTAATAATTCTTTAATATTATTTAATACTTTGTATTGGCTTATACTGATCTTAACTGATCATCACCATAATTTTATGAAGTACATACTTATTACCATTTTACAGATGTGAAAACCAGGGCTCAAAGGTTTTTAAGTCATTTTTTTATTGTGTTTATGCTGTGTTTATAACTGATTAATATCTATATCCTTCATCATGCTGAAAAAACAAAAGGCTCTACGAGGGTCTGTGCCTTTTTGCCCATCTTTGAATCCACTGTTCCTTGCCCAATGCCTAGTCCATAGAAGGCACTCAGTAAGTATATATAAGAAAATAAAATTTTTATAATTCTTTGTGGAAAATTTTGCCAAAAAAATTCTGTCTTTTCTATCCTGCTATTACTGCAAAAACTCAAAATTCTACAATATAAAGCATGTATATAAGTTACTTTCCCCTTCATTTAATTTATGAGAGAATGTTTAACCTTTCCAACTTAAATAATATGGAGCAGGTAATTATCTACAATTGCTGAATGAAAAATATCTCTGGATATGAAAAGAAACCTATACATCTGACGAGTCTGACAAGGCCTTTAAATATTCAGTAATTGTGTATATTGTGAAATGATCACAGGAAGTCCAGTTAACATGTCACATAAGGTACCAAAGGCCTACTATTTGTGGCTGTTCATCAGAGATGTGTCAAGGTACAGCTCTGTTGAAATACATACAGAGTCCGGAGGAAGGGGATGTTAAAACTGAACATTAGGAACAGCTGAACTACTAAAAAAAAAAATTTAGATTGTCTAAAACTACCTGACAATTTAAAATTTAAATAGAATTAAGCAGTTGGGGCTCCTGGGTGGCTCAGTCAGTTAAGTGACCGACCCTTGATTTCAGCTCAGGTCATGATCTCATCAGGGTGGTGGGATGGAGGCCAGCTGTGAGGCTCCACATTGAACAGAAAATATGCTTGAGATTCTCTCTCTCCCTCTGCCCCTCTCTGCTGGAGGCTCTATTTTAAAAAGGAGAGAGAGAGAAAAAAATCCTCCAGTGACTCGCCATTATATTCAGAATAAAAGGCAAACTCGGTTTCCAAGACCCTCTATGAATCTGCCATCTCTCCACATTGTGGATCGCCCCCTCCTCTGGCCAGGGTGTTCTAGCTGCATCTTTATGGTCTTTGAACACCCCGAGTTTGTTCCTGCCTCAAGGCCTTTATGTTTGCTGCTCCTTCTGCATAAACACACTCTCCCCAAATCTTCATATGCTTGATTTTCATCATTCAGTGTCAAGTACCACTTGCTCAGAGAGGTCTTCCTGCCCCGCCAGCAGCCCAGCACTCACTGCTGCACAAGGGAAAGGCCATGCTGTAGAATCTGGAATAGACTCTGACACAGTGTGGGAAGTCCACACGTATTTCTTTAAAGAATGTTAATAATTTTAGCAGTACAGTCCTAGCCTACGCAAACCTCTGAACTGTGCCTAACAAGTTAACAAGGTTAAATCAACCCATTACTCAACTAGCAGCTATTAAATATAACCCAAAAGTGTCAAAGACCTTACGCTTGCCCAGGAAGAGTCTATAATCAGAGGAGACTAAGGGGCAATCAACAGTAGTGATTTTGAATCACGAGGTACAGAAGTGTGCACAGAGCAACAGCAGATAAGCAGCAGATAAAATTCATAGCGGGGAATGGGCTCAGGGCAGATGTCCCCACCTAAAAAGGAGCAGAAACCATTTATTTGCTTGAACACTAACGTACTGTCCGTTTCTTTAATGGTGAGTAGTATGCATTTTATTATTTATATAGCATTTTCACATTTACATATATAACTCCATATTTACATATATAACTCCTACTGTTTACTATCCTTTGAGGTTTTTAAGTCCAGAAATTGCATGTAACCCATCTTCCTATCTCCTTGGCTTATCAGTACCAGTCACAGTAGGGAACGGGTGCTCATCAAACGCTGGCCAAGCAGAACTGATAAATCCTTATAGCCCCCTCTTGAGTTCCGGAGGATAAGCACGGGATCTCCATCTTAAGGGTAAGTTGCCTAAGGGTCAAAGCCTAAGTAACTGCTCTCGAATTACAGGGAGTGAGTGACCCACACGTCCAGCAAGTGTTAGAGATTCTGGTGTCGTCAGACTTTCAGGCTGTTCTTCTGCCACAGGGGCTGCTTCTGAAAACAATCCGGGAAAGATAGTCTGGTTCTTCCCAGAGAAATCTTGCGAGCTCATCCCGTGAAGGGAAACTTACCTACTTGAAAAGCTCACTAAGAACTCACCTTTCAGGGGCACCTGGGTGGCTCGGTGGGTTAAGGCCTCTGCCTTCGGCTCGGGTCATGATCCCAGGGTCCTGGGATTGAGCCCCATGTCCAGCTCTCTGTTCAGCAGGGAGCCTACTTCCTCCTCTCTTTCTCTGCCTGCCTCTCTGCCTACTTGTGATCTTTGTCTGTCAAATAAATAAATTTAAAAAAAAAAAAAAAAAAAAAGAACTCCCCTTTCAGAGTGAGGTAAATCAGGAGAAGTGATGGGACAGGACGGGAGAGTGGCTTTCCTGACCCTGGACTCGATCACCGGTCTCTGATCACGGGACGCTGGCGTGGAAAGTGATGGCTACGAACCGTTCTCAGAATGGCGCAAACCCGAACAAGGCACAGGTTAAACTCTGTGGAGGCTCTCGATGTCAGGCAGGGGATTATGTTCTTTTAGAATTCGAGGACCAGGAAGGAAACTACACTCATGTCATAATCAGACATTTACACCTGGACACAAATGACTTTAACCTGGCTGTTCCCCCAGGTTTGCTGGTGTCCCTGAGGCTGCTCGCTGGAGCGGGTCTCTTTGGCAGTTTTTGATTCTCCTTCGCAGGGATCTGAAGCAGCCTTTGGTTTACAGGCAAGACAATTGCTACTTGTTTTCTTGTAGAATTACTCGGGTTTGGCACGCTGCAAAGGAATGGGCGATGTGTGATGTAATGGGGGCAGCCAGAGCCCGGCTGGAATGGCAGCCGGCCTCCGCCATCAGTCCGCGCAGTCCGGAGAAACAGCCCCGCCGCTGTCGCTGACACAGACACCCGAAGATGTGGGCAGTGGTCTTGGAGGGACTATGTATTTGTATTTCAAACCAACTGCATTTGATATGTAAGTTGCCTTAGAAACTACTTTGTCAGTCATTCAATAGCGATCTGGTCTCAGGCAAATCATGTACCTTTTCCAAGCCTCAGTATAAATCTGTAGAAGGAGAAAATCTGAACATCTGAGCTTTAAAGACCCAATCATATCTAAACTGTGATTTTAAATTACAATGGAAGACTAAGGACTAAAGAAAGGGGCCTAAGTTGGGATGAGAAAAATTCAAGTTAGAAACAAAGATTTCCAAAACTTCCAGAAAGAATATAAGCAACCGCTGAAACAGTTCTGGAGACCTTAAAGAACAGTACTGAGAGCGAGTGTGGACAGCTTGCTGGGGCGCTGCCTCAGTGGCCGTGGCTCCATGGGATCACTTACCTCTGCCAGCATGTACACGGAGAGAAGCGTGATTCCCAGATTGTACAAGGTGAGGGTACCCTTGAGGGAAAGAGCAGGTCTGGTCTTCATGTATTTGTTACCCAGCCATATGGAAAGCAGATACAGGACAGTAAGAAAAAAGGTGGGAAGGTAAGAGTCCAACATGAACCATCCTCGGACTCGGGAATCTGAAAAGAAACAGAATTCTGAGGAGCGGCACTTCTGTTTAGTTATAAAGTTTTACCACATATATTGAAAACATTGGGGGGGGTCTTTTTTTTTTATGGGAGCCTGATACATAACTTAAGAGTGTCAGGAGTACAACAGGATTCAACATTTGCAAATACACTGCAAAACGATGACCACAACAAAGTCTAGTTAACATCCATCACCTTAGTTACAAAAATGTTTTTCTTTGATGAGAACTTTAAAGATCTACTGTCACGTTTCTTTGTACACACTCAATCCAACAAGGAACAGTAGGACGTGGCACTGACTAAGCTGGATTTAGGTTACGGTTCAGAAGAACCACACCATGGGGGCGAGAGTAGTTAAGGAAGGTTTCATGGAGCAAAGAGAACACAGAGTGATAGGGACAAGTAATTAAGGTGGGAGGTAGTAGTTCTAGCAACTTCTTTGGAAGAGTTACAATGTTTATTCACTCTAACTCAATAAATAGGAAGTACTACTATGCCATATGTGGGCAAAAACCAGCTCAGAAAGCCACAATAACTTGCCAAGACCATACAGTAGTGGGCAGCAGAGCTGGGATCTGAATTCCTGTCTGATGCCTAGCCCACAAGACCTGCCGCTGTCTCCTCTGGGGAAGTCTGAAGTAGGCAGGAGAGAAGAGAAGGGATATCAATAGTATATAATACCGCATAAAACCTACATTCCTTGGAGCCTGCCAAAGACCTCTGAGCGGTACGCCAGGCAGAGCTCAGAGTTCAGCCGAGCCAGAGCGGTGGGACTGCACTGCAAGCAGGGGAAGCTCAAGAAGGCAAAGGAAAGACTCGGAGCTGATGATGCAGATGAGTGGGCAGAGAATACAACAAAGGACCTAAACCTGACCATGGACTAGAAATATAAACAGCCAGGAGGTAAGGACCAAGACACACCAAGTGTTCCTTACTCTGGAGAGTGAACACATAAAAATCTAAATAAAATACACAATATAGTTCTATAATATAATTAGTAACATTTGAAAAGAACTATAGACACAAAGTGATTTCAGTTCTCTATTCTGTTCTTTTTTGTTGTTTACATAAAGAAAATAAACTGGCCCACAATTATAAAAAATAGCATGCTGTGGGACATCTGGGGTGGCTCAGTCAGCTAAGCAGCAGCCTTCGGCTCAGGTCATGATCCTACAGTCCTGGGATCGAGTCCCACACTGGGCTCCTTGGTCAGTGGGGAGCCTGTTTCTCCCTCTGCTTGTGCTCTCGGTCTCTCTCCCTGAAAAATAAATAAATTAAAAAAAAAATAGTGTGCTGTTTGTAATCTCTGCAAAAAAAGATGGAAGGAGCGGATTTTTCTAGCAGATCATGCCCTTTCTTCCTGTCTCTGCTTTTCCCCCTTCTCTGCCCCCTTCCTGCTCCATTCTACCTACCCCGCACACCCCAGCTTCTCTTACTCCACCCCACCCAACAGACAGTACTGAGGAAAATGCCTTCTCAAGCCATCACTGTCCTATCACCTGTTCTTTAAACCACTCCAATTGTGACAGAGATAATAAGGAAGGAAAGGGGTTCATTTCAGTGCCCATGTGACTAACAGAGATTACCTGTCAACAACTAGCTGGTAAGCACTGGTCGTAAAGGTTTGTGCTATGTGCCTGCCGCTTCCTAATGCCTGCCTCCGTATCTAAATCCTACGCAGCCTCTCAAGACCAGATAAAGGTCCTGCCTTTTGAAGGGAACTGTTTCCTAGAGCTCTCTCATCACTACAGTTCCTTATCTGCATAACAATTCTCATTTTAGAATTAAGATATTATGACTGTAACTGTTATTGCAACTAACATTTAAGAGCACTAAGCCTTTCTATATGCATTCGTGTATTTAAATCTCAAAACAATCTAACGATACAGGTGACATTTCTAACAGTCTTACTGAGGTATAGTTGATGTACCTGCACATATTTAACATTTACAATTTGATGTGTTTGGCTTTAAGCAAACACTCACCATGCCATCACCACAGTCAAAGTAACAGACATATCCACCATGTAGGAGATAATATTATCCCCAGTTAAAGTCTGAGAAAAATTGAGGCACAGAGAGTAAAAAGGTTAAATACTTGCCCTAAACTGCTACCCCACCTCCTGTTACAGTGTTGTGGATTGAACTGTATCCCCCAATAGATAGGTTCTAGGCCTAACTCCTGAAACCTTCGTGTGACCTTATTTGGAAATAGGGTCTTTGCAGATATGACCAAGTTAAGATGATATCATACTAGATCAGGGGGGCTCTAGCCCAGTGACTGTCTTATATAACGAGGGGAGATTAGGACACAGGGAGGAGAAGCCGTGTGAAGGGGAAGGCAGAGACTGAGGAGATGCATCTCCAAGCCAAGCAATGCCAAAGATTACACCAGAAGCTGGGAGAAAGGCAGGGAACAGACTGTTCTCTAGAGCCTCGGAGGGAGCACGGCCCTGCCAACACCTTGATTTCACACTTGTAGCCTCCAGAACTGTGACAGAATAATTACTGTTGCTTTAAGCCATGCAGCTTGCGGGGCTTTGTTACTGAAATCTAGAAAACTAGAAAACCAGGATACATGGTTTATTTCCTTGTTTTCCACTTGTTTCAGATGGGGTAATTTGACCCCCCCCCCCCAATGGTATATGCTCTGTGAGACAGGACCTAGGCCTTCTACTCTGTCTCACTTATGCATCTACTTAGATCCGAGTTATTAAATATAGATCAACTGGCACAATGAGTCAAGCACATATTACAAAATGAATACAGCACCTGAAGTTTTCTTTTGTCATTGTCTTGTAAATGTTTGTCACATTTGTCAACGAAGACAGTAACTGTCCCAACCAAAAGACAGGAACAAATACTTATAAGATTATCTTTCAGACGTGAGGGTTAGCTCTGCATCGGGGTCAGGTATTCGCCTGGAAGAAAAGCCCTTGATGGGAATATGGAATCAGTAAGTATGGAAAAGACGAGGGGACACCCAGAAGTCTACAAGGTGGCCTGCCAGTCACCTTAAGCTTGTGCCATTTTTAGGAAGAGGAAAATGGATTCTTGATGGCCCAGATGCTAGCCTCCCTGTCATCGTGGAAGTCACCTGATCCAGTTGTCAGCTGTCCATCTTACAATTCCCTCACTACAGAAGGACCTCCCATAAAAATGCTCAGAGCTGAGTATACGACTGCAACCCTATCCGGGACCCCCATCCACATAACTCCCGCTCACCGTGATCTTGGTAAACACAAAGCTCAGTGTGAACCCGGGTCAGAGAGACTGTTCCACTCTCTAGTGGCAGTGCCAAATATAGAAAGCCACAGTCCCCAAGAAACCCTGCATGCCCAAGTGAGAGCACTGTGCCCTCTGCCTGAACCGTTCCCCTTCCCACCCACGAGAACTGCGAGGCAGAGAACACAGTCGAGCTTCTGAGATACAGATATCCTGCCCTGCCTACCCACACAGGGTTGTCACAAAGATAAAATGCGGGGGGGGGGGGGGGGGGATCGTGTGAGAAGCTTTTTCAAAGCTCCATACAAAGGCGCCTGGGCTGCCTTGGTTAGTGGAGCAGGTGACTCTTGATCTCAGGCCCCACGCTGGATGTAGGGATTACTTAAAATCTTTTCTTTTTTAAGCTCTGAACAATTGCACAGTATCATTATAATAAAACTATACAAACAGCCATTCATTTAGGAAAGCTTCTAAAGCCTACACAGAGACTGAGGTGGCCTAAGTAATCTCCACATGGTTCTGTTTAGATTTTTGAGAGACGGGAAAACGCCATTTCCCTCCACCTCTACCCAGCAGGGCTGGGGAAATAAGAGAACCAGAGAACTACAGAACTGTTCCCACAGTATGAACCAGCCGGGCTCATTCATCTGCAAGCTGCGAAGTGTGACTAAGAGGTCCGTGGTGCTGGAGAAGACCGTGCTCCGCGGCGAGGTGGAGGTGACCAGGACTGCAAGAGCGCAGGCGCGCAGACGCGCAGACATGGCAGCCACAACCCGGGCGCAGTGAGCGCGAAGAGGGGACACGCAAGCGCACAGACTACTGCTGACTGCGCATGTGCGGAAGGTGCGTGTTGAGTGGGTGGTGCAGAAAGGAGTGGAAGTCGTGGAGCGCACAGGGACAGCCACAACCGCACTGCAGTTTGCCCTTGCTTGCGGCGGCTCCCAGGACTTTCACCCCAGGAAGACGGAGGAGAACTGAGGCTTTCTGGATGTCCTGGGAGAAGGATATCAAAGGTGAGGGAACTTAAATCTCTAAGTGTTGAGCACTATCCTGTTGAAAAGACACCAGAAGTGAGGAAACCCTCTTCCACGAGAAGTTCTCGAGTAGCTTACTCACCTCGAGGTCCAAACATATTGTCCAAAAAAGCATTGATTTCATCATCCAAGGCCTTTAGGTGCTCCTGAAAAGGAAAAAAATGATTAAAGTGGGGTTTTTTTGGGGGGGGGGATGAGGGGGAACTCTCAAAACAGACCACTACCAACAGAACAGCTACCAGAATCTCCCAGTCCTAGCTTCAGGGACTCTCGGATGCAAAACCTTAAGGAAAATGGACGAGTTAAATGCAGCCTCACCATTCATGAGCTTGTGTGGATTTGGAAGGAAATAATTCCTTTTTCCTTTCCTTAGGCAACAGGAGTCCTGGAAAACAGGCTTGGTACTTTTAAACACTGAAGGGTTATTGACCTTAATTTCATTTCCCTCTAAAATGCTTAGAGGCATAAGCTTTCCCATAAGCAACTTCTATTGTTACTATTAACAGAGGTTGTGTGCAAACAACACGGAGGGTCTGTACCTACAGGATATAATGTAATTGTTAAATGAAAATTCAGCTGAGTTGTATTTTACAAAGTTGAATCTAAAGCTTTAAAGAGGACTAATTTTTCAAATAAGGAAATTAAGCAGTACAGCTATTTTTTTTCATAACCTTCATATTTTGTTTTCAAAACTTTTTCTATTACATGAATATTTATTTAATACCATAGTAAACAGTGTCACTAGGGTCCATCAGATTATTATTGTCACTTTAACTGGATTTAGGTGGAGACAGGAGAATTTCTGTTAAGAATCTTATGGTTGCTAAACTGGCCACAGGCTCTTGGTTTAGCTCCTGTTCACTGCTCAAAATATCTGCTAAGGTGTTCCCTACCCCTGCTCAACGGTCTAGAGCACCACCTCAAGCAAAGGGAAGAAAAGGCAAAGCCAGGGTTCCTAGCAAAGGGATGTTTGAAGAAAATTCTGGGATCAGTAGATGGGTGAGTTGAGTGTGACAGCCCTCAGGACGTTCATCTAGAACATTCTGTATAATCAACAGCGGGAATGCAGTCAAAGCATCTCATTCTCAAAGAAAGTCTAAGTGCCAAAGAGGAGAATTAACTTATTGGCATTTGAGAAGATCTGTACTTTTGGTGATTGGCACCTATCATTTGGACCTTTTTTATTTGTGACTTTGATCCTGAGAAAATTTCCAGGAAACTTAGATTTTTGGGGACTTTAGGAAGCTTGGGAGAGTGGATGAGGATTAGTGGCTGACATCTGTTAGCACCTATACCTGCTGGCCATGTATTAGGACCTTTATTATTTCATTGTAGCTCTATAAAAAGTATCTGGGCTCAATCAAGCTTGGAAGTTTCTAGTGTTTTGATTTCCATGAAGGACATCTTGGGAGACCTCTAGATTTGAGAATGGTCACCTACCTCACATGACAGTGTGACAGAGTAAGAGTTGTGCTGCCATTAGAAAAGAGCAGATCTGTCCTGAGGCCTCTCACTCTTAAGCAAAGAATGTTAACCTCACTGATGAACCCACCCTCCTAACAAACACCAATGCAATCTTCCTTTCATTGCCACATCCACCTACACATGTTTAAGCTTTTTCAGTCTGTTTGCTTTGTTCAAAATCCATTTTCTTACACCTGTAGGTCTAAAAAAACTCTAAACTAAAGGTTACAGAGCTTATATTGGTTCTATGAGGTTGCAGAAATTTAGTCACAGTGGAAGACCAGAAATAAAAGAGAGGGGAGGATATGGAGAGAAAGCAGAGTGGAAAAAAATGAGTTACAAAGGGCATTCCACACCATTACCCTGATAACAAAACCAGAGGACACTACAAAAACAAAACAACACAACAACAGCAAAACCCTGGAGGCCAGAATCTCTGATGAACATAGACCCAAAAAATCCTCAGCAAAATATTAGCAACCAATTCCAGCAACACATTAAAAGGATAATTCACTAAAATCAAGTGGGGTTTATTCCAGAGATACAAGGGTGGTTCAATATTTGCAAATCAACTGGTATATCACATTAACAAGAGCAAAAATTTTTTAAAAATGTGATAATCTCAATAGGCACCATAAAAGCATTAGACAAAATACAACACTCATTCATGAAGAAAACTCTCAACAAAGTGGGTTCAGAGGGCCATACCTTAACATAATAAAGGCTATATTTGAAAAATCCACAAGGAGCTAACATCATCCTTGACAGTGAAAAGCTGAAAGCTTTTATCTAAGATCAAGAACAAGACAAAGATGTGTACTCTCATCACATTTATTCAGCATGGTACTATGAAGTTGTAGTAGGAATCAGGCGAGAAAAAGAAGCAAGAGGCATCCAGATTGGTAAAGAAGAAGTAAAACTGTCACTATTTGCAGGTGGAAAATCCTAATGAATCCACCAAAATCCATTAAAATGGATAAATTAGTAAAGTTGCAAGATACAAAATTAACAGTATATATTATATACTATTATATATTATATATATATATTATATATTATTATTATATTATATATTTCTATATACTAATAATGATGTAGCAGAAAGAGGAATCTAAAAAAAAAAATCCCATTTACAGTTGCACGAAAAAGAATAAAACATCTAGAAATAAATTTAAACAAGGAGGTGAAAGGACCTATACTCTGAAAACTAAAAGTCAACTGATGAAAGTTGGTAAGACACTGATGACACAAGCAAATGGAAAGATACACCATGCTTATGGATTAGGAGAATTAATATTATTAAAATGTCTATACTACCCAGAGCAATCTATAGATTCAATGCAATCACTATCAAAACACCTATAGTATTTTTCACAGAAATAGAAAAATACTGAAATTTGTATGGAACCACAAAAGACCTCAAACAGCTGAAGAAATTTTAAGAACAAAGCTAGAGGTATCAAAATTCCAAATTTCAAGCTATACTACAAAGCAACTTTAATCAAAAACAGTATGGTACTAGTATGAAAACAGACACAGAGATCAATGGAACAGAAAAGAGCCCAGAAATAAACCCAAACCTATATGGCCAATTAGTCTATGACAAAAGAGGCAAGAATGTACAATGGGAAAAGACAGTCTTTTCAATAAATGCTGCTGGGAAATATGGACAGCTATATGCAAAAGGGCAAAAGTGGACCACATTCTTACACCATACACAAAACTAAATTCAAATGGATTAAAGACCTAAATGTGAGGCCTGAAATCATAAAACTCCTAGAAGACAACATAGGCAGTAATCTCTTGGGCACTACTCTTAGCAAAATATTTATGGATCTGTCTCCTTAGGCAAGAGAAACAAAGCAAAAATAAACTGGGACTATATAAAAAAAGATTTTGCAGAACAAAAGAAACCATCAACAAAACAAAAAGACAATCTACTGAATGGGAGAAGATATTTTCAAATGATATATCTAGTAAGGAGTTAGTATCCAAAATATATAAAGACCTAACTCCCCACCCAAAAACAAATACTCCAATTTAAAAATGGGCAGAGGATGTGAACAGACATTATTCCAAAGATATACAGATGGCCAAAAGACACATGAAAAGGTGCTCGACCTCACTGTCAGGGGTAACTAACTGAAAACACAAGGGATATCACCTCACACTCGTCAGTCGGCTGGTATCAAAAAGACAAGAAATAACAAGTGTTGGTAAGGATGTGGAGAAAAAAGAACCCTCACACACTGCGGGAAATTAAATTGGTGCAACGATTGTGAAAAACAGTAGGGAGGTTCCCCCCCAAAGTTAAAACTGAAATACCATATGATCCAGTAATCCCATTACTGGACATTTACCCAAAGAAAACAAAAACACTAATTTGAAAAGATACATGCACTCCTAA
This sequence comes from Mustela nivalis, assembly GCF_964662115.1. Lineage (NCBI taxonomy): Eukaryota > Metazoa > Chordata > Mammalia > Carnivora > Mustelidae > Mustela > Mustela nivalis. Next base: position 142,504,742 of record NC_139024.1, read on the forward strand.
GTTTATTGCACCATTATTTACAATAGCCAAGTTATGGAAGCTGCCCAGCTGTTCATCAACACATGAGTGGATCAAGAAGATGTGGTATATATATATACAATGGATTATCATGTAGCCGTAAAGAGAGATCTTGCCATCTGCGACAACATGGATGGACTTAGAGAGTATAATGCTAAGTGAAAGCAGCCTGACAAAGACAAATACCATATGATTTCACTAACATGTGGAGTCTAAAACACAAAATTAAAAAAAAAAAATGGACTCTAAAATACAGAGAAAAAATTGGTGGTTGCCAGCAGGGAAACAGGTAGGGGATGGGCAAAATACACAAGATTAAGAGGTACAAACTCCCAGTTATAAAAGAAATAAGTCACAGAGATGAAAAGTACAGCATAGAGAACAGTCAATAATATTGTAATAATGTTGTATGGTGACAGATGATGGGTGTCTACATTGATCATGATTAGCACTGAGTAATTATCAAATTGAATCAATATATTGTACATGAACATAACACCGTTATCTAAATTGTACTTTAAATAAATAAAATAGAAGGAACACTCCAATCCTTCAGTCATTAATGTGTGATTCATTAACCAATTACCTGACCATTACTATGTGCTAGCATAATCTTAGGAGCTGAAATACAAAGTCAAATAAGACCGGTACTCATCTTGACACAGGATACTGATAAGCAAATCAATAATTACGATATTAATGTCTTCAATATGAGAGAAACGTCAGGGACGTGCTTTAAGAACAGAGAGGAAAAAAAATATTTGGCCATAAAAAGGAAGGAAATCTTTCCATTTGTGACAACATGGATAGACCTTGAGGGCATTATGCTAAATGAAATAGGAGAGAAAGATATCTTCTGACCTCACTTAAATGTGGAATCTAAAAATACAAAAACCAAAACCCCAAATTCATAGGTACAAAGAAGAGTTTGGTGGTTACCAGAGGCAGTGATATGAGGGTGGGCAAGATGGGTACAAACTTCTCTGTAAAATGAATAAAAAAGAATAACTATATATGTTAATCAGACATTGTGGTGATCATTTCATATATATATATACACACATATATATATATACACACACTGAATTATTATGATACTGAATTATTATGTTGTACCCCTGAAATGAATAACATAGAGGTAGCAAATTTAATATAGTTCTTTTAAAAAGAGAAGCTTCCCAAGAAGAGATGCTATTGCTGCTGAGTTCTGAAAGACTCTAGGACACCTTCTAGATGGAGAAGGAAGATCATTTCAAGAAGAAGAATCAGCACGTACAAATAGATTAAGACAGGACTCACTTGGGAATGTTTACAACCAGGGTCTCTACAGACCCACATGATAGGTGGAAATAAAGCCAGTATTAAGAAAATCAGAAACTTGAATAAAAATAAACTCTTCTATTTCTGGGTTATTTAATACAGCTTAGTAAGGATACAATCTAAAAAGACGATGAGATAATGAGAGATCAGAAGAACAAATGAAAATTTATCCCAGATTAGTAAAACATTAAGTGTTAAGTAGAAATTGGGTGGTGTTAGCCAACGAAGGATGAACACTTGGCCCAGCATGGCAGAGAGCAGCTCGGGTAACGAATTCATAGCCACACCAGGTGCTATGGTAAAAGCGTGTTGGGTGATTTCCTAGGAGGAACACCATAACCCAGGAGCTAAGAAAAATCAACAAACTACACTACATGCAGCACACTTCACTCACTCAGGCAACATAGGGAACAACCATTATGTACTAACACTTTGCCAGACAGAGGACAAAAAGGACTCAAAAGCTTACAGACAATGTGAAAGTGACACATACAGAGAAAGGCAAAAGCAAACACCTGAGAAGGAGGAAATACACAGAACTGCCCCAATGATGGAGGACCCTGATGGAGTCAGGATTTAAGGTGCATTTTTAAAGATGGTTATTTGGAGAGATTAGAAGAGGGCAACAGTACTGCCTTTACACCTCAGCAAGAGGAATGCCATCTTGAACACCATACTTCAGAGGGCCCCATGCTAGCCGTCCCGGGGTCGTGCCTCTCTCTCTATGCAGGAAACCCCATGAGCCTATGAAGATACCCATCCATGGCATCGGCTTCCCCTCCAGACTATGTTCTAAGTTCCCAAGGCCAAGTAATTCTCTGTCAAACAATTCTCTAACCCCACTTCTAAAACCACTTCAGGGATTTCCCCTTGCCCACATAGTAACGTCCGTGTGCTGGACTTTATCTTTATTGAAGTACAGGTGACACGCAGTGCTACGTTGGTTTCAGGCACACAACACAGTGATCTAACAACACTAGAGGCTATGCTATGCTCACCACAAGTGTAGTTACCATCTGTCCCTGCACATTGCTATTAAAGTACCACTGACTATATTCCCTGTGTGCTATCTTTCAGGCCCATGACTTCTTCATTCCATAACTGGAAGCCTGTATTTCCTAATTCCCTTCATCCATTTTGCCCATCCCCTACCCTAACCCACCTTCCCTCTGGCAACCGTCAGTGTTCTCTGTGGGTCTGTTCCTGCTTTTGTACTGTTTTTTAGATTCCACATCTAAGTGAAGCCATGTGGTATTTGTCTTTGTCCATCAGACTTCTTTCACATAGCATAATACCCTCTAGGTCCATCCATGTTGTCACAAATGGCAAGATCTCATTTTTTATGGCAGAATAGTATTCCACTATAGGTATATTTACATTCATGTATTGATGGACACTTGGGTTGCTTCTGTCTCTTGGCCATTGTTAATAGTGGTGCAAGAAGCAGTGGGGTGCATATATCTTTTTGAGTTTTGTTTTCTTTGGGTAACTACCCAGTGGAATTAATTTACATTTAATTTAATTTATGGCTGTGTATAACAAAGGCTGAAGGATAGAAAGGTTGGAAGTAAGCTTTATTTTGTGTATCCCTTTGCTTACCACAGCTGCTAAGAATGTAAAATGGTACAACCATGTTGAAAAACAGTTTAGTAGTTCAGTAAAACATTCACCTACCATATGATCCAGCATACTACTACTAGGTATATTTACCCAAGAAAAAATAAAGCATGTATGCTTGCAAAGACTTGTACACAGATATTCATGGCAGCTTTATTTTTAATAGCTAAAAAAATAGAAACCTTCCAAATGTTCATCAATAGGTGAATGGATAAATTGTGTGTCTATACAACAAAAAACTACTCAAGAGAGTAAAAGAACGACTGATGCACACACAACACAGATGGCTCTCAAAATTATGAAGAAGCTAGACAGAGAAAGAGAGAGAACATACCATGTGTTTCCATTTACATGAAATTCTAGGAAACACAAACTTAGATATGTGACAGAAAGCAAATCAGTGGTTGCTTAGGGACTGCAAGGTAGAACAGTGTATCCTTCAAAAATGAAGGTGAAATAAGGACGTTGTCGCATGAGGCCTAAGTAAGAGAATCCGTAGCCAGCAGAACTGCACTACAATGTATGCTGAAAATGTTTTTTGTGCCAAAGGGATATGATTCCATATGGAAAGGATTTACAGGAAAGAATCAAGAGCACCAGAAACAGATCTAATGGATGAGCCAGAACCCATAGCAAGGTGGCCTCCACCCACCTCATGACATGCCCCATACCAGCCATCCTCACCCCTCAGACCGTGCTCCTCCCTACCAGAGGCACAGGGCTGCATAACCTCAGGTGATGTCCTGCCCCTGCTCCTTGTTCTTTGGCCACCTGGAGGCAGTGTGACGCATCGGAGACAAACCCACAGCCTTTGTGTAAGGCTGACTCCCTACACAAAGCTGAGATGGTCTCCAGGCTCTGTGCCATGCACCTCACCATGCTGGGGGACAGGCTGGCCAGGCACTCCTGCCTCAGCTACCTTTTTCTGAGTACCTGGAAACAGGGGAGCCATGAAAGGCATACCTACTTTTTTGCCAGCACAATGTTGAGTGGGACTCCCACCTTGTCCGAGCTGTGTCGGCGGGAGCTCAGTTTCTTCCTCCCTTTCCTTCCTCTTCCTCCTCTCTTCCCTCCCCCCTGCCTTCACTCACTCCTCCTTCTTCACATCCCTTCATTTATGTATTAGGCATTTTGTGGGTTTTAGCATTTACCAATCATGGGCATTATATTGTATACTGCGGTGATTCAAGATCTTGGTGTTTGTCCTCTTGTTGACACTGTTTCATAGAACATTTTAAAGACACTTATTTGATCAGAATAATTATTTCCCACCACCAGCTTCTTCCTCACTTCTTTGTAAATGAGCAAAGGTTATTAAGGTCTTGAGACAGATTGCTGAGTTTGTAAGAAGACACAGTATCTAAATCCTTGACTTAAAAAAAAAAAAAAGAATTTAGAGAAAATGAAGTCTGAAGCATTCCATAATGGCAGATCGGGAAATGGGATCCAACCAGCCCAGGAATAGATCCTTCTCAGACTAACCAGACACAATTCTGAAACCTCCCTGGGACCCTCAGGGTCAAGGCGGAGCTGTACAGAACTGAGAGACAGGGACATGACATCTCCTTCCAGAGACAAGGGACACAAACCAGAGTACTGTTAGACAGTGAGGCCTCTGTGTTGCTTCCAGGGCTCGGAATGGCTGTCTAATGCTGACACTTCATTTGGCGGCCCCTGAGGGATGGCTCCCCGCCAGTATGGTCGTGTGTCTGAAGAACAGGAATGTGTTTACATTCGTGAATGAAACTAGAAAGTTTAGAGAATGGCTAGAAGTGGACATATGAAATTCCCTTTCATGCAGCTGACTTCCCAGAATGTATATTTATCTGTATTTCACACTGATTCGTGAACCCGGTCACCATCTATCTCCCAGCACGGTGCTCTGGAGGGAGCGGCCAAGGACAAGAAATGGGTGAGAACTCCCTAGAATTCTCACTCATTTAGAAGAACTGAATTGTTACTGTTTCTCTTATAGAGTAATTTTCACGAGACTGAAACCATCTAAGTCAGGTACAGAAGCATATTTGAACACTGAAACTGAACATATTTGGTTACCATACCTGAAGAGAACTATAAATGAACCGTAGTGATGAGGAACGAAAAGCAGGGAGGGAGACAAATCGTAAGAGACTCTTAATCTCAGGAAACAAACTGAGGGTTGCTGGGGGGTGTGGGGGAGGGACAGGGTGGCTGGCTCATGGACATTGGGGAGGGTATGTGCTATGGTGAGTGCTGTGAATTGTATAAAACTGATGATTCACAGACCTGTATCCCTGAAACAAATAATACACTATATTAATTTAAAAAACAAAACAAAACACAGCATCTGTTTACTAAACACTCGTGTGCCAGGCATGGGACATATATTATCTAGGATTTTCACAATATTACTGCAAGTTGGGTGTTTTCCCAGTTTACAGATGTGGAAATTGAGACTGTGAGCTCAAGACGGGCACTGCTGTGTGAAATGCAAACCAAGTTCAGTAACAATCAGTGTCTTTTACACCTTCAGAGTGAGAGGTTTCAGAGCTGGGGTGGCAGAGGAAGGGTTCTTTGTAGAGTTCCCACTTAGGTTTCCTGCGTTGCAGGACATCTCAGAACAAGAAGCAGACCGAGAAAGGAGGGGTTGATTTTCTCTGCATCCTAGGGATCCCTGAGGCTGCAAGACAGTTTCCCTCCAGTAAGAAGATAAAAAGTTCATTTAGAACAGAATAGGTCCCTGTAGTTTTGCTGGCTGTGTTTGGTTTCCTCGAACAGGGATCTTTATTTTCTTTCACTCTAGTCACAACCCGTCAGGGGCTTCCCAGATCCATCTCTCAGATTACAAAGCAGGGAGGGAAGCCTCTGCCCTGTGGTGTCATCTCTGTGGCAGAGCCTTTCTCCTCACCTGCTCTGTCCTGGATAGCACATACTATACAAACCGTCCCTGGCTAATTTATTGTCAGGCTCCTCCAATAGGTCTCCAACAGCCTACTTTATCGCCAGTTCTAAGAACAATGGGATTGCATAATACTCAGTGAATGAATTAACCAAACTCTTCTCATTGTTCTAAACCTTTACAGGATTCACTTGATACTTCTATTTCATATTACTTCGCATTCCTACCTAGATTTTCATATGTGCGATCTGGTTTTCAGTGCATTGTGAAAGTTCCTTAACCACCCCCCCCCCCTTTTCTTTTCTTTTTGGTAAGATTTTATTTATTTATTTCACAGAGAGACAGAGAACACAAGAAGGCAGAGCAATGGGGGTGGGGGGTCAGGAAGCTGGCTCCATGCTGGGCAGAAAGCCTGATGCGGAACTCAATCCCAGGACCCTGGGATCATGACCTGAGCTGAAGGCAGCCACTTAACCAACTAAGCCACCCAGGCGCCCAGATCCCTAACCCTCTTAACACCTGATATATCATCAGGGTGTACTGGACCCAATTTTTTGAGTCTTTTTCAGATGATTCTTTCTTCCAAAAAACAAAGAAAAAAAATTTTTTTCTTTTTATTTTTAAAGTAAAATAAAACTCATTCTATTTTGCATTTAACAGGAGTCCAGTGGACTCTTTTATAAATTTAAGGTACATTGTGCGATCTTAGTGCTTTTATATTTTCTATATTTTAAAACATCTTGTTATTTATTCATCCCAGAAATTATCTCATTATTACTCAAGCATTTAAATTTGTGCAAAAAAAAAAAAAAAAAAAAGAAAGAAAGAAAAAAGAGAAAAACTGTGAAAATGTAAGAATGACGGAACTGCTCAGGACAATGAAATAATCACAAGTCATCACTACTGCACTGTCCTTCATTTCTCTTCTTACTGTATCCCAGGAATGGCATTGTGCTACAGATAATATAAAAGAAATTTAGAAATATCTTTATAGCTTTTTAAAGCTCTCATTGAACACGCCTGAGGGTTCAGAATTTTTCATGCTCTTAAACTTTAATTATCATACAAATTAGCTGAGGATCTTGCTAAAATACAAGTTTTCATTAACTTGGTGTGGAATGGGGCCCACAAGTCTGCATTTCTAGTAAACTGCTGGGTGAGGTTGATGCTGCTGGTCCACACACCACACTTTGATTTAGCAAGGATTTAGACCATAGTCTCTTGAAATTTGTGTGGAATATAACAAAGGTAGTAACTACTTATGTGCTTTTATTATAAAAATACCAAGTTCTTGCTTATTTTCTGCAAATCTACTATGTATATTATATATACTACTGTATGAAATTAAAACTTACCTATATACTAATTACATCACCACTCACTTCATCGGTATTTAGTAATTAACTCTGCAAACTCACTCAGACAGTATCCACAGTATTCCAAACAGAAATGAAATCACTGGTTCAGTTGTATTTTTCCTTATACTTGCTATGTCAGAATATGGTATTCAGAAAGTGCCTACTCAGGGAAGAACGCAGAAGGACTGGTGGCCTCTTCTGATAAGATTATGTTTCTATTAAGGTATCGAGAGACTGCATCCACACTCTACATCAGTCAGTACTTGTCAATAAGCATCACCAGGTGCTTTTCATGTAAACAGCTGTCAAATTCAAACCTTATCCATCCTATACTTACACAACTCATTTCTTTTTTTTTTTTTTGACTTAAATGGGATTTTAAGTTAAAAAATCATAAAGTTAAAAAGAAGTTAAAGTTAAAAAGTTAACAAGTTAAAAAGAACATTTTTTGTTCTTTTGGAACTTATCCTCTTCATTTCAGCCCCAACTTCGCGCTCTGTTAAGATTACTCAAATTCTGGACTTCCAGGGAAAATGGTGGAATACAAGGACCCAAAGCTCACCTCACCCCATGGATACAAGTAGGTAAACACCCACCTCCATGTAAATAACCCAGAAAATGACCCAAAGACTGGCACAACAGAATCTCTGCAGCTAAATGTAGAGAAGAGGCCACATCAAAAAGGGTAGGAAGGGCAGGAACGCAGTTGGGAGCAAAACTGACCCATGAGATTGTCCTTGGGTGGGGGGGGACACTGCAGGTTTGGGGAGGGGAGAGGAGCAGATCCCATACCAGGAACCCCAGACACAGGAGACCCACACTGGGTAGACAAAGCTCCCTAATATTTGGCTTTGAAAACCAGATAGACTTAACTTCATGAGTTCTTACAATCAGTGGGGCTTAACACCTGGAAATTCTAAGTCAGCAGGCTGGCTCTGGGAGAACCAGAGGGTGAGAGGAAACGAAGTTTACCTTAAAAAGACAGCACAACAAACAGCCCGCAGAAATACAGTGTAGAAGCAGCAGTTTGAAAAGCCCCTGGGATATATGGGAGGGAGATTCCTATACTCGTCTCAGAGCGTGAGCTGGACAGGCAGGGATATTTAGGAGACTTCTCCAAGAACAAATGAGCTAGCAGGTGCCATTTCCCTCCCCCACCCACTCATGCTCCTGTGGACCTGCCCCCTTCAAAATGCTCTAGGCCGGAACCCATCCAAAGTGGTACCACAAACTGGCATGTGAAGCAGCCCCACCAGGGGCCAGCAGCACTCCAAAGTGAAAAGAAGGTAACCACACACACCTGTCCTACTGCAGCCCCAGTGAGGGGCTGGGGGCAGACATCTGACTGCAGGCCCTGGCCACATACAGAAGCTTCTCAGGGGACAACACAGGGAGAGCCCCCTGCAGTTTGGGCCCAGTGTGGCCCCAGACCAGCCCACTAACACAGGGACTAAATCCTGCCCATGGCCGGCAAAGAGAGCCAGTGCAGATGACTGCACTGAAGGCAAATGAGGCTCAGCCACAACAGGAGACATCCCTGACAGGCATGGTTCTGATACATGGGACACTGCCCTGCAGGGCCCTACAGGACCTCTTCTTCAGAAGACCCCACGTTCCAGCGCAGGAGACATAGCTGACTTTCCTAATAGTAGAAACAGACACAAGGAATTAGACAAAATGAGGAGACAGAGGAATATGTCCCATATGGAAGAACAGGACAAAATCATATGAAAGGAGCTAATAAACCAAACAGTGATTAAATAATACACCTAATAAAGCATCTAAAACATTGGTCATTAAAGATGCTCCCCAGGCTTGAGAAAAGAGCGGAGGATCTCAGTGAAACCCTCAACAAAGAGGGAAAAACGTAAAAAACATAAAAAAGAACCAGAGATAAAGAACTCAATAAATGAAATTAAAAATACACTAGATGGAATAAACAGAGCAGAGGAAGCAAAACAATGGATCAGCAACCAGAAGAGAGAGTGATGGAAAGCAATCAAGCTGAACAAGAGGACAGAAAGAGTAACAAACGAGAATACATGAAGGGAACTCAGCAACATCATCAAGCACAACAACATTCACATTATAGGGACCCCAGAAGGACAAGAGAGAGAAAAAGGGGCAGAAAATCTATTCAAGGAAATAAAAGCTGAAAAGTTTGAAAATATGGGAAGGAAAAAAACATTCAGGTCCAGGAGGCACAGAGACGTTCCCTCCCCCAACAAAATCAACCCAAGGACATCCACACCAAGACACATTAGTAATTAAAATGGCAAAAAGTAGTGATAGTGATATTTATTATTATTTTTTAATGGGAAGTTAAATTTTTTGCAAGGGTAAAATGATATAGCTTTATATTTGGGGCCACAGAACACTTTAAAATATCTATCTATATATGTATAGATATGTCACAGACATATATATAAGGAAAATTTTGGAAGGAGCCGTATTAAATTGCTAATAGCAATTATCTCTGGGGGAAAGAGAATGACATGGGGCAGGGAGTGGGTGAAGGGAAAGGGAGACACCCTTTACTCTGTATATGTCGAATGTCCTAGTTTTTAATAAGATATTATTAACAATATATTAATTGTGTAATTAAAAATATAACTAAAGGGAAGTATTGTTAATGGAATGAGTATCAAAGAAAGTTGTAGAATTTCCTTAAAAAACCTAGTCATACTTTTGAATAGATTTGTCTCTTCCTATTCATATGAAATAAAAAATGAGATGAAATAGATGACATCATGATGTAAAACAATTAAAAAATATAACCCTATGTAAAATTCTTGACCAAGTACATGATAGGAATGTAAATTTTCAAATATATATTTTATTATTTTGTATTGGTACAAAAAGACTAGTGATTACAGTAATCATCCCAAAGTTAGTTTGTTGTTGTTGTTGTTGTTTTTCCAAAAAGACAGACAAAATTGACAAACCTTTGGCTAGACTAACTCAGGAGAAAAGGGAGAACTTAAAATCATAACTGAAAGAGAAGACATCACAACTGATACCACAGACACACAACCATGCCAGACTACTATAAACAATTATACACCAACAAACTGGTTAACCTAGAAGAAATGGATGAATTCCTAGAAATACAACCTATGAAAACTAAGCCATGAAGAAATAGATATCTGAACAAATGAATAGGAGTAAGGACACAAAACCCCTCAGACACGGAAAAGCCTAGGACCAGATAGTATCACTGATGAATTCTACCAGAAATTTAGAGAATAATTAATGCCAATTTCTCAAAATTTTCCAAAAAATGAAGACAGGGCATTCCCAAATTCATTTTACAAGATCAGCATTATACTGATACCAAAGCCAGATAAAAAACTACAGGAAAAGATTATAGACCAACATCCCTGATGATAATATAGATGCAAATTTCTCAAAAAAATGTGTTAGCAAACTGAATTCAACAGCACATTACAAGAATCCTACACGATCAAGTGGGATTTATCCTCAGGTTGCAAGGATGGTTCAATACAGACAAATCAGTAAACGTGATACATCATATCAACAGAATAAAAGATAAAAATCATATTTCAATAGATGCAGAGAAAGCCTCTGACAAAAATACAACATCCATTTACAATAAAAGTGCTCAACAAATTGGGTATAGAAGAAACACATCTCAACACAATAAAGGCCATTATGACAAGCCCACTGCCAACATTATATTCAGTGGTGAAAGGCTGAAAGGTTTTTCTCTAAAATCAGAAACAAGACAAGGGTGCCCAATCTAACCACTCTTACTGCACATAGTATTGGATCCTAGCCAAAGAAATCAGGCAAGAAAAAGAAAAGGCATCCAAACAGAAAGGAAGAAATCTTTGTCTGTAGAGGATATAATTTTATATATAGAAAATCCTAAAGATCCTGTAAAAAAATATGTAAATATTTAGAGCTAATCAATAAGTTCAGTGAAGTTGCAGATTACGAAAATCAACAAAATTGCATTTTTACACACTACCAAAAAAGCATCTGAAAAAGAAATTAAAAAAAAAAAATCCCATTCACAATGGCATCAAAAATAAAACTTAGGAAAAATTTTAATCAAGAAAGTGAAATATCTGTACACTGAAAACTAAAAGATTTTGATGAAAGAAACTGAAGAAGATGTAAATAGATACCTCACAGTCATGGATCAGAAGAATTAATATTGTTAAAATGTCCATACTCTCCAAAGTCATCTACAGATTCAATGCAATCCCTATCAAAATTTCTATGGTATTTTTCACAGAAATAGGAAGAAAATCCTAAAATTTTCATGGAACCACAAAGACCCCAAATAGCCAAATCAATCCTGAGAAAGAAGACCAAAGCTGGAGGCATCAAACATCTTGAACCATACTAGGAACTTTACTACACAGCCATAGTAATCAAAGCAGTATGGTACCAGAATAGAAACAGACACATAGTCCAATGAACAGAAACAAGAGCCTAAAAATAACCCTCACATATAGTCAATGAACATTTGAGAAAGGATGATCTCTTCAATAAATGGTGTTCTAAAAACTGAGTAACTACATGAAGAGGAATGAAATCGGACCTCTCTAATATTCACAAAAATTAACTCAAAATGGGCTAAATATTTAAACCTAACACCTGAAACCATAAAAAATCCTAAAAGAAAACACAAGCAAAAAGCTCCTTGACATTGCTCTTGGTAACATTTTTTGGATGACATCAAAGCACAAGCAAGAAAAGCAAAAATAAGTAAGTGGGACTATATCAAACTGAAAAACTTCTGCAAAATAGAAGAAACAGTAACAGAATGAAAAGCCAAGTACAGAAAGGGGGAAAACATTTGCAAATTGTAGCTCTGGTAAAGAGTTAATACCCAAAAATATATAAATAACTCAAACAACTCAGCACAAAAACCACCTGACTAAAAAAAATGGAGAGAGGAAATGAATATTTTTTCACAGAAGACCTACAGATGGCCAAAATGCACATGGAAATGTGCTCAACAGGACTAGTCATCAGAGAACTGCAGAACTCTACTGAGACCTAACCACACACCTGTTAGAATGGCTCTCCTCAAAGAAAGCTCCCAAATGTTAGCCAGGAAGTAGAGAAAGAAAACGCTTGTGTGCTGTTGGTGGAAATGGAAATTGAGGCAGCCATTATGAAAAACAGCAGAGAGGTCCCTCAAAAAATTAAAAACCAAACTACCAGGATCCAGCAATCTCACTTCAGGATATATACCCAATGAAATGAAAACAAGATGTCGGAAATATCTGTGCCCTGATGCTCACTGCACCACTATTCATAAGAGTCAACACATGGAAACAAACTAAGTGTCAGCAGATGGATGGATAAAAAAGAATGTGGTATAAATATCCAATGGAATAATATTCAGCTATAAGAAAGACAAAAATCCTCCCCCTTACAACTCAGATGAACCTCAAGGGCATTACGCTAAGGGAAGTAAGTCAGAGAAAGACATGGAATCTTAAAAAAGCTAATCACAGAAATAGCAGAGTAGTAGTCACCAGGAGCTGGGAGGTACAGAAAATGAGCAGATACTGGCCAAAGGGTACAAACTAACAAATTCTTGGCTTCTAATACACAGCGCTGGGAATATAGTTAATAATACTCTTATCAAATACCTGGAAGTTTTTGAGAGTAGATCTGAAATGTTTTTGTCACAGTAAAGATTCTGAGACAGGATAAAGGCATTAGCTAATGCTATGGTGGTAACCATTTTGCAATAGAGAAGACCATCAAATCATCATACTGTACACCTTAAACTTACATAACGTCATACGTCAATTACATCTCAAAGCTAGGGAAAAAAAAAAAAAGTCACCAGCCCGACTCTCTATAGTAATTGGCCGTGTTTGGTTAAATCTTGAATCGTGTATAAAACATGTTAAGCTGGGGCGCCAGGTGGCTTCCTTGGTTAAGCATGTGCCTTCGGCTCAGGTCATGATCCTGGGTTCCTGGGATCGAGCCCCACATTGGGCTCCCTGCTTGGCAGGAAGCCTGCTTCTCCCTCTACCTGCAGCTCCCCCTGCTTGTGCTCGCATGTGCCCTCTCTCTCTCTCTCTCTCTGTCTCTGACAAAGAAACAAAAATACAATCTTTAAAACAAAACACATTAAGCTACCAAAACTCAACTATCTTCAAAAGATCAGTAACATCAGCAGCGTCACCACTAATATTTCACTATAGGACTTTAGAGATGCCTAGAGAAGGGTCCAAGAGGACCGGTCCTCCAACTCTTAAGTTACTCCGCTCTGCTTTGTCCACAAACACACCATAGGAAAAGAGGTCTGGCTGAAGAATGACCTACTCCCTACTAAAAGAAATAAGCTCACATAGGACTTCCCTCAATGGGTTTGCAGCAGTACTCTCCTAAGAGTACTGGTCCAATTCCAATTTTGTTAACAGTAAAATAGGATTATTTTTCCCCTAGTAGTTTAAAATTACATAAAAAGCAAAGCCCCAAAGCAAGCCTAGTCTAGTGACAACCTCATTATTTTTATCATTACAAGTGTTCACTGTTATTATCGATATTTTAATACCGTACAAACACAGTAGAAAGACCAGAGGAAGTGAAGTCCACCTTATCAGCAGACCACACTAAGGTAGTCGAGACATGTATACTAGGCATTTTAATCTCCATTTCTTGGCATCCAACTAAATGTTGCATCCTTTTTGGCATAAAATCTGAGAAGTTTTTATTGAAAAAAAATTTTTTAATGCTACATAAGATATTGGGGTTGCAGGAAAGAAGTGATTTGCCATCTCTCCTGCACAGAACAGAAAACAAGAGACCTGCATTCTCAACTTTTCCGCAGAATACAGCATGGAATCTGGTACCTGCAGGGATCCTTTGCATCGGTGGTGACACCCAGCAGAGTCTGGGATACCTGCCGTAAGCACCACTGATCTCTGCCAGCCAGCACCACTGGCTGTCGGCATTCTCTCAATGTAGTGGCAGATGTCTGGTGGGTACGGTGGCACTGGCTTCCCCCCAAAAAAGGGGATCTGAGCAAGACAAGAGAAGTATCCCCACAGATGTCCTGAAATAACAGACCAGAATTACTCATGGACATGAATTATACAGAACTCCTGAAAAAACTGTCTGGATATGGGTGTATGTCAAAGATAGAGGACACTACAGGGAATTTATCAGGTGCTGGTGAGAACACTGGTGAGACGTGAAAAGCATATATACAAATTACTCTGAGCTAGTGCTTAGATGTGTATCTCTGGCACATAGAACATTCCCTGGTTAACAAAGACAGGAGATAAATATATCTATCTGATTTGTTAACTCTCAAAAATAATTTGAAACACCTTAAAAATGTATTCAAAATTCTTAGATGATTTGTGAATTAATTCACCAGTTGCGTAGATACTTACCAAGTTTAAGGAGACTGAAATTCTACTAGACAAATATATTTTCTTCACAGTGATACAATAATATTAGTTTATTTCCAGTTACTTTGCAAATTATGGCCTTCTCTCCAAGAGTATGGAAATAAAATCCGAGACCATACTTCTTTCATGACATTCTGGGCCCATTAAAAGATATTAAATAACTGCAAGTGTAGAGGGAATAAAAAAGAAATCTGCTGTACAGGAAAACAGTGTGTCAATTTCACAACTAGGGAATAAAGTCATTCACAGATTCAATACTGAATACGTAAGGAACGAAAAAAAGCTAATAATGATGCTAAGGTTACACTTCAAGATCCTCATAATGATTATTACATCTTCTACTTCCACAGGAAGTAGTGAGTGAATACAAAACTCCTTGGAAATTTAATCCAAAGCCAGATAGTTGTATTCAGGACACCCTGGAACTGTACCAGATTCTGAATTTGGGGACATGGGGAAGAATAAAGCTCTTTCACGATTAACAACAGCAATGAAAGGAAATTCTGTTTGTATGTGCCTTGGTTATCAAGTACCGACCAGAGGGGAAGCAGGTTGGCTATTCTGCATGTGTAAGTGGTTTCCTTTTGAATGAAAACAAGGAAAGTTTTTTAATGATTTCTTGAGAAAAAATGAGCCAGGTTATATTTCTAATTTTTTCTTTTCTTTTTTATTTATTCGAGAGAGAGATCACGAGTAGGCAGAGAGGCAGGCAGAGAGAGAGGGGGAAGCAGGCTCCCCGCTGTGCAGAGAGCCTGACGTGGGGCTCGATCCCAGGACCCCGAGACCATGACCTGAGCTGAAGGGAGAGGCCCAACCTACTGAGCCACCCAGGTGCCCCTATATTTCTAATTTCTTAAGCAATAATCATACCTATTTATTTCTGTGCATTCTGTTTATTTCTATATATTCTCAAAATACCTATAGTTTACAGTAGATTTATGGTAAAGTCAAAAGATGTGTTCTTTTATTGCTAATACTGAACAAGAGACAGAATGTGAGTCATATGGATGATTCTATATGTTTCTTCCAAAGTATATAAACCCATCCAATAAGGGGACTTATTGAGCAATCTAGATTCTTTCCCTGTTGAATGAAATCCTTAATCACACACTTTGCTGTTTGGCAGTATATTATCATAAAGTGACAGTCGGAGTCACACTTCATTAAGTGAAGTCTTTTCTAAGAGGTGAAGGAAAAGAACACCCTTCCCTTAGCATTTTAATCCAGATAATGGAAGATCAAATTGAGCACAGTTGGCAGGCTCTAAGAAGAAAATCAATCACTGAAAGGCAAAATGCAGCCTGAGCTGTGTGGGAGGGGAAAAAAAAAAGGCCTTTGTTGATGGCCACTTAACCTTTATTGATGGTCAGAAAATTTTACAAACTAATTTTACATATGTAAATCTCGTGTTATTTTGAGCATCTTTGGGATATTGCCTTAGTTCACCTTAAGTAATTCATCAACATTCAATCATCAACCCAGCTTGGTCTCCCAAAACACTGAGCTAATGGATGAAGACAGATAATTCTATGGGGAGGTGGATGGAGGTAGAGGAAGAGGTGATAAGTGTTATCTATTTTAGAGATAAGAGGCAGAAGACAAAATGATCACAATTATATACCACATGTGGCTCAGCCCACTGCCTTAGCCAAGGTATTGTGTCAAAATAAAATTAAGGAAATCTAAGTGTCTGGCTCCCATTTTTTTCTGTTAGCACTGCATGACAAAATGTTCTCTCTGGGTTCTTCTTGCGCTATTGTTTGAACCCTGCTAAATGAGCACTTTTATAGAACATTACTACCCTTTTTCTTACTGATAAATCCCTTTTATTCAATGGAGAATAGAAAGCATTTTGTCATGTTTTCTCTTCTTCTTTAAAGAGCAAATTAGAAGCTTCGAGCTTCCTTCCCAAGTCCCTATCCTCCATACAACCAGATGGCCAACTCATTCTGGGCCCATATATAAATTCTGAAGAAGCCACTACTGGAAATATAAAACACATAAGGAAATAAATGACTAAGTATTTTATCTTCATGTATGTCTGATGTATGTAGAACAAATGCATAGTTTTGGAAGTAAACTGCACAGGTAGGACTGAAATCAGGTAAGACCCAATGCCACCTTCTAGATTACTAGGATAATTTCTGCTCGGTAAGCTGGCTTACTTCAGTCAGTTCATTCATTACACATTTTTTTTTAGTTCAACTGCCTGTAAGTAAGCAAGGTCTTCTTTTGAATGTTTATCTTCAGTGTAACTTTTAATAGGGTAGAAAAAACATTTTAAAGTGAATAAATGCCTATTTGAAATGATTATAGATGCATCATAAAAATTGGAATTGAGTTAGAGAAGCACAACCATTTTAAGTCATATAAATAATTTAAGAGACTATTACCAGGTTTTCTTTAAAAAGTGAGCATGTCAATTTATTCCTTTGACTTCCATAAAACAAACACACACAAAATACAGTTAACTTCATGACCTTAAAGTTTAAAAATATTTTCTTGGCAGCAGTCCTCACCTAGTTTTAGTTTTTCAGCACTCAAAGCTTGTTTTCTTGTTAAATACAGCTTTTTAGAGATGTTGACTACTATAGCAATAGTGTTTTCCCTCCCAACCCTTTAAAGGAAAGGATAAAGTCAGTGACACTACTGAACAGTGACCCTGGGCAGCAGAAGGGGTGGGTGAGAAACAGTCCTGAGTTTCCTTCGAGAAGACCCTGGATGCAGGCATGTTTTCAGGAAGATACAGTGGAAGTAGCAACTGAACGGTAGTTATGAGAGCCTGGCTTCCATTTCCCCTAGTGATTTGGCTGATTATTGCTTCCAGTGTTTTCTCAAATAACAGCCAGAATTAGTCACCGGAGAAGTAAAGACTTAAGGAAAGTTTTCTAGCCTGACTGTGTGAAAACAAATATGTTGCCTTTAGACATATTAGAAAAGTTAAAGATGTTAGGTTATGAAGTTTTTGTTATTTAAAAGGAGAGAGTCAAACTGACTCATTTGCATAGCTTTTTTTTTTCCCAAAGATTTTATTTATCTACTTGACAGATGAAGATTACAAGTAGGCAGAGAAGCAGGCAGAGAGAGAGGAGGAAGCAGGCTCTCCGCAGAGTGGAGAACCCAATGCGGGGCTCCATCCCAGGACCCTGGGATCATGACCTGAGCCGAAGGCAGAGGCTTTAACCCACTGAGCCACCCAGGCGCCTCTTTGCATAGCTTTAAAACAGCCCTAGGACTGAAAATGTAGTGACTCCAGCAGCCAAAGGCAAGCTAGGCATAAAGGTCAGGTAATGCTGTGGTGGGCTACCCACATAGTGGGGTGGCATGTGGTAGGAAATCCTTGGTGATCCTTCTTGGCTGTAACAGGAGGAACAGTTAACTCCTATACTAATCCTGGACTTGGGAATGAAGAGTTATGATGCAGATATCTGGGACAGCCACTAAGGACCTGATTCTTAAATAGAGAGCCTCCTTTGTTTCACCAGACAAACTAGGAACTGTGGGAAATGGACGCTGTTTATCAGTACTTTATTCAAGTTCATTGTCTCAGTAATACAGCAGTCTCAAGTCCAGGAGACTTAGGAAGATGCAGCCGGGAACAATCAGAAGGAAACAAAACAAAACAAAACCAAAACCCATCTTACAGTGTTTCCTTCCAGCTTCAAGGAAAACCTTACAACACTGACTTGCCACTTCCTCTAGCTCTTCCCTCTGAAGGACTGAAGTGAGCAGTCTGATTGCCACCTAACTGTTCATTCTACCTTACTATTCTTTCAGTCTCTAGAATCCTCTAACATAGGAGTCACTTGAATGTATTCACAGAGAAAGCTATTTATTGCCATGACAGCAATGGTTACTTTAGCTTAAATCTTTTAGAATAAAACCTATTCCTGCCAAACCTGTAAGGAGAGATTGCATGTACTTGGCAGTGTCCAGAATGCAGGATAAAAAAATCAGTGTTATATATATTAATTAAAAATCCTATTTAACAAACACGAGCTTTCCCAATTCCACAGGATCTCTTACAGGGAACTGCCCATACATTTAGCCACTTAGTAAACATAACTGCTTCACTACAAAGCCAGTCATTGTTATAATGAGACAGAAAGCACTGGAATATGAATTAAGAAACCCAGGTTCTCATCTTGACTCTGGCACCAATAAGTTCTGTCTTCTGGAACCTCATTTACATAATATGCGGTCGGGGAAAACCACCTTCCCTTCTTCTGATGACTGAATCAGCTGCTGTTGAGTGCTTTTATGAGATTTTATGACAGGTATTCATGGAACACTGATACGTTTCAAGGTGTCCTACCTCATTTTAGAATCAGTACAATAAGTATACCTCTGTCCTGTTATCCATGTGTAATTCCAACACAATCCGTAGTTAAAAGTATGAAATTTGACCTGTGGCCACACTCTTAACTCCTACAAAAGAGCTTCTAGCTCTTGAAGAAATACCAGGATTTCCTGCAAGTTTATAAACTGTAGCCTGGTTTCTTCGTAGGAACTTTAACAAAGCTGTATGAAGCACTCCTATTATACCCAGCAGGGTAACTCTCCTTCTGAAGAGTAACTGTCCTTCCTTACATGGCGATCTAACATCATTAGGTAAAATAACTTTTTAAAAATATCTGCAAATTTTATGTGATTACTTCTTCATTTCTTAAACTTACACTTGCTTTGTGAAAAATAACTTTTAAAAATACTACAGTAATATTAGTTCCTTTCCCATCACAGAGCACTATAAAGCCATAGAATCTGCCCTACATAGTCCAGACTTTTTCTGATGAATAGAAACATAGAAAGGAAAAATACAGAATGATATTTTAAACCTCAGATGAATCAACGAGCAGCTTGCTGGCTCTCACAATATCAGAGAATCACAGACATCTAACTCAACTTTGCACCCAAAGCCAGAAATAATCACTTTCTGCAATAATTCTGATAGAAATTCACCCACCTTACTGCAAAATACTCCAGAAAGTCTTCTGTCTTTAAAATGTTATGTTTTTTGGAAAACCCTTATTTTGAGCTAAAACTCTTTTTCTATTATCCATCAATCCTACTCTCCTCTGAAATCAGACACAGCTGGTGTTTTCTCTTTCACCTGAGAGCCCTTCAGACACCGACAATAGGCAATTCACAGCATGCCTCACCTTTCCTAAGCGAGGTTACAGTGTCAGTGCGCCCAGCGTCTGCCATCCTCCTTTCCTTCCCTCTGTCTCTTCCCTCCTGTGTCCTCCGATCGTTCCCTCCTTCCTCCTTCCACAAACATTAGCTGAATATATTAGGTATTAGACACATGTCCGTATACAGGACATGCGCTCTAGACCCTCACACTCTTTGGCATTCTCCTTTGGATTAATTCTCGTTTGTCAGCATCCCAGAGAAGTGAACATTTTCAGAATGTGGCAGAACTATTACCTCTCACACTCCGAACGCCATATTTCTATCAATATAACCACTTCCTTTTGCTTGTGCCTAGAAAAAAAAACTTTCCCTCTCACACCATTTCCCCTTATGGACCTAATTTGGACTTCTTTGGAGGGATGGGGAGAATCTACAGACACATGGATTTCTTTTCTCTTCCATCCACCAAATGAGGACCATAAAGTTTCTTTATAACAATGTATAAATTGCTTTAGTTATAGAATGTCTTTTTCCTCTGAGGATTTGGTTTTGCTTTAGATCAAATGTAGTATTTTAACTCCATGAAAGATTTAAATAGGCCCTGTCATGGCTGCCCTGATAAGCTACTGATTGAATTATTTATTGACTCTTGAGTCTGGCCACTTTTTTTTATTAACATATAATGTATTATTTGCTTCGGGGTACAGGTCTGTGAATCCACAGTCTTACACAATTCACGGCTCTCACCACAGCACATACCCTCCCCAAAGGCCATCACCCAGCTACTCTATTCCTATACCCCCACACCCCAGCAACCCTCAATTTGTTTCCTGAGATTAAGAGTCTCTTATGGTTTGTCTCCCTCCCCTGTCCCATCTTGTTTCATTTTCCCCCCTCCCTTACCCCCATGACCCCAACCCCCCCTCCTCTCAAATTCCTCCTATCAGTGAGATCATATGATAATTGTCTTTGTCTGATAGACTTATTTCGCTTAGCATTAATACCTTCTAGTTCCATCCACGCCATTGCAAATGGCAAGATTTTTGGGTTTTGATGGCTGCATACTATTCCATATATATATTCATATATATATATATATATACATATATATATATATATCACATCATCTTCATCCATTCATCTGTTGATTGATATCTAGGTTCTTTCCTAGATATTATCATTAGCTAGAACCAGGTGTAGACAAATGGGCTGACTGGTAACCGGATAACTTCTGTCCATAGTATCTCCCTCAGAAGAATAAGTTGCCTCCAATAGTAATAAGGGTCATGGGGTTTTTCTTTTTCCTTCTTTTCTACTTATTAAGTGGAATATGAAGAAAAGAATTAATTGCCACTGCCACCTCACAGGGCTGCCTTGGGGAAATGTTCTTAGAACCTGGGACACGGTAAGAATTCAACTTAGTTGCTACTGTTGTCAGTATTCGGCTCTTCACTCTCTTTTTGCACATGGGAAAATATCCTTATTCCTTTAATGGGCACCGACAATGATACACATGCCCTTATACAGGAAGTCCTTTCATTCTCTAAAACTGCATGGATGCTAGAGTCTGACTTTGTAAGGCCTGAGGTTGATTCAGTTGGCCAAGAGGAAAGGACTTGGGTTTAAGAAAAGCGAAGGCCCCCTGCCTTGTGACTCATCTGTCCCACTGGGCTGTACTCAACAGATCTGACCTGAGAATATGGTGCAGGTGCCAAAACCAAGCTGACTTTTAACTTGGGAAAAAATGTAGAGAGTAATGAAATAAATATATCACATGTGTTGAAATTGTGTCATATTTGTTTCACATCTTTTCAAGTTAATTCATTAAATATTTATCAAATGTACCTACTAGGTACTGGGAACTAACCGATGACGTCATCATTCCCTTTGCAAACCTCCATCATCTTCTGGCCCTCGTTCCCTCCTCAGATAGAACTATTGTAAACAATTTGATTTCAGTCCTTGTATTTCTAATTATGAACAGATATTCACAAACAAAACCAGTACTGTTTTACACATTTTGAAGCTATATATGTTAAAACACACTTCTCTTTCTGCAGCTCAATCTCTTCGTGAGGACACATGCAGATCTAGTTCATTCACTGTAGCTGCTGTGTAATATTCCATCATGGGAATATTCTGTATTGTTATTTATCCATTTCCTTATGATGGAATCAGAGGTTGTTTAGACTTTTTCTATTACAAACAATGCTGCTTTATACAAATCTCCTTGTTTTCACAACTGAGACTTTCTCTGAAAATAGGTCTAGTTGTGGAATTGCTATGTTGTTTGATGAATACAGGTTTTAGTAAAAACTACCATATTGCTCTTATGAACTTTCAGGACTTGCTACTGTCCATCTTTTAATTTTTGCCAGGTTCAGGATTGTGGCATGGTTTTAACTGGCATTTCCTTATTACTATTGCAATGGGATGTGTCTTTAAAAGTTCCCTGGCTGTGCAGGTTTCCTCTCCAGTGAGCTACCATTTAATAACTCTAATGTATGCTTCTAAGAATTGCTTATCTTCTATTTATAAAAGTCATTTGTATATATAACAATCTATATTGTTAATATAGATTGCAAATGCCTTCTCCTAGTCTGCTACTTGGTTTTTTAAGAAAGATTTTATTTATTTATTTATTTATTTACTGCAAGCATGAGTAGGGGGAGGGGAAGGGCAGAGGGAGAAATCTGCCCTTAATCTCAAGCCGACTCCGTGCTCAGCACAGAGCCCCATGTGCAGTTCAATCTCACCGCCCTGAGATCAGGACCTGAGCTGAAATCAAGAGACAGACACTCAACCAAATCAGCCACCGAGGTGCCCCCTATTGCTTGTTTTTTTTTTTTTTTAATCTATGACTGTGGTGTCTTTTATAGTCTCAATTTTTAATTTGGATAAGGTCAAACCTGTCACTTTTTGTGGTCTGTGTTTTTGCAAGTCATGCTGAAAATACAATGAGTATCAGGAAAGGCAACTGGTATAATGAAATAAGCAACAGGGTAGAAAGCAAGACACACGTATAAAAAGAGCTTGAATCCCCAATCCACCATTACTAGCTGTAGGACTCCAGATAAAACAGTTTGAGTCTCAGTTTCCTCAGACAAGGGATAGCTACTCTCCACGCTGTCCAGTGATCTGACAAGCATTCTTTGTTACCAGCAGGCACAAGCCTAGCCCTGAAAGTACAGGGGTAAACAAGACAAAGTTTGTGCCCTTACAGAACTTATGCTGCAGCAGGTGGGGTGAGGGGGCACATAATAAGATAATACAGAAGCAACTTACTCAATGACATCAACTGAGAGGATGCTGTGAAATGTTCTGCAAATTGGAAAGGGTACAGGCATAGGACATGCCGATTATCACCACTGGGGATGCTGCCCCAAGTTCCTCCAAAGGGGCTCACAAAATGAAGCTTCAATTGTTCTACTTCATTTGAAAATGAACTGATAGGGAATTAAGCCATACAAGACACAATAAGTCTACCACAGAGGAAAGAGGTTTATGAGAAACGACATTTATGCTGGAAGGCATCATGGACTTTGAACCAGAAACCCAAAGACTTCATTCCATTTGGTCCAAAGCAGTCCTCCAGCCTTGCTGGGACCAGTCCTCGCTGCAACAGCTGCATACCAGCCAGGCTGGTCTCTTGATGTCCTCAACACATCGGATGGGTCTTCCACTTTTCCCACCTAATCTTAAGTCTTTTCTAACATTGTCTCTTCCTAGGTCATGCAAAGTAAGCCCTATATTGTCCGCTTATTTCATTTTTACCCATACACTTAAACGTTTGTAATCAATTTTCACTACTTCCAAACCGACAGGAATAAAGTAGGAAAACAAACTATGTACACACATGCGTTCTCTTTCCTCATTATTTCAAATACAATATACGAATCTGTAATCTGCTCTATTTAAGGTTTAAATAATGAAATAATGACAACCCAGTGGGAAAGTCACAGTACAGAGTGGAAGATGTGTTTTTCTGTAGGGTAAACTTTTAAGGGTTAAGGCATTAGATTAAGCACTATTAAGAAGTTCAAGACACGGGCAATTTGATGTAGGCAGTTGGGAAAATAGCTAAAGTTTAATCTGATTATGGGGAGCTCTAAAGATTTTCTAAAATTGTGATTCGAATCCTTGAAACAATTTTCAAAATACATTCAGTTTCCTAACATGCATGCATCTAAAGGTGAGAACTATTCAGCAGGAAAACTGGTTTTGAAACTAGCACATAGCTTGGCTTTTCATTTTTTGCTAATTAACAGATCGCGTGCAACCTGGAGAAAGAGAACTAAATAGCAGACAATGAAATCTTTATTACTTTTTCAGTCTTTCCAGAAAAAGTCCTGAATGTTAAACTAAAAACCACAGCCACAGGAACATGGAGATTTTAAAAATGTAAGTAAATGTGCATTAATCAAGTTAAACAAACAAAAAAATCTCTCTTCCAGACATAGAAAAACTGTTAGGTTTATAAAGATGAATAGAATTAAGTTTCTCTGGGTGACAGTCACCAGTTTTGAGTGTTCACTATCAGCTAGATGGTCTATTATGAGGAACTTATATACAGGTTATCTTATGTGACCCAATCTTCACCATGTGTTACTGTCTTAAAGATAAAGCAAGAAGTTACCCATCTTCGAGGGGAGATAAACTGAGCAGAGAATTGAACCCAGAAGTGTGTAGTTCAAGAAATCACTTTTTCAGATGCTGACAACATGACGATGAGGGAGTATTGCCTCATTAGTTCAACCCCTTTATAACCTCCTTACCCAGGTTCTCTCAATCTAGGTATTACAGAAACCAGGTTAATCTTCCTAAATGACCCTTTCATCATTTGACTTTCCATTTCAAAAACCTGGTTTACCAAATCCAGAAGGAACGTCTTGGCCTCAGATTCAAGACTCTTCAAAAATCTGCCCTGATCCATCCATTCCGTACTCCTGTTGGTGCACAACCTTCACAGTTCAAAAAACCCTTCCTGAGCACCTAACTATAAGCGAGGCTCTGCAAGGACATGTGGCCTTGTCCTTAAGTTGCTCACAGTATTCTGCTCACAAATTCTGTTTCTCAAATACGTGCTACTGCTTTCTGGGTCCTTCCTTACCCAGTTATTTCCCTTGAAAGGAATCTTCTGTTTGATTCTACATTCCTCCTTTTTCCTATATATCAAAATCCAACCTAGTCAAGATCTAGTGTCAATCCCAACCCCTTCGAGATGCATATACTAAATATTTTTGTTAGTTCTTTCCTCTTAACCACTAGAATGCTGGATTTCAGAGTTCTGTGGACTAGATTCCAGGCACGTGAACTCCAAGCCCCTCACACAGTGGTTCTGATTCGGAGGGTGTGGCTTCAGCTAGTCTGGGAATGTGCATTTAAACATGTCTGGCCAATTCCCAAGTTCTTACTCCTCCTACTCACGCTACCTCTCAGACAACGGGTTTGATTTTTTTCGTCTCCTCTCATTGAACTGACTGGTCTTCTGAGTACTACGGTGTCACAGACACAACCTTGATCTCAGCCTTATCAGTCCTGAGGATTCTGGTTCTTCAATTACCAACCACCTCCTGGTCCTGACCACATTTTTGGCTCAATAAAGAAGTAAAAGTTACCCATGCTGTAGGTCTGGACTTTTTTTTTTTTTTTTTTTTAACTGGTATGGTTGCTTCGTACTAGTGAGTTTGAAACAGCCTTCAGGCAGTTAAATCTCAAAGTTGTGATTCATGCCATTTCTTTTTAGGAGTCTGAGTATAGAAAAGACCAAGGAAAAGGGCGTAATGCTCACCCTGAAGAATACCAAGGAGTAACAATTCTCTAACCTATGGAGAAAAGGATGTGAAATAGCATCTAAGGGCAATCAGGTTATCAGAACTGAGTATCCTCTGATAAGCCAAAGCACCCTGCTTAAGCATAACGGCATCACTGACATTAACACACTCCCACAGTATGCATTTCCAAAAACCAAGGAAGCTGCTGGCCCAAGAGGATGAATCCTCCCTGTAACAATTTAATGAAAGCCTCTGCAATGAGAGCAGAAAATGTCAAGTGTAAGCTCCCTCTTTCTTCCTACCTGTGTCAGAGAACACTGCACAGACCTCTCAGAGGCTAAGAAAATAAGGTAATCAGAACTAATTTTTCTGGAAAATTGAAAATGTCCTAATTTTATTTTTGCATTATGGACATCTTCTGTTTTCTTCTTAAAGGCTTGAGTTAATTTTTAATCTGACTCTAACTAATTAACTCTAACTAATCTAACCTCAGTGTAACAGTTGATAAACTTTTGACCCTGCCAAAACAAGGGTCCCCAACTAGTCATAATGTCTGTTAAACTCAAAGATTCTATTAACCAAATTCTGTTTAGCAATATGAAAAAATCAGTAACTTAAATCTTCAAAGATTAAGATATTACAAGTAAACTCAAACGACAAACTGTCAATATGAAACAAAAGTTTATGTGCAAATCTACCACTGGTCTCTCTCATCAATGTGTTTTTTAAAAAGATTTATTTATTCATTCATGTATTTGAGTAGGGGAGGGCAAAAGGAAAGGGAGAGAATCTCAGATTGCTCATACGCACAGAGCCCCAAGCAAGGCTCAGTCTCACAACCCTGAGGTCATGACCTGAGCCAAAACCAATAATCAGATGCTTAACTAAGGTGCTCCTCTGATCAATGTCTTAATACTACCGTTACTCAATTGAAAAACAGTGACTGCTTTACTTAATGGCATATATTGCATATTTATTATTTAATTGTCTACTAGATGGGTGTGGGGCCTGTTTTAGATTCTCCCTCTCAAAAAAAAAAAAACAACACACATAAAAAAACCCATATTTTTCCTTGCTTGCTCCATTTTTCATATATTTGAAATGCATCTTTAGATTTTATATATTGGTTTATATATGTGAATATATACATACAATCTATATAATATGTAAATACAGATATTATGTATATAAATATATATTTACCTATCTATTCAACCATCTAATAATTTGCAGGGAAGAAACTACATGGGGAAGTCATTCTGATTGTCCATTCTCATCTAGGATAATGGAGAAGAGTACTACGGCTTTCATCACATTTATATGAGAAGAGTGCATTTACACTGATTCATGGATAAACTCACAAGTTTTTGGATCAGAAGATTTATACCTGGTTTTGCTACCTCTGTGACCTTAGATAAATCATTTATTCTTTGAAACTCTATTTCTCACCTGTACACTAGGTATACTAGTATACCTACTGTATACTGCCTCTATCAAGTTTTTGTAAGGCTTCAAAAAAGATAAGTGTTTTCCAGTGCACTTTTACACACATATAGTAATAAATATAAAATAACATCACTACACGTGTAGTGTATTTAAGTGATAACAAAAAGCCAAAAAAGACAATACATATGTAAGAACCAAAATAATCACTCAGTAAATTCACAAATGATAGCTTTGTTTATATTACCATTAAGATATTCATTTTTGGATTAGCAAGACAGGAAACAACATGTGTTGGAGAGGATGTGGAGAATATATTGCCTATTTATTATTTAATTGTCTACTAGATGGGTGTGGGGCCTGTTTTGCACTGTTTTATATTCCACTGTTGGTGGGAATGCAAGTTGGTTCAGCCAATTTGGAAAACAGTGTGGAGATTCCTTAAGAAATTAAAAATAGAGCTTCCCTATGACCCTGCAATTGCACTAATGGGTATTTACCCCAAAGATACAGATGTCGTGAAAAGAAGGGCCATCTGTACCCCAATGTTTATAGCAGCAATGGCCACAGTTGCCAAACTGTGGAAAGGACCAAGATGCCCTTCAACGGACGAATGGATAAGGAAGATGTGGTCCATATACACCTCCATCAGAAAGGATGAATACCCAACTTTTGTAGCAACATGGACGGGACTGGAAGAGATTATGCTGAGTGAAATAAGTCAAGCAGAGAGAGTCAATTATCATATGGTTTCACTTATTTGTGGAGCATAACAAATATCATGGAGGACAAGGAGAGTTAGGAGAAGGGAGTTGGGGGAAATTGGAAGGGGACCAGGAAAGACTATGGACTCTGAAAAACAATCTGAGGGTTTTGAAGAGGCGGCGGGGGGGGGGGGGGGGGACGACCAGGTGGTGGGTATTGGAGAGGGCACGGATTGCATGGAGCACTGGGTGTGGTGCAAAAACAATGAATACTGTTACGCTGAAAATAAAAAATTAAAAAAATTTAAAAAAAAAAAAGATATTCATTTTTGGGATGCCTGGGTGACTCAGTTGGTTAAGCGGCTGCCTTACGCTCAGGTCATGATCCCAGCATCCTGGGATACAGTCCCACATCTGGCTCCTTGCTCAGCGGGGAAACTGCTTCTCCCTCTGCCTCTGCCTGCCACTCTGTCTGCCTGTGCTCACTCTCTCCGACAAATAAAATCTTAAAAAAAATTTTTTTTTAAATGTAAAGATATTTATTTTTAATCTCAGTGAGAATATTATTAGTTATAGATTTCACTATGTAAGAATAAGAACATAATCTGGTCCCATCTACAAATTATATTATGAAAAGCAAATATAATTATGGAAATGTATATGCCCTCACTAATTTCAATAACATAATTAAATTATAGGTTTCACTACTTAGAAATGAAATAACCTGACCCCTTCCACAAATATGACTGTGAAATATAAAAATAATTTGTAAGAATACATATACATCATTTACTGAAAGGTTATACAAGCACATGTGCATGGATGAAACAGCTACGTTACTGAAACATGCCAAACTCAATTGTGATAAATAATTATAAATGCCTTAAAAGATACTGGTCTTTAAAAGAATGCTGTTGTGAATATGTTTGCAAAGCAGATGTGCATTTCCAAATTAATCCTTTATGGTTGGTAAATGGGATTGATGAGAAAAGAACACTGCACTGGGAAACAGCAAAACTGGCCTTTGTTTTATCAACAAATAACTGTTTAGAATTTGCTACAGGTTAGGCATTAGCCTAGATGCTTGAGATAATTTCCTGAGCAAGGCAAACAAAAATCTGTCCTCGTGAAGCTTGCAAACAAAAGGGGACATGAAAGGACAGGTCATGAAAGGACAAACAAAAATCACATAATAATTAAAAGGTACCAAGTGAAGGGGCGCCTGGGTGGCTCAGTGGGTTAAAGTCTCTGCCTTCAGCTCAGGTCATGATCCCAGGGTCCTGGGATTGAGCCCTGCATCAGGCTCTTTGCTCCGCGGGGAGTCTGCTTCCTTCTCTCTCTACCAGCCTCTCTGCCTACTTGTGATCTCTGTCTGTCAAATAAATAAATGAAATCTTTAAAATAAATAAATAAATAAATAAATAAATAAAAATAAAAGGTACCAAGTGCTACATAAATGAGTAAATCCAAGTGCTATGGAAAATATAGCAGTTTAAGGGGACCAGGCATATGTGAATATGGCAGGGCAGGTCTCAGTTTTTTGTTTTTTGTTTTTTTTTTTCAAGAATGTGTGTGTTTTTTTTTTAAGATTTTATTTATTTATTTGACAGAGAGAGATCACAAGTAGGCAGAGAGGCGGCAGAGAGAGAGAGAGGAGGAAGCAGGCTCCCTGCTGAGCAGAGAGCCCGATGCGGGACTCGATCCCAGGACCCTGAGATCATGACCTGAGCCGAAGGCAGAGGCTTAACCCACTGAGCCACCCAGGCGCCCCTGGTCTCAGTTTTAAATAGAGTTGTTAAGCTAGGTGTAGTTTAAAAAGTACAAAGCAATAACTGAAAGGAAAAATACACTAGCAGGAATCAACAATAGATTAGAAGATGCAGAAGAACAGATCAGCAGTCTGGAAGAGAGCATAGCGGAAAGCACCAAAGCTGAACAGCAAAAAGAGTAAGAGAAAGGAGGACAGGTTAAGGGACCTCTTGGACAACAACAAGGGAAGGAACATTGTATTATATGGGCCCCAGAGGGAGAAGAAAGGGGCAGAAGTTATATTTGAAGAAATAATACCTGAGCATTTTCCTAGAGAAGGAAACAGACTCCTAGGTTAAGAAGCACAGAGAGCTCCAAACAAGATGAACCAAGTAAGTCCACATCGTGATACGTAATAACTAAAATGTTAAAGATCACAGATAAGCAAAGAATCTTAAAAGCAGCAAGAGAGGAGCAACTAATTACAAAAGAAGAAGGGAAAAGGCCTTGTACTAATTCTTTCACAGAAGCTTTGCAGGCCAGAAGGGAGTGGCATAATAGATTCAAAATCCTGAAAGGGAAAAACAACAACAGCAACATACCTCCCCAGCAGCAAGATTACCATTCAGAATAGAAGGACAGAGTTCCCCCAGACAAACAAAAGTTAAAGGAGTTCATCACCGTTAAACTGGCCCTATAGGAAATGTTAAAGGGAATTCATTAAGTGAAAAAGAGAAAGTCATAATTGGAAGGAAAATTATGAAATTTTCAAAATTAGAAAATTATGAGAGAACAAAATCTCATGAGTAAAAGCAAACAGAGACAGAGAACAATCACAGAGCTACTACGCATGTTAAAGAACAGAAGTAGCAAAACCAATTATATCGTAAAGGTTAGTTAAAGGGAACTCAGAATAAAAACATGTAAATTATAGTAACAAATATACAAAATGTGATGGGGGAGTAAAAATAGGTTTTTTTTTAAGAATGTGTGTGAACGTAAGTGACCATCAACTTAATACAGACTGTTATATATTTAAGATGTTATATATGAACCTCATGGAAACCACAAACAAAAAGCCTATAATAATAAGTACGTTAAGAAAGCCAAACATAAAAGAAAGTCATCAACCATAAGGAAAGGGAACAAGGAAAAAAAGGAACAGAGAAGAACTACAAAGAAAAAAAAAAAAAGAAACCAAACCTAGAAAACAATTAACAAAATGGCAGTGAGTACATACCTCTCAATAATTAATTTAAATGTAAATTGTCTAAATGCTCAATCACACTGGGAAGGTTATGTGCTATGGTGAAAGCTGTCAATTGTGTAAGACTGATGAATCACAGATCTGTATCCCCGAAACAAATAATGCACTATATGTTAAATAAATATATAAATACTAAATGATCAAAAGATACAGGATGACTGAATTAAAAATAAAAGACACATGGCACATACGCCGCCTACAAGAGACCCACTTCAGATCTAAAGACAAATACAGATTGAAAGTAAAGGGATGGAAAAAAATATTCCATGCAAAGGGAGACAAAAATAAAAATGCCAAACTAGCAAGAGTTGTATCAGACAAAACAGACTTTGAAACAAAGACTGTGGGGTTCCTGGGTGGCTAGGCTGGTTAAGCCTCTGCCTTCAGCCCAGATCATGATCTCAGGGTCCTGGGATTGAGCCCTGCGTCGGGGCTCCCTGCTCAGTGTGGAGTCTACTTCTCCCTCTTCCTCTCCCTGTGTGTGTGCATGTGTGTGCTCTCTCATATCAATAAAATCTTTAAAAAAATAAAACAAAACAAAGACTGTAACCAAAAAATGGCATTACATAATGATAAAGGGATCAATATAACAAGAGGATATAATGATTGTGAATATCTACACACCCAACAATGGAGCACTTGAATACATAAATACTGAAAAATATGAAGGGAGAAATTGACAGTAATATAATAACAGCAGGCAACTTTAACACCCACTTACAACAATGGGTAGATCATCCAAGCAGAAAAATCAACAGAAAGGAAATAATAAAGATTGGAGCAGAAATCTATGAAATAGAGATTAAAAAAAAAAAAAAGAAACCAAGAACGTTTCTTCAAAAAGATAACAAAATTGATAAAGCTTTAGCCAAACTCATTAAGAAAAAAAAAAAAAAAGAGGATGCAAATAAGTAACATCAGAAATGAAAGAGAAGTGACACCGAACACCATAGAAATACAAAAGAATATAAAAGTTACTAAGAAAAATTATATGTCAAAAAACTGGACAACTTAGAAATGGATAAATTCTTAGAAATGTACCATCTTCCAAAAGCAGTCATGAAGAAATAGGAAATCTAACCAGACGAAACTAACAACAAAATTCAATCAGTAATCAAAAAACTTTCCAACAAACAAAAGCCCAGGACCAGATGGATTCACAGGTGAATTCCACGACACATTTCAAGAATTAACATCAATTCTCAAACTATTTCAAAAAACAGAAGAGGAAGGAAATGTCCAGATACATTCTATGAGGTCAACAATACCCTGATGCCAAAAATACACAAAAAGGAAACTATAGGCCAATATACCTGATGAACACAGGTATCCACTTGTGACAAAAAATGCTAAACAAAGTATGCTTAGAGGGACCATACCTCAACATAATAAAGGCCATACATGACAAACCAGAGCGAACATCATGGTGAAAAACTGAAAGCTTTTCCTCTAAGATCGGGAACAAGATAAGGATGTCCACCTCACCACTTTAATTTAACATGATACTTTAAGTCCTAGCCATAGCAATCACACAAGGAAAGAAATAAACAGTATCCAAATGGGGAGGGAAAAAAGAAAACTCACTATTTGCAGATGACAGGATACTTTAGATAACCCTAAAGACTTCACCAAAACACTGTTCGAATAAAAGCATTCAGTATGGTTGCAAGATATAAAATTAATACATAGAAATTTGGGGCATTTCTATATACTAATAACAAAGCAGAAACAGAAATTAAGAAAACAATGCCAGTTATAACTACACCAAAAAGAATAAAATACCTAGGAATAAACTTTACCAAGGAAGTGAAAGACCTAGATGCTGAAAACTATACAACATGGATAAAAGAAATTAAAGAGCCCATATACAAATGAAAAGATACATCATACTCATGGATTGGAGGAATAATATTGTTAAAATGTCCGTACTACCCAAAGCAACATACAGACTCAGTGCAATCATGATCAACATACAACAGCACTTTCCACGCATCTCAGAATAAACAATCCTAACGTTGGTCTGGAACCACAGAAGACCCTGCACAGCCAAAGCAATCTTGAGAAAGAAGAACGAAGCTGAAGGCATTAGAGTCTGATTTCAAAATATACTACAAAGCTACAGAAATCGAAACAGCATGGTACTGGCATAAAAACAGACACACAGATCACCGGAACAGGAGAGAGAGCCCAGAAATGAACTGATGCTTATGTGGGTTATTCAGTCTATGACAAAGAAGGCAAGAATATACAATGAAGAAAAGACAGTCTTTCCAGTTAATGGTGCTGGGAAAACGGGACAGCTACATGCAGAAGAAGGAAGGTGCCCAACTTTCTCACGCCATACACAAAAAGAAACTCGAGATGGATTAAAGGCCTAAATGTGAGACCCCAAACCATAAAAATCCTAGAAGAAAACACAAGCAGAAATTTCTTGGATATCAGCCTTATTAACAGTTTCCTAGATCGCTCTCGTCAGGCAAGGGAAACAAAGGCAAAAATACACGACAGGGACTGCATCAAAATAAAAAGCTTCTGGACAATGAAGGAAAGAAACAACAAAACAAGGCAATCTGCTGAGTGGAAGAATGTATTTGTACATGATATCTTTGATGAAGGATTAATTTCTGAAATATGTAACTTAACACAATTCAACACCAAAACCCCCAAATAATATCCAATTAAAAAATGGGTAGAGGACCTGAATAGAAATGTTTCCAACTAAGACATCCAGATGGCCAACAAACACATGAAAATCTGATCAACTTCGCTCGGCATCAGGGAAATACAAATCAAAGCCACACTGAGATTCCACTTTACACCTGCCAGAATGGCCAGTATCCAAAAGAAGAAAAATAACAGGTGTCGGCGAGGATGTGGAGAAGAGGGAACCCTCGTGCACCGTTGGTGGGAACATAAAATGGTGCAGCCACTGTAGAAAAATTTTTTGGTGCCCCCAAAAATTAAAAATAGAGCCACCATATGATCCAGCAACTCCACTACTGGGTATTTACTCAAAAGAAAGGAAAACACGAACTCCAAAAGATATAAGCACCCCTATGTTTATTGCAGCATTATTTCCAATAGCCAAGATATGAAAGTAACCCAGGTGTCCATCGATAGATAGATGGATAAATAAGATGTGTGATATATTTGTATATATATCTCACAATAGAATATTAGTCCAAAAAAAAAAAAAACCCAAAACAAAAAAGGGCCACCTGGGTGGCTCAGTCAGTTAAGCTGCTGCCTTCCACTCAGGTCATGATCCCAGCATCCGGGGATCAGGTCCCACATCGGGCTCCTTGCTCAGGGGGGAGCCTGCTTCTCTCTCTGCCTCTACCTGCCACTTTGCCTGCTTGTCCTCTCTCTCTTTGACAAATAAATAAATAAAACCTTTAAAAAAAAAAATCTTGTCATTTATGACAACATGGAAAGACCTAGAGAGTGTGATGCTAACTGAAATAAGTCTAACAGAGAAACACACACACTACAGGATTTCATGTATACATGGAACCTAAAAAAAAGAAAGAAAAAAAAAACGCAGAGGAAGAAAGAAAAGCAGAAACAGACTCATAAATACAGAGAACAGGTGACTGCCAGGGGAGGAGGGATTGGAGGACAAACAAAATGAATGAAGAGGAGTAGGAGATGCGGGACTCCAGTTCAGGAATGAAGAAGTCACAGGGATGAAAGGTACAGCCTGCAGAATACAGTCTGTTTTGTATTGTATTGTAATAGCACTGTCTGGGGACCAATGATAGCCACACTTCTAGTGAGCATTGCATAAGGTATAGAGTTTTTTGGATCACTGTGTTGTACTCCTGAAACATTAAAAAAAAAAAAGAAAAGAAAAGAAGAAACCTGTCTTGACTACTGCTTCCCCCAATTTTTTTGATCATAAGATCGTTTTCTCTTAACACTTATGAAAGAAGAAGAAAAAAAAAACATATTAAGAAGACAGCCATACAGCTTTCTGGCAGAAAGATCTGGCCAGGCAGCCAGAGAGAAGAGCCAGTGTAAAGGCTCCACTGATTCTGCCAAAATAACCCTGTGAAAGGAGAATATCCCATTTTGCAGATGAGTAAATAGTGTCTCAGTGTGATGGAATTAAGGCAATAGAGCTAGTCAGTAAAAAAAAAGCTAGGACTAGAAAGAAACTAGGTTTCTTGACTCTTGGTCCAACACTTTGCTGTTGTTTCCTGCCTCTGTTCACCAGGCTAGAAGAAAGCTGCTCTGTTTCCTAAAAAGCCCTGAGTAAGGTGTTACCACAGTTGTGGTGGTTGTTGCTATTATTATTAGGTCCACTGATACTTCTTGAAAGATAGTTAAAGCTCAAAGAATAATTTCATTTTTACCTTCTCATGGTTTATTATTGCCCTTCCTTTATCTGTGCTTCTTTCCTTGGGTGGGTCATTGCAATATCAGATTTTTAGTTAAAGGAATTCTATTTCTTTGGATATTTGATAAAGGTGTGAAACACAAGAATAAGGTATAAAATAGAAAGCATTGGGGCGCCTGGGTGGCTCAGTGGGTTAAGCCGCTGCCTTTGGCTCAGGTCATGATCTCAGGGTCCTGGGATCGAGTCCCGCATCGGGCTCTCTGCTCAGCAGGGAGCCTGCTTCCTCCTCTCTCTCTCTCTCTGCCTGCCTCTCTGCCTACTTGTGATCTCTTTCTGTCAAATAAATAAATAAAATCTTTTAATAAATAAATAAATAAATAAAATAGAAAGCATTTATAAATTAATATACGAAAGAGCTATGAGAGAATGGCGAGAATGCGGAGCCCAGCGATAGGGAGGTAGAGAGCAACCTCTCTCCAGAGGCAGGAAGGGGAGGTGAGGGGGTTGCCAGAAGTCAAGGGAAGCGCAACACAGCGAGCAGACAAGAGGGAGACCTTGGAAACAAGTCAGGACCTAGCTTTAAGCTACTACAGGACAATGAGGACTCTGGCCTTGAAAAAATAATGAGCTTCAAGTACAAAGTTTAAAAACTAAGATGCTACAAAAGAGGAAATTTGTAAGAAAGACAATAGTGGAGAGGGGGCTGGAGAAGAGAGGAGATATAAAGAGAGTCTCAAAATGTGAGAAGATATACAATGAACAATATAAAAGAAAAAGCCAAGCAAGAATCCAATTTCAGACACAGTAGACTTGAGAGCTGGTGGAATTACTAGCAGCCAAAGGGAACAGAGAGGACAATCTGAAAGCTGAGTAGCTGACTTGGTAACACTAGGTTTAAGGCGGCAGTGAGGTTCTCACGAGGAGAGAGAAGGGCCCAGCACACAGGAGGTAATTTTGGAAGATGTGTGTCATCTGGGCCTGTTTTGTCCCACAGGTGGCTACTGAGTTCCCGAATGTGCTGTCAGTATAAAACACATAACAAGATGTTGATTTCACATGGGGGAAAAATGTGTTATAGTTTTTCTTTTTTTTTTTTTTACAATGCTTGCATGTTGAAATAATACTTGCATGAATTGGGTTAACTAAAATCTGTTACTGAAATTAATTTCACCTGTCTTTTTACTTCTTAACGCCACTATTAGAAAATTTTTAATTACATATACAGTTTGCAGATTCCTACTGGACGGTGTTGCTACAGAGCATTACTAGATAGATTTCAGGATCACATAAGGGGATGAGATCCATGAGTAAATCAAAGACATTATTCTGAGATTTTTTTCAACTGAAAACAGCCAGATATGGGAGAAAGAACGCACGTCATTATAAAGATAATATTCACTGAATGCTCGAAGAACTATACTGGCCAGAGTTAGTGCATTATCTTCTTTGTTCCTTCCAACAGCTTTATGAAATGGTATCATTGTCTTCTTTTATAGAAAAAAAAAACTAAGTCCTAAACAAGTTAACCTGCCCAAGGTCACAAAGTTGTATCTTGGTGTTGGGATTCAAATCCATGACTCACTCCAGATCTCAAGGTCTAAACTGCCACATCATCAATTCCAGAACAATTTATACTCTGCAGCTCTTCAACTGTTAGATTTTAACTGGCTATATTTAAACTAACAACTTATTAGAATGGTTCACTGTCAAGAGTCAGAGACATACCAGAGATGTCCTAATTCGATTACAATACAAATGTATAAATTTGTAACTTCAGAATTTTGCCGAGCTACTCATGTTGGCATATTTTTACCATGTTGAGCTTAAATAAGAGCTTACTGGTGTAATCTCTTGTCCCTTAACAACATCTACTCCTAAATATCCAAAATGGTCAGGTTAGACGGCAGACTGTCCAAGGGAGAGGATTCTGGGCACAACCCTCTATAGTAAGACCCAGTTTTCTGAATATAACAAATTTACGATACGGAGCTACTTAAATTTTAAAAACCCTCTTTCAGACTATGATAGCGCCTGAACCTCCCAAACTGTGATTAAAATGTTTTGAAGGGATCAATTATACGCCAATTTTAAAAAGGTGTTTTTAAGGGAGCTGGATGAAATTGCAACTTTTTTGTTGAAAGAACAAGAATTAAGCTTACCCAACTGGATAGCTTTGAGAGAGGATTTATATTCCTTAAAAAATATATTCCTTGAGGAATAGACGGGGAAAAAATGTCTTGATATTTTGACTGGAATAACATAAAATCTCCTACAAATATAAATTGGGACCAAAAGAATGAGGTGTTTTTCATTTATGTTTGGTGGGTTGGATTTAATTTTAAAGACAAATGTATCATTCCTCCCTTTCCATCTTTCATCTTTATTACCTATCTGGCCATGACAGCAGTTATCACAGAACTGCTAAACATGAAGAGTAACAGCTAAATTACATCATTTTCAGGAACTTGCCCATGTAAATTTTACTAGGCAGTTCGGCTCAGATTATAAAAACACATGTCCCCAGGCTTAAAACAAAGGTTTGCTAAACATTTACACTATAGAAAGGGGAAAGCAAAAGGGAATTTGAAGGAAAAAATATAAGCTTTGGAATAAGACTAATTAGCAGACATCGAGAAAAACTACATTCACGTTGGACATGGATTCAAAGCAGTATCTCTCTGTATGGACCCAGTAGCTTATTTTGGAATTTAACCCTCAGAAACCTTCCCACTGCCAGCATCATTTTTTAAAGCAACAGGACTTTTATGTGAACATAGGCACAAAAATACCTCCTCGGAAAACCCAAAGTTTCTGAAAAATGGTTTTCTGAAAAGGCAGTATCACAACAGTACAGGGTAGAATTAACAAGAGCAAGCCCTTTATTTTGGCTGAGATTAATTCCCATGACTCTTCCATTCCAATTACGGTGAAATCCTTGGACTTTTCTTACTCATTACAATTCATAATAATCTGTAACAAAGGTTCAGGCCCCCAAGGAGCCAGTTAGCTCTAAAACTGCTTTATCCATCCAAGTGCAAAGGTGTCAAGGACATGAAGCGATAGCCCCGGGCATTAAGAGATGGCTAGCTCACTCTTCTCACTGAGAGTCGCCACACTGAGTCCCTCATTTCCAGGAGCATCTCTCTTCTCAAACTTCCCTTGAGCTTCTCATCCTTATAGACTGTCAACTGGACAGGTAATCCTTGTAGCTGCCCTGCTGCTTCCCATTTGTACATCAGCATTAGTAGGCTGGGTTTGGGGGTTAATTTTCTCTTTATGAAGCACATATTGTATGCCAAGCACTATAGGTACTAGAAATACTAGCAGTGAACAAAATGAAAAAAATCTCAGCGCTGATATTTACATTCTAGTGGGGAACACTTGCAGTAAACAAGATAAACAAAAGAGTCTGTTAAATAATGCTATAAAGGAAAAAAAAAAAAAAATGAAGCAAGAAGGGGGATAGTTACTGTGGTGGGTGGGGTAGGAAAGGCTGAAAGTTTAGACAGGGTGGCCAGAGAAGGCGGAGACGGCTTCGCTTCACGTATAATCAGGTAGATGGTGTGAGCCTGAGAGCGTGGAGAGAGAGCAAAATCCGGGCCTGATCTGTGTCAGCCGGAGTGGGAAAAAGAAAGGAGATTAGCATACTTTAACAAGCCCCATAGTGGAGAAGGAACCATATGGAAACCACATCACTTTCTCTTTTTGTAGTCACAGAACCAGGTTCTTCTGCCAAAACTCTCGGGCAGTTCCTGGGATACCCACGGACACACACGCACCCCTCTCTCTCCAGGACAGAGCCCCGTGGGCAGCAAAAAGCGGGGTGAATTCAGAGTCGAGTACTGGCCCGGGAAACTGGGAGAGTCGTCGTCGCAAGGAACACACCAGACCGCCCCCCCCCAACCTCCGTAAACAAATGGGAACCTCCCCGATTCCACGATGCAAAGCCCGGGAGGCCGGGGCAAGCACGCAGACACACCCCCGGGACTGCAGGCACGGCGCGGGGAGGAGAGGAGGCATGGGTTCAACCGTTAGAGACAAAACCCCCAGAATTTCCGGAGGCAGGGTCGGGACCACGCGAGGGAAACGCCGGCCCCCCGGCGGGGGTCGGGCCGGGGAGGAAAGCACGGTG
Source organism: Mustela nivalis (assembly GCF_964662115.1). Taxonomy (NCBI): domain Eukaryota; kingdom Metazoa; phylum Chordata; class Mammalia; order Carnivora; family Mustelidae; genus Mustela; species Mustela nivalis. The sequence goes on from NC_139024.1 coordinate 142,543,886, forward strand.
CGGGAGGCGAGCGGGAATGGCCGCCGCGGGAACGGGGGGCGGTTTCGTCGGGCATCCCGGGCGCCCGGCCGGCTGCGCGCTTGCAACAGGAGGCTGGACGCGAGCGGGCGCCTCGAGGTGCCGGGGCGGGACCGCGACCCCCAGACAAAGATCCCGAGCCCGCGGCCCCGGCCCGCGCGCCCACCCCCCCCCCCCCAGCCCAAACGTTCACCGCCCCCTCCCCAGGCCCACCGAGCGCCACGGGTTCCAGCAGTCGAACCCGCGGCTCCCGCGCTGCCGCCGTCCGCCCGGCCCCTTCCCGCCCAGTGCGTTGGTCGCGGAGAGAAAGGAGAAAGGCGGCGGCGGCGCGCGGCGCCCACTCACCATGATCCGCTGAGGCGCGGCGACCCCGGCGGGCGAAGATGCGCTGTCCAGGGTAGCCAGCGTTCCTCTGCCCCGCGCTCCCGCCGCGCCCGCTCTACTTACCCACGCCCACACCCACGCCCGGCGCGCGCACGCCCGCCCGCCTCTCCGCCCCCTCGGGCTCGCGCCGCTCCCGCGCGGCGCTCCGAGCTCCAGGGCCGTTTCGGGCGCCCGCCGCTCCCCACCCCCTCCCCTCGCCGGGGGCTCGCCGGCCGCGGCGCGAGGAGGGCGGCGGGGGGAGGGGCGGGGCCCGGCGAAGCGGGTGGCCCCCGGCGGCCTAGCGCGCCCCCTCCCGGACGCCCGGCTCCGTCCGCGGCGCCCCCTGCCGGCCGGGTGGCGATTTGCAGGCGCAGCCGACGCCCGTCGCGTGGCGTGGCCCAACGTTCGCAGAGCGTCCGCGCGGACCTCCCCGCCCGCCGCTGCCCGCTGCCAGGACCCGCAGCTGTAGAGGCGAGGGCTCTGCTCCTCCTCTTAGCTGGGCTCCGCGGTTTTCAAGCACACGTCAAAGGGAATGGCTTATGCTCTTGCGGGTTTGCGGGGTGTGGGTGTCTTAGATCCACGGAGCAGTCCGGCTCTCTTTGGCTTCAAGTCGGGCGCGGATCAGTCTGAGCAGGCAACTGCTTGTTTCACACGACGGTGCCTGCAGAGGTCTCATTCCAGGGACTTTTTAGTTACTACCACCAATGGTTAGTTGAACACTTAAGCGTGAACAGAAAGTATGGGGTCTTAGATGCTGGACTTTTAATTTTTTGAAGTTTTTGTCACCCAGGTGGAAGATGTTAGGAAAGATAGACCTGTGCGTGCTGCATGACCTTTCCCGCTCTTTAGCGTTGGGAATGCTTGCTTTTTTATGTGGCCGATGTAGTACACTGAAATGCAAGGAAAGGTAAATGTGTTTGTTGAGAGTCAGTACACCACATCTGCATGTACACGGAGGTCCCTGCCGTATACACTTAGCATTCCACACCTGAAGGTCTGCGGGTGAGTTTGCAGTTTTGTGAAGTAGCAGAGTGACTAGCCATCCGTGTCAGGGCTAATTGTTGTCACATAACCTCCTAGTATTTAGAGTTAACTGTCGTTGGAGTGTTAAAAGTCAGTTAGATATTTGCTTATAAGGAGTGCGTAGCTTTAGACCATGAACAGGTAGGAATTTGTTAACCAAGTGTCTTAAAATCTTACAATCACGGGTGCCTGGGTGGATCAGTGGGTTGAAACCTCTGCCTTCAGCTCCGGTCGTGGTCCCGGGGTCCTGGCATCAGGCCCCGCACCAGGGCTCTCTGCTCCGCAGGGAGCCTGCTTCCCCCCCTCTCTCTGCCTGCCTCTCTGCCTGCTTGTGATCTCTCTTTGTCAAATAAATAAATAAAATCTTTAAAAAAAAAAAAAACCTTACCATCAATGGGCTCAGGAGTCAGCCCTGCCACGTAGTGGCTATGTGATACTGGCTTACTTACCTAATTCTCGGTGTTTCAGTTTCTTGGTCTATAAAATGGGGATAAAAATAATGCATTATATATGGCTATTAGGATTAAATTAATATGAATAAAGCACTAGAAAAATGCCTGCAGCGAAACTACTAATTATTGATACTGTTTTTGATCTAATGCCTGTGGAAATCAGAAAGTGATATTCTACTTAAAGCTGACAGGCTGAAACCAAATAGACAATTTGATGCCAGTTCCATTCATTCATTCGCTTAGTTCATTCAACACAATCTCATTTACAACTGCACCAAGAAGAATAAAACACCTAGGATAAACTTAATGAAGGAGGTGAAAGGCCTGTACCCTCAAATAGTTAACATTTTACTTCAACTGTATATTAATGAATGGGCCTTCTAGAAAGAATAGAGTAGAAGAACCTAAATGAGGTTCAGATACTTGAAGAGCTTCTTGCTTGACCCAGACTTCAACCAATGCAACCTGAGCAACTTCTTCAACATCTGGGAAGCAGACCAAAGGGATCCTAAGATTAACCCAGAAGTTATAGAAGGCAGCCTCAATTTATAAGCTCATCATTCTTTTAGCTCAAATGTAGTATTTGTAGGTGACTATTGGGTATCTAACATAAACCTAACATAAACATAATATAACGTAAATGCTGTGTGGCTTACCACAGTACAGATGAGGAACCTCAGAAGGGGAATGGTATACCCAGGGTCACATGGTCAGACAGTTGGGAAATGGGGAAGCCAGAATGCCATCTGAAACCTGTTGGATTCTTTCTATGATACCATGCTATTTTGAATAATCCTATCTTTAAGAATCCTTATAAACTTGGCAGAGAAACTTGCTTTCTGTGGCTTGGAAGAGCAGATGAAATATAAACTTCACAGCAATTTGAATTTTTTTAATTATGGAAAATTCCAAACATCTAAAAAAGGTATACATATTAATGAACTCCAACGCATCCATCACCTTTTTTAGAGATTATCTACCCATGACTAATCTTGTTTCATCTATACCCCTACCTACTTTTCCCTGTTCTATTATTTTGATCTTTTTTTCCCATTCTGTTACTGTGAAGCAAATCCCAGATGTAATAATTTGTCATTGAATATGTCAGTATGTACCACTAAAGAAGAAATCTTTTAAAAAATACACATAAGTGTCCCTGGGGTGGCTCAGTCCATTAAACATCTTACTTTCAATCTCAGCTCAGTTCTTGATGTCAGGGTCAAGAGTTGGGCATGGAGCCTACTTAAACAAACAAATAAGAAAACACACAAAGTGACAAAACCATTGTAATTTCTTAAACGTTAGCCATAACTTATTAATGACATTAACTATGGACATCAAGTATACAAATTTCCAAAATTTGTCTTTTTTTAACATAGCCATGGGTTGCTACATCTCTTGTGTCTCTTTCGTCTCCACTTTTCCCCTCCATCTCTTTTGGTTTTCTTGCAACTTATACTGTAGATTTCCTGCAGTCTGGATTTTGTGGACTACAGCCCCAGGGAACAGTTTCTCATGTGCTTCTGACCTCTGTGCTTTTGTAAACTGATAACTGTAACTAGCTCTAGGGGCTTGATCAGACTCAGGTTAGAAATCTGGGGCAGAATACTTCAGAGGTGATTGTGTGTTTCCATCAGGAGGCACCTGCCAACCAATTGTCACTCTTTCTGTGATGCTTTGGCATCAGGTGATGATGCTCAGAGCCTACATCCACTGATTCATTAGGGATTGCAAAATTGTGACATTCTGGCTCTGTCATTCCTTCTTCGTTTACTCATTAAAATACTTCAAAAAAATTGCCCATATGTGTTCTTTGGCTACCCATGGTGCTGTTCATACGAGAAAGACAAATTAGAACTTTAAAATGAAGAGCCGATTCCTTATGGATGTAAAAACTCAGTTCAGAATTTAAACATGAAGGTAAGTTAAAAAATAAATCGCATTTGGAAATACCCAGGCTAGCTGCCAGTGTCAATAAAGACACCTTAACTGTTGTTGCCCAACTTGCTTATCTAAATAAGCCGAGTTCTATCTTAACTAGAATGACTTTCACAGATTTCTTTGTTTATCCAACCTTTGAAAAGGAAAAAAATTAACAGAAGGCTTTAATGTGATTGATCCTTTCCAAGGGAAGAGGTCAGAACTCAGGAAAATGAGTTATGAAGAATCTTTTTGGAATCGCATTTGGTTCTATCATTAAACTAGTTGGATAGAAAAGTACATATGACAATAACCTTTTTTTAGAGAGGGAAGGGTTACAGGGAGAGGGAGAATCTGAAGCAGGCTCCACATCCAGCGTGGAGACTGATGTGGGGCTCAGTCTCACAACCTTGAAATCATGACCTAAGCCAAAATGAAAAATCTGATGCTTAACCAACCAAGCCACCTAGGCTTTTCTTAACAGTCTTGAGTGTACTTGGTCAGCATCGTAACTAGTTCTGTTAAAGGTAATTTGTAATTACCTTAGTTCTACAAATACTTGAGCTTAGATTAGAATTTGCCTGAAAAATGTTCATTTCAACTGTCTTTTTAGCTTCGGTCACACAGTAAGCATTCAAGTAATATTTAATATAGACCTATCCCCCCCCCATTTTTTAAAAAAAAGATTTTATTTATTTGTTTGACAGACAGAGATCACAAGTAGGCAGAGAGGCAGGCAAAGAGAGAGGAAGGGCAGCAGGCTCCCCGCTGAGCAGAGAGCCAGATGTGGGCCTTGATCCCAGGACCCTGGGATCATGACCCGAGCTGAAGGCAGAGGCTTCAACCCACTGAGCCACCCAGGCACCCTCCCCACTTTTTTGTTACTGCACACCACCTATGGTTTCTGTGACATTCTAATGAGAATCTCATTGGATCCAAAGACCTTTGAAAAATATATTATTATTATTGGCTAATGGAATTGCAGCTCCTTAGCAAATGATATCACTGATATTAGCAACATCCTGAAAAAAATGTGGTCTTTACTTTGTCATGGCCTGCACCATGCCAACACCACAGTGTTTACAAAACAAAACAAAACAAAACAAAAAAAAAAAAAAAGGAAGGGGCACCTGGGTGGCTCAGTCAGTTAAGTGTCTACCTTCGGCTCAGGTTATGATCCCAGAGTCCTGGCATGGAACTCCAAGTTGGGGCTCCCTGCTTAGCGGGGAGTCTGCTTGTCCCTCTGTCCTTCCCCTTGCTCATGCTCTCTCTCTCTCTCTCTCAAATAAAATTTTGGGGGTGCCTGGGTGGCTCAGTGGGTTAAAGCCCCTGCCTTCAGCTCAGGTCATGATCTCAGGGTCCTGGGATCGAGTCCCACATCGGGGGGGGGTCTCTGCTCAGCGGGGAGCCTGCTTCCTCCTCTCTCTGCCTGCCTCTCTGCTTACTTGTGATCTCTCTTTCTCTGTCTCTCTCTGTCAAATAAATAGATTAAAAAAAAAAAAGATACATACTTCAGTTCATGTGTACCCCTGTGCTAGTCATCCTCCCCATAGGGAAAATGAATGAAGCACAGCAATGGGTCCAATTGAATTTGTACTCACCTGCCCTTTTGCATTAAGCTCTACAGCTTTAAGAGACAATATGCCCATAGCTAGAATTCCTGGTGCATCAATTTCCCTCATTTCTAGGGAACCAAAGTCTCTATATTCTTTTACTTTTTAAAGATTTTATTTATTTATTTGACAGAGAGATCACAAGTAGGCCGGGGCAGGCAGAGAGAGAGGGGGAAGCAGGCTGCCCACTGAGCAGAGAACCTGATGCAGGGCTTGATCTCAGGACCCTGAGATCATGACCTGAGTGAAGGCAGAGGCTTAATCCACTGAGCTACCCAGGGTGCCCCAAAGTCTCTATATTCTTAACTTTGATACAGAGTAGTCATTTAGGACCCTGTATGTGGAAGATGGTCTCTTTTACCACGCAGAGGACTCGTCCTGCTCCCCTAGTCCATGCCTTCACCTCCAAACTCTAGCAAGTCCTGCAAGGCTTTGGACCTTGTTAAATGGACTTTTGCCACTAAGTATACATAATTTTATCATCCAGACTAAGCTGTATTCAGGAACCAGACTATCTCTTGGGATGTTAGCATGCTCTCTCTTATCTATCACAACTATTATATGCTCTCATACCAATCAGAGCACAGGAATAAACAGAAAGGCCTGATCACCTTTTGAATTCCTTAGACAAATAGTTTAAAACAAACAGATATCCTCTGGAACTAGCTGAGTTAATAGGTCAATAGCCTTTACTTGAGGAAAATGAAAAAACAAATAGAAAAAAAAAACCCACATGTTTTAATGGGACTAAGTTAAGATCCTTTATTCTTCCAGAAGATAGAATTCAAGTCAAAATGTAAAATGTGAAATACTAGAGACCAAGGGAGAAGTACCTATTCTCAGAGACCTCTGAAGGACATCTAATGAAGTCTTTGTGGAGAGAAGGTAATAACAACTTTTAATTCTTGTCTACTTCTGCAAATGAGGAGTGCGGAAGAAACAAACTATTAGCTTTGAAATAAAGCAGAAATTCCTATTACAGGCCAAGATGCAGTGGTGGGGTGGTCTTCTGGGACACATCTACACTTTATTTCTCTAGTAGTGTCATTTGACTCACTGATCCTGAGTATCTATCAAAAGTTTAATTGAGAGAGGAATTTTCTAATGGAAATTTATCATTTTTGTAGTCTTATTGGAATAGTCTACATCCATTCCTGCATTAAGCCAGATCTTTAGAAAGCTGAAGGCATGGCCCAAATTACCTTAATGTAGCTAACTTTAAAAAATTACTTTTCCTATTAGAAGGGTCCAGAGATAAAGATACTTACAACCTATTTTTATCTGGCTTTAGTATGTGTGTTTGTACTAGAATAATCTTCACTTGTTCTGATTACTAGAATAATCATCAAAATGAATTCTAGGGGCACCTGGGTGGTTCAGTGGGCTAAGCCTCTGCCTTCGGTCCAGGTTATGATCTCAGGGTTCTGGGATCGAGCCCTGCATCAGGCTCTCTGCTCAGCAGAGAGTCTGCTTCCCCCTCCCACCCCACCGCCGCCCTCTGCCTACTTGTGATCTCTTTCTGTCAAATAAATGAATAAAATCTTGAAAAAAAAAAAGAATTCTAAACAGTTAATCAAGGGATGTCTGAGTGGCTAAGTCAGTTGGGCAACTGACCTGCGGTTTCGGCTCTGCTCATGATCTCAGGGTCGTGGGATTGAGCCCCATGTCTTGGCTCCTTGCTCAGCACAGAGTCTGCTTGGGATTCTTTATCTCTTCCTCTCCCTCTGCCCCTCCCCCCAACTTGCTCTTGTTTCTAAAATAAGCAAATGAAATAAAATCTTAAAAAAAAAAAATGGGGGCGCCTGGGTGGCTCAGTGGGTTAAGGCCTCTGCCTTCAGCTCAGGTCATGATCTCAGGGTCCTGGGATCGAGCCCGGCATTGGGCTCTCTGCTCGGCAGGGAGCCTGCCTCCCCCTCTCTCTCTGCCTGCCTCTCTGCTACTTGTGATTTCTGTCTGTCAAATAAATAAATTAAAAAAAATAAACTTAAAAAAAAAATGAAGAGTTAATCAAGCAGCAAATGCATTCAAGAAAGCCAGATCTCATTTGCCCATTCCTTCATCCACCCATTCAATAGGTTTTTCTGAGTACTTTTTGTCTATTTGCTACCCTCATGCCTCCTTTGGTAAAGAGTCTCTTCAAATCTCTTGTCCAATTTTTATTGCATTGTTTCTTTTGTTATTAATGAGTTTTGAGAGTTCTTTATATATTCTGGATATAAATCCTTTATCATATATGCATAGTACAATATCTTTTTCTAGTTTATGGCTTCTTTTTTCTTTTTACAACAATGCCTTTCAAAGAGAAAAAAAATTCTTAATTTTGATGAAGTCCAAGTGTTTGTTCTTTTATGAACTGTGCTTTTGGTGTCATATGTAAGAAATATTTGCCTTCCCAGGGCCACAAACATCTTCCCCTTTATATTCTTCTAGGCCTTTTCTAGTGTTGTGTTTTACATTTAGGTTTATGTGGTTTATTTTTACTAAGTTTTTATATTTAGTGCAAGAGATAAGTCAAAGTTCCTTTCTTGATCTCCCTCCCCCTCTCTCTTCCTCCTCCTTCCTTCTCTCCTGTTTGGTATAAGGACACCCAGTTATTCCAGCGCCTTGTTGGAAGGATCATCCTTTATTCATTTGAGTTGCCTTTGCTCTTTTGTCAGAAATCAACTGACCATACAGGTGTGGGTAAATTTCTGGACTTCCTGTCCTGTTCTGTTGATCTACGTGCCTACCTTTTCACCAATACCAGACTGTCTTGATTACCATTTCTTTAGGGTAAGTGTTGAAATCAAGTTTTGAAAGTTTTCCACTCTCTTTCCCAAAATAGTTTTGGCTATTTCAGCTCTTTGGCTTTCCCATATAAAATTTCAGAACCAGATTATTAATTTTACACCAAAATTCTTAATGGAAAGTTCGACTGGGATTGTGTTAAATTTGTAGATCAATTTGAGAACTGACACCTGAATAATAAGTTTTTCAATCATGAATTAGTATTTCTTTTCATTTGTTTAGATCTTCTTTGACTTCTTTCATCACTGTATTTTAGTTTTAAGCATATCTGGCATATATTTCATTAGATTTATACTAAGTGTTTCATGTCTACTGGTGCTATTGTAAATGATTTCTTAAAATTTCAATTTACGATTGTTGCTAGTACAGGGAATAACTGCTTTTTGTAGATTGACATTGTATCTTGTAACCTTGCTTAACTTATTAGTTCTAGAAGCTATTTTGTAGATTCTTTGAGATTTCCTACATATGTGATCATACCATCTGTGAATAGAGATGGTTGTATTTCTTCCTTTCCCATCTATATTCCTTTTATTTCCTTTTCTCAGTTCATTATACAGACTATAACTTCCAATACAATGTTGAATAACAGTATGACAGCAGACATTTGTTACTTGTTCCTGGTATGAGCATAAAGCCTACAGGCTTTTGGTACTAATTATGATGATGGTTTTGGGGTTTTTTTGTAGATGTTCTTTATCAGGTTGAGAATTTTACCAAATTCAGCATCCATTTGTAATAATATCACAATTTGTAACATTACATTTGCAATACTATTTATTACAAATGGATATTGAATTTGGTAAAATTTTTTGCCATGTTTATTGAGATCATTATACTTTTTTTCTTCTTTAAATCTGCTAATATGGTAAATTTTATTGACTAATTTTTTTTAAGATTTTATTTATTTGACAGAGAGAGATCACAAGTAGACAGAGAGGCAGGCAGAGAGAGAGAGAGGAGGAAGCAGGCTCCCTGCTGAGCAGACAGCCCGATGTGGACTTGATCCCAGGACCGTGAGATCATGACCTGAGCTGAAGGCAGAGGCTTTACCCACTGAGCCACCCAGGTGCCCCTTGACTGATTTTTGAATGTTGAATTAACCTTTCATTTCCTGGATAATGCTCAGTTGGTCTTTTTAAAAAAAATATATATATATATATATTTTTAATTCATGTGATACAGAGAGATATAGAGAGAGAGGCTGAGCAGAGAGAGAGGCAGAGGACAAGGGAGAAGCAGACACCCCGTTGAGGGGGGAGCTTGACGTGGGGCTTGATTTGAGGATCATGACCTGAGTGGAAGGCAGACACTCAACTATATGAGTAACCCAGGTGCCCCATGGTCTTTCTCTCTCTCTCCTTTTTTTTTTTTTTAAGATTTTATTTATTTGTCAGAGATAGAGAGAGACAACGGGAGAGGGAACATAAGCAGGGGGAGTGGGCGAGGGAAAAGCAGGCTTCCCTCTGAGCAAGGAACCTGATGCAGGGCTGATCCCAGGACTCCAGGATCATGACCTGAGCCACCCACGTCTTACATATTGCTAGATTCCATTTTCTAATATTTTGTTGAGGATTTTTTTTTTCATCTGTGCTCTTAAGATTTATTATTTTGTTGTTTTCTTCTAATGTCTTTATCTGGTTTTGGTATCAGAACGAAAGTGGCTTGGGTGCCTAAGTGGCTCAGTTGGTTAAGCATCTTCCTTTGGCTCAGGTCATGATCCCAGGGTCCTGGAATTGAGACCACCATCTGGCTCCCTGCTTGGCAAGGAGCCTGCTTCTTCCTCTCCTGCTCCCCCTGCTTGTGTGTTCTCTCTCTCTCTCTGGCAAATAAATAAGTAAAATCTTAAAAAGAAAAAAAAAAAAAAGGAATAAAGATGGCTTGATTAAATAAGTTGGAGGTGCTCCCTTCTTTTCTATTTCCTGGATGATTTTGTGTAGAGCTGGCACTATTTCTTCTTTAAAATGTTTTGCAGTATAAGGGCACCTGGGTGGCTCAGTGGGTTAAGCCTCTGCCTTTAGCTCAGGTCATGATCTCAGGGTCCTGGGATCAAGCCCCACATCCAGCTCTCTGCTCAGTGGGGAGCCTGCTTCCCCCCTCTCTCTCTGCCTGCCTCTCTGCCTGCTTGTGATCTCTGTTAGGTAAATGAATAAAATCTTTAAAAAAAAATTGTTTTGTACTATATAGCATTGAACCCGTCTGAGCCCAAAGTTTTCTTTCTTAGAAAAATTTCAGAGGCACCTGGGTGGTTCAGATGGTTAAGTGTCTGCCTTTGGCTCAGGTCATGATATTTGGGTCATGGGATGGAGCCCCACATCAGGCTCCCAGCACAGCAAGGAGTCCACTTCTCCTTCTCCTGCTGCCTCTCCCCCTGCTTGTGTGCTCTCTCTCTCATGAATAAATTTTTTAAAAATCTTAAAAAAAAAGAAAGAAAAATTACAAATATGAATTCAATTTCCTTAAGATCTAGGACCATTCAGTCCTTTGTTTCTTCTTGAGGGAGCTCTGGTAATTTGTGTCTCTTGAAAAGAATTCATCCATTTTATCTAAATTGTCAAGTCTATCAGCATAATGTTGTACATGATCATACTCCCTTCTTGTCCCTTAGGTGTTGGCAGGATCAGCAATGATATTCCCTCTTTCATTCCTAATATTGGTAATTTGAATTCTGTCTTATATTCATGGTCATTCTGGCTAGAGGTTTACCAGCTTTATTGATCTCTTCAAAGAACCATCTTTTGAAAACTAAAAAGTCAGGAAACAACAAATGTTGGCAAGGATTTGGAGAAGGGGGAGTCCTCTTAATGCTGTTGGTGGGAATGCAAGCTGGTGCAGCTACCCTGGAAAACAGTATGCAGGTTCCTCAAAAGGTTAAAAATAAAGCTACCCTACAACCCAACAATTGTACTACTGGATATTTACTCCAAAGATACAAATGTAGTGATCCGAAGGGGCATGTGCACCCGAATGTTTATAGCAGCAATGTTCACAATAGCCATACTATAGAAAGAGCCCACATATCCATCTACAGATGAATGGATAAAGATGTGATATATATATATGTGAATATGACTCAGCCATCAAAAAAAAAAAAAAAGAAAGAAATCTTGCCACTTGCAACAATGTGGTTGGAACTAGAGGGTACTATAATAAGTGAAATAAGTCAATCGAAGAAAGACAATTATCATATGATCTCACTCCTATGTGTAATTTAAGAAACAAGGCAGAAGATCCTAGGGAGCCTGCTTCTCCCTCTGCCTGCAGCTCTCCCTACCTGTGTGCTCCCTCTCTCTTTCTGACAAATAAATAAAAAAAAAAAAAAAAAGAAAACTTTCATTTTTTTCCTCCATTCAAACTTTAAAGTATACTATAGCAGAAGAAAGGAAGGACTAGCTTTCTCCTTCATTGAAACAGAGTCCCTGGGCACCTGTGGCTCAGTTGTTTAGCCATCTGCCTTTGGCTCAGGTCATGATCCCAGGGTTCTGGGATCGAGCCCCACATCGGGCTCTCTGCTCTATAAGAAGTCTGCTTCTCACTCTCCCTCTCCGCCTCCCCCCTGCCTGTGCTCTCTCTCTCCCTCTCTCATGTGCTTTCTCTCTCTTAAATAAAATATTCTTTTAAAAAAGAAAGAAAGAGAGTCCCTGCTCTCTGGCCTTTAGCTGATTATGCACACAGAAGGCTTCGGTGAGAGGAGACTCCTTTGTGAGATGAAATCAGAAGCCTGCCATTCAGCCTTAGTCAAAAACAAAACTGGTTGTGAAAATGTGTTAATTAATGTGACTACCTAGGAGTTTTCAGTGCTTTTTTTTACTTCCTCTGGCTCCCTTGCCAGGAAGATTTCAGGAGAAAGCTACTCATCAACCCAAAGAAGAAGCATAGAAACTCACATGCCTCTCTTCCTTGCATTTGTTCTATGGAACGACAGAAATATCTTCATCCAGCTGTAACTGGTAGACACAGTGATGAAGAGATCAGTGACTTCCAGAAAGACATACAAAACAGCTGCTATGAAGCCATCTTTGTTAAGGATATGAAAGATGCAGGCACTGTACTTCAAATGGAATTAAAAAATAAAATAGGGGGCACCTGGGTGGCTCAGTGGGTTAAGCCGCTGCCTTCAGCTCAGGTCATGATCCCAGAGTTCTGGGATCGAGTCCCACATCGGGCTCTCTGCTCAGCAGGGAGCCTTCTTCCTCCTCTCTCTCTCTGCCTGCCTCTCTGCCTACATGTAGTCTCTGTCAAATAAATAATAAATAAAATATTTAAAATAAAATAAAATAAAAATGGAATAAAAAATGCAGGCATTATACTTCAAATGGAATAAAAACTGACCAATATTTATCCATGGTCAAGTGAATCCTCCTCCCACTGCCTGGTGCTCCTTCCTTCACAGAGAATTTTCTCCCCAGACACTGTTTCCCAGGGGAAAACTGACCCATGGGAAGGAATAGCTGAATATTTGTGGAAAACTCCAAAATTTCAAAAGAATGGGCAGCAAGTAGTTGTTTCCACTTTCAATAATTATCAGTTCCCACTTTCAATAATTATCAACCAATAACCAATTAAATTTTATTTGAACCCTCACCGACTTCCCTTAATCCCAACCTAGACTTTTTTTTTTTTTAAAGAAAGAGGGTGCGCCAAGGGGAGAGGGAGAGAGAATCTGAAGCAGACTCCACACCCAGGGTAATACTTGTTTCAGGTATTCAGGCCCGTCATTCATCAGTCTTATACAACACCTAGTACTCACCACAACACATACTCTCCCCAATGTCCATCACCCAAACCAGCCCATTCCCCTACCCCTTCCAACAATCCTCAGTTTGTTTCCTATGCTTTAGAGTCTCTTATGGTTTGTCTCCCTCTCTGAGTTCCTCTTGTTTCATTTTTTCCTTCCTTCCCCTAGGATCCTCTGCCTTGTTTCTCAAATTACTAATATCAGAGAGTTCATATGATAATTGCCTTTCTCTGATTGACTTATTTCACTTAGCATAATACCCTCCAGTTCCCTCTGTGTCGTTGCAAGTGGCAAGATTTCATTTTTGATGACTGCATAGTATTCCTCTGTATATTCATACCACATCTTTTTTATCCATTCTTCTGTCTTTGGACATCTGGGCTCTTTCCACAGTTTGACTATTATGGACATTGCTGCTATAAACATTCGGGTGCATGTGCCCCTTTGGATCACTACATTTGTATCTTTGGGGTAAATACCCATTAGTGCAATTGCTGGGTTGTAGGGTAGCTCTATTTCCAACTTTTTGAGGACCCTCCATACTGTTTCTCAGAGTGGCTGCACCAGCTTGCATTCCCCCCAACAGTGTACTTTTTGACTTTCATGGCTTCTGTGCTTGGGGCCACCAGCGCTTGTGGTACTGCATATGATCCTAATGCCGCCCTTTGAGGCCTTGGTATAAACCAGGCACGTGGCAAGTGCTTTGCATATATTATCTCATTTAATCCTTACACTAAGCCAACAAGTTAGGTACCAACATCACATCCCCATGTTGTAAACAGAACCCTGAGGGATCAAGCAATGAAATAATTTGCCTAGGAACGCACAGTTCATAATAAACAGCTGAGGCCCAATAACACAGAATTCTAATTCTGATTGTGGCACTTTTATGGATGTTCAAAATATTTCTTAGGTTGCAGACAGAAACGGAATGCCACCGTAAAGGTCCATGTGGTCTATCTAAACCAGCAGGCCTGTATTGAGTACCTTCTGCGTTCACGGAACTGGGTAGGAGTTGGGCAGAATTGGCAGATAAACCCTGTTTGATTACTGCCTTGCAGACGCTCAGAATCCGGAGGCGAGAGCGAAGGAGATGGACACAAGCAGATGCGATGAAAAGTGGGCCACGGTGCGGGCCACCCCGGAGCTACCGGTGAGAAGTGATGCACAACAGAGAGGGAAAAAGAATTCGAATTTGGGAGATTTGAAAAAACTTTTGGAGAACATAGGAGCTTCAGTGCCCCTGAATGAGTAGTAGGATATTAGCCAGCAGAGTTTAGGTAGCTGGAGAGTAAAGACGATGAATATTGAAGTATAATACTGCATTCTATTGACGTTTTCTTGGAGCCTTTGTTTCCCCCTGTTGATTTGGGGGCATGTATGAAACAGCTTGCAGCTTTCCCGGCAACTCAGCACCTTGTAGCATAGGTGGGTGGGAGCTAACCCCTCACCTGCTTCCACCCCCTTTCCATCATCCATGTCAACTGCTAATCAACTCTTTGCTCATCTCCCCCCTCCCTTTTTAAAAAGATTTTGTTTATTTGCGCGAGAGAGTGTGCGCATGTGAGAGAGAAAGCGAGCATGCGCAGGAGCAGGGGGCGGGGCAAAGGGAGAGGGAGACGCAGACTCCCAGCTGCATCCCAGGACCCCAGGATCGGAGCGGAAGTGAAATAAGTCAAGTAGAGAGAGCCAATTATCATATGGCTTCACTTATGTGTGGAGCATAAGGAATAACACGGAGGACATGGGGAGATGGAGAGGAGAAGGGAGTAGGGGGATATTGTAGGGGGAGACGAACCATGAGAGACTATGGACTCTGAAAAACAATCTGAGGGTTTTGGAGGGGAAGGGAGTGGGGGGGTTGGGTGAGCCTGGTGGTGGGTATTAAGGAGGGCACGTATTGCATGGAGCACTGGGTGTGGTGCATAAACAATTCTGGAATACAGAAAAAAATTAAAAAATAAATAAAAAGAAAAAGAAAAGAAAAAGGCAGACTCTTAACCAACTGAGCCACCCAGGTGCCCCTCCTGGGCTGTTTTAAAAAGCCCAGGATTGTGTTAGGATTATGAGTGGCTGTGCTCCTTGTGGCCTGGGCTGCCGTTTATCTTATCAGCTTGCTTCTGACCTAAAGCATCCTTCAGCTTTTGCTGAGGTCAGGCAACTTGCCAGCTCCACCTTGGCTGGAGAGCCTGGGTTCCCTGGATAACTAGCTTTGTGCCTCTCTGATTACAACCTGATTATAACCCTGGATTGTTCCTGGTGAGCGGTGACGGCTGTCACTGCGGGAGGCAGTCAAACCCTCTGCTTCCTGGCAGATCTGGCAGAGATTCCTCTAGGTCTGTTACATTAGGAAACAGACCTCCTTTTTCCAGCTCTTGAAAGGACTACTTCATTTTACATCTTTATTAGAGAAACCTGTTTCTCTGGCTCTAGAAGGTTAAGTGAGAAGGGATAGCTGAGCAGCAAGTTTTCCGTTCTATTTTGTCACCATCAGCTGCAAAAGGTTAGCCTCTAACTGCCTGGACCCTTTTCCCCCAGCCTGGTTCCTCCCCTTTCCCATCTCCTCCCAGCTACAGTGGCAATTGTGTTCTCAGAAAAGACAGGTTTTAATATTAATCAAAGCAAACCCTAAGTAGAGAAGTAAATCTACTAGTATCCACTCCTGCCCTCCAAAGCATATGGGACAATGATTTTAAAATTAAAAGCCAAAAGCAAAGTAGTTTAATGATCCGTGCTAGCAGTTCCTACAGTTAATTAGGAAAGTTAACAACACTGCCTACCATCCTGTACTTGGAAGATCAAAGAACTTCAAAGTCATTGTTGCTAAATTATTTCCAGTGACTTTTATTACTACAACATTTTTAGTATGTAGTAGTGACTAAGGCTATCTACCCAATATTTCTGATTTTCCTCCCCTATGCACGTATCCTACTTCCAAAACTCTGCATTAGATGACACGGCATGTGATTTGCTTTGGTTAAGAAAATGTGAGCAAATGGGGCACCTGGGTGGCTCAGTAGGTTAAGCATCTGCCTTCGGCTCAGGTCATGATCCCAGGATCCTGAAAACCAGCTCTTTGGGGGGTTGGGGGAAGGCTCCCTGCTCAGCGGGGAGCTGCTTTTCCCTCTCCCTCTGCTTGCCACTTCCCTGGATGTGTGTATGCTCTCTCTTGGTCACATAAATAAATGAAATCTTTCAAAAAAGAAAATGGGAGCAAAGATAACAGATGCCACCTCCAGACAAGCTTTGAGAGCCAATGCATGACCGCCCAAGGTTTTCTTTCCCTCTGCTACAGTGGCTGGTGACTTTCAAGGTCGTGGCTACTCTGTCAACCAGATTCCCCTTATAATGACAACACTGTGCAGAGCCCCAGGACAACAACACAATGGACACAAACATGAGCTAGCAATAAACCTGTGCTAAGTCTCTGACCCCGGGATCGTTATGGCACCATTACCCAGCCTCGCTTGACTGATACATAGGGTTTCTTAAAGGCTTCTGAGGATAAAAGCAATGAGCCTCCAGATAACCTGCAGGATAGCCTTCAAAAAGTTTTTGGCTTGATGAGTGTGATAAAACACCCTCTACAAATTTGAGGGACTGAAGAGAATTTTGCCAAGCTTTCCAAAAAGGCTCACTGTCCAATCTTCTGGTAACTTGCATAAGGTATGGCACACATATAATATATATTGTGTTATATGTTATATAACATATACAATATGGCACCCTATAATAAGGTTTTTTTTTTCCCTAGAACATTAAAAATGTTATGAAGCGACAAGACAACACAGAGGAAATTAACCTTGTATTTGATATTGAGAAAACTTTTAGACTTTGTTCTTAAGACCTCTTGTGCCCATATTCTACAAGACTAGCGCTTTTCAGATATATTTGCTATCCTTGAGAGTTAGAACAGGCAAGTGTATTACTCAACTAAACAAACTTTTGCTAAGCAAGCTTCCCCGCGCCAAAGTTACATTTTAGCACCCTCTGCTGAAGAAATTATGTGTGCCTCTGATTGGTATGGTGACTCCTGCCTCTGTGATCTTTCTGACTTGTGCTTTTCAAATAAAAGCTCTGGAGAATATATTATTTACACTCTACTAAAAGAAATTTCTCCTTTAAACAATTGCCTTTTTGGCAAACTATTCACCTATCAATGGTGTCTTCTGCAAATCGTGGAGCAAAGGAAATGCAGACGCACATGCAGTCATCAACATGAGTATAATTTACACATTCACAATGTAAAAGTACATCTGGTGAAAATTAGACATTTGTAATACCATATTCTCTCCCTGGCAACACCCTTTGCCTCCCACGCTCACCTAGGGCTTAAGAGCTTCCAATCCCTCCATAATGTCTTCTGAGTTATTTGCCAAATCCCACTACAAATTATGCCATTCCCAACTAGTCATTCAACAGACTATGGGACAGGCACAGCGCTAAGGGCAGGAGTTCCATTTTCAGCGAAAGGGATGTTAAATCTGTCCTCTGAGAGTTTACAATCTTATTGCAGAGCTGACTTTCCAACAAATGAAGCGATCGATGAGTGTTTAATTATGAACTGCAACATGTGATTTCAAAGGATACAGTTCCCTGGGACTATGCAGCGGGGAGAGCCAACGGACATGCGCTAAGTCACAGAGCCGTGACCGAGCTGAGATGAACAGAGGCCAACGGGTAGGTGCCAACGAGCGCAAGAGCGGGGTGGCCAGGAGGTGGGAGGGCATTTCAGGAACGGCAAGCAACAGGTGTAACACTCCATATTCAGAGGGAGCCTGACTGGTTGTAGAAATGAAAGACAACAAGGTTCCAGTAAAGAGATCAAGGGAGAGGGGGGAGGGACAGGAGGCAGGGTCAGACCAAGGTCATGGGAGGGAGTTTTGCTCTTGGACTTAAGAATGCTGGGGCTGGTGAATGGGGGTTGGGGGTGGGTAGGGTAGATGCTATCAGCAGGACACCATCAGCTCTGTGTCACAAAATGAAATGATTCCTATTGGGTAATAACACTGGATATAATAAGAGTCATCTCCCTTAGACTCTAGAATTGAACCGGGTACCTGACATGAGAGTTCTCCATGCTAGGTACTGTCTGTTTTTCCAATCACACCTTTCAGTGGGTTCTATGGTTACTTATTGTTCCCTGAGAAGACCCCCTATGCTCATTTGAAATGTACTTTCTTCTTTCCCTCTCTTCTTTCTCCACCTATAGACGTGCCAATAATTTTTAAAAGTTTGAGTAATCTCTACACCCAACTTTGGGATCCAACTCATGATCAAGAGCCACCTGCTCTACTGACTGAGCCAGCCAGGTGCCCCGAAATGCCAATCATTCTTAAAAGACCAGGGAAAAACCACCTCTTTGGGGGAGCTTTTCTCTGAGTTTCTCAGAAGGAATTCTCTTTCTACTTCCGTAACATATGATCTGCATTTCTACCCAACACATTTCACACTTCTCTCTCCACGAAACTGTAAAAAAATGATAGGAATGATATCCTCCTCATCTTTGGATTTCTTCCCCATATTTATTGGATCATTCAGCTAAACTTGATAAATGCCTTTTTAAAAAAAAATATTTTGGGGCACCTGGGTGGCTCAGTGGGTTAAAGCCTCTGCCTTCAGCTCAGGTCATGATCCCAGGGTCCTGGGATCGAGCCCCGCATGGGGCTCTCTGCTTAGCAGGGAGCCTGCTTCCTCCTCTCTCTCTCTCTGCCTGCCTCTCTGCCTACTTGTGGTCTCTGTCTGTCAAATAAATAAATAAAATCTTAAAAAAAAAAAAAGTTTAAAAAAATATTTTGTTTATTTATTTGACAGAGAGAGAGAGTTCACAAGGAGGCAGAGAGGCAGGCAGAGAGAGGGGGGAGGGAAGCAGGCCCCCTGCTGAGCAGAGAGCCTGATGTGGGACTTGGTCCCAGAACCCTGGGATCATCACCTGAGCCAAAGCCAGATGCTTAACCCACTGAGCCACCCAGACTCCCACAATATAATCTTTTAATCTGGTAATCTATAAAGTCAAATATTCTATTGGTCATGATGAGACCAAGGAAGGAAATGAACATCAGCCATAGGCACGTTCTTGCTTGTGACAGTTGCTGCTATCTGCATAGATAAAAATCTGTTCCTATAGTTAGCTGTGTTAGTTGCCATAGAGAAGCTGGGGTGTGTTCAGTGCCTAACTATAACTTCACCCACTTCTAAAAATTCAACCATACTTATGTGGATTTCCGGGAGGTCAGGATGAGAGTAGGGGACAGTGTATCTGAAATGAAGATATTTTCCCAAGTAATGTCTAGAGGGAAAATTTGAATTCTTTTCCTCTCCCGGGTTCCTCACTCCTTTTACCCACACAGTTCGCCCTTCTTAGTGATGTCTCTTGAACCCATCCTCTCCTTTCCTTCCCCATGGCCTCCCCATGCCCTGGCCTTGGACTTCATTAGCCCACAGTCACACTTCTGCAGCTTTCTTAAGGTCACCTTGAGGCTTGTAGGTGAGTTGAAATTTCTCCTCTGCTCTCTTAGGGTCTCCAGATAGGTCTAAAGACCAAACTGACATAAAACAGTTTAACAGGAGGAAAGCATACAAATTTTGTTTAGTAATTTTACATGTACATGGGAGCCTTTGTGAGAAAAAGGAAGACCCCAAGAAGCAGTTAGCATCCAGTGTGGACAAAGAGCAGTTAGTTGTAGAAATATGACAAGACAAAGAGTTTGGGGCCAGACAGTTGATGATGGAAAAGTGTCTAGAAGATCAGGCTTCGTTAAACCACGTTTATTTGTTCAGATTTCTCTTGACCTCAACTCTCTTCTCTGGTGATAGGGATGGCTTCCTTTCCCCTGGTACTGGGAGGACATCCTTTTGCCTGGGAATTTTCTCTTCTGCTTTCATAAAGAAAAAGGAAGATCTGAGTGCCTACCCTGTACATGCTTTTTTCATGTGCCTTTAATTCAAAATATCAATATGCCAAAGTGGCCTATTTGGGGATAACGTGCTTGGAAGCCCTATAGGACCTAAGGTCTTTCCACCATATCCTTAACGCCACTGCTGGATCTAACCCCCCCAAACTTTTCTCTTCTTTTCTCAAGATTCCTTCCCCTTCTCTTCTCAGACTTTCATGCCTCTTTTAGCTTTCACATTTCCAACAAAGCCTGACTACTCTCATGCACAACATCCAGACACCCCTGGAGATCTTCTGGCTGAACATCTTTTTTTTTTTTTTTTTTTTTTTTTAAAGATTTATTTATTTGACAGAGAGAAATCACAAGTAGACAGAGAGGCAGCCAGAGAGAGAGAGAGAGAGAGGGAAGCAAGCTCCCTGCCGAGCAGAGAGCTCGATGCGGGACCCGATCCCAGGACCCTGAGATCATGACCTGAGCCGAAGGCAGCGGCTTAATCCACTGAGCCACCCAGGCGCCCCTGGCTGAACATCTTTATCCAGAGTTCCCACCATCATGCTCCAAAGCCAGCATGGCAAATGTTCCCTTGTTCCCCAAGTCAAAGATTTCTGTTCAGGATGCTGACATCCATTCAGTCACTTGGGCTAACAATCTGGAAGTTATCAGTGGCTCTTTCTGTATCCTCAGGAGCATAGACAACTCATGGATCTTGTCTCCCTAGTGTTGGGCCCCTTCTGCCCATCCTTTGCTATGCCCTATGTTCAGTTCTTATGGCTTTTTGCTCAGATGAGTAGGATGGGAAAAAATGCTGAAAACATAACAATAAAATACAAGAAGGTGCATATTTTTATCTTAAAAAGAGAGTAAGCATTGTGCCTGGGTGGCGCAGTTGGTTGGGTGCACAATTCTTGGTTTCAGCTCAAGTCATGATCTCACAGTCATGAGACTGAGCCCCACATCAGTCTCCACAGTGAGCAAGGAGTCTGCTTGAGTTTCTCTCCCTTTCTCCCTTTGCCCCTCCCTGCTTCACTCTCTTTCTTTCTGTCTCTCTCAAATAAATAAATATTTTTTAAAAAGAGGTAATATTTACTATAAGGATTGACCCTGAGGGCCTCACTTGTCCTTATGCTATATACATAATAGAGTAACAACTAATACTAATAGTAACTAATACAAATAGAGTAACAGCCAGTATCCTGAGGGCATATCAGGGGATCCACTCTCAGTGTATCTTTATGCACTGCTGTTTCCTTGCTAGGAGTGGTTTTCTACAGGCTTAATTTTTGTAAAAAGCAAGACTTTAAAATAATATGTCATCACCAAAATGGCCAGCAAATCTTTTGTAACACAAGAGTTTTCTGGTTTTTTCCTTCATGAAATATCATCAAGTTTTTTTTTTGTTTGTTTTGTTTTTTTTTTTTTTTTTCCTTTTAAATGATGGTGTCCAGGTTGGGTTCATGGGAAGGAAACCTTGAGACACAGCCTGTAAGATGATTATCATGAAGGCTGTGCCCTTGGTTTCAACCAGAGGAAAAGGTAGGAAAAGAAAGTGGCAGGAGGCATCAGAGGGAGAAGTCACTGCAGGCCAGTGACTCTGCAGCTGACCTCATGGGAGCTCTGGAGCTGTCTTGACTTGTGCTCAGATGGCCAGATCTTTGTGTTCCTGTGTGGATCAGTCCTCGGATGTGGCCACGCTATCTCTACGGCTGGAGCCACAGTGTATGGCACTGAGAGGTGGGTGAATAAGGGTGGTAGATTGGTGTCCATCCCGGAAGCCAACTATACCAGGTTTGCTGGTCTTTTCTGCAATGAAATGATAAACTAGCTTTCTATAACATAGTATGTAGCTGATGGTTTGGAAAAATAACCACATTTAATCTATTATCTCAAGATAAAGAGGATATCTTAATAAAGGAGAAAGCAGTTACTTTTAAAAGAAATGCATGCTACGGAGATGACATTTTGAAAACATGTCCACCATTATACGACTTAATTGTCAAAAACTACCCAGTTGTGTCACACACAGAATTGAAACCAGAATTTTTTCACTTGTCCACAATTTTCCAAACAGAGTCCTCATGGGTTTTTTACTTACTTGTAAAAATGATAAAAAGGCAACATCTTCCAATGAAGGTTCAAGAACAACAAGCATAGGAATGATGGAAATTTGCTAACTGAATATTTATGAAAATCTTTGTATGCCAAGTGGATGGGACTGACAAATGTGGATCACAATTCAGAAAGTCAGGCCGAGATGCTCTGCTTTCATCTGGATCTTTTTTGAGGCATCTTTTACAATTATGACAAACTTGAAATTAATTATAAGATACAGTGAACTTAGATCATGGAGCTGCTGAGTCTCAAAGCATTAACCGTTTTCAAAAGATTTTTTGTAGCAATGAGGACTGTTTGGTGATGGTTAATGGGGGTGAATTGTGTCCCACAAATAGATCATTTGAAATCCTCACCTCTAGTACCTCATAATGGTTTTATTTGGAGAAAATGTTGTTGAAGATAAACATTGGTTAAATTAACGACAAGTCCTTACAAGAGAAGGCAGAGGCACAGAGGGAAAACAGTCATGTGATGAGTTGGCAGAGATTAGATCTATGCTGCCTCAAATTAATGTGTGCCCAGGGCTGGAAGAGGCAAGGAGAGATTCTTCTTTAAGGCTTCTGAGGGGGTATGGCCCAGCCAATGCATTGATTTGGCACTTCTGACTTCCAGAACTGTGGGAAAATGCTGTTCTGACATCTTAAGCTACCCAGTTTGTGGTACTGTGTTACAGTGGCCCTAGAAAATGAAACAGTGATACTAAAATGTTTTCTAGCCATTAGACATAAAATGTTTAACACTTACATATTTTATCTCGTCTCTCTTTGGAAGCACATACACATGTATTAAAGGAGAGCTAATTTTTTTTTTTTTTAAACTAAGAATGGCGGGGCACCTGAGTGGCTCAGTGGTTAAGCATCTGTCTTCGGCTCAGGTCATGATCCCAGTGTCCTGGGATTGAACTCCACGTCGGGCTCCTTGCTCGGTGGGAAGCCTGCTTCTCCCTCTTCCTTTCCCCCCGCTTGTATTCCCTCTCTTGCTGTGTCTCTGTGTCAAATAAATAAAATCTTAAAAAAGAAAAAAAAAAAAAAGGTAAGCCATAGAAGGGGGAAAATA
This sequence comes from Mustela nivalis, assembly GCF_964662115.1. NCBI lineage: Eukaryota > Metazoa > Chordata > Mammalia > Carnivora > Mustelidae > Mustela > Mustela nivalis. The sequence goes on from NC_139024.1 coordinate 142,566,864, forward strand.
GCTTGAGTATGCCCTGGAAGTTGTGTTTGAAAAGTTATTTGTAAAAATAATTTGAGTCCAAGAATGTTGAGTTTCTTAATTTGTTTCTGCCAGGCCTTGGGGATTTCTCTAATCTCATTTCAGGATTTGAACTTTTCTGGGTCAGCCAGATCAGGCAAAGCTGACCCGGGCTGACTGCCTGTTTATTTTTGGTTCCCCCCTTACCCTATGGTTTGACTTTCTGGTGTCTCAGCTCCATGCTCCTGATAGTCTTCTAGCCCTGAGCCAGGGACTCCACCGTCGCCCACCCAGAGTGGTGGCCCCAGCCACTCAGCATTCTCTTCAGGACCTCTGGAGCCATCTCTGGGTAAAGGAGCCCTTAAATGCTAGTGCTCCATTCTGGATTTCCAAGTCTGTCTCTTCTCTGATCTTGGACTGGTCATTCTTCATTATCTTATCAGGTTTTTGGATTTTTTTTTTTTTGACATTTACAGATTTTCTCAATGCAGATTATTAAGTTGTATTCTGCCAGAGTGTTGGCCCTATTTTGCTCATATACTACATTACCAAAAGCATGATCAAAAACTGTTTAGGGACTCCTAGGTTATGCCCATGATCTCTTAACATCTTCAATCCCCTTCAACCCCAATCGCTCCTCCACTCTACTGCCAGATCATGGTTTTTTGTTTGTTTGTTTATAAGATTTATTTATTTGAGAGAGAGAGAGAGAGCAAGAGAACAAGTGCGGGGAGGGGCAGAGGGAGAGAATCTTCAAACCCAATCCTTACCGAGTGCGGAGCTGTCAAGAGATCATGACCTGACCTGAAACCAAGAGTCAGACACTTAACCGACTAAACCACCCAGGCACCCCCAGATCAGTTTTTTTTTTTTTTAAGATTTTATTTATTTGTCAGAGAGAGAGATTTTGCACAAGAAGGGGGAGCAGCAGGCTCCCTGCTGAGTAGGTAGCCTGATTCTGGGACTTGATCCCAAGACCCTGAGATCATGACTTGAGCCAAAGGCAGACACTAAACTGACTGAGCCACCCGGGTGTCCCAGATAAATGTATTTAAAACATTTCCATTATTTCCCTGTTCTCAAAAAAAAAAAAAAAAAAAAAAAGTACTCAATGACTTACTGAGTTATGACTTTGTACTATGTCAATTTAGCTAAGCTGGGATTCCCCAGAATTTCCTTTCTGGGATGTTTCTGGATCACTGTTGGCCAACAGAGACATTTTGGATGCTATTTGGGAGGCAGAAATGAAGCAGCTGCCAATTTTAAAAAATGTTTTAATGGCTTGCGGGAGGTGCCAGGCGCACTGGGTCTGACCTGCCGTTACCCCACCTGTTGTCATGGAGAAACATCCAACCCCAGTTCCTGGGCTGCTGAGCTGAATGGTGTCATCCCCCCCCCCTCCTCAAATTCAAGTCCACCTGGAATCTCAGAATGTGACCTTATTGGGAAATAGGGTCTTTGCAAATGTAATCATATTGTATATTCAAATGAATATCCAGATGTAGCCCTTGTAGATGACACCCTACATTCAATAACTAGTGTCCTTATAAGAAAGCCACCTGAAGACACAGGAGAGACAGACACGTAGGAAAAAAGCCTCACTGAAAGACAGGCAGAGATTCCGTGATGTAGCTACAAGCTGGGGAAAGCCCAGGCTGGCCAGCCACCCCAGGAAGTGAGGAAGGATTCTTGCCTCGAGCCTTTGGAAGGACTGTGGCCCTGCCAGCACCTTGGCTTCAGACTTCTGGCCTCCAGAACTGTGAGAGAATACATTTCCCAGGGTTTGAGCCCCCCAGCTTGTGGTACTTTGTCATGGTAGCCCCTGGACACCCAGACATTCCAGTTCCTAGCAACATCCTCTTCTGTCCTGGACTGAGAGCGTGTGCACAGCCATAATGAGGGGCGCCAGCTTTTCCTACCATCACTTGTGGTGCCCAGGGAGAGGCAGACGTGGGTACTAGTTAGTCTTTCTGGGTACCACTTGTGCTCGCTGGTCCTCGTTTGCCCTTTGCTCTCTTTCCTATCCAACTTTCCTTCTCATCTGCCAGTCTAGCAACTGTAGGATCAACACTAGACATGGAGGCAGCTGCCTGCATAGACGGTCCACCACTCACTCAACTGCCCTTAATTCTTAGAGTAATTCCCTTATTCCATACCGGACATGGTGGTTCTACTTCTCTGGTGAAACACTAACAGACTGTTTTCCAAAGTAAGTAAAAATGAACTGAATGAAACCAATTCTGTAATCCAGTTCCTTCCATTATATTAGAATACCCTGGGTTATTAAAATTAATACCTAACTTTTGTTGAAGACCTCCTAAGGGCAGAGTACTATGCTAAGCAAACTCTTTATAGCATCTCGTTAAATGCTCAAAACAACCCTCCAAAGAAGGGACTGATAATATGCCTATTTTATAAATGTTTACAAATGTGGTAGTGGTTTAAACTTTTAGAGAGATGAACTAATTCAGCTAAGTCAGGTTTATATCCAGAGTCTAATTACAGAATAGGAGTTCTCAAGCACCATATTATACCTCCACTCCAAGTTCATTAGAACTGAAAGGAATTGTATATTGTCCATGGAATCTTGAGGTCCCCGACCCACCCTTATGTATACTCACAAAATATATTATAATGACTTCAAGACTTTGCCCATGTTTCTTCCCATATCTCCCCCTTTTCCTAAGAACTAGCCTGATGTTACCATCAGTCTTGTGGTCCAATGGAAATAAAATTTTCTTTTAAATCAGACTGATCTCGGTTTGAATGTTGGCTCTACCCATTACCTCCTCCCAAATTTTTATATTCCCTGAGCCTTGATCTCATCTGTAAAATGCCTGTTACCACTACAATAATATTCAATATATTCACTTATATGCACGTCTGGCTTCCTCTGCTAGACAGTAGGTCTTCAACTTTGTAAAATTAAAACCTACAGAGAATGTATTTTGCATTGTAATTCAATTCTCTTTCACACACACACACACACACACACACACACACATAGATAACTAAAACAAATTTCATGAGTAGCGCTTGCCCCTAGTACTTATAATACACAGTGATATCTTTTTTTCTATTCTACTTTTTAAAGTACTGATCATGACATATCCAACTGATTTTATGGCGCTCAGAAGAGTCAATGTTGAAAAAGGCTAAGCCAGTCTGAGTTCTTTTTTGTAAGAGAGCATATCTGATCTATTTTGTATTGCTACTGGCAAACACAGTGCCTGGTACAAAGTAGTATTTGCTAAAAACTTACCTTAGGACTGTGTTTTCCTTGAAGGCAGGAATCTCATCTTTTTAGTTCCTATGTAACCAGTAAGTACATGTAGCATAATTCTTCTCATAATACTTAGAGATCAAATGACAAATTCAGGGCTATTTCCAGGCTTTTGAGATCAAATATTTCGACCATTAAATATCCGACTAGCACCTACTATGTGGTACTACATAAATGCTGAATGCAAGGCTTCTTCCCTTAATTATCTTAATTATCTGGAATTGCTAAAAGGGAACCCGGAATAATGTTGCCCAGTTGAGAAATTAAAAAAAAAAAAAAAGAGTAAGACACATGGAGGCCAAATGTCACCTTTATTAATAATAAAGACTAGGTCAGAGAACATATAATAATGTGAGAGCCAGTCAGGCCTGCTAATTAAACCCTAAGTTGAGGCAATGCTGAACAAGTGGGGCCCTCCCTTCGCTGAAAGGCTACACAGACAAGAGGCTTAGGACAGCTCACACCCAAGAGGAATGTGGGAGGAAACAAGTTGAGCAAACCCACTTTATTTTTCCTAAACGCACTAATTAGGTAAGTTACTCTTCCCCAGACCAAAGACACAGGGAATAAAAGAGCACAGAGAGTCTAGACATTACCAATTGAGTTTCTTCCCTTACGGAATGAAAGAGCAGGGGAGGAGGAAATGCTGTCCTCTAAGAATCAGAACATGTGTGTGTACATATATAATGTGTGTATATATGTGTGTATGTGTATATATATATATATATTAAATGATATATATGTATGTGTGAAATATAAATAACATAAAGTAATCCAAGGAATATCACAAGATAGGTACCTAATTAATTTCTGAATGTAGTTTGCACTAGTGCTTCTAAAAACCTAGAGAGTATTAAACAGTTAGAAACTCTCTATACCCTCCTGCCCACCTCTCACATGCCTGGCATGAAACCTGAGAATCTGCTTTTAAAGCTTCCCATGTACAGGTAAGGCCAGGAGCCACTGGCTTAGAGGAGCTGGACAGACAAATGAATAGGAAGCTGGCAGGTCTTACTGAGGAGGAAACTGGACAGACATTGAAGGATTAGTAGGCTTGAGGTCAGAAAGAAGGGTGGTGGGGCATTTTATACAGGGATGAGAACAGTAAGTAGACTCAAGAAATAATCATAGCTTGAGAGTAATTTCAAGACCTTACCCTTGAAAATCCTTACAGAATTTATCCTTGGAAACATGATCTGTGCTCATATAGCAAATGATGAGACATAATGGGTTTAGTGGAAAAGCCCTTGGACTTCTGAGAATTAAAAGACTTTCATTCTTGGTTATGGGACTTCACCACAGTCACCACATTCTTTACCTGGACAGTGAAGGATCGTTTGTAAAGAGAGAAGTTCATAAAGCATTCTAGGGAGATGACTGCATTGTCTTTCACACTTCAAGATAGGGCACAGCCCTTCCCCTAGACGCTCAGACTACAAACCTGGGAGTCATTTTTTATTTCTTTCCCTCATCTGTTTTCACACCTAGTCTATCAGCTAATCCTGATGGGATTCTCCTTCCAGAACCTACCCCAAATCTTTCCACTTGACACCATTCCATTGATTACTACCCTAATCCAACATATCTTGTCTTTTCTTTCCTCTTCTTTTTTCTTTCCTTTCCTTTTCTTTCTTTCTTTCTTTTCTCCCTTCTTTCCTTTCTTCCTGAGATTACCCCAGAGTTTTGGATTCAATAGGTCTGGGTAAGTCCTGAGAACTCACATTTCCAGCAGGTTCCCAGGGGATCCTAACGCTGCTGGTCCAGAGACCACTCAACAACTTAGAGCAGTGGTTAACCACGGGTGCACTTTAGAACCACTTGGGAGCTTTAAAAAAAAAAAAAAGTGTGTGCTTGGGACTGACCTCTAGAGAATCTGAGTCATTTGCTCTGGCCATTTGTAATCTTTAAATCTCCCTAGGTGCTCTGAAATGTTGAGAAACACTACCAAGGCCTAGAGGAATGGCTGTTTGCTCCTTGTACCTTTTGCTCTAGCTGCTGCTGTTACCTGGTATACTCTTTCTTTAGGTATTTCCATGGCTGGACCCTTTAGGTCTCAGATTAAATGTCACTTACTCAAATAGGCCTTCTCTGATCCCCCCAGTATAAAATAACACCCCCCCTTTTTTTGGTCATGCTCTCCTGCTTGTTTTCTCTTTTTAAAGGTTTTATTTATTTATTTGACAGAGAGAGAGATCACAAGTAGGCAGGCAGAGAAAGAGGGGAAAGCAGGCCGCCTGCCAAGCAGACACTCCGATGTGGGGCTCAATCCCAGGACCCTGAGATCATGACCTGAGCGGAAGGCAGAGGCTCAACCCTCTGAGCCACCCAGGGGCCCCTACCATTTGTTTTCATTACAGGAATGAGTGGTTAGAGATTTCCCTAGTTATGCTTATTCAGTCTTCCAATATAAGCATCTTGAGTATAAACACCTTTGTCTCATTCACTGCTGTATCCTTAGCATTTAGAAAACGGGCCTCTGTTACATATTCAATACATGGGAATGGAAGGGTAGATAAGAAGCTTTAAAATAAATTATTCCTGGGCGCCTGGGTGGCTCAGTGGGTTGGGCCGCTGCCTTGGCTCAGGTCATGATCTCAGAGTCCTGGGATCGAGTCCTGCATCGGGCTCTCTGCTCAGCGGAGAGCCTGCTTCCCTCTCTCTCTCTGCCTGCCTCTCTATCTACTTGTGATTTCTCTCTGTCAAATAAATAAATAAAATCTTTAAAAAAAATTATTCCTGCTGTTGTTTTCAACTATTCAATTGGGCTTTAATAAAACGTGTTTCATTTATGCAACAGAATTAACTTTTTTGATCAATATATCACAACTGCACTGGATTCATTCTCTTCATAGGAACCCTGTATTAAATCTTCTGCAGTCATTATCCCTTAATGTATTTTCATACGCAGTATTTATTCATAATACTGCTGCTTAGGGAATACAATTTACGGGGCAGCTGGATTACGGCCAAGATATATTTGTGAAATCAAGAGATTCCTGCTCAGATTTTGTTGGCTGGTTTTTGGAGACAGAGAACAAATGAAAGGAATTTGCAGAAGAACAGAAAGGTACTTCAGGGAGCAACGGAGACATAGGAGAACGGGAAAGCTATTACGGTACCTTGCTACACACTTATCCTCTCTTCTTGGGGCACATCTTTAACGAAGGAATATAATCTGGCGGAACTGAAGAGTTTTGATTGCAGGTAGAGATAGAGTACTTGAGAGTATTTAACTCGTCTTGTTTCACAGTGATTTGTTCAAGCCAGTGCGGCAGAATCCTCAGCTCTGGGTCATGGGCAGCTTGGTTTCAATTAAGTCCCTGAATTGAATTTACAACTCAGGCGAATTAAGGGCTAAGCAGATGTACTTAAGTCCCTCGCGGATCATTTCTGAAATATGAAAACACAGACCAACATCTGTTACGGGAGGAAAAGAGAGACTCCGTGCCTCTGGCTCGCTTTTTTGGCACGGAGGTGAGTATTTCCTCAAAAGCCCAAGTATCCAACATGCACCCCCAGCAATAGGCTAGGTTCACATGCAACCAGTTTTCCAGGCAGCTGCCTCCCCTTTTCTTCCCTCCTGCTGCTCCGTCGATCGTGGAACAAAACGACTTCATGTGTGGGTTAATGGTTGCAATCACCAGGGCGCTTTCGCACAGCGCAGCACAGTCAGCCAATTAACGCGGGTTCCGAGAACAGCAAACCGCAGTCGGTAGACAGAGGTTGTGGCTCCAGAAAAACCAAAGGCACAGGGAGGGAGAAGCAAAGCGTCCAACTTGGCGGTGCATAGTGGGAGTTGTAGTCCCCGCGGGGCGGCCTCCAGTAGTCCCTACTGGGCTCTGCACTTCATCTCCCAGCGGGCCCTGCGCCGCGGAGGAGGAGAGCGGTGGGCGTGCTCGGTGCGGAGCTACTGCTGGGGGAGGGGACTGGGGTCGAGAAACTGCGGCGGCCGCCGTGGGAGACGTTAGCCGCTGTCTCAGGGAGCTGAGGGGCCTCCCACCTCCCACCCTCGTCCGCCCCGGCGGACAGCGACGAGGGCCGAGTGGCCGCCGCGCGTCTCTGTGCTCGCCCTGTCTCCCGTCCACGGGCGCGCGGCGTCCGCCATGGAAGCACATCCGGCTGTCGCTGGGGTCTCCGGGCTACGCGTCCCCGACTCCCCGGAGCGATGAGGGGGTAGGGGCGCCCTGCGTCGCGCCTTGCCGCGCGCCCGGGAGCGAAGGAGGGCCCCCTCCACCCCCGCACCGCCCCCGTCCCGCCCCCTGGGGGCGCTGCCGAGGGGGCGCCCGCCGCCCTTGCCGCCCAGCAGCCCCCCGCGCCCGCCGCTGAAGCCCAGCCCGCGCCACCGGCCCGCCCGCGCCCGCCGCTCGGCAGCCCGGCGCCGACCGCCGTCCTCCCCCCAAGATGTGGCACAACATCGGGCTGACCCTGGTGGTGTTCGTGGCCACGCTGGTGATCGTGCTGCTGCTGATGGTGTGCGGTGAGTGGGGCATCCGCCGCGGGGCACGTCCACACGCCAGCGCACACGCCCGCGCGACTCGGGTGCTCACTTGTTCGGTTTCTTGTTTTGGTTTTTAATGGCGTGGACGGACAAGTGTCTTAAAATCGTCTGCTGTCCACCTAGCGCTAAGGACCGAGCCGGGGGAGACGTGTCCCTTCCCCAGGAGAGGCCCGCCGGCATCCCGGAGAGGGAAGGAGCGGGATCCCTGGCTGGGCATCCTGACTCGGGGTTCAGCCAGAGACGGCTTCACGGGCGGCGTCTGCCCCTGATTGCCGTTCGGAACCCTGGCTGCCCAGATTTTAACCTTGGCCTGTATTCGAAGGTGAAGGGATTGGTGACTCCTTTTCCTTTTTCAGAGGTTCTGACCCTGAGGATCATGAGAGGTTTCCCTCCCTTCACTTAATCGGAGGGAGTAGGGACAGAGTTGGGTTGGAAGCGCCCGGGAAATTGTTTACTTCGAGTTCAGGCTTAAACTGAATTCCAGGCAGCAGTGTCGAGGGGAGGCAGAATTTTAAAAACACCGGCGATATTAAACTTCCAGGGTCAGGTAACCGAACTCTGTTTGGTAATTATGGTGCTATTTTGTTTGCTGTGATTTTTTCTTTTCTTTCTCAGGATAGGAGGATGTAAAACTTTTTCAGGGTAATATTAGCACTATTTTAGATCTTCTTGATTTCTTTATATACAATAACTGACAACCACAAGCCCCTGAGCAGAGTGACTGAGGGATTGTGAAAATTTGGGAAGTACTGAGAACCCGGTGTCAGTGAGTTTCATTTTTCATAATTCCAGTATGTATTGGAGGCTAGTTCAGCCTTCGATGCAGTAATTTGTCAGAAATAAAAGTAAGTACTGTAGGGCTTATTCATTTCACGGTTAATGTACTAACTGCTCAGTATCAGCTGTGTTTGGAAAGGATGTGTGCACTTACGCAAAAGCGTTTTATATATATTTGTATTTACAGTTGCATTTTATTATATATATATTTGTGTTTACGTACTTGTATGTTTATTTTAAATTTTCTTGCCATAGGAAGGAACCAGAGTTAACAGCCTTTCTTTTCTGATGATAAAACAATTGAACACCTTTCTCTGTTTCCTGCTTGTGACGGCAGGATATGGGGCTAATTGTAGATATGTAAGATGCTGAAAGTAAGGAAAACCAGATCTGTGTGATTTGTTTGCCTGTGAGGAAGGAGGATGCAAACTGCTTGGAGGTGGGGATCTGTGTGGCATGTAGACCATACAGCCTTGTATAGAATATTTGCCGAATCTGTCTTTGGGGCACCCAAATTCCCCTTTGCTACTTAACATCTTATTTGTTCTCTCAGCTCCCAATAGCTAGTTAACTTTGATTTTACTCATTTTTCTAAAAATGCCTTGCCTTTGGTTTCAGATAATACTGTGGAATGAGAGGTGAGGCGTGGTAAGTAAAACACATTTTATTTTGATTGGAAAGGTCCAGAGCTAATAGCTTTATGAAGAAAGTAATTCAAGCACTGTTTTGTTGGGAGAGCTAATGATGGTGTAGTGTCATGTTTTGACTGGGTTGGACCTGGGGCTTGGAGAGTGGAGGGAAGGCTCTAACTAGACTTGAGACTGGGGAATCTCAGGCATTGTGTTAGTTTGTGAGTACGCCGTAACAAAATACAACAACAGAAATGTATGTCCCCCTACTTCTGGAGGCAAGAAGTTCAAGATCAAGCAAGGTGTCAGCGGGGTTGATTTCTTCTGAGGCCTCTCCTTGGCTTGAAGATGACTGTCTTCTCCTTGTGTCCTCATGTAGTCTTTCTTCTGTGTGCCTGTGCCCTAATCTTTTCTAAAAAGAGGCCAGTCATATTGGATTAGGGCCTCACCCTTATGAATTCTTTTAACCTTAGTTAACTCTCTAAAAGCCCTGTCCAAGTATAGTCAGGTTGGAGATTAGAAACCTGTGACGCAGGCCTGCCCCGAGAAACTCCTTACCTACTTTAATGTGGAAGTGACTGGCCCTTTGACACAGTCAGTGCTGCCTTCTAAATTTTCAGGTTTCTCAGGAGGTTTTCTTTCTCTTGTGAGTCTTGGTTGTGTGTACTTTTCTTGCCTCTCGTCCATGCTAAAATGCTTTCCACTCTCACCATTCACTGAAGTGGCCCTTGTCAAGGTCAGTAACAACTGGCCTTGATATTACCAAGTCTGTGGTCACTTAGTCCTAATTGTATTTAACCTCTCATACTCATTCTGTACAGGTGAACATTCCTTCTATGAAGTATTTCTCTTGGCTTTTGTACACTGTGTTTTCATACTACCTTCCTGATGTAGGAAAGACATTAGGATTCGAAGCCAAGAGCCAAGAAAGAATTCTTGAGATGTCTTTGGTGCAAAAAGGTGATTTTATTAAAGCACAGGGACAGGACCCGTGGGCAGAAAGAGCTGCACTGGGGTTAGGAAGTGTGCTCCATCATATACTTTGAAGTTGGGAGGGGTTAGGGATAGGTAAGTCTCTAAGGAATTTTGGAGGCAAGATTTCCAGGACCTTGAGGGGGCTACATTTGGGTGGGAAAAGGTCATTTATTACTGTCTAATAAAACCTTAGTCCCATAGTGCTTAATTCTTTATCTTTTCCTGGCTTCTCATCCCTTAGAATTTATTTATTTAAAAAAGATTTTTTTGAGAGAGAGAAAGTTAGAGGGGAGGGTGAGAAGCAGACAGCACCGAGCATGGAGCCCAGCATGGGGCTTCATTCCATGACCCTGAGATGAAGACCTAAGCCAAAACCAAGGGTCAGACGCTTAACCGAATGAGCCACTCAGGTGCCCCTCACTAGAATATTTTGTTAAATGTTTTTGGACCACAGTCTTGGATAGGAAATACATTTTTCCCAGTATGTTCTTAAGTATATAAATTACATATATCTGTTTATTTCTACATCTGTTAATCTAGCTATCATCTTTCTGTCTCTGAAATAAAAATTTTATGGACTAGTACTTGCCCTTATTCCATGAGATATAGTTATTTTCCATTATATTTCTGTAACATTATAATACAAATATATATTTCTATTCCCTTTCCTTCTGTTCTCTCCCCATGGTATCTTATCCAGCTCTGGAGATTTAAATATTAATTGTAACTAATGACTCAGTTTGACGTCTCCAGCTCTCACTTTTCTCCTGTACCCCAGGCTCATGCATGTATCAGCCGTTTTTTCTTGATAGCCCCACTTGGAGATATAAAAAGCATCTCAAACTTTATACGCCTAAAACAGAACTCTTGATTTCTGTCTCCTGTTTTCTCCTTTGCCCCCATCCTGTCTCAGATGTTCCCAGCACCCAAGGATGTGGGTGTCTTTGGTTTTGCCCTTTTCCTTTGGTCCCATCCCTTTTCCCTTACAAATACCAGCTCTATCTGGAAGTGTCTTCAGTTTTATGTCTTTAAGAAATGTGAAATATGTTCTCTCCTCCATGTCTGTGATCACCACTCCCATCCTCATCTTCGACTTGCATTAGTTTCCTAACTAGTGTCCTTTGACCCCCTCTTTTCTTTATGATGAGGGAGCAGAAGTCTAGCTGAAGACAAAGCAGAAGCTAACACCTTGCACTCCGTCCTTGCCATGGGATGTGCGTGACATTCTTCCAGGAAGCTCCCAGCTATCTTAATGTTAATACCTTGCTAGAAGGGAAAACAAGCTTAACTTGAAAATGGCAAGGCCTCTGGTATCTCTTGGTCTTTCTTAGCATATGAAAGTTCTTTTGAAATCTGCCTTTTTTCCGTACCTCCCCCAACCCAGAGTATATCATCAATTGCTCCTCACAACCCCAGTGCAACTCCCTCTGCCCTCAGGTCCTGTCTGTATTTTAATAAAACCACCTTTTAGCATCAGAGATGTCCAAGAAGTCTTTCTTGGCCCTTACCTCAGAACCTCACCCCACCCAACCTCACCTATATTCCATATTAGTACTCTTGTGTTAAGACCGGGTTTTCTCAAATGCTTTTAACAAAAGAAAATTTCAGAAGTTAACAGTAGCAAAGGCATAAAGTACTTCCTTCAATCCTCCACGCCACTGTTTCCTCTACCTATTTACTTCCATATTCGTAAATAATTTATTCACAGCTAGTTCTTGATTTTGCAGTTTTAGACATTATTTATTAACCATGGTGGAGTCCCCCCTTCTCTACCTGCATGCTGTAAGTAATGACAACTTGTGATTCATTGGAGAGTCAAGATTTAAATTTTACCTTTTTTTTTTTAGAGGTGGGGCGGGGCAGAGGGAAAGAGAATCTTAAGCAGGCTCCATGCTCATTTGGAGCTCATTTGTGAGACTGTCTCACAACCCGAAGATCATGAAGTTGAGAGTCGGATACTTAACTGGCTGTACCACCCAGGCGCCCCAAGATTTATATTTTAACTGTGTAAATAGTCCCTGCTGGTTAAATAGTGTAACATGACTACACTTAACTTTCTTATGTGGTTCTTCATTTCTCTTGAAGTTAACAGTTGCCTTTTTAATTTACCTAGGATTACTTTTTTGTGTGTGCCCCTTGTTGATTCCCTGGTCCCTTTCCCCTGCCCAATCCTAGAGCTCTCTCCTTCCTTCTCGGCCTGCCCTTCACTTTCTCTGCTGCAGACCCTGTTTCCTGGACCTCATTTCATCATCTTGCTCAGTTTATAATCTTGTTTTGCAGGAGCACATTTTCTGTTAGCTTTCTGAGGGAGAATGCATGGAAGATTTTTTGAGCTAATGCTTACCTGAAAATGTCTTTCATTGATGTCCTATGTCTTTTACTGATGTCAGAGTTTCTAGAAAAAAAAAAAACAAAACTCTATACTTGATTGATAATTTGAATAAGTTTCAAGTGGTAGATAATTGTCATTCAGAACTTAGAAATGGTAACTTCACTGATAATCTCGCTTCCTGGACCTGATTTTAAGAAATCTGATGCCTTCTGTTTGTCTTTGTAAGTAACTTGATTCTCTTTCTAGATGCTTTCTGGTAGTTTTTTCTGTCATTGTTATTCTGAAATGTCGTACTGATATGTCTTCGTATGTTTCTTTTCCTTCTGTTTTCCTGGGCCCTTTCAATTAAAAAAAAACTTAGGTTAGTTGGAGGTTGGACCTTATGGGCTGATTTCTCTAGTATTACCTGTTTATCTCCTATTTTCTATCATGTCTCCTCTCCCTTCTGGCATATGTTTTGGGTTTTAGCTTCTCTTACGTTTTTATTTATCCAGTTTTTAATGTCAGAACTTTCTTGTTTTCTGATTGCTTTGCCAGCATCTGTTTTGCATTATGTAATATGTTGTTTCTATGACCGTATTAGTTACACAGTTGACCCTTCAACAACATGAGGGTTGGGATGCCAACCCCCCCACCCCACCCTGCACAGTTAAAAATCTATGGATAACTTTTGACTTCTTAAAAACTTAACTACTAATAGTCTTCTTTTGACTGGAAGTCTTATTGAGAACAGAGTTAACACAAATTTTATATATCTAATGTGTTCTTGCAAGAAAGTGGAAAAGAAAATGTTATTAAGAAAGTCATAAGGAAGAGAAAATACATTTATAGTACTGTACTATATTTGTTGAAGAAATTCTGGACCCACACAATTCAAACCTGTGTTGTTTAAGGATCTATTGTAGTTTCTAATAAGGTGTTTTTCTTCTCCCTGTGCAATTGGCTTTGTTTCTTCCATGTATTTTCTTTTCTTTTTTTTTTTTTTTTTAAGATTTTATTTATTTTATTTGTCAGAGATCACAAGTAGGCAGAGAGAGATAGAGAGAGAGGAGGAAGCAGGCTCCCTTCTGAGCAGAGAGCCCAATGCGGGGCTCGATCCCAGGACCCTGAGATCATGACCTGAGCCGAAGGCAGAGGCTTTAACCCACTGAGCCACCCAGGCGCCCCCTATGTATTTTCTTATGGTTTGTTTGCTTTGGACTCTTTGTGATTGAAGATTTTTACAAATGGTCAGTGCTCTGTTCTGTATTCTTATTTATGGATGAGGGAGTAAAAGAAGGTAATAAATTCCCAGTGTCAATTCTGGCAGCAGGTTGGCCTCTATCTGGAAATGTCCGTGTTATTCCATCTTACCAGAGGGGAATGCTCTCATTTTCGGGTGTTATAAGCTTGGCTGCCCGCATGACAGTTTTGTAAATAGACTCTCAGCCAATCCTTTTTTATTCCTTTCCCAATCCTTCTTCCGGCCTGAAATCCTGATCTTTCCTTAATTCTCGATTGGATTTTGGCTCCAGTTGCTGTCCTTTTTCCCCCCGCCATCCAGACTTCTGTTTCCTTTGGTCTGCTAGATCATTTACCACTCTTTTAAACATGCTTAACACCTATCCTCTAGTGGCTCCATTTCCCTTGAAATACAATCTAGATCCTTACTGTGACTACAAGGATCTGAGGGATAGAGTCCCTCCTGCTTCTCCATGCCCCTCCCCCCACCACTACTCTCTTGTTGTTCCACACAGGCCAGCCTTGTACTCTCCCCAGGGCCTTTACCCTCAGTCTTCTCTGGCTGTTCATGTGACTGGTTCTTCTTCAGCCGGGTTTCATATCAACCGCCCAGTCCACCTAGGGCGACTCATCCAGTTACTCTTTATCTTACTGACCCTTGGTTTTCTGAGCACTCAGCCCTTTCTGAAATGAGCTGTTTATGTGGTTTTGCTCCCATCAGTTTGGGCTCCATGAATACAGGGACCCTGTTTGGCTAATTCACTGCCCTGTCCTTGGATTTTAGAGTAGTGCCTGGCATGTAGTAGGTCCTCATAGTTGAAGGAAGAACGAAGAAAGATTGCTCAGTACAAATTACTTCAATACCCATTACAAATTACAAATAAGTCTTAAGTGTGGTACAAACCAAGTTTGTCTCAAGATGGATGAATTTTATATTACTCAGTACACCTGTGATCAGATGCTGTGGCGGTGCTCAGGGGTACCCAGAAATTAACAAGTGTAATTCATGTTCTTGAGGACCTTATACTCCAGGAAGGAAGGTACGTATATGGGAGCTTCAGTACAACCTAGGCTTCTGAGCTCCAGTTTCACATACACGACTCTGCTCCTTTTTCTTGTTTCACAGAGAAGCTCAGAATCTTTACCTAAAACAACTGCTTGTTTTTAGGTTATGCGTGAAATCTTGGGCATTGTTTTACCTTCTTATTCATTCCCAGTTATTGGGCCATATATCATATACCCGTTCATCCCCCAAATATTTGAGCATCTCTTACAAGCTTGGTTCTAAGAAAAGCCTACTAATGTAGGTATACTGTATTTTATGAGAAATTCATCAAGTTAGGTGTGTGTATTCATTCCCTGGTAATTACCTTCCTTTTTTTAAATGGAATTCCCATCATTTTTTTTGTTTAAATTCAGTTAATTAACGTATAGCGTATTATTAGTTTTAGAGGTAGAGTTCAGTGATTCATCACTCTCGTATAATGCCCAGTGTCATTACATCATGTGCCCTCCCTAATGTCCATCACCCAGTTACCCTATCCCCCCATCCCCCTCCAGCAACCCTCAGTTTGTTTTCTGTGATTAAGAGTCTCTTATGGTTTGTCTGCCTCTCTGATTTTGTCTTATTTTATTTTTTCCTCCCTTCCTCTATGATCCTCTTTTGTTCCTTAAATTCCGCCTATGAGTGAGATCATATGACAGTTGTCTTTCTGATTGACTTATTTCACTTAGCATAATACCCTCTAGTTCTATCCACGTTATTGCAAATGGCAAGATTTCACTTTTTTGATTGCTGAGTAGTATTCCATTGTGTCCGTACATGTGTGTATATATGTATATGTATGTATATATCTATCACATCTTCTTTACCCATTTATCTGTCCATGGGCCTCTGGACTCTTTGTAGTTTGGCTGTTGTAGACATTGCTGCTGTGTATCTTTGGGGTAAATACCCCATAGTGCAATTGCTGGATCGTAGGGTAGCTCTATTTTCAACTTTCTGAGGAACCTCTATAGCTTGCATTCCCGCCAACAGCCTGGAGGGCTCTCCTTTCTCTGCATCTTTGCCAACATCTTTTGTTTCCTGTCTTGTTAATTACAGCCATTCTAACTGGTGTGAGGTAGTATCTCATTGTGGTTTTATGAGGGATGTTGAGCACTATTTCATGTGCGTGTTGGCCATTTGGGTGTCTTTTTGGAGAAATGTCTGTTCCTGTCTTCTGCCAAATTCTTGATTGGATTATTTGTTCTTTGGGTGTTTGATAAATTCTTTATAGATTTTGGATACTAGCCCTTTATCTGATAAGACATTTGCAGATATCTTCTCCCATTCTGTTGATTGTCTTTGGTTTTGTTAATTGTTTCCTTTGCTGTGCAAAAGGTTTTTTATATTGATTAAGTCCTGTAGTTCATTTTTGCCTTTGTTTCCCTTGGCTTTGCAGACCTGTCTAGCAGGAAGTTGGTGTCCAAAGTCACACAGGTTGCTGCCTGTGTTCTCCTCTAGGATTTTGATGGGTTCCTATCTCTCACATTTGTGTCTTTCAACCATCTTGAGTCTCTTTTTGTGTATGGTGTAAAGAAATGACCCAGTTTCGCTCTTCCTGCATGTGGCTGTCCAATTTTACCAACATCATTTGTTGAAGAGACGGTTTCTTTCCCATTGGATACTCTTTCCTGCTTTGTCGAAGGTGAGTTGACCGTAGAGTTGAGGGTCCATTTCTGGGTTCTCTATTCTGTTCCATTGATCTGTGTGTCTGTTTTTGTGCCATTTACCTTGCTGTCTTGATGATGACAACTTTGTAATAGAGCTTGAAGTCTAGAATTGTGATTCCACTGGCTTTTTCTTTTCAACATTCCTTTGGCTATTTGGGGTCCTTTCTGGTTCCATATAAATTTAAGGATTATTTGTTCCAGCTCTGTGAAAAAAGTTGATAGTATTTTGATAGGGATTGCATTAATGTGTAGATTGTTCTAGGTAGCATAGATATTTTAACAATGTTCTTCCAATCTATGAGCATGAAATGTTTTTCTACTTCTTTGTCTTCCTCATTTTCTTTCGTGAGTGCTCTATAGTTTTCTGAGTACAGATCCTTTGCCTCTTTGGCTAGGTTTATTCATTGGTATCTTATGGTTTTGGGTGCAATTGTAAATGGGATCAACTCTTAAATTTTTCTTCTTTCTCCTTTGTGTATATAAATGCAGCTAATTTCTATGCATTGATTATGTATCCTGACACTTTGCTGAATTCCTGTATGAGTTCTAACAATTTTGGGGTGGAGTCTTTTGACTCCATTTGGATTTTCCAGGTAGAGTATCCTGTCATCTGTTTGACTTCTTTGCCTATTCGGATGCCTTTTCTTTCTTTTTGTTGTCGAATTGCTGAGGCTAGGACTTCCAGTACTATGTTGAACAACAGTGCTGAAAGTGGGTCTCCCTGTTGTGTTCCTGACCTTAGAAGAAAGCTCTCAGTTTTTCCCCATTGAGAATGATATTCGCTGTGAACTTTTTGTTCACAAACAGTTTTTGTTTTTGTTGTTCTTGTTTTTGTTTTTGAACTTATGGCTTTTAGGATACAATTACCTTTATTTTAAACAGAAACAAACTTTCTTTGCCCATGGCTTCAGGAGCAATCATCAAGTACTGATTTCATCTCAGTGGGATAATAACTATATTTGGTCTTTGTCCCTGGTCTCTGGCAGAAAGTTCCCCAACCCTTAGAATTTACTGAGTGAGGGGCACCTGGGTGGCTCAGTGGGTTAAGCCTCTGCCTTCAGCTCGGGTCGTGATCCCAGGGTCGTGGGATCGAGCCCCACATGGGGCTCTCTGCTCACCAGGGAGCCTGCTTCCCTCTCTCTCTCTGTCTGCCTCTCTGCCTACTTGTGATCTCTGTCAAATAAATAAAATCTTTAAAAAAAAAAAAAAAAAGAATTTACTGAGTGATGGTAGCATCTTCTGTTATTTATAACAAGCCTCTTCTGACCATGCCTGGATTTCTGCTCAGGCTGTGGCTCAGGGTGGGGCCCCTAGGTGGT
Source organism: Mustela nivalis (assembly GCF_964662115.1). Taxonomy (NCBI): domain Eukaryota; kingdom Metazoa; phylum Chordata; class Mammalia; order Carnivora; family Mustelidae; genus Mustela; species Mustela nivalis. The sequence continues at coordinate 142,584,610 of NC_139024.1, forward strand.
TTGAGGACAGGGGCTAGTCACTAAAAAGACTAAACGGGATTAAAGAATGAGAAGTTCAGCTCCATCCCCTGACCTCCAGGGAGGGAGAGGGTCTGGAGATGGGGTTATAAACACTCTTGAAGAAGGAGTATAATAAACGTACCTAAAGCCACATTCTTGATCTAGGAGCCTTCTCCATCTCCATAAATGGCAACTTTGTCACGGCCATTCCAGTTGTCTTTGAGGCTTCCCTGACCTCTCTGTAAGACCTAAGCCTCCCATATATCTACCCCCTTTCCCCTTACAATGCTCTATTTTTGCCTAGAATTCCAACTTAAGGGGCAAATACGTTTCAGTGAGATTGGTATTTGGAACATAGTAAGTGCTGCGTGAGTATTCAGATGAATGAATTTTTGGTCCTTGAAGAATTGGCTAGGATGAGGTTATAGATGGAGGCAGGAAGCACATGGATTGTAGCATTTTATACGCATCTCCTGCAGAATTTATGCTTTCTGATAGGCAGTGGGGAGCTAAGAGTTTTTATCAGGAACTTAGAATTTTGTACGCTCACCTTCATACAGTGTGAGGAGCGGGAGGCTAGAAGTAAGGAAACCAGATAGGTTGGTCTTAAGGTTGATCAGAGTTAAATAAAGGAGGTAACTGTGTTGGGGCTGGGAGCAGTGTTGGTCAGACTGTCGCCTGGCCCAGCAATGCCTGCCATTTCTGTCTGCTCTGCCTGCCCCTGTGTCTACAAAGCATAGGATATTGAAGTCTTTAAATCACAGGAGAGTATCCATGGGGGCCTACATGAGAGAGAAGTAGTTGTCTTGGTGTGTAGATTCCCCTTCCTCCAGGGGTTGGCTTGGCTGTGCTCCCTAGTTCAACGTGGCTTAACAGACTGTGGACAGACTGAGATTTGCAGGCCTTGTTGAGTGCCCGGTTCAGGGTTCCTGCTGTGCCAAACAGGGTCAGGGAGTTAGTGACCAGAGCCGCACTCTGGCTGATCTAGCTTTACAGACTGCCAGCACTGCCACTTACTAGCTGTGTGACTTGAGCAGCACGCATAACCTCTTAATTTCAGCCCGCAGACAAATGCAAATAATAGAATCTGGGAATACTGAAGATTGATCTATTTCTGCTTATGTAGCTCCCATTCAGGTACAAGTGAAGAAATAGGAATTAACTGGTGTGTGGAAAATAGTTTTTCAAAGATTAAATCGGGTGTTAGAAATAGAAACTGTCCTTCATTCAATATGGATGATATACATTTCAAAGATAACGAGAGAATAAGGTAAAACGTGTCCATCACAGAAAAGTGTGGAGAGAAAGTACAAATTTGATAAGTTTAAGCAAGTATACGCAGTGGTGTGGCCAGCACCACAGTCGAGATAACAGAACATTTTGAGCACTCTGGAAGATTCCCTCATGTCCTTTTGTAGTCCGACCTCAAGCTCCTTGGAACAGTTGCCCTGCTTTCCATAACCATAATTTTGCCTTTTCTAGAATTTAATGTAAATGGAATCATGCAGCAAGTCTTTTGTGTTTGAGTTCTTTCACTTAGCATAAGGCTCTTGAAAGCCATCTGTATTGTTGTATATATCAGTGATTCATTTTTTTAAATTGATGGTTAATATCCCATTGGATGGGTATACACAGTTTGTTAATCCAGTTGCTTACTGGTGGATGTTAGGGTTTTCAGTTTGGGGCTGTTACAAGTATTACTGCTATTGTTAGCATTCATTTACAAGTCTTGGTGGGGATATATGTTCTCGTTTCTCTTGGGTAAATTTATAAGAAATTGCCAACTGTTTTCCATTGCCAACGGCCATGTTGTCAAGTGTCTGTTTAAATTCTTTGCCCGCTTAAGAAATTGCATTGGTCTTTTTTTTTTTTTTAATTTTTTATTTTTTATAAACATGCATTGTCTTTTTATTATCAAGTTGTAACAATTCTTACTTATTTTGGGTGCAGTCTTCTATCAGATACATGTTTTGTAGATACTTTTCTTTGAAGTAATTTTTTGTGTTTGGTATAGGTTAAGGATCAGGGTTCTTTTTACATAAGGGTGTTTTAGCATCAGTTATTGAAAAGGCAGTTGTTGGAAATCACTTGATCATCTCTATATGGGTTTATTTCTGGACTCTTCTTTTCCACTGACATATATGTATCTTTATGCCAATTGTGTAGGTTATGCAGTGTTATTGTTTTCAAAATGTTTACTGTTTTAGATCCTTTGCATTTCCTTATGAGCTTTAGAATCAGCTTGTTAAAATAGATCTATTCAAGTTGGAGAGAATAGACATGTTAATCTTACAATCCATGGCCATATTGTATCTCTTTATTTTTATTTTTATTTATTTATTTTCTTAGGACTATAATTTTTCTCAGCAACATTTTATGTATTTCAGTATATAATACAGTTCTTGCACTAATTTTGTCAAATTTAACTGCAAAGTTTTCATAGTTTTTTTTTTTTTTTCCCTAAGATTTTATTTATTTGTCAGAGAGAGAGTGCGAGCGAAAGTGAGCACAGGCAGACAGAGTGGAAGGCAGAGTCAGGGAGAAGCAGGCTCCCTGTGGAGCAAGGAGCCCGATGTGGGACTGGATCCCAGGACGCTGGGATCATGACCTGAGCCGAAGGCAGCTGCTTAACCAACTGAGCCACCCAGGCGTCCCAAAGTTTTCATAGTTTTGATGCTGTTGTACATGGTACTCATTTAATGTTTGCTGTAAATATATAGAAATACAAATGACTTTTGTATATTGGCAGTATATTCTACAAAACTGCAAAATTCACTTATAACCTTTATTTTTTTGTAAATTCCATAGAATTTTCTACCCAGAGGTTTATTATACCAACTGCAAATGAAGATTGTTTTACCTATTCCTTTCAGTGTTTATGTCTTTTAGTTTTTGCCTCATTGAAAGAAATGGGTGAGAGCAGATCTTTCTCCTTGATCTTTTGTAGAGAAACAGTCTCTCACTGTTCAGTTTAATGTTAGCTGTAGTTTGTAGATATTCTTTATCAGGTCAGAAAAGGAAACTTTCCTTCTTACTTTGAAATTTTTTTAAAAATTAGCAGTGGGTGTTGGATTTCTTTTCACATGTTTTTTCTGCATTGAGATGATCATGGCATTTTTCTCTAAGTCTGTTTGTATGGTGTATTACATTAAATTTTGAATGTTAAAACATTCCTTAGATAAGCCCTTTTTATATATTGATGGGTTATGCTTTTCATATATTGCAGTATTTGATTTACTAAAAATGTAAGGTTTTCCCATTTACATTCATGAGGAATATTAGGAGCTTTCTTAAATGCCTTTATCTGGTTTTGTCACAAAGGTCATGTAAGACCTAATCAGTAAGTTGGGAAGTGTTCCTCTTTTAATTCTTGGAAGAGTTTGCTCAGAATTAGGATGTTAGTTTTCTGTTGCTGCATAACAAATTACCACAAACTTCACAGTTTATGACAACATATAATTATTAGCTCAGTTTCTGCAGGTTCAGAGTCTGGATATGGCTTAAGCTGGGTCCCCTGTTCTCCATCTCACGGGTGCATTCAGTGCCTGTCTCTTAGGACTGCTGACAGAATTCAGTTCCTTGTGACTGACTGTAGCACTTAGAGTGGCTTGCTTTAAGTCAACAGGAGAATCTCTGTGATACCAAGGAAGGTCTCAGTCTCTCTTTTAAAGATTTATGCTTAATTAAGTTGGGTCTACCTACTGTAATTTCTCTTTTCAGTAACTCAGAATCAACTGATGGAGACCTTAATTGTGTCTGCAAAATCCTTCTACGTTTATCACATAACCTGCCCCATCACCCTTGCTGTATTCTATTGGAAAAGGTCACACAAGAGGTACACATGGCTTGATTCATTGAGGTTACTAAGCTAAATCTGCCACAGTGTGTATGATTTCTTTCTTAAGTGTTTGGTAGAATTAATCTGGGCCAGGACTTTTCTTTTGGGGAAATTATTAAGTACACATTGAATTTCTTTGCTAGGTACTGAGCTGTTCTAGTTATCTGTTTCTTTTGTGAGTTTTCATAGTTTGTGCTTTTCAAGCATTCTAATCTGAATTGTGTAATTTTTAAAAATAAAGTTTGTAATATTGTCATTACCCTTTTAATATCTGTGGGATCTACGGTGATGTCTTCCTTTTCATTCCTTATTTGTATCCTTTTTTTTTCCCCCCACATGATCAGTTTGGCTAGAGGTGTATACATTTTACTGATCATTTTGAAGAATTAACTTTGATTTGTGTTTTCCCCCCTTTATTATTCATCCATATTCTGTGTAATTGCTTTGCGCTTTTCTCTTTATTTTCTTCTACTTATTCTGAGTTTAATTTGTACTTCTCTAGTTTCTCATGGTAGAAGCTTAGGATATTGATTTTAGGCCTTTTTTTTTTTAATAGTTAATAAATCTCTTTGTGGGTATTGCTTTTATTTTATGTTTTTTAACCCAAAACATTTTTATTTTAGTCTTCAAAGAACAAACTGTTCTTCTTTTTCCAAGATAATAGTGGTTAATTTACAAAAGTGGGCATTTACAAATGCATCTTCAAAATATTTCCCTTTAACGTGAAACTTTATAGAATCCAAACATTAAAAGGTTAAAAAATTTTTTTCTGTTTTGTTATTATAGGACAAAACAGAGAAAGTCCAGGAAATCCATTCATACTTCAGAACCTTCTCTAGGAACTAGCATTGTTGTATTATTTCCATTTAGCAGAATTTCATCTAATTTAGTGATCCTTCTTCCTTCTGGTGTGATTTCACTCAGTGACATCCTCCAGTACCATATTGACAAAGTCCTCAAATCCCAAGAGTGCCAACCATTTTTTTGTCACTTTACATCACAGTGAATTCTTCATCCTATACTTTTGTCCACAAGCTTTAGAGGCAGCAGTTGCAATGGGTTAGTGGTAGGGTTAGCTGCCATGGCTATGCCAGAAGTCACGGGTATTGCTTTTGATCTAAAAAAAAAATTTTCCTGGGGGTCAGGGAGAGGAGTCCTGGGTGGGGGGATGGGCTACGTAGGCGATGGGCATTAAGGAGGACATTTGTTGTGATGAGCACCAGGTGTTGTATGTAAGTGATGAATCGCTAAATTCTATTCCTGAAATCAATACTACTACACTATATTTTGACTAACCTGAATTTAAATTAAAAAAAAAATTCCATTCAAACTATTTTTATGTTTCACTTGTGATTTCTCTTTGGAATGGATTATTTAGGAGTATGTTGTTTAAACTTTGAATATTTGAATTTTTTCCCCAATACTATTTTGTCATCAATTTCTAGTTTAATTTTGTTATGGTCAGAAAATATATTTTGATTAAAAAATAAGAAGGTTTACCCTTAAAGTTAATGAGACTGATTAATGTTATATTTTGGTAAATGTTCTATGTACACTTGAAAAGAATGATTCTTCTATAGTTATTGAATAGAATGTATTGTATATGTCAGATCAACTTGGTTGATAAGGCTGCTCGGTGTCTTAAAGCAGTTCTCTCCATTTATAACTATATTATGTAGCAGGCATCTTCAGGCTCTGAAATGGGTTAATTGGTGAAAGTCATTATACCCTTAAGTTCATGGGTAGTTTTGTCTGCGTGTTGGGGGGCTGAGACCATGGAGATTGGTTGATTTGAGTGTCTCCTCTGTACCAGGTACTGTTGAAGACATAGGGAACAAAGTGGAAGACATTGATCAACCATACATTTCCTTGTCTTCAGAAACTTATGTTTGGGGGGGAATGGGAGACAGTTATTAATGCAGTGAAGGGTGGAAGTGAGTGTGGAGTGCTAAAGCAGTCACCCAAGATGACAACATTATACTGAAGAGAGTGCAGTAGAAAGGTATAGAAGTTATGTACAAATGACGTTCAAAATTCTTAATAATGGTGGTAGTAGCCTTGTGTCTCTAGTGAGCCCGTGAGAGGAAGGGACTGGAACCTAAGGAGACAGTGACAATGGGTAACGTTTGATAGGTGTTTCTTAACGTGCCATGCATTCTCTTCACTGTTACCCTTTGAGAGTGAGTACTATTATCTCCATTTAACGCAGGAGGAAACTGAGGCACATGGAGGTTAACTGGCTCAAGTTGCGGTTAAGTTGCTGAGTTGGGATTCTTGGCCAAGCAGTGTGGCTCCAGCCTGCATGTGAGCTGTCAGGCGTTATACTGATAATCCAGTCGACAGATAGTAAGGATTTGGTGTAGGCTCGAGAATGGCATTGGGAATGTAGAGAAGGAAAACAGATGGCAGAGGGCTTATTGAGGTAGAATCTTAAGCACTAAGGGAGAAGAGGGGTCAGTGTGCTGAAAAGGAACTGTTTCTCACCAGAGAAATGGGGAGAGAATGTAATACCCATAACAGAAATCTGAAAATCGAAGAAGGAGCTGCAGGATATATATATACTTTGTAAAGTTGTCTTCAAGCCAGCCAAGCCAATTCCTGTCTGGGGTTCAAGAAAGGTGGGAGGTATGGAGGGAAAATGTGGTTAGCATTTGTCATAGAGGTAACATGTTGATCTGTGGGTGCGTCGTGGTCACCAAAGAGAGAAGAAAATAGAGAAGAGGTTGTAAAAGGCAACTTAAAAAATGTCCTGTGTGTTGGATCGGAGAGTTTTGGATGTGGAGGTGTTACAGTTCAGCGTGTTGATTCGGTAATGGTATCTCCAGGGGCTCATCATCCCCTGTTGCCCAGTGTGTCATTACGAAAGGGGCGTGTGCAGTAGAGGGTATGATATGGTGGCACGAGGAGCATGGCTCTATTTTTACTTCGCCTTGTCTGTGGCCTTGGATAAATTATCCTGGAAGTGAGCCTTAGCTGCCTTCAGAGAAAAATAAAAATCAGAGGACTGAAAATGGAAAAGAGCTTTGTGCAACTTGAGATTGGTATTGAGGCAGTTAGTTAACCACTTAGGTGCCGTTGTGAACGTGGGATTATGTAACTCCATTGGAATGATGCCCCAAAGACAGACATTTGTGATTATACTGTAGGTGGGCTTTTGACCCAAGAAGATCCTGGGGAGTGAAATAAAATTCTCAGTCTACTTAGTGTTTTGGGCTTTAGCCATACTTCCACCATGAAGATCTGAGAAATTAGAGAACACTTAAATTTTGTTGCTCTCTTGCCTAGTTGGCCTTCTTCAATGGCTGAGTCACTTTGAGCCTTTATTTTCTTATCTAGAAATTGGTGATAATGATTCCCGTCTCATTAATTCAGAGGGCAGTTGGGAGGATTACAGGACTGTTGAATAGAAAAGCACTTTGTAAACTGAGAGCTCTATAATTACAGCTGTCCCTTGGGTTTGGGTTGTGTCGATGGTGTTGGTTCATCTCTCGGGTTCATCTTGCTATCACTACCCTTCCACTGCCAGCACCTTTATCTTGCAGAGAAAAACAATGTACAGTGTGTTTCATGAAACTCATCCTTTGAACCAGTGCTTCGTTATTGGCACACACAACTGAATGCTCCTTAGCTTATCCCAGAATATACACCCTCTGTTGCCAGCCAGTGTTTCTGACATACAGTGCTTATCACTGTGAGACTGGGGCAAGGCACTCACTTGCCTTTTAAACTGTGGAGAACTGCAGGGCTGCTTTCATCAGTCAGTATAAATTTCTGATTCTGTATACATATAATTGTGGACAGTTCTTCTCTCCCCACTTCTCCCACTTCCTCCTTCCCATTCTTTCTTACTAAATCCCAGGACGGGGTACAAAACATACATCCCGTACAGGAATGTCAGGTAAGCCCTTTCTGGTGTCTTTGTATCTGGTCTCAGTGGGAGGAACTGTATGAGCTCTACTTCCCAACAGTTCCTGTCGGCTGTAGGCATGCAGGGCACAGGGGTAAGACCTTTTCAGTAAAAGGTAGCTTTTTTAGTGATTATTATTCTTTTCATTCCACTGCCCCACAAAGATACATACACATACCTGGTAGAAGTTGGTCACTCAGGGCCAGAGTCCAAATTGAGCTGGTGTAGTTACATGGGAAGTCAGAGTTGTACTCCTCAAAGCTTTCTAGCAGACTATGTTGAGTAGCCAGTTGGAGTGATTTTGTTGTAAATGGCTGTCAAATGGTAATCACATATCTTTAGGGTCATTCCATTGGATAATAAATACTTTTGAACTGGCCTTACATTTATTTGTGTTCTTTTCCCTAAAAGAGAGACTGTGACTCCCAGCCTCCTCTGGTCTCACCTCACCCGCACCGGAAGTAGTTCTTAGTTCAGGAGGTTGAGGACCTCTTGCAGCGTGGACATTCGGTAAAGGTTACACTGTGTTGTGGTTTTGAAGGAATCAAGGCAAGAAGATGGAAGAGTTTATCCAAAAGAAGAATTGCCTGCCTAGCTCAGGGATGTTTTGTTTTCGAGTGACTCATTCGTGGGGACCATCCTCCAGGACTGTTGCTAAAAAAAAAAGTAGAGGAGACTGCTTTCCTGGATTCTTTCTGTAGACTCTCCTGTCCACTCCCCTACAGTCTCTAAGATCGCATTCCAGCTCTCTGGCATAAGCCCCGCAGCCATGCTCGTGATCCCTAATACAGGTGATGTACCCTGACGCTGGGCCTGGGTCTGACACTAGACCCAAGTTGGGATGGAAGTCCCGGTTTGGGGTTTTTTTTTTTTTTGAGATTATGAACTGAAAAGTCTTTCGTAGAACAGGGAAGAAGCAGCTATGTGCAGGGGAAGCAGGAGAAGAAAGTGAAGCAAATGTGTAGAGAGAAACAGATACTGCTGTGAGAATGACATTGGTGCACAACAGCCTTCTCCTAGTTGTAGCAACCTGTAGTTGTTCCCCATGTAGTCTGTAAAGCTGACTCTCCTGTAAGCAAACAATAAATTCCCTCGCTTTGGTGAAGATAAGTCAAGGTTTCTGTTACCGTGTATATGACTTTCTACTTTGTTTTTATCTTAAGACCAGTATAACTTAACTATAGATGAATAGAGCAGCTACCAGAAGTATGTGAATGGACAGTTTCGTTAAACTGAATGACAATTTGACCATTCAATGATAAGTGCAAAGCATTTCCTTTCAGTACTTGTCCCAGAGTTAAAAAAAAATGTATTATCATCGTAGTAACTGTCTTACTAGCAGCTTTATCTGGCGCTGTTGTGGTTTCCTTGGGTATATACCCATTGGGTTTTTAATAATGGTTCTTTTTCTAAAATAAATGAGCATATGTGTAACTTTTTTTTTTTTTAAATCAAACTGCCTGGAGTGTTTAGAATCATCCTTTGTTCAGACTAATAATGCTCTTTGTAGAAGCAGGAGATCTTACTAATGTGGGTACTGTGATATGGGAACTCCCTTTTCCCACTTCCTTCTGCCATCTGTCTCGGAAAAATTACAGCTCTGTTAGAACTTAAGTCATTTTACTTGGAGAGCAACTTGTTGACCTTCCCTCCGTTTAGTAAATACCATGGCAGTTCTTATCAACACTGCAGTTTGTCTTTTAGCTTTGCATCCCGCCCTGTCATTATAATAAGTCCATAACAAACAAGCCCGGTGAATATTTGTTCTTTTTGGCTGCCCAGCAGATGAACTCTGTATCTCAGTCAGGGGAATTCTCTGCTTCAGATGTTTTGTGGGAAGCAGTGTGACAGCGCACATGCTCCCCTTCCACTCCCAACCCTTGCACATCCTAATACCTGATAGATCAGAATGCAGCGCAGGGCGGGGGTGCTGGGGTGGGGGGGTGGGTGTGGGGGGTGGGGGGGTGCAGAGATTAGCATGCCTTTAAAGTTTTCTTATCCCAGGTTGGGGGATACAAATGAGAGGTGCGAAAAGGAATGGAAAAGGAGTGGTTTAGCAAGTGGTTTAGCACTGTGGAGGATGGGGGGAGGCAGTGTGAGTGTGGAGGTAGTAGTAGCCTGACCTGACTTAACTGCTCTGAATTCAAGCAGTGCATTGGCAACCACATTCCGAATTTTGATTTGAGATTGAATCCCTTGCATAGGTTGTTGGCAGTGATTTAAAAAAAAATTTTTTTTGTTTGTTTGTTTCATTAACCTTGAGAAAGAGAGCTTGTGATCTAGCTGAATGCTGTTGTACCATCCCAAACAGACTGCAACAGGTGTTCTTAATGAGTTCCTTACTGTGTAGATTTCAGTGCTAGGAGACTTCGCTTTCTCTTAACCATCAGCACAGGGGCACACTAGTAATTTATGATGGGACTCCAATCATGCCAGCCCTTCTCCATAGTCTCTAGTCAAAAGAGTACTTCCCTACTTTTTTTTTTTTTTTTTTGAGATTTTATTTATTTATTTGACAGACAGAGATCACAAGCAGGCAGAGAGGCAGGCACAGAGAGAGAGGAAGGGAATCAGGCTCCCCATTACGCAGAGAGCCCGATGCTGTAATGTGGGTCTCAAACCCAGGACCCTGGGATCACGACCTGAGCCAAAGGCAGAGGCATTAACCCACTGAGCCACCCAGGTGCCCCTCCCTACTTTTCTTTATGGTCATTTCACACCTTGTAGCCACAGTTGGAGTGTTTGTTCTTTATGAGGTCAAGACTATGGTCTTTGAGAGTCAAAACTCACCTGAGTTAAGGGTTTTCATTCCTGTTTGTTGAAATCAGCTGCCTTTAATAATTTAGGCCAATTAATGGCATAGCCATATTCAAAACAATGTAAGTTTATAGAGTATTCATGACTGACTTATTAGTTTCTGACTTGTTTTTCCTGATTCTTTTATTAATCAGTCATATTTGTCTATTGTGAAAAAATCTTGTAAGTATAGGGAAGTATTTGAAAACAAACAAACAAACAAAAAACCCGTGCAGGGCTTTTTATTTGAGGGGGGACACAAGTGGGCAGGGGGGCCAAGGGAGAGGGAGAAGTGGGCTCCCCGCAGAGCAGGGAGCCTGATGCTCCCTCGGGTTTGATCCGAGGACTCGGATCAGGACCTGAGCTGCAGGCAGACGCTTAACCAACTGAGCCACCCAGGCGCGCGCGTGTGTGTGTGTGTGTGTATGTGTGTGTGTGTGTCGTGTGTGTCCCCCCCCCCCCCCCCATGCAGGGTTTTTTAATTAATCTGCAGATTCAGTTGTAATCCCTATCAATTCTCATTTCCTTTTTTGCAGAGATCCACAGTATAATTCTAAAATTTATATGAAAATGCAAGGGACTCAGAACAGCCAAAACAGTCTTGAAAAAAACAAAGATGGTAGACTTCAACTCTCAATTTTAAAACTTTTTAAAAGATTTTATTTATTTATTTGAGAGCACAAGTAGGGTAAAGGACAGAGGGAGAGCAGACTCCCCGCTGAACAGGGAGACAATGTGGGACTCCATCCCGTGACTTCAGGATCATGACCTGCGCCAAAGGTAGATGCTTAACTGACTGAGCCACCCAGGTGCCCATGTCATTTGATTTTTGACAAAGGTGTCAAGACAGTTTATTGGAGAGAAGAGCAGTCTTTCAACAAAAGGTTTTGGAACAATTTGATATCCACATGCAGAAGAATTAATTTGAATCTTCTCTTGCTAAAATTAGCTAAAATAGACCTAAATATAAGAGCTAAAAGTAAAACTGTTAGAAGAATACATAGGTGTAAATCTTTGTGACCTTGGATTAGTCAGTGGGTCCCCTAGATACGACATGAAAAGTAGAAACAGCGAAAGAAAAAATTGATTAGATGGGTTTTATGAAAGAAAAAAAAGATATATTAGGCTTCATCATATTTAAAAACATTTATACTTCAAATAATCTTGTCAAGACAGTGAAAAAACAACCCAGAGTGGAAGGAAATATTTGGAAATCATATCTCTAATAAAGGTCTAGTATCAAAAATATATAAAGAGCTCAGGGCACCGGGGTGGCTTGGTGGGTTAAGCCTCTGCCTTCGGCTCAGGTCGTGGTCTCAGGGTCCTGGAATCGAGCCCCGCATCAGGCTCTTGCTCGGAGGGGAGCCTGCTCCCCCCACCCCCTGCCCCTGCCTGCTTCTCAGCCTACTTGTGATCTCTGTCAAATAAATAGATAAAATCTTAAAAAAAAAAAAAAAAAAAATATATATATATATATATATATATATATATATATATAAAGAGCTCCTACAACTCAATAATAAAAAGACAACCTGCTATAAAAAATGGGCAAAGCAATGGAATAATTTTTTTTTAAGATTTTATTTATTTGACAGAGAGATCACAAGTAGGCAGAGAGGCAGGCAGAAAGAGAGGGGGAAGCAGGCTCCCCGCTGGGCAGAGAGCCTGATTCAGGGCTCATCCCAGGACCCTGAGATCATGACCTGAGCTGAGGCAGAGGCTCAACCCACTGAGCCACCCAGGTGCCCCTGGGATAGATAATTCTCCAAAGAGGATATATAAGTAGACAATCAACATGTGAAAAGATGCTCACCATCTTTAGTCACGAGGGAAATGCAAATAAAAGCCACAGTGCTACACCCACTCAGATGACTGTCACCCGAAAGGTGGACAATGGAGAGAGATGGTGAGGATGAGGGAAACTGGAGCCTCGTGCAGCTCCAGACGTGGGGATGTGGAGTGGTGCAGCTGCTTTGGAAAACAGTTTAGCAATTTCTCAAGTGGTTAAGCGTCAAGTTACCACGTGATCCAGCAGTAGTTCTCCTAGGGATATACCCAAGAGAAATGAAAATCCGTCTCTTCAAAAACTTGTACACAGATGGTCATTGCAGCCAAACAGCAGAATCTGTTTTCTTTTATACCAGCCCCAAAGGAGAAGCTACCCCAATGGCCCTTCACTGCTGAATGGTTAAACCACATGTGATGTGTCTGTACAATGGGATATTTTTCCGTGATAAAAAGGAATGAAGTGATACCTGTGACATGGATGATGAACCTTGAAAGTATAGGTCAAGTGGATGGAGCCAGACCTAGAAGATGACGTGTTGTGATGGGAAATGCTCGGAATAGACAAATCCGTAGAGACAGTTCCATTACTGGTTGCCAGGGGTGGGGGAGGAGGAAATAGGGAGTGACCGCTGATGGATGTGGGGTTTCTTTTGGGGTTGATGAAAATGTTCTGGGCTTTGATCGTGATGATGCTTGTACAGCCTTGTGAATATACTCAAAACCACTGAATTGTAACCTTTGAAAGCAAATTTTCTGCTATGTGACTTGGATCTCAATTAAAAGAAAAGATAATTAACAAAATAGAAGCCATGTCCAATCCCACTGCCCAAGGACCCGCACAGCTTACTATTGCTTACTCAGTGCCAGACAGCGTGGCCCTGTAGGCCCCCTCTCATTTAATTCCCACTGTAGCTTTGTGATCTTCTTTCAGAACTGGGGCTCCTGATGCCTCCAGAGTTCTTTCTGCTAATTCGCTGTGCCCACTTTTACAAAGAGCTGTGGGTGAAAAAGAGAGCATGCTGACTTGGAATATTATGAAAATACTACTTGATGAAGTGAAGTGCATTACTCACATGGTTGACGAAAGTTCACTTATGGTGTGGTTCAGTTAGCATTCAGCGCTCAAGCTTCAGGGAAAGCAAGCCCTTGAGAAATCGCATTAAGCCCCTTAAGTTTTAGTCTTTTAATACCAAGGAGCTTGTGTTGTTCTTTTTTCTTTTTTTCTCTTCAGAGACTGCAAGAAAGAAACAAGTAGAATTAGAACATCCTTAAGTGGTCGTTCAGGGTGACCTGGTATAATACAGGGGTAGAAAAGCTGCTTGGATTTTGTCTTCGGAAAATGCTGCTCCTCAGAACATGCTATGGTCCATTGCTTTTCTATTAAACTAGAGAGTTGAAAGTAGAAGGCAACACCAGCATGGAAAACTTTGTCACAGTGGTTACTTTTGTTTGCTTTAATAGGCGCTTAACATTTCAGAGCAACTAGTCATGGCTTCAGAGGTTTTATCCTGTCTACTCATTTTATTGATTGATCCTTACTCATGTGAGTCTGAAATGTAGTGAACTTCAGACTCCTTGCAAAAACAAACAAAACATGGTCAGTAATTTTTATTTTTAAGGAGAGTTCAGACTTTTTAATGACTCTGACTTGAAAATATACTGTATTTTTAAAAATCTTGTATTTCAGGTAGTGGTGCTCTGGCTTTATTCTTTCATCATGTAATTAAAGAACATGTATTAATTTCCTTGAAAAATGTCTTATTTCTAGAAACTTATGAATAGCTTGATTCTGACAGAATTTCTCAGAGAAGTGCCTTGACCCCTGCCACATAATGGTTTCACATTGTGGTCAGATCAGACTTTCTTTTAGTAAGTATTAGCACTGAGACATAACTCTCCCAGGGAAATGCAAAGTATCTTCTTTTTTCCCCCAATAAAGTGCTCTCAGAGATTTGATTTTAATATAATAAACACTTGGACCTAGATATCGTAATGTCATCATAATTTTAATGTAGATGGAGCACGCTTGGGTTCTAAATTCCTTGAAGGCAGAAACTTTTTGCCATTCTTGTGTAATGTCAGAGTTTATTCTTGTGCCTTGTCCATGGTTTAAAAAAAAAAGTAAAAAATATATTTACAATCACATACTTGTTGATACTATCTATACTGTTTTACAATATATCCCTGACACATACACAATTAACTGGCATGTCCTCCATTGATAATATTGTGTGTAATAATTTTTCTTAATGTTTCTGTCTCTTTTTAGGTTGGTATTTCGTATGGCATCTTTTTTTATCAAAATTCAAGTTTCTGCGGGAACTGGTGGGAGATACAGGATCTCAGGAGGGAGATCATGAGCCGTCGGGCTCTGAGACGGAAGAAGACACTTCGTCGTCATCTCACAGGATCAGATCTGCTCGGCAAAGAAGGGCACCTGCTGATGAAGGCCACTGACCCTCGCTCTAGTCCTGTACCAGTGAAGGATGAAAGGCAGTGGGGAGCCTCTGTCTTTAATGACCGGGCTATACAGTTTGGTAAAAGATGGAAGAACATTTTTACTTGGATTTTAAGTCCAATTAAAAGAAAAAAAGATTTCTAATGTTAAGCCATATGAAAATAAAGGGAATTAAAACCAAATCAGACCATTGCAGATTTCATCTTAAAGGTAATCTTTTGCTTTACTAGCTTTCTACCTGCATACTTACTCTCTGGCTCCCAGTTTATTACCTTGCACTGGTGTGTTTCTGGTAAACATTACATGCTTGAAAACCGTATTTTATCGATTCTGTAATGTATGTTGTGTTTTTGTTTTTGTTTTCACATTTTACCTTGTCCGAAATTGGGATGTATCTCGTAATTACTGTGAACCAGGAGAGGGTCATGATGTGATTATCCCAGCCTGTGTGTGTGTGAACTTGCTAACAGCTTGTCCCAGCATCGTCACGGTATTGTTCGTACCAAATGTGTCAGGTTTAATTGGCATTTAAAGATGTCTTCAAAAAGATTGCACTATGATTCAGCATTGAAACGAAAAGTGATTGTGTACGCAGAAAAGCATGGAAACAGAGCCGCGGGGCGTACGTTCGGGACTAGTGAAGCAAACGTCCGGCGCTGGAGGAATGACCGCCATTCCATATTTTCTTGTAAAGCGACAACAAAATGCTTTACGGGACCCAAGAAAGGAAGATACCCACAAGTAGATGAAGCCGTACTGTGTTTTGTCAGTGGGATGCGTGCACAAGGATTGCCTGTCACGTGCCAAGCAATGCGATTGAGGGCAGGAGGAATGGCCGGAACCCTGGGGGTCGACGAAACAAAGTTCAAAGTGACAAGAGGCTGGTGCGATTGGTTCCTGCGCCGAGCAGGGTTATCTTTAAGGCATCAAACATCGTTTTGCTCCAGACTTTCTGCTGACAGGAAACAGAAGACGGGGGTGGGGCACTCTTTCAAGAAACGCGGCATCCCCAGTGCGCTCAGTGACACCAAGAGTGCTGTTCTGTAGAAGAATGTGGACGTCGATGGCTGTGGTCTGAGCAGTGATTCAGAAGAGTTGGACTCAGAATATGAGGTTACAGTTATACCCTAACCACTTACTTCACACCTTCTTTATGCACAAGATTGATGTGTTAAAAATCTGCTTAAAACCATTTCAATAAATATAAACATTCTACACACTATGAGAGCATTGTGTCAGTTTCATTGCCTGTTACTTCTTAGTGATACATATGGTGCATCTTGCAGTTGATGGGATCTTAAATAAAAAATAGTTTGTAAATTTATTTTTCCTTGTGAGGTAGCAGTTATTTATTGGGGCACTTAATCCTGCCTCTTACAATGCTGTTAAAATAGTTATCCTCTATGAGATAGTTGGTTTTTTTTTTTTGCAACATATTCAAGATTTTATAGCAGTGACTTAGCCTAAGAATGGTCTTCTACTTCAGGAGAGCAGGATTCAATTCTCTCTTTATATGGGAGGGCTTCACTCAAGGCATGTGTTGTGGAGAAGGTCCTTCTTCACAGACAATTCAGTGACGAGACCTCAGAGGTCCTGGGTACCAAGGAAAACAGAATGGGTGCAAATGCCCACTTCACTGGAAAAGAACTTGCCAGGTGTCCATGTTTGTCTTCACTAAAACTTGGACTGAAGGTTCACCAGGGAAGAGAGAGATGGATTCAACAACCCTTCCTGTTCAGTGTTACCACTCTGCTCAAGAGTGGATTGCAAAGCCAATTTCTTTTATGAATCCAAGTTCCTTTTTGTGTGTGTGTTTACCCTTTTTTCCCTTAAGAACTAGCCATCACAGGGCATTACCTCTATGTTATGATGGTGTATGATACCTCATACTCCATGCTGATGGTTTTGCCAACAGACCACTTGCACTCCTGAGGTATGCCTCTGCTGTCACTAGTCCTTTGGTCTTACACTGAAAGGGAATTTATAGAGCATGCACTTAATTTTAAACATTTGCTGGGGAAAGATCCCCAGCTGCCCAGAGTGGGGCATAATCTTTCTGTCATGTCCTTACTGGATGCATTTTTCTCTTATTCTGTGACTATAGAGATTAATAGAACAGTGACCTAAGTTTCAGGCATGCATTTTAGTGCTTCATACCACCTGGATATCAAATTTAAAATGGTCCTCAGAAAAATGAATGCCTAAAATCTTCTTGGTATAGGAGGCTATTTAATGAGATCTTTCATAGTCTAAAACTTGGAGCTGTGGATTCTGCTTTACAGGGGATACCTTGGATTTAGGTGATAATAGTGGTTGAAAAACCTTAAATAACAAGTGAACTTCTGTACTATTTCAGTATTAAGGAATGATGGTTTCTCTAACCCCACATAACCTGCAAGGGTCATCATAATACTACAGACGAATCCACGGCCGGGGTGGGGTATGTGTTGGTATTATTTATTAACATTTATGTTTCAAGGATATCTTTTTTAGTAGAATTTAAGGAAGGAAATGTCCTGTTTAACTTGTTTGGAAAATATATCCAAAAGCATGTTAATCTCTAACACCCCAACATGTTTTAATTTCTCCTCAGAGAGTCAAAAGAAAACACTGGTGCCAATATGAAAATTCTATAAACGAACTTCTTCTAAAACATGTAGTGTTCTCTTGGACTCCCTGCCCCCCCCCCCCAGTAACACTCAACATAGTACATATTCCTGTGGCCACTGAGAACGGCAAGAGGAATAGCAACACAATTATCTGTGTGGTACAGTGTTTTGTTCCTTTTCCTAGTTCAGTGCTTTTGTAACTGCTCTCAGCCAGGACTTTCCAAGTACCTTTGCAGTTTCTCAGTGAGAGACAGACTGGCCTAGGGTTAATTTTGCAGTTTGGCAGGCGAGAATTCTACCACTGAACCACCCATGCAATTTTGCAGTTTGGAAAGATGCTGAGCATTAAGAGCACATACAAGTACCCGTCTTGTCAGAATGCTCACAAACGGTGATGGCCATTATCTGTGCCATCTTTTGAGGATAAATTCTAAAATCCAGGACTTTCAGCAGTGTTGTTTCATGTTCTTAACCAATTTCCCGCATCTCTGTCTCTGAAACTTTTGTAAAAATTGCCTGTATTAAACATACTGGTTTGCATCGCTCTGATTTAAACGCCAAAAAACCCCACTAAATATTAATGTGGCACTGTTCAGTGAGGTTTTTAATATATAGGTTAAGCTAAAAATAGAATTCATCCCATGGATTTTGTAATGTTGTTTTCATGGTGGAAACATTAAATAAGTTGTTTTGGTGAATAGCTAATTCACAGATGTGCTGACCCATTTCTTTAGATGATACTAGGTTTAAAACCACTTCTAACTGTTACTTTGCGGAAAGGAGGGAATATATTTGCGGAGAGGTGGGTGAACGATATTCATGGTTTCACAAAAAGTTATTTTAAAACAAAATGTGTCAAAAGATTTGAAAGTAGTACATTTTTATTGTTAGGAGCAACCTATTTTGACATTATTTTAAGGCAACAGTGCAGTATTTTTTAAAGTCTGTCTTTCTTACGAGGTATGTTTTAATGTAACATGTAGCCTGTGTAACTTTAGATTTTTGACCAGTAAACTTCAAGTGCTTTTATATTTAAAGTCGACTTTAAAAAGGTAAGGTTATAGACTTTCAAGCAACTAATGGAATAGTATTTTGTTATGGAGTCTAGAATTAAAGCGACATGTAAGGGTGGCTTTTAAAGTATCCGCTATAGCTTTTAAAGCATAAAGAATGCCATTTTATCTTACTAAGTTACATTTTCCATTTGTTAATATGTGCTGCCTATCTTATGACTGGTGTTCGATGTTACACTCCAAGTTATTATGACCGTGTTTGATGTTACACTCCCAAGTTAATTCTGCACTTAACCATTCACCAAATACTGCTGCTGTGGTTTCTTACTGGAAACATTCTGTGCTGTGCTATGATGCATTGTCATTCAGCTGCTTGACAAATAGGTTTATAAGGAATTAGAATTGTGTGTGTTAATAGTAGCTTTATATAAAAAATGTAAATTCAGAGTTAAGCAATGTGTGTAAATGATCATTCACTGTTTTTGTTTTGGAACTGGTCAGAACTATACCTAAGCTTCTGTGGTTTGTTTGATGTTTTTAACTTTCACTTTAAACTGCACAGAATAAATTAAAATGAAAACAGAAGTTTGGTATGTGTCATTGATGACCTATAATAAGTATGTAAAGGTACCTGGGGCGTGAGGGGAGTTGAAGAGCAGTCATTTTTACCAGTGGTGCATCCTTCACCACTTTTCAAACTCTAAGGATCTATAAGAATTAAGACAGCAATAGTATTCCTGGTGCCGTGAAAATAATTGACTTGGAACCCAAAGGACATACAGCATTGGAGCGAAATTGGTTTATGTGTGGCCTTTGGTTTTCTTTTCATACTTTAGCCAACACCCTCGAGATTGTTTTGATACTCTGTTGACCTTAGTCTCACATTTTTGTTAGTATTAACTATCCGGAAGACTAAGTGACAACAATGACCAAAGGCAAGCAAAAAGATAGAGGAATGCTTTGAAAACCAGTTTGAGGTGGGAAATCATTAATTGCAGTGGCTAGGAGCCAAGTTTTTCATTTTTGTCTAGCAGTGCTTAACTGCCAAGAATATAGAGTAGGGAAGTATGGATCTTGCCGGGGTCAGGCACTGGAAGGTAGAGACCTAGGCTGTCAAAGATTGCTGAAGAGCAATCTAACGGGCAAGGCCAGTAGAGATTGCTGGAGATAGGCTGTGGAAGCTGGACTGTAAGAGAAGTCTGATCAGTAAGACACTGATAGATCGGGTGAATAGAAGAGGTAGAGATTGGAGATAAGATGAATGTGACATTTTTGTGTCATGGATAAAAGGAAGTTTGGGGTAGAGGTTAGACTTCTAGAGGTGAAGCAGTTTTCTGAGCAGAGTCATTAAAAATATATAGTCCTAGAAAAGGAATCTGAACTCATTCTAGTTTGTATGTGGACTATCAGTATGATCACTAATGCGTGATGGCTAGAGTTGGGGTGGAGAAGAGGACCAGGCACTGGGGATCAGTTCAGACACTTGGAAGACTGATCGTGAGGTCTGGGATGTTAGATGGTCCTTAAAAGGAGGAAAGGAGTTCCTGAAAAGGAAAGAAGAATGATTTTGGATGGCCGTGAGAATGCTTTCTCTTCATTCTGCCCCCCCCCCCCCCCGGATGCCTACAGGCCAGTATGTGATGGTTATGTGCAAGTGAGTACTTCAGTTACAAAAACGATGCTGCTCGTGGAGAATGTTGGGACGGGGAGGAGCGTGGAGGGAAGGAAAGCAGAAGCTTCTCTAGAAGTCTTGGAGGAGTCAGAGTTTTCCAGGTGGAGGATGAGAAGAGGATTCCAGGCAGAAGTAAAGCATGTGTGAAGTCAGAGTTATGGGAAGATGCTTTGTTTGGAGAACGGTAGATGGTTGTTTCTGGAATAGAGAGTAGTTCTAGGGCACAGTGGTTTGAAACCGGAGAAGTAGGAAAGATCTAAGTCACAAGAGACCTCGTAGGCAGTGGCAAGGGCTTCGAAGCGCGTGCATTGTGTTGGAAAACCTTGAAATATGTTGAGTTGAGCAAGAGCGTGGATTCATTTGTTTAACGTGTATTGAGTGACAACTCTTGCAGGCGCCCAGACTGAGTACATATGATCCTGAAAGCTCATGCTCACTGGATCAGGGAGGGTTGCTTCAGAGGCACAGTGGAGATGGATATACCTTAACTTTAGTCTAAGAAAATAGAATGTTATTGGGAAAGAGTGACAACCATGGGAAATGGGACAATATGAAGAATCAGCAGGACCTGAGATTGGGTTGTGAGGCCAAGTGAAGGACAAGGGATAAGTAAAGGATGATTTCAACCTTTGGGTTTAGTTTGATAATTGGTAACATTAGGGGATGCATGTGGAAGAAGCAGGTCTGTGGTCGGCACAGGGAGGAAGATGGGGGACAAGAGTCCAGTTACGGGCATATGTATTTGAGTTGGATATGCTTAGGGGCCATGGGGTGGACAGAAACACTAACCAGTTGTAAAAATGGTCAGACAGGATAGGGTTGAAAATACAGTCCGATCACCAGTATGTGAATGCATTGAAGCTGAAGGCAAAAGCAGGATCTACAGGGGGAGGAGGATCGAGTGAGAGGAGACCCAAGAGATGGCCCCTAACGAGTAGAGTACTAATATTGAAGGGGCTGGTGAAAGAAAGACCATTAGGATGGTGAGAAGGACTGGGGAGAAAATCAGGAACCTACCTGGAGGAAAGTAATGTGCTGGAAGCAAACTGAAGAGTGAGTGTTCCACTGCTACATAGACAACGATCCTGCTCCCGTCTGCCCACGGAGGAACTGTAGCAACAGGAGACTTGCAATAGTCCAGGCAGAAGACGATGTGAGTCTGTGCAGGGCTGGTGGTAGCGGGGACACATGGAAGAAATACCACGGGAATTGAGGTGACAGGGCTTGGTGGGTGAATAGACAATGGGAGGTCAAGGATAAGGATGAACCCGTGGTGGGTGGTTGGTGGAGGATGTGGGTGGAACATAGTCTGGGGACAAGTCCAGGTACGGGTAAGACCAGTGGAAATGGTCCATCTGAAGAAACATAGGATGAAGTCAGGAGAACTGAATTCCTACCCACATGCTGTTATCTTCATAGGGTGGTTACTTAACCTGTTTCCCGACCTACCAAATAGGAATGATAACATCTAGGATTATTTTAAGGAGTAGGTTAAAAAAACAAAAAACAACCTAGATAAGCATATTCCTTAGAGTAGGCAATCCATAATAGCCTTCTCTTCTCTTCTTACTCACCTTTGTAAACAGAGAAGCCTTCTTAAAGCCAGCTTGGTTTAGGAGTTGGTCAGTCCATTGAAAAAGTCCATTGAAATGCAGAGTCAAGAAAACATACCTTCATCCTACACTATCTGAGTTAAGACCAAGGCTGTTTTCTCACTGAACAGAGATCCATTCGAGTTTCAATCTTGGTTTCTTTGTAAACATTTAGTCTTACAATCCTGCAATTCCTGGTTTCGTTCTCTTCAAATTGGAACAAGAACAGAAACTTGCAAAGATTTTTACTATGTTTTCCCATTTTTTACAGTTGCCTCACTTGTCCCTAGATGGATAGGATTTTAGCATCTTGTCTTTATCAACTTTTCACAAAACATTCAACTAAGTTTACATAGAACTAACAACATTTTTTACACTCATACTGCATTGTAGTATTTAATTACAGAATTATAATATTGGAGACTACTGAAATAAGCAGGTTTGGGAACCATTTTGATCAAACAAGTCATTTGGTGAGAACAGAAGTCCAGGAGCCTGGCGCTCTTCTAGTCTTCATATCTGTATCTATTCCCACCCTTTCCTTCCTGCCTGGTCCCTTAAGAGGACAAACCCTTAGAGGACTGCCTACCTGGAATAATCCCTCTTGTGCTTTGGATCCTATTCTCCTGCCTTTGCAGCAAATTGACATTGTTAAGTTAGTTGGCCCTTGAACAATGTGTCAGGAAGTCAAAGATCTGCTTAGACCTTTGGACTCCCCCAAAACTTAATAGCCTACTGTTGACAGAAAGCCTTATCAGTAGCATGAACCGTTGATAAACATATTTCATTAATATGTTTCACGATATATACTGTGTTCTTATAATAAGCTAGAGAAAAGAAAAGCTAATCATAAGGAAGAGATCGTACATTTACAGTACGGTGCTGTTTGTATTGACAAAAATCCTTGTGGACGGGAACAGCCCATGTAGTGCAAACCCGAGACGTACAAAGGGCAAACTGTATTTCTCCTCCGTATCCAGGCTCTCCCACCTCTAAAAGTGGGCATTAAGCATATTGTATCTTGGAAGGAGGAAAGCACATTCTCCTCCCCCAGCAGCCAGCCTTCTCTGAGTAGTTGCCTCTGGGATGCCCAAGATGCAAGATCTGAAGGACCTTTTCCAGCCCTCAACTTGGCCTGACCTCCCAATAGCACCTGCTGTCCTTGCTCATCCCTTGAAACATTCTTTGGGCTTTCGGGATGCAGGTTTCAGTACTGCCTGTCTGGCCCTGCCCCCTTCATCTCATTTGCAAGCTTATCCTGCAGTTTAATGGCCTCTGGCCACCCCCTCCCCCAAGTAGTAGCCCCCTTCTCCTTACCCTGTGCTGTCCCCTCAGGCAGTCCTACTTGTCATTTCAGTTACCAGCTCTTCCACCTGTGGGACCACATTATCTCTTGAGCCAGCTGCCTCTTCAGTAGCTCCTCTGCGTGTCTTAAAACTGGTCCAGCTCCGCATCTGCAAGGTCAAATCCGCGGCTGCTTCTGAGCCTGCTGTTCTTCCAGCATCCCTGTAGAGTCGCTGAAGTCGACCCTAGGTACCCTTGATGCCCCATATTTTAGCACTTTAGTTTTGGTTTTACTTCTAAAATAGTCCCGAAACCACCTGTTTTTCTCATTTTCTTATTACCACCAGTAGGCACTGTATTGTGTACTGGTCACAAGGAGGGGTGTTTCTGCAGTTAGACTTCTCTGAGCCTCATTTTGCATCTGTAAAATGGGTGTAGTATTAATACTCCTCTCATAGGGTTTTTGTAAGGATTAAATGAGTGAATACACTCAGTGTTTAGGAACAGTACCCAGTGGGGGGCGCTGTCCTTTAAGTGTCCTACTCTCCATCTTGGCTTGGGTCTTGATCTCATGGTTGGGAGTTCAAGCCCCGTGTCGCACTCCATGCTGAGGCGTGGAGCCTCCTTTAAAAAAAAAGAAAAAGAAACAGGGCCCAGTGTATGCTGAGTAATCCCTACCGTTGTAATACATGGATCACTGCCGTAGTGGTCTTCTTAAATCCATGACAATCCTCTCAATTCTTTCCTCCCTGTATTCACCAGAATGATCTTTCTGGAACTCAAATGTGACCCTGTAGTCTCCTCACTTGTGACATGTGAATGACTTCCCATTGCTCCTAAAAAAGGGGTGAAAAGCCCTTCACACGCCCAGTGACCTGCTCCAAGGTGTCATTGACCTGCCTCATCTCACACCACGGGCCCTCACTCTCCACAGCGCTGTGGGCTGCCCCTCAGGGACACAGCACCCCTGCCCCTTCCTGCTGTCCCTGGACCCTTGCTCTGGCTCTTTGTCCTGACTTGAGCACCCGCCTCGCCTCCCCTTGTCCCCCGGTCGTCCCCCAGGCGCCTCCTCTCAGGTGGCTTTCTCAGGGAACCTTCTCTGAACACCAGCCTCCTCCTCTTTCCAGGCTGCTCATGTGTGACCTGGCCGTCTTCCTCCCCTTCAGTGGCCCCACCAAGAATGAAACATTCGCGGGTGGATGTGTGTGATTAAACACCATCATCCGCACTGTGTTGAATTAGTCAGTATTCCAATATAAGGCAGAGCCTCTATGGAAATTCCATTCTAACCGGCACGCTAGTCAATCATTTAGTTGGAATCTCAGTCTAAAATCAGAGGCCTATTTCCTGCCTTGGGCACATCTTCTGAAAACAGTTACTGGTATCTTTAAAAAACAAGGAAAGAAAGACAGACAGACAGACAGAGAGGGGAAGGAAGGAAGGAAGGAAGGAAGGAAGGAAGGAAGGAATGTATGTATGTATGTATGTTCATGAGATACTTATTTTGCAAGCCCCTAATTCTGTGTATTCTGGCTGGGTTACTTCTCTGTCCTTTATGAAAAGGTCCAAAGATCCCGCTGGAAGAGCAGCTTTTGGCCACAAGATGGCGACAGATTTCCAGCATTAGGGGAATGTTCTTTTGTATTCCTGTCAAGGGTGTGGGTGCCGTTAGACCGGGCCGTGATGGGTCTGGTAGTTACAAGGCCTCCTGCTTTGGATCACATGTATTTTACTTAATCGTCATTTCTTAAAGCAGCGAGGGTGAGCATATACATCGATCAAACCAAAACACTTTTGAGAGCGAAGAGGAGGGGGGCAAGCTGTTCATCACAGGGCCAAGACAACAGATACAAACCAGGGCCATTCTGGCCACACAGAGACATTTTCTCTCTCTATCCAAAGCCGAGGAGACAATATTTAGAGTCCCGCTGATTCCTACTGACTAGGGCTGCAAGTCCTAAGTCCACAGGAGCACTCACGCATCAAATCTGAACTTCTCTTCCCAGTGTCTGGTCCCAGAAATGAGACCGTTTCAGAAAACGAGTGATGGATGGGTGAGATTTGTTGGAGATAGTGAGGCTCTGTTATTAGCAGCATCTTTGATGTCCATCATACTTTTTTAATATATTGCCTTCCGCGAACTGCACAGCTTTGCGAGGTGTGAGGACATCAGGGAAAATATTAGCAGCACCTCGCAGGTAGGAGCAATGGAGGGTCAGAGAGGTAAGATAGCTTGGCCATGGATGTGGGAGTGCCAGCCCCGGGCTTCTGCCTTGTTGCTCAGAGAAAGGAAGCACAGCTGCGTTTTCATAAAATAAAACGAAAACCAAGCAAGCAAAACCAGATTACCTGAGGTCAGTTAGTTCAAAGGGAAATGAATCCATGTTTGAATGCAGACCCAAGGTGAAGCCCTAATTTATGGGAGCAGAGATGGCGGGATAGATTGAGAAAGTCCTGGTGTCTCCTGTCTTCTGTTTCCTCCCCACTCCTCCATTAGGACCATGGGCCGTTGTGTCCTCTAGTGCTGGCTTTCCCTCACGGCAGGTGTGGGCTCTCGAGGGTTCTAAATCTGGCTTGTCCACCAGGGAGCAGAACTTGCAAAGCGCTGGTAGGAAAAGACATTTTAGGGAAGGTGACCCAGGTACCTGTGGGGAAATGCACTTGGATTCCCAAGGATTGGAAGCAGGAACTAGCTCCCCGTTCTCACAGATCCCTGGAAGGTGGCAGATATGTCTGATGGGGGGGGGGGGGTCTGAGCTCTAAGCTCTGGCTTTGAAAACTACAGCCAGGTTTTCCACAGCCCAGATAGTGATGCTGTGTGTGGCTCTCACAGGGCCCCATGTTGAGCGTTCTCGAAGGCAGCCCTGTTGGACTGAAGGATAAAGGCTTTTGCTAACTTTTCTGGATTGCGAAGGGACCTTTGGGCTCTCGGGGAGGGAGACGTGTTTGCCAATAATGACTAATACTGAATGTCTCACCAGCCCTGGCGAACAGACTCAGACTCAAGTTCATTTGATTTAGACACGAAACAATACATATAACAAGACTTGCCCTGAGTGTTGTCATGTTAGTTCATCTCATTAACGATGACATGTAACAACAGGCTCTTAGCAGTCCTCCTCAGACCCAAAAAAGAAACACGGAAAGAACCCCAAGGCACTGTCCTCTCTTACCTTTGTTTCTAGCCCATCGGCTCTTAGCCCTGTGCTCTGGGCGGCTGCCGAAGCCCATCACCACCTGGGAGACCTTCTTGGTCCTTTAATTCCCCCTATCAAAACCACCTGTTCCATGAAGGCTTCCCTGGACCCTGTGTTCCTGGGGCTGGTCTGGTTTCCTCTAGAAGAGCCCTTCCCCTCTGTGTGCCCTGCACCACCAGTGTTTTCCACAAGGAGAATCACAGGGATGCTTGCTAAATGCAGAGTCTTGACCCTTTCTCATTTCAGTCCACTGAATCAGAATCTCGAGGAGGTTGGCACTAAGAGTCTGTATTTTTAACAGGTTTTCCCCCTGGGGATTACTATCCTTTTTTTTTTTTTTTTTTAAGAGCCCCCACCCCCGCCCGCCCAATCTCCCTGCTCTGAAGTGGGTCAAATAGTGTCCCTCCAAAACTCATGTTTGCGTGGGGCCTGCAAATGAGACCTTTTTTGGAAGTGAGATCTTTGCATATGTAAACGTGCCAAGATGAGGTCATAGGAGATGGGCCCTAGTTCAAGGACTAGTGTCCTTGTTAGAGGGGGGCTGGGAGGGGAAGGGGATGCACACACACAAAGGCACGGAGGCAACACTTCGGGAAGGTGGAGGCAGAGGCTGGGGTGATGCATCTAGAAGCCTCAAAATGCCAGGGACTGCCCGCCACCTCCAGAAGCCTCCTAGGAGAGAGGCATGGAATGCCGTATCCCTCAGAGCCCCCGAGAGAAGAATCAGGCCTGCCAGCGTCTTGCTTTCCGGACTTCCAGCCTCCAGAACCTCGAGAGAATGCATTCCTGTTTGTTAAATGAAGCCCTTTGGTGTGTGGTACTTTGTGATTGCAGCCCTAGGAAATGAGTAACACCCTCCCCTTTCCTACCTCCCATTGTCTGGACTAAACTGGCTTCGCTTCCCCTTTCCCGCTACAGGAAGTTATGCTTCCTATTCAGATGATTTTCGTGTTAGAGTGCATTCTGTGAAGCTGGGCAGTGGCCCTGTGGTTCATGTGGGGCATGTCCCTTACTGCCTGTGTCTTTGGGAGGCTGAGCTCATCCTGTACGAGTGCCCCATCCCTTCTTCTCGGGCAGCTTGGCTGCGCTAGCATTGTCATTAGGGTGGGAACTCAGGGCCCCACCGCAGGTGCCCCCCTTTCCTGCCCCAAGGAGCCCTCACTCTGGGTCAGCCCAGAGGGTAGCTGCGGGCCCCCCTTGAGATCCCCTGAGCTACCTCCGAGACATTCTTTTAATCCATCTCTTTCCTGCTTCACTCAGCCTCTGGTGGTTTACGCTGCCGGCAGCTAAAAGACCTGATTGTCGTAGGTGGACAGTTTCTTTTTTTTTAAAAACAAGGATGTGTGTTCCACAAAATCTAAAGATGCACAGTAATGTTCCCTCCTCCGCGGCAGGACCTTGGGGGCTGGTAAGTGTTCCCTCCTCCCCATCTTCCATGCCCTTGTGGTTGAGAGCATTTGTTCCGCCCTAATTTTAACTAAGGAATTGTTATTAGTCACTCATTCATCATCATTATTATTATAGCTTTTTTAAGAGTTTATGTTTCTTTCCTTATCTTGGTTTCTTGCAATCCATTCTTCTTTCTGGCTTTAATTTATTTTCACCTAAGACTTTACCTCCTTCAGAAGTTCCATTGGCAGGTACCTGGGTGGCTCAGTTGGTTAAGCGGCTGTCCTTTGGTTTCAGCTCAGATCATGATCTCAGGGTCATGAGATCGAGTCCTGCATTGGGCTCCTCACTCAGAGGGGGTTCTGCTTGGGATTCTCTATCTCCCTCTGACCCCCCCACCCCCCACCAAATGCATGCTCGCACATCCTCTCTCACCTCTCAAATAAAGAAAATCTTAAAAAAGAAAGAAAAGGAATTGCCTTGGTGAAGATCTTCTTGTGGTGCAGACTCTGTCTTGGTCTGGATACGTCTTTATCCTGCCTTCCCTCATGACATGAGCTGAGTATAGAATTTTATTTTATTTATTTATTTATTTTTAAAAGAGATTTTATTTATTTATTTGACAGAGAGAGATCGCAAGCAGGCTGAGAGGTAGGCAGAGAGAGAGGAGAAAGCAGGCTCTCCGAGGAGCAGAGAGCCTGATATGGGGCTCGATCCCAGGACCCTGGGATCATGTTCTGAGCTGAAGGCAGAGGCTTTAACCCACTGAGCCACCCAGGTGCCCCTGAGTATAGAATTTTAGATTGGAAGTATTTTTCTCAGCATTTTGAGGTTATGATTCCATTGTCTTCTGGCCTGTATTTTTGTAGAAATTAAGAAAGCTATAAATGATCATCTTTTTGTAAGCTATCTTCCCTCTTCCCCAATACACACCAGTTTCTTTGCTGTATTACAGTTCTACCGCCAAGTTTCTAGGGGTAGATGTGTTTGAGTCATGTTGCTTGGAGTTGTGGTGTTTCTTAGGTCCTTCTTATTTCTGGAAAATTCTCACTCATTGCCTTGGAATTATTTCTTCCCTATTCTCTCTATAGTCTCCCCTGGGCCTCTGAGTAGACAAATGCTGGATCCTTTGTATTTTTCAAGTCTTTATCTGTGTGCTCCATTTTGTTGGATTTCCTTATACTTCCCTTTCAGTTTGTTAATTCTATCTTCACCTGCATCTAATTGGTTAACCTTTTACTTGAGTTCCAATTAAATTTTCATTTCATTGTCTGTTTATATGCATACACAAAATTTTATTTTATATAAATGCATCATGTGAACTTGTCAAACGCACGCACACGCACGTGTGTGTCTGTGTAAAATCTTTTTCTCTCTCTTTTATGTAGCTCTTTCCCTTGGTCCTCCAATTCCTTCACCCCTACTCTATGTAACTCATGTGAATAATGCAGTGTATAGTCTCCTGTGTATTTGCCTTGGTCATATCATCTTAAACTAAGATGATATACACAAATACATATAACATATATTTACAGTTATTTTTTGTTTTAAAAAATAAAATTATACACTTGACTCTTGATATATTACTCGAAGATACCTCATGGAAATCCTTCCAAATCTACCTGTAGAATGTTAATTCATTGGTTTTAAGACTTGCTTACTATTCCAAGGTGTGGACATACTATAATTTATTGAAACACATTCCAACAATGGACTTTGATTTTGCTTGTTCTCATAAGCAGTGTTCCAATACACATAGTTGTACAAATAGCGCTATAGACTTGTGCTTTTATTTCCATGGAATGGATCAAGGGTTGGCAAACTTTCTCTGAAAAAGGCCATAGAGTAAATATTTTAGGCTTGGTGGGTCATGCAGTCTTCTCTTACCCCTGCCTTTGCCCCGAAGAAGACATAGACAATATGTAGACAAATGAGTGGCTGTGTTCTAATAAAACTTAATTTGTAAAACCTGGTAGTGGGTAAGATTTGTCCCCCAGACATAGTTTGCTGGTCCTAGGGATGGATGATCAGAAGTGAGATATAATGTATATTTTTAAAATTTATAATAGTAATTACCAGGTTACTTTCCAAAAAAGCTATAATAATTCACATGTCCCTCACCAATACCTGAAATTACCATTTTCCCTGAATCCCAAATACAAATAGATATTATGACTAATTAAAAAATGTTGCCAATCTGATGACTGTGGAGTAAATAAGTCACTATAAATTTAATTTGCATTTTCTTTAATATTACTGTTTGCCTAGTTTTTTCATATGTTTGTTGGCCATTTGAATTTTTGTCATCTGTGACAAAAATTTTTCTGAGTCTCTTTTTATTAGTTTTGTTTATTGTATCTTTTGCCATAAAGCATTTTAAAAGATTACAGAGCTAAACACATCAATCTTTATTAAGTAACTTGTGGGTTTCCAGGCCTGGTTAATAAAGTCTCTGCTATCCTTACTCTGAATGCATAGTTACCTTATTCTCTTGCAGGATTTTTATTTAATTTTTATATTTAAGTCTTCTATCGATTTTGAACTTATTTTCATATGGTATAAGATAGTGCTGTCAGCTTATATTCTTTTATACTCCTATATGGCAGATCCCTGAGGTTTTGATTCCCCTACCCAAGATGCACAAATGACCAAATTTCTTGTCTCCTTCCTGGGCCAGTGCACAAAAACTTCTAGTCCCCCTTTCATAAACGAGGCTTAGTGATTCATGCCTGAGCTTGGGTCCAGTTCCTCCACCCCCTACAGTTTGGAGGCCAAGTCTATTGCCCATGTTGGACCTTCACACTCCAGGCCCCAGGGCCTTTGTCAGGACCCTGTCCTTGGTGGCCCTCCATACTCCCATGCTGTCTCAGCTCCCTTTCACTGCTCTAGTTTTTATTTCTCTCCTTGTTCCTGGCCCCTGGTCATCTCCCATTCTGTCTTTGTAGCTGGTTTATGAAATACTGCAATTAAAAGCAAATACTCTTACATCCAACTATTCTGTGTGTTTGCAGTGAAAGGGAAGGCCTTTCTTTGTCATCTTAGTTTCTTCCTTTCCCAGAAAAGATCCCCAATCATGGATATATATTTTGAACATTGGAAGCCAAATATATAGCACCTCTGGGCTCTGCATAAAATGGGTCTAACTCTCCATCCCTCCTGAGGTTCCCTACCATGGCTGCCTTCAAGTGCTGTTTCAGCATTGC
Organism: Mustela nivalis; assembly: GCF_964662115.1. Classification (NCBI taxonomy): domain Eukaryota; kingdom Metazoa; phylum Chordata; class Mammalia; order Carnivora; family Mustelidae; genus Mustela; species Mustela nivalis. Next base: position 142,615,356 of record NC_139024.1, read on the forward strand.
TAATTCTCATCAGATGTCAGATCCTATTCCAGATATATTAGCCAACTTGCCCAAGAGGCTCATAATCTTTTGCATAGTTGCTTTTCAAACTGTTACAAAAGTATTTGGTTCAAATTCTTAAGTACTGTTGTTAAACCAATGAGTTATGCTTCTGAGTGACTAAAAGAAATGAGCTTGAGGAACCTGGGGATAGTGGCCCGCCGAAGTATGTGGTCCGGTCAAGATCTCATGTCACATTGTGTTTGGTGGAGCAGTAAAGGAGCCAGGAGTTGGAAGTGGCTTATGCTTTTTATTGTTGTTGTTTCTTTTCGTTTGCTTATTTTTTTGCTTATGTATGTGATGAGAGTGATTTCCCTGGAAAAATTTGCTTAGGCAACAGACAAGAATCAAGAAATAGCTCAGCATTTTTCTGAGCACAGATGTTTCATAACATCTCATGTGCCTTAGGGTAAGCTTAGCAGAGCTTAGATGATATGTAAATTGGATAAAATGTAAGGTATGACTATGAAGTCATGCTACTTTGGGGGGCATATTTGTGGAAATAAACTGTATTGTTTTATTACATTTTAGTAATAAGAATTTCATGCTGTTATCTGTTTCTGGAGAAGTACTTGTTTCTAAATGATTGTTCAGACACACCTAGAAATCATCCGCACACTGAAAAATGTAATTTTCAAAAAGTCTGCTTTCTTTCATTTTTCTCTTTAATTGATCTTAAAATTGATTTTTTAAATATTTTTTTTTAAATTTATTTATTTGACAGACAGAGATCACAAGTAGGCAGAGAAGCAGGCAGACAGAAAGGAGGAAGCAGGCTCCCTGCTGAGCAGAGAGCCAAATGTGGGGCTCGATCCTAGGACCCAGGATCATGACCTGAGCCGAAGGCAGAGGCTTTAACCTACTGAGCCACCCAGGTGCCCCTTAAAATTGATTTTTAATTTGTTGTCATCAACTAGGAGTGCTATTTTTGGTAACAGAGGATGAGATGATTCAGACCAACCCTCTTGCTAAAGGTAAAACTAAAATAAAGCTAGATAAAATATAAATTCAGTTTTAAAATCATCAAAGAATTAAGGTAATGAGAAATTACTGGTCAGGATCCAGGAAAAGACAGAAATCAAGAGTGTGAGTAGTATTGGAGCTACTCTTGTCTGGGGAACATTTGCAGATCTTGAAGGGGGATCTGAAATACTGAGCTACACTCTTAAAAACTTCTTGAGGCTACGGAGAAAGAGCTCTGGGTCCAGGGCTTGACAAGGCTTGGTAGCCCTGGGACATGCCCTGTACTTTGGAATCAGAACCATGAAGAGCCGCCCCCTAAAAGTAAGAGTGGACTAGAACTAAATGGGCCCCCTTATGGAGCACAGCTTCTTTTCAAGTCATTTGAAAGACCTAAAATTAGAATAGAATTAGTCTAGATTGTTAATAGTGCTCCCAAGTTATGGCATAAGCAACAGAATTTTTCTGGAGCAACAAAATCTCTCTATATCATCCTAGGCCTCATTCTTACAAATAATTTTTCAAATACAGATGTCTAGCATATAATGAAAAAATAGCACAGAAAAACTTTTTAGCCTAATAAAATTGTGTGAGTGCGTGCGTGCATGTGTGTGTGTGTAAAAGCCAGCTTCTCATATGATTGTCCAAAGTCAGACAGTTCAGGGAGGCATTTCTATCAAGTCAGGAAGAAAACAAGGATGCCCATTACCTCTACAATTATTTAACATTGCATTTGAATGTTAGTTACTTCCATTAAACAGGCAGAAACATTCTCAGACTCCTCAATTCTTAGGAGTCTGAGAATCCTCCTAAGGATTCTAAGAAAGGAGGAGACAAACCCTGTGTTAGTAATATAATTGTATATTTGGAAAAACCAAAGGAATCAATGGAAAAGTACAAGCATGCGACAATAAAATAGCATGATGTAATATGAGCACATTGGAATCATTAGCCTTCATATATAAATGATAAGCAATTTGAAGATATAATGAAAGAGAAGACCCTGTATACAGTAACAAACATCTGAACACCTAGACATCAAGCTAATAAGAAATAGGCAAAAATAATAAAATGGTAAAAGATTCCTGAGAGATAGAAAAATAGCTTTGAACAAATTGAAAAAAAATACCTATCCTTCAATAGGAAAACTTCACATCATAAAGATGTTATTTCTCCCTAAGTTGTTACAAATTTAATGTAACCTCAATAAAAATTCCCTCAGACTTTTTCCTCCAGAACTAGACAAGTCGATTATGAAGTTTATATGGAAGAATAAACAACCGAGAATAGCCAAGAAATAGTTGGAAAGAATATCTAATGCATGGCTAATCCTCTTAGAATATAGTAAAACATTTAAAAATCCTCTAAATTAAAGCATTGAGCTATTGGCTCAGGAAAAGACTTATAAAGTGAAGGATCATAATAGATTGCCCAGAAATATAATGAAGAAAAATCTAGTGTATGGCAAAAGAGGTGCTGAGTCAGAGGGGAAATTTTACTTTAAATACTGTTGGAGCAAATAGATAACTGCGAGAAACAAACAAACAAACAAACAAACAAACAAAAAGGATCTTTTTCTCATAAGATAGTCCAGGATAAATTACAAATATGTTAGAGATCTAAATGAAAACAAAACAAAGGCAGGAAAAAACAAAACAAAACACAAATACTAGAAGAAAACTATGGGTGCATTTTATTTTATAAACTGAAATTTTCTAACTGAATTAAAAAAAGATTCAATAAAAAGTTATTTGACAACATTGCAAACCAAACAAAATAAGTCAAGGCACAAGATAATTACAAGTTGAGGAAAATTTTGTGACTTATATCACAAAGTACTGATATGCTTAATGCAATAAGAATTTCCTAAAAATCGAGAAAAAAAAAAAGATATGAAACCTGACTTAAAAAATAAGCAAAAATATTAATAGACTTCACAGAAAAGGTACACTAATGGCCCTCATTTGCAATAAGAGAACTGCATCCGAAAACTACACTGCTGTGTATCAGGAACAACAATGTAAGTTTTGGCAAGGCTATGTGAAAACAGGTGCTTTCACACAGTGTAGGTGGGGGCCACAAAATGGTACAGTGTCTATGAAGTGAAATTGGAAGTGTCTAACAAAATTTCATATGCATTTCTCAAATATTTAACTGCAAATATATGAAGATAGATATAGAAGGCTATTCACTGTGACCTTATGTGTTAACAGCAAAAGGCTGGAACAACCCAAATGTTTCTCAGCAGAGAACTGGTCAAAGAAGCTATAGCATATCTACGAAGTGAAGTACTAACCAGTTGTCAAAGGAAACCAAGAAGTAACTCCCATTTCCAGATATGATGGCATAAGTGGTGAAAAACTGCTGATTTCCACTGAGATACAACTGGAATTGATCTCTTTGAAGCTTTCAGAGAGCCACCAGGACAGCCTGGAGGTGAAGGGTTGAGATATCAGAATGAGGGAACCTCACTGAAGTAAGCCCAACATTCTGCAACCTGCTTTCCTCTTCATGACATCCATGATCCTTGGCACTGAGAAAGAAGCTGAGAGCTTTGGTAGAGGGAGGCCACTAAGAGGCAGAGAAGCAGCAGAGCTCTGGACAATCTTATAGGTCTGAGGAGTTAACATTTGGAGTAGATTTCCAAATCAGCCAAGACTCAAGAAACCAAAGTTCCAGAAAAAAAAAAAAAAAAAAAAAAGGGAGGTGCAGAGAAGTGAGCCTGACATTTGATGGTGTTCTCTTTGAAGTACTTGGTGATTCTTAGTCCATAAAGTGAAAGGCTAAGAAGCCAAGAAAAGCAACTGGAACACAGAGTGGAATTTTCAGCAGTCCTAGATTGTTGTGCAGTTAAAAACTGGAAATCAGGAATTGACTAGGAGGCAGCATCTAGTAAATGTCGTAGACTTTCAGTTGAGACCCTTACGAGGTGCCACATTAGGGTAGATCAAACCTTGGTACAACTCAAACTTGACTCCTCTTAGTACCTGATGGAGTTGAAATAAACTGTCTTGCCAGACTATAGGTATTCCTCCCTGTAAGAAAATAACTTTATCTGGAGCCTCTATACTCTTTCAGGCACAGTGACTAGCATTCAGTTCAAAATTACTAAGATCCAAGAAATTGGGCCAAGAGAAAAACATAGTTGAAATATATCTACGGTTGTTCTAGATTATTACTGCAATAAGACACAGATTGAAAAATAGTTGTAATTACTATGATCAAGAAAATGAATGGAAAAAGGCAGACTTTTGTTAAAGAATAAGAATCTATATTTTTAATAAGCATATAGGAATTTTAACCCACTGAGCCACCCAGATGCCCCTCTAGGAATTTTAGAGCTGAAAAATATAGTGATCAAAATTAGAACTCAATAAATGGGGTTTGACAGCATATGGGACACAGCTGAAGAGAGAATGGCTGAGCTGGAGATAGGGAGGTAGAAAAATTTTGACTAAAATAATAAAAAGGATGGAAAATACAGAAAAGAGAATAAGAGACATGATCTATCATATGAAATAGCCTAACATATGTAATTGGCATTCCAGAAGGGAGGAAGAGAATGTGGCAGAGGCAATATTTGAAAAGATAATAACCAAGAGTCCTAGAATCAAAATTACTAAAAGCCCTAAGCAGAATAAAGACAAAGAAACTATGCATGACATAAGGTAATCAAATTGTTAAAAATCAAAGACAAGGAGAAATGATAAAAGCAGATAGAAGAAAAGAGAAGATGCTTTCCTTTCAAAGAACCACCAAGACTGATAGGTAACATCTCAATAGAAATTATGGGAGCCAAATGATCAAATGATGTCTTTAAAAGCCTAAAAGGAAATAACAGCCAGTCTAGTATTCTATACCTCATGAAAATAACCTAAAGTGAAGGCAAAATAAAGGTATTTCTAGGAAAACAAAAGCTGAGGGTATATATTACATAGGTCATCAGTAGATTTATATTAGAAGTATTAAATGGAGTTTTCATGTTCTGCATCACAATTGTGGTGGTGCATACAAATCTACATATGGATTAAGATTCATAGAACTGTACATCAAAAAGTCAATAATTATTTATTTATTTATTTATTTATTTGACACAGAGAGAGTACAAACAGAGGAAAGTGCAGGCAGAGGGAGAGGAAGAAGCAGGCTCCCACTGAGCAGAGAGCCCAATGTGGGACTCGATCCCAGGACCCTGGGACCATGACCCCAGGTGAAGGCAGAGGCTTAACCCTCTGAGACACCCAGGCGCAATAATTATTTTTAAAAAGGAGGGCATTCAACACAAAGAAAAACATTCCCAGATGGAAATCCAGGAGTGCAGGAAGGAATGAGGAGCAATAGAAAAAAATAGATAATATAGGAAAATCTAAGTGATTATTGACTGTACGGCAATAATAGGATCACTTTTGAAATTTATGTTGAATCAGAATATATTATAGTAACACATAAGGCAGGATGGGGTAAATAGAGAAGTGTTCTAAGGAATGGAGATTTGGGGAAATGTAAATACCTTGACTCTTACAAGTCAAAGATTCATGTTGCAAACTAGAAGATAAACACAGTATGAGTAATCCAAGAAACACTTCATGTAAGAATAGTAGAAGAAACAGTTAGTTTAAGAATAGTAAAAGAATGCACAACTGAAAGGTTAGTGGAGAGATTAAAAATAGTAAGTACTACTTAACTTAAAAGAAGGGAAGAAGGGAATGAAAAAGAAACATAAAACAGATGAGCTAGACAAAAAATAATTAGTAATTATAGTATATATGAATGTGCTGAACACTCCAATTAAATGATAAAAGATTGTTATAATAGATTTAAGAACAAAACACAACTTTATGCTGGTTTGTTTGGATTTATTCCAAGAATAATGCTTTGTTGTTATTTTAAAATAATTAGTTTAATTCACTACATAAAAGGAATGGACAAAGAAGAAACACTCGTGAATTCTTTTTATGAAGCCAACATAGTTTGACAAGAATATTACAAGAAAGAAAAATTACAAGTTACTCTATCTTATGGACATGGGTGCAAAAATTCTAAACACAATAATCTAAATACCATTTACCATTCAAAGGAGAACATTTTTGGAAAATTTGATGATTCTAGAACCAGACCAGGGAAATACTAGTTGGATCTGGGATCTTATCATATCAGAAAGTGAGAAAGCAATCAAATACTAATGCAACCATATTAAAAGTTCATAGAAATTAAATTGGATATGCTCCCCTGACCAAAGATGGGAACATTATAGCTCAAAAAGCAAATAGTGGCTATGATTGATAGAAACACATCGAATATATAAAAATGCAAAATTTCAGAATAAGACAAGCATGTCCATTCTTGCCACTTCAGTATTGTATTAGAGCTCCTAGCCAGGGCAACTGGTGAGAAAAAAAGGAAAGAAGGAAGGAAGGGAGGAGGGGAGAGAAGGAGGGAGAAAGGAAGAAAAAAAGCATCCCTATTGGTGAGAAAGAAGTAAAACTCTCTATTCACTACTAAAAAAACCTGTTAGAACTAATAAGCAAATTCAAGATCATTATAAAAAATGCATTTTTATACATAGTAATAAATAGTATGAAAATGAAATTAAGAAAATAATTTCCTTTACATTGGTAGCAAAAAGAATAAAATACTTAGGAATAAATGTAACAAACTTATGCAAGAATTGTACACTGAAAACTATAAAATAATGTTAAAGAAATTAAAGAAGATTTAAATAAATGGGAAGACATCCTATGTTAACAGATTGGAAGACTAAATATTGTTGAGATACCAATATAACTATTTTATCTACAGATTAGACACAATCTCTCTCAAAATTTCAGGTGGCTTTATTGCAACGATTGATAAGCTGATCCTAAAATTTATATGGATATACAAGAGAACCAGAATAGCCTAAACAATATTGAAAAAGAATAAAGCTAGTGGGGGGTACCCTGGGTGGCTCAGTCGTTAAGCATCTATCTTTGGCTCTGGTCATGATCCCAGGGTCCTGCGATCAAGCCCCACATCAGGCTCTCTGCTCAATAGAGATCCTCCTTCTCCCTCTCCCACTCCCCCTGCTTGTGCACCCTCTTTCTCTTTGTCAACTAAATCTTAAAAAAAAAAAAAAAAAGCTAGTGGACCTCCGTTCTCAAATATTCTCAAATCCTATATCTGATAAGGGACTTGTATTCAGGATTTATAAAGAATTCCTACTGCTCAATAATAGATAAATACAAATACCCCAATTTAAAAACGGACAAATAATTTGAATAGATATTTCTCTGTAAAAGAAAACGAATAGCTAATGACATGTAAAAACATGCTCAATATCATTTATCATTAGAAAAATACAAATACAGGGTCACCTGGGTGGCTCAGTGGGTTAGGCCACTGCCTTCGGCTCCGGTCATGATCTCAGAGTCCGGGGATCGAGCCCCGCATGGGGCTCTCTGCTCAGTGGGGAGCCTGCTTCCTCCTCTCTCTCTCCCTGCCTCTCTGCCTACTTGTGATCTCTGTCTGTCAAATAAATAAATAAAATCTTTAAAAAAAAAAAGAAAAATACAAATACAAATCATAATGATATATCACTTCACAACCACTAGAATGGCTATAATAAAAAGGACCATGATAAATGGTGATGAAACTGGAGAATCTGGAAACTCATATGCTGGTCGTGTAAGTGTACAAAGTGCCGTCACTTTGAAAAAGAGTTTGACAGTTCTTCAAAATATTAAACACTGTATAACCTAGCAATCCCCTTGGGCAGATAGCTTCCCAAAAGAAATGAAGATATATGTCCACACATAATCTTGCATGTCAATGCTCATAGCAGCATTATTCATAATAGCACAAAGTGGATACAACCCAATGTCCATCAACTGATAAATGGATAAGCAAAATGGGGTACATCCATACAATAGAATATGATTCAGCAAATAAAGGACTGAAATACCGATCCATGCTACAACATGAATAAAAGTCAAAAACATGATACTAACGGGAAGAAGCCAGTCACAAAAGATCACATAGGATTCTATTATAGGAATCATACAGTGTAGGCAAATCCACAGAGTAAGAAAGTATATTAGTGGTTGCCTAGGACTTGAGGGGAGGGACCCAGCAGAATGTGAATGATTAGTAATAGGTACAAGGTTTCCTTTGGTGATGATGAAAGTGTTCTAAAATTAGATTATGGTGATGGCTGCAACGACTCTGTAAATATAGTAAACACTCTTGAATATTATACTTTAAGTTGTGAACATTATGGCATGTAAATTATGTCTCAATAAAGCTGTTTTAAAATTTTATGAGTGAGTAGGGGCACCTGGGTGGCTCAGTGGGTTAAGCCTCTGCCTTTGGCTCAGATCATGATCTCAGGGTCCTGAGATCGAGCCCCGCATAGGGCTCTCTGCTCAGCAGTGAGCCTGCTCCCTCCCTCTCTCTCTGCCTGCCTCTCTGCCTACTTGTGATCTATGTCTGTCAAATAAATAAATAAAATCTTAAAAAAAAGAATAAAATTTCATGAGTGTATATAATGCCATACATTTAAAAATAATGCTGATTGCTAGTGGAGATTGGTAGTGTATCAACTCTTACTCTGGAAAGAATAAGCATTTTTCCCGTTTTTCTTTTTCAATCTTCAGTTTTAGGTAGCAAATAGTTATAGTTGAAGGGAAAGTATTTATTATGGGAGAATTACAACTAATAAAAGCAGAAAGATAGAAATAAGAAATTACCATATTGAAACCCTCATGAATGATTTCAAGAAGGAACTAAAAAAAAGTATTTTAGATTCACAAGGAAAACTAACTTGAAATTACAGAGCTGAAATATAAAATAATGAAAATTAAGAACTCAAAATAGCAGTTTAGATACAGCTGAAGAGAGGATTAGCAAACTGAACAGAAGAATGATGCAGAGGGAGACAAAAAAATGAGAAGAACCTACTAGAGGATCCGAGACATATATGATCAAATGAAAAAGCCTAACAGACATTTAAATGGTGTCCCAGTAGGAAGGGAGAGAGAGACTGGGGCATGGTAATCTTTGAAAAGATAAGGTTGAAAGGGAATATAGCCTTAGATGCTGAGGCCACCATTTTAGACAACCATCTTAGGTCATATGGAAGTAGATAAGGTAGTAGATTTTCTGACAAGGAAGAAAGAATAAAACCTGGGATCATGCTGTTTTTAGAGAGATCGAGGCAGAGACTTAAAGATAGTAGTCCTGTATCCAGGAATTTTTTAAGGTCTCACTCTGGTCCTTAGTGATGTCCACCCGTATTTCCTATTCTTCGGTTTCTTTAATCTTTATAATAAATTCCCCTTCGCTTAAGCTTTTTTGTTTAAAGTGATGTTTTAAAAGACAAAGGCAGTAGCTTTTTATTGCTTTATTTTTCTGGTTAGACATCCTTCTTCTTCTTCTTCTTCTTCTTTTTTTTTTTTTTTTTAAGATTATGTATTTATTTGATAGAGAAAGAGAGAGAGCAAGCATGAGTGGGGGAGGAACAGAGGGAGAGGGAGAAGCAGACTCCCCACTGAGTAGGGAGCCTGACATGGGACTCGATCCCAGGACTGGGAGATCATGACCTGAGCTGAAGGCAGACACTCAACCAACTGAGCCACTCAGGCACAACCACCTTCTCTTGTTTTAGACCTTTGTGGAAATGACGCCATTGTTTCATTAACATGTGTGCTCTTTGCTTTTGGTTTCAGATTATAGAAGCATCTCTCTGTTCCAGTATATAAAGAGCTTTTCTGTGTTATGAATGGATGTGGAATTTTATTGGCTATCTTTTCGCCATTTATAGAGATGGTCATATGGATTTTTTTTATATCAACTTATTTTTGTGATGGTTTACATGAACAGTTTCACTACTGTTGTAGTAGCCTTGTCTAGCTAGACTAAATCTTACTCATTTATGACATAATTATTCTTTAATTTTTAATTTTTTATTGTATTTTATCATTTTTTAAAATTTAAATTCAAGTTAGCTAATATATATAGTGTAGGATTGGTTTCAGGAGTATGATTTAGTGATTCATCACTTATGTATAACACCCAGTGCTCATCCCAACAATTTAGTTTATGAATATCCTTATAGAATCTGTGCCTGTCTCATTCATTTGGATAGTAGTTTTTATTTCTCTTTTTTTTTTTCCTGTTTTAGAATAAAAATCATGTAATGCTTATACGATGAATTAGAAGCTCTTCATCTTTTTCTCTGTTCTGCACAGTTTTAACTCACATCAGAATTATCTTCCTTAGGATTTTGATAGAAGTCTCTTCAAAATCCATCTGAATACAGTGTCTTATTTTGGGAGTAGTGCTTTGAAATTTTTCAGATCTTTTCTCCTAAGGGTTATTTTCCATGAAGTTTTCTATCTCTTCCTGGTTTTGCTCTGATGATTTAAAATTTCCAGGCACTATCCTGTTTCATCCAGATTTTCAAACTCATTCACATGGAGTTGTATATAGTATTTTCTTCCGTATGCTATGATTATCTCTCTCTTTATTTCTAATGTTACAGATTCATGGTTATTATTATTTTTTTCCTACATGCAGTTGCCAGAGAGTTGTCTTTTTTTGCTGGACTTGTAAAAACCCCAAATCTTGATTTTACTTACCAAATATACTTTTTTTGTTTTCTAATTCACTACTTTTTGTTTTATCTCTACCAATCCTCTTTTCCTACTTGTTTCAGTTTATTTTGTTCTTTTCTTATTTTTGAATGAAAATTAGTTTATTTAGTGAGTTCCTTAATTTCTCATTGCTTTATTTTGATATCGTTCTTTATTTAAACATGAATATGAAGACTGATACCTTCTGAAGAGAACTGAAAAGCATTATTTTCAAATCCTAGCTATGGTAGTGTATTATGTCATCTTACTCAAGGAATCAATCTGAGAGAATTCACATGAAAATATTCAGTTAGATGTGTAAGAGAGAAAAGCTTGCTGTTAGTCTCAGAAATTAAAAAAGATGTCTTTCTATGAAAACACCAAGAAGTATGAATGACCATGTTTCTCTTTTATTATTCCCACTTCAACCTGGGACTATCCAAATTCCTATTTCCTAAAACTGCCAATTCAAAAAAAGGTATGTTCCCCCAAGGAACATCTTTCCTTTAAAAGCCTCACCCCCGCTTAACCAAAAATCTTTCTTATTAATATTAGTTGAAAGCTCTCATGCCTTTTTGACCAACCGGTTCCCCGAGTTCAACTACCTTTGTGCTTAAACATTTTAAATATTTTATAATGGGGAAGCGTGATTCATTTTAATTGGAGAGAACTCGTTCAGAATTTCCAAAATGAAATTTGAGCTTACACAAAGAAAGCCTCAGACAGAAAGGCTAATTTTTCATAAACGACAGCAAAGGGGACACACAATGGATGTCTGTCTGTGACCTTAGCGTTTGTGGTTTCTGCCGAGGAGCTCAACAGCCATTCTTGATTGTTGGGTGACTCAGCCCTGGTGAGCGAATGCTTGCATGAAACAGAGACGCGCAGCAGGGGAGTTCTTCAGAGTTTGAATTGTTTAGATTTTCTTTTGTACCTATAATTCACCATTTAAACATTCTTAAGTGCATTTGTTTATATGTTACTTGGGCTTAACACTGAGGCCTTTGAGAAATTCCTACGTGCTATTACGTGGAGAAATGTCTCCTTGGCATGGGAAAGAAGGCAGTGAGGGGACAGAGAATGTGACCTTGTGCCCTGAGAACATTCGAGAAACTCAGAGTGATGGTGGAAATCTAGGGAGAGGAGTGACTCCTCCAGAAACTGAGAGAGGAGTGTGAAACAGGTGCCCGAGGAGTAGAGAGGCTGTGCAGGAGGAAAGAGCCTGGGCTTACGAATTGGATAGAGACATGAGTAATTTCTCAGTAACAAAGAAGAAAATTAGGTCAGTGAAGAAGCGTGGCAGTTGTATGGCAGGTGAAGCAGCACGAGCAAAGTTAAGAAGCTGTAAAGTGGCTGATGTGTGAAAAAGGGCATGGCTGAGGGAGGTGTGGGCAGGACAGGGTGTGGGAGACTAAGCTCCGGTCAAGGAAGGCCTTGAATGCCACACCAAGAGAACATTGGGGGGTTCCCCGCGAGATGGCATGATCACACTGGAGTCGGAGGAAAATCACCCTGAATGCAGGACGGAGCAGGGACACGAAGGGGCAGGGTGCATGGAGGAGGCTTATCTAGGAGGTCCTTACAGTAGTCTAGCTGAGCAGGATGGTACCGGGCAAATGAGGGGTAAGCCATAGGAGTGGTAATAAAAAGCGACAGGTTCTGTGATAACAGAGGCAAAATGCTATCACTGTTGGCCACTGGTTGGATATAGAGCTTGAAAGAATGGAAATAATTTTTGATTGCTGGCTTCAGCAGCAAGGCAGGTGATGGTAATGCAGTGCAGAGAGAGACCGTATCTACAGAGGTTGTCTGCAGAATGCAAGCAGGGTGGTTATGCATGCTGGAAGGTGTGAGAAGACTGAGGGCCTGAGTTAGCCACATGCCACATGAGTGGGAGGGTTGACCAGAGAGGCTTGTTAAGCAGTGTTGGCGCCCAGCTGATGGTGGGGACCGTGAATGGAACTGTCTGCATGGCTGTATGATTTTTTTCCCATGAGTTTGTGAAAGGGATGTGTGCTGACATTTGCCTGGCATGGTCAGATGTCCCTTAGACCAAAGCAGGGAAGCCCATAGATGGAGAAGCCTCCCATCTGACAATAGCCAGTTGGTGAAAGAAACCCAGTTGTCTTTATCAACAGATGGTTAGATAAAGAAAATGTGGCAGATGCATGTAATGGAATATGATGCAGCCTTAAAAAGGAATTAAATTTGGACGTGTGCTACAACATGGATGGACCTTGGGAGGCATTATGCTGAGTGAAATAAGCCAGTCTCAAAGAAGGCAAATACTGGGGCACCTGGGTGGCTTTTGCCAGGATTCTGGGATCAAGCCCTGCATCGGGCTCTCTGCTCAGCAGGGAGCCTGTTTCCCTTCCTCTCTCTGCCTGTCTCTCTGCTTACTTGTGATTTCTCTCTCTCTGTCAAATAAATAAAATAAAATCTTTTTAAAAATGTTTTTTAAAAAAAGAAGACAAATACTGTGTGATTCCATTTATATGAGGTTCCTAGAGTAGACAAATTCATAGAAAGCAGAAGCATGGTTGCCACGGGCTGGGAGAGGGGGGAGGTGTCTAGTTGTTTTTATTTTATTTAATTAATTAATTAATTAATCTAAGAGAGAGAGAGCATGAGCCAGGGGAGGGGGCAGAGGGAGAGGGAAAAGCAACTTCTCCGCTAACAGGGAGCCCGACGTGGGACTCCATCCCAGGACCCTGAGACCATGACCTGAGCCGAAAGCAGACTTAACCCACTGAGCCACCCAGGGGCTCCAAGTTGTTTAAAACAGAGCTTCAATATGGGAAGATGAACAAGTTCTGGAAATACGTTGCACAACAATATGAATATACTTATCGCTAGTAAACTATGGTTAAAATGGTAAATTGTATGTTGTGTGGTATGTTGCTTTTTTTTTTGCCACAATTAAAAAAAAAAGACATACTAGAAGCAATAAAGGTGCTTAACTTGACTGACAGCTTTAACAGATGGTGTTCCATCTGATGCGGCTGAGCTGGGTCCTACCCTAACCTGTCACCTCGTTCACCTTTTCTGGCTCTGGCACCGGCTCAGCCTGGGGTCTGCTCTCTTGCCACCTGCTGACTGACTTTGGCCATGACCTGAGGATTCACAGTGGCTTTCTACAGTGCACTTGAATTTTCCTGTTGCCTCCCCAGCACTGACTCATACAGGGAATGTATTGGGTTTTGTTCTCAGCAGCTTGTGGTTGGTGAATGACACAGGTGACTGATACCTCTTGTTAACCACATAAGTCTATCCTGTAACATTTAGCAGAAGGTCACCTCCATGATTCATTTGCATACCGCCATATTTTATTAAGCTTAGCAGTACATTTAGCCCTTTATATCTACATTTTAAGATGACCAGATGGGTGCAAAAGAAAAGTAAGGAGAGAAGCATTAAGAACGTTCGGAGTTGGGGCGCCTGGATGGCTCAGTGGGTTAAGCCTCTCAACTCAGGTCATGATCTCAGGGTCCTGGGATCGAGCCCGGCATCGGGCTCTCTGCTCAGCAGGGAGCCTGCTTCCCTCTCTCTCTCTGCCTGCCTCTCTGTCTACTTGTGATCTCTGTCTGTCAAAAAACATAAAATTTAAAAAAAAAAAAAGCTCAGAGTTAGGGATGTTTCCCTGAAATGCATGTTGTAAGGTCGGGTGCAGGTAGAGAAGTGAGCCTTGCCTTTGACTCTGAAAGGGCCGGGGATCCCAGCTGTGAGAAAAGCTCATGCTTGCACAGTCTACCATGTTCCTCAAACCCTCTCAGTAAATACCTGTTGGTGTATATCCTTCCCTGCCCACTCTTGGGCTCTGAGAGCACAACAGTGGACAAGACAGGAAGGATTTCTTCTCCCGGGGGTCACATTTTTACGTAGAATTAGAGAAAAATGGCAGCAAGTGTAAGAACTACTAGGAAGAGTTCTGAGAGGGATAAGAGAAATGAATGTGCTAGAAGGTGCCTGGGAGAGGACCTTGATTCCGGAGGTTGAAGCAGCTCAGCTCGGGGCCACAACAAAGAGCCTCATCACGACCTTCTGGGAGGCAGCCACAGGGCCGTGGGACAAAGCAATGACTTTGGCTTATTTGAGAAACATGAAAAGACTGTGACTGGAACATGGAGGCGAGGGTGAGTGTGGTCTGAGCTGAGGTCAGAGGTCAGAGGTCAGCGCTGTTCATGAAGGACTTTACAGGTCAAGATTCAAATCAAATGGTGAAAAGGAAGACCGGAGGGCACTAAGCGGGCTGGTATCAGGCTGTGATTTATGTTTCTAAAATACTGTCCTGGCTGCTGTGTGGTAATTGCATTGTAAAAGGCCAGTGTGGGAACAGGGAGGCGGGCTCGGGGCCATTTGCCACCATCGAGGAGCCAGATTTCTCTGGCCTGGATTGTGTGGAGGGGGCTGGGTCAGGGTCCCTCAGGGAGAAGAGAAGGGCGTGGGACCAAGCCCTGCGGCCCTCCAACAACCAATCTTCTCTTTAGGAGAATTAAGCATTTCTAGGTCTGAGACCCAAGAGAAATTTCTCGGGGTCCTTATGAAGGGACACTTGTGAACAACAGAATTCTCAAAAGCATCAGGACCTTCCCCCGTCTTCCCCACGGCTGCCTCCTTCTGCCCCTCCTGCGCAGCCTGCGTGTTTGCAGGGTGTGCACCGGGCACCTCTCTCTGCGCAGCAACCGGGGACTGTCCAGCCCTGGCCGTGGGCGACGCAAAACCCAAGGAAGGATGGAGGCTGCACCAGGGAGCGACTTCATTTGCAGGAGGTGGGGCCGGTCGCTCTGCTGGAGATGAAGAATGCGGCACCCGGTGGATAAAAACCTAGAATCAACGACAGGGTTTGTTCCTGGGGAAGGTCCAGCTCCCATTTGATGGTCAGATCATCGATGAAACGATGCGCCGTGCCGCGGAGGTGAAGGTTAACAGTGCCGGTGACCGCTGCTTCCTGCAGCCCTGGGGAAAAGCGCACCTGGAGAGAAGAGCAGTTTGATTCCTCCACCCCCGGGCTTTCATACAGTTTACTCTGTCTTTCCCCCTCTTTCCCCTTGTCCTTCATCGAGGAACTGGCTTTTGTCACCCACTCTACTGTGTGATTACTCATTTTTTAATAAACGGTCACCGATGTAGTCTAGTGACATCCAAAGGAGCTGGGAGTGGAGGGAAAAAGCTTTCTGTAAGAAGACTCTTCAGTGGTGTGCTCATTCAACTTTTATTTTATTATTTTAAAAAATATTTTATTTATTTGATTATTTGAGAAAGAGGGAGAGATCAGGAGGAGAAACAGGGGCTGAAGGAGAATCTCAAGCAGACTCTGGGCGGAGTGTGAAACCTCACCTGGGGCTCGATCTCACAACCCCCACATCATAACCTGAAGTGCCCCTCAACTTTCATTTTTATATGTCATTAAATTAAATTTTATATGTCATTAAATTATATGTCAGTTAAATTGCTTTCATTGCTTAACAAGCAATAACAACAACAAAATCCTATGCATACTTGATTTGATTGGAGAATTCCAATCTATTGCACGTATCATTGTAAAACCAAGGATAACTTAAACATTTGATAGTCTTTTGTACATAGCCATTACATACAGGGCAAGTTCTTTTAGTGTCGGAATAAATTTCTCTGAAGGAAATGGATCTTAAATAGCTTTTCTTTCAAGTCAAGTGTCTTGTTTAAATGAACTTCTTATCTAAAAATAATAATATAGGGGCACCTGGGTGAGTCAGTTGGTTAAGCATCTGCCTTCGGCTCATGTCATGATCCCAGGGTCCTGGGATTGACCCCTGCATGGGGCTCCCTGCTCAACCTGGCGGCTGCTTCTCCCTCTTCCTCTGCTGTTCCCTTTTCTTGAGCTTTCTCTCTCTCTCTCAAATAAACAAACTCCTTAAAAAATAATAATATATACATAATATAATATATAATAATATATAATATGTAAATAATTTATAGAAATCGTATAAATGTATAATGTATATTTATATACATTATATAGCACAGTTTCCTGAGATTCCTCATGGTTAGCATTTGGAATATGCTTTTTCTGAGACACACGTGTCTACGCTGTGTCCCTTTACCTGGGAATACTTCAGTGCGTGCTTGCTGAGAATACGGCTGTTCTTTTACAAAATAAATGTATTTATCAACTTGAGTACATTTAGCATCGACGAGATACTTCTGAGAATTTACTCTGTATATTTCAATGTTGACAATTAACCCAATAATAAGGTCCTTTATGGGGGCACCTGTGTGGTTCAGTCAGTTAACTGTTCAACTCTTGGTCTCAGCCCAGGTCTTGACCTCAGGGTCGTTGAGTTTGAGCCCTGCGTTGGGTCCTGGATTATTTTCTCCAAGATGGATTCAGATTCGCACCAGGTGTCCCTTCTCGTTGTGAGGTCTCTCTCGCCTCCTTTAATCTGAAAGGGTCCCAGCGCCTTCCTTTGTCTTGTGTGACATTGACAATTTTGCAGAGGATGTTTCCCCTGTCACCTTTGAAAAGCAAAACGAGCGTTCTTCATCCGTGTTTGATGTTTCACTGTGATTAGGCGAGGAGATTTGGTCTCACAGAGGTGATGTTGTGACCGTCTCAGGATCTCATCCCTGGAGACACATGGTGTCCGTCTGCGCGTCCCTGGTAGTGTTCTGATCGCCCGGCTCTGTCCAGTGGTTGTCTGAGTTCTCTACCATATAATTACAATTTTTCCACTGCAGCTAATAAGTGGTCTGTGGGGAGACAAGGATGTTTCTCTGCCACTGGGAAGCGCCAGTCACTGGGGGGGGAAGTGTATGTGTGTAAAGGTAGAATGAAGTTCTGGTTGTCTGGGTGGCTCAGTGGGTTAAGCCTCTGCCTTCTGCTCAGGTCACGATCTCAGGGTCCTGGGATCGGGTCCCGCATCAGGCTCTTTACTCGGCAGAGTGCCTGCTTCCTCCTCTCTCTCTGCCTGCCTCTCTGCCTACTTGTGATCTCTGTGTGTCAAATAAATAAAATCTTAAAAAAAAAAAAAAGAAGAAGAAGGTAGAATGAAGTTCTTCCCTCCATGGGACTGTGACCAAAGCAGGGATACGTGCTCCCTCCACCTGCAGCTGGAAAGTTTGCACATCTTTTGTTACAAAGCTTCCCTATGTCCCATTTTGTTAGGGCTGAGACCCTGCTCGCAGGTAGAGCTTCGGGGCTTCAATGTATCTGGGCGCTGATGAGTCAAGCTTGCATCAGTGAAATAATAAAGGGGCCGAGATGCCTCCTGAAAGAACAAGGAATGGGATGCTTACCTGTAATGTCAGACACTGGATTTCAGGAAAAGGCTGTGGTTCCTTGAGGGAAGACGGCCAGCAGCGGAAGTGGAAATCTGGATTGCTTTTACATCCCAGCCTGGGAGCAGCTGCAATGAAAGATTGATTTAGGGTGTCAGAAAGAGCCGGTAGAACTTGTCCCACCCCGGGACCCTGGCAGTGGGCAGGTTGGTTGTGAGCCCAGTAGGACTGGCCCAGTGCATCCTCCTGGAGAACATCTTGACTCTGCAAAATGAGAAGCAGAGCCCATGAGCGTCTGAGATCTCACACAGTCAAAATATTTCCCATGAATACATGTGATAGTTAAGATCATAGGCTAAAAAGAGAGGTTGGGGAATGGCTTTGGTAAAAAAAGATTAGGCAAAGGGAAAAGTTAGAACCCAGAAACTCTCAAGCCGTAGGTCCCTAAATAGTTACTGACACTGGGTATCAAATTTGTCTCTGAAGAACATGCATCAGCTGGTTACAAAAATCCTGCTTCCATGACAGAAAGCTGATCAGTTCCTCAGGAGAAACAAAGCATTCCTGAGGCCTCCCCATGAGCACATCGGCCTATACTGTGCTTACTGGTAACAGAGCTCTTTGTCCATAAGACTTCTGTCAGTTTTCTCTGCAGCTGATTTTTACCTATAGGCCATCTGGTTGAAAGGTCTGTGAGCGCCGTGAGGTTATCAAGGTCTGAGTACCAGTATGAGGAAGAAACAGAAGTGCCAAGCCCCATTCAGAGAGCACAGAGGGTGACTTAACAACACAGTTATCCAAAGCCACGGATTCTAAATATGGGGAGAGAGGGCTTGATTTCATTACACTGCAAGGGAGTATCGCAGAGCTGTGCCCACAGGGAGCTATGAAGCAGGAAATCCCACCCCAGGGAGAGACATCACAGCCCTCCAGCCACCACCACACCACTACAAGATGGCAATGAGGGAAAATCCCTTCGGGGGGGATTTCACTTTTTATTTATCTTGAAAGGTCCTGTTGTTTCAAAGGGCTTCTCCAGGGCGGGACTGGTAGGGGGCGGTCAGGGAGTGGAGTCCTTCATTTGGCGAGTTAGCCAGTGGGCACACATGGATTGAACTCCTTGTGTGAGCCAGACCCTGAGATGGAAGAGAAGAACCCAAGATGCCCCAGATCTGAAATATACAATAGAGCAGGTCGAAGTGCGGGCAGAGAAGTAACAGTACGGCTCTGACTTTGCAGAGCCCTCCAGGGTTAGGCTAAAAGCTTGTATTCACCACATCCAGCGAGGTCTGCATTAGCATCCGTATTTCAAAGGCATGTTGGTGGTAGAACCTGCTAGAGAAACCACACCGTCCTCCTTGGGCTTTTGTTTCCCCCAACAAACCACAAGGGGGAGCTGTGTGAGGCTACCCTGAGGGCTCCCCAGTGAACTCGGCTTCAGATCAGCAAAATGCTGGGCACAAATGAGGAGCTCCAGAACCCTCCAAGGCAGTGCCCCGATAAAGACTCGGTTACCTGGAGTGAATGAGCGTAGGCCAGGAGCAGCGGCAGGGAGATAAAGGAGTCTGACAGGGGGAGAGAGTTTCTAGTAAGAGCAGCCGCCTGGGAAGTGTAAACATGCAAGCCCAGTCCCCCTTTTGAGCCACCGGACATGATAGCTTTTCTCTAGAACGCTTTCCTCCGCACAACAGGCCCCCACAGGCCCTCTTCTGAATGTTCTTTGCAGACCTTTTGTTTTCTTGCTTGTTGATTTTCCTTTTGCAAACAGGAGTGGGGGACCCATTATTCTACTAAAACCTTCTTTTGTCAAATCTTTAGTTTTTTTCCTAGTGTTGATTGGATGTCTAGACAAATAGGTGGAAATAATTGCCCCTGGGAGGGGGGGTGCAGGGGGAGGAGGACAACCTTAACTAAGTTGTCCATTTACATTTTTACATCCTCCTAAAAATACACCCACACCAGTTCTTTGTCTTGGTATTTCAACATTGTGCAAGACTCTGGACTACTGTTGCTTCTCTTTGCAGTGTTTAAAATGTCCCACTCACAAGCATTGTTCTTCGAGACTGTAACTTCTTTAAAAGGGATTTAAATCACAAAGGGCTCAGGCTGATCTGAAAAACCTCTATTATGCTCCCTGGGTCATAAAGGGAGACTCATAAACTGCTTTTTCATGGTAGCTTCCCTGGGGGAGGGAGAGATCGTGTCTGGTGTCTGATGGTATCCTAACGGCCGGGCAGGCCAGACAAAATTAGGGGTATGTTTTCATTTAACATCATTCCTTGCTGACTCTTGTCTCCCTGGAAAATTGTCCGTGAGGAGGCAAACGAGGGTGCCTTTTCTGTTAACTCAGTTTTCTTAATTATAGTTGTTAGGAGAGGGCTTAAATCGTGTTGTGAGGTATGGGCTCTTTCTTCCCTCCAGGCTACAGAGGAATTTGTTTTAGGGACTGGTAAGAGAAAACCCCGAGATAAAAGTCAGTGGGCTACATTTTTTTCCCGTTGCCCCTTTTTGAAGGTTTCTCCCCTGTAGGCTCATTAAAAAACCCTCTCAAGGTTGTTTTTTCTTTTCTGGTTTTCAGCCACAAAATTAGCGTGTGCCTACACGTTCAGGACCTGGGACGAAAGGAGATGGGCTTCCTGGAGTCTTCTCCTGATACAGTTTGGCGTTTCTTGGAAAGCGTTGCTCGCAGCACCCTCTTTCTTTGCCCCATCTTGGGTTCTGTGCTAGGCTGGGAGAATGCTCTCCGCAGGCTGATTCTGTGGAGATGTGGAGAACTTGGGTGCTTCCTAGCTCAGAAGGGGCCCACCTGTCCTGATGCCCAAAACAGAAACCCTCAGCCTCACTCCCTCTCCATTGGGCGCCATATGTAATGCATCAGTCGCATTGGGTTCCTTTCCTATGCACCTGGAATCTCTCTCCTTCCGGCTCCTTTTAGAGCTCCTTTGCTCTTTCTGCTAGAACTGATACAAAAGCTTCCTAACTGAGTTTTCTGGATCCTTAAGCTCCCTCCTCACTCCCTTCCATACTGCAGAGAGCTGTTTTCAGAACAAAGCGGGCATTCCTCTGTAATCAAGATGGCGGCCTTTTCAAGAAGGCTTCCCCTGTGTTAAGCACATTTTAGATTAAATCCCTAGAAAGGCCAGACATTCTGTCTTGCACTATATTTCTCTTTCTATCTATATGTATTTTATTTTTCTATCCCTTTCTTGGTTCCCATCTCAGAAGTAACTTATTTTAAAGCTCCTCATACAGGATTGACCTTCCGTTGGGCTTTTCCCCAATTTAATATGCCTTAAATTGTTGAAAAGACATGTTTACTTTTGGTTTCAAACGAAGAAAAGCAGAGAGCAGATCTTCCCTTGCTTTCCTGCCCTGCTGGAGCCTCACACATTAGCTGGGCAGGTAGAGACCCTGGCTGGGAGGCTGGGAGACTGGGAGGCTTCTTGGGCTGGGAACTTTTGCTTTTGCCTTGATGGCACAGACAGCCCATCCCTCTGGCCCTGGTGGCCAGGCAGGAAATGTTCAATGAATAAATGAATCCTTGTTGTTCATGTCCTTTGGTGAATGGCAACAGTCCTTTTGTCATATTTCCTCAAAAACTATGAAGAATGTAGATGTGGTTTATGACTTTTACTGACTAAGGGAGTAGGAAAGTGCCTTTGTCTTCCTGATGGCTCTTGAACTTGCCCCAGGGTTGACACTAACAGCTGAACTTTCTGACTTGACCTTATTTTTGTGGGCCTTCCTGTGTTTCTGTGAATTATGGGTAATATTGGTTTGAAAAAAATGGAACACTAGAGTTAGTTGGGCAATGCTTTACCTCTTTTTTTTTTTTTTCTAAGATTTTTATTTATTTATTTCAGAAAGAGAGAGAACACAACACAAGTGAGGGTTGGGTGGTGAGGAGTAGAGGGAGAAGCAGACTCCCTGCTGAGCAGGGAGCCAGGCACAAGGCTTAATCCCAGGACTTCAGGATCATGACCTGAGCCGAAGGCAGACACTTAACCAACTGAGCCACCCAGGCACTCCTGCTTTAGCTCTCTTTAAAATCCACTTTATTAAGCTATGATTTACATACAATAATGTGTACCCATTTTGTGTGTATATTATAATTTTGACAAATACCGGCATTTGCATAATTGTCTTAAGATTCAAGGTATAGATAAAATACTTTTCCAATATGGTAGCCACTAACCACATGTGGCTTTTTAAAGATTTATTTGTTTATGAGCGAGAGAGAGAGCACACAAGTGGGGGTGGAGCAGAGGGAGAGGGAGACAGGCAGACTGCACTGAGCAGGGAACCCAACTCGGGGTTTAATCCCAGGACCCTGAGATTATGACCTGAGCTGAAGGCAGACAAGACGCTTAACCTACTGAGCCACTCAGGGGCCCCATCCCATGTGGCTATTTAAAATTAACTGAAATTAAAAACTGTTCCTTGGTTGTACTAGTCACCTTTCAAATGCTCAAAAGCTGCCTGTGACTATTGTATACTGCATTGGACAGTGCACATGGCAAAGAATTTCCATTATACATATACAGCATTGAAATAAAATATATCGATCACACCAGAAAGTTCCTTTGCACATTTTCCAGATTATTCCCAACTCCTACCCTTGACTTCAGGAAATCATTGATTTGATTTTTGTTACTATAAATTGGCTTTGTGTTTTCTAGAGCTTCTTATATTTATTCTTTATTTGGGTGGCTTTTTCTCCGCAAAATATTTCTAAGGTTGATCCATTCATGCTGCGTTATGTGTATAATTAGTTCACTCCTTTTTATTAATTTTTTTGTTTTGGTTGCCTGTTTTGTTTTGTTTTTTCATTTTTTTTTTTTGTAGTTAACATACAGTGTTATGTTAGTTTCAAGTGTGCAAGATGATTCAACAATTCTATACATGACTCAGTGCTCGTCATGATAAGTGCACCCATAATCCCCTTTACTCTTCCCACTCTGCACCCTCCCCACCACCATCAGTTTGTCTTCTAGAGTTAAGAGTTTGTTTCTTAGTTTATCTCTTTTTTTCTGGTTTGTTTGTTTTGTTTCTTAAATTCCACGTATGAGGGAAGTCATATGGTATTTGTTTTTCTCTGACTTATTTCACTTAGCAATATACTCTCTAGCTCCATTCATGTTGTTGCAAATGGCAAGATTTCATTCTTTTTTAAGGCCGAACAATGTTCTATTGTGTATGTACACACACAACACACGTATATACCACGCTTCTCCATCGATTCATCTATCAGTAAACACTTGGGCTGCTTCCGTAATTTGACTATTGTAAGTAATGCTGCATTAAATGTAGAGGTGCATATATCTTTTTGAATTAGTGTTTCCTGTATGATTTTGGAATAGTGTGATTACTGGATCATAATGTAGTTCTATTTTTAACTCTTTGAGGAACCTCCATACTGTTTTCCAGTGGCTGCACCAGTTTGCATTCCCACCAACAGTGCACAAGGGTTCTACTTTTTAAATTTAAAAAATTTTAAAAGATATATTTATTCACGAGAGAGAGAGAGAGAGAGACAGAGAGACAGAGAGACAGAGTGAGCAGGGAGGGGGGCAGAGGGAGATGGAGAGAGAAACTTTAACAGACTCCTTGCTGAGCTCAGAGCCTGACCTGGGGCACAATCTCATTATCATGAGATCATGACCTGAGCTGAAACCAAAAGCCTGATGCCCAACCAACTGTACCGTCCAGGTGTCCCATGAGGGTTCCTTTTTCTCCATGTCCTCACCAGCACCTGTTGTTTCTTACATTTTTGATTTTAGTCATTCTGACAGGTGTGAGGTTATACCTCATTGTGGTTTTGATATGCATTTCCCTGATGATTAGTGATGTTGAGCATATTTTCATGTGTCTGTTGGCCATCTATATCTCTTTGGAGAAATGTTTGTACCTGTCTTCTGCCCATGTTTAAACTGCTTTATTTGTTTTTTTGGTATTGAGTTGTATATTTTCTTTATATATTTTGGATACTAACCCTTTATTGGATATGTCATCTGCAAATATCTTCTTTCATTCCACAGGTTGGCCTTGTTGTTTTGTTGATTGTTTCCTTTGCTGTGCAGAAGTGTTTTTTTTTTCTCTCTTTTTTTAAATGCAGTCCCAATAGTTTATTTTTGCTTTTGTTTCCCTTGCCTCAGGAGAGACATAACTAGAAAAATGTTGCTATGGCTGATGTCAGAGAAATTACAGCCATTCACTCCTTTTTATTGCTGAATATTATTCCATTGTATGACTAGACCACAATTTATTTATCGACTCACCTGTTGATGCCATTGGATTGTCTTCATTGGGACTATGATGAATAAAATTTTTTTTTTTTTACAGTAGACATGTAGATTTTAATTTATTTTGGGTAAATACCCATGATTGAAATCACTGGGTTATGACCAATTATTACTGTTATTTGCTTACTTGTTCTATTAAATACTGAGACAGGAGTATCTAAATCTCCACCTGTAATTACAGATTTTCCCTTTCTCCTTTCAGTTATATCGATTTTTGCTTCATATATTTTGAAACTTTGTGTCTAGATATGTACACAGTAATATTTCACTTTTTTTATGAGTCGACTATTTTATCATGAAATGTCCTCCTTGGTCCCTCCCTGTACTCAATTCTACTTTGTCTGCCAATGTAGCCACTCCAGCTTTTTCTTTTTTAAATCACAATGTACATGATATATCTCTTTCTATCCCTTTGCTTTTTAAAACTTATTTGTGATTTTTATTTAATATATGTGTCTTTTAAGTAGTATATAGTTTAGGGGCACCTGAGTGGCTCTGTTGGTTAAGTGTCTGCCTTTGTGTCAGGTCATAATCCTAGGGTCCTGGGATAGACCTTACGTGTCGGGCTCCCTGCTCAGTGGGGAGCCTGCTTCTCTCTCCCCCTCTGCTTGCTGTTCCTCCTGCTTGTGCTCTTGCTCTCTGTGTCAAATAAATAAATAAAAATCTTTTTTTTTTAAGATTTCATTTATTTATTTGACAGAGAGAGATCACAAGTAGGCAGAGAGGCAGGCAGAGAGAGAGGAGGAAGCAGGCTCCCTGCTGAGCAGAGAGCCCGATGCGGGACTTGATCCCAGAACCCTGAGATCATGACCTGAGCCGAAGGCAGCGGCTTAACCCACTGAGCCACCCAGGTGCCCAAAAATCTTAAAAAAAATAGTATATAGTGTAGTCTTGCTTAAAAAAAAAAAAATCCAGCCTGAGAATCTCTGATTTCTAATTGGAGTGGTTAGACCACTTATTTAAAAAAAGAAGTCATAATTAACAAAAGAATAAACTGTATATATTTCAAGTGTACAATCTGATGAGTTTTGACATGTGTATACCTGTGAAGCCATCAGCACAATCAAGAAAATGGGCATTTTCATCATTCCCACGTGGTTCCCTGAGCTCCTTTGTAATCCCTCCCTGTCCCTCCTCTTTGCAGGACACCATGGATCTGCTTCCGGTCACCATAGTTTGCATGTTCAGAACTTTGAGTACATGAAAACAGACCATGTGTATTCTGTTCTGTCTGGTTTCTTTTACATATTGTAATGATTCTGAAAGTCATTCGTGTTGGCTTTGTTTCAAATTTTTTTTTATTCCTTTTTGTTTCTGTGTAGTATTCCATTGGATGGATGTACCACAGTGGTTTTATTCATTCACATAGATGAGCATTTGGGTTGTTTCTAGCTTTTGGCTATTATAAATAGCTGCTATGAACATTCTTCTTCATGTCTTTGTACGTACATACGTTTTTATTTCTTGAGTAAATACTTAGGAGAGGAATTCCTAGGCTGTATGGTAGGCATAGATTTAGTATTTTAAGGAACTGCCCATTTATTTTCCAAACATTGTACCATAGCTCCCTTGTCCATCAAGTTTGTATGGCTTGCCTTTTTGTTTCGGTGACTTTATTTGGTGTATGTATTCTTCGTTTACCTATTGCCCATTCATATGTCTTCTTTAGTGAGGTTTTTCTTCATATTTTTTGCCCATTTAAAAAACTTTGTCTCCTCATTCTGATAAAATGTTCTTGGCTGATGTATGTGGTGCAAATATTTTCTTCTGGTTTGTTGGTTGCCTTTTTCTCATTTTAACAGTCTCCTTAGAAGAGCCAGAAGTTTAATTTTTATGAAGTCTGATTTATCAATTTTTTTCTTCTATGGTTTCTTTCTTATTTATTTTTCTATCTAAGGAACATTTGTCTACCTGAGATCTCAAAGATTTTCTCCAATGATTTCTTCTAGACTCATTAAAGTCTATGACCCATTTCATTTGTGTGTAGGGTGTAAGGTACATACTCATTTTTTTCACCATGGAGCGATCTAGTTGTTCCAGCACCATTTTTTCAAAAGACTTCTATTCCTCAATGAAGTGCCTTGACACTTTTCTTGAAAATCAATTCACACTTACAGATGTGGGCAAAATAATACAAGGTATATTTAAATGCCTTAGCTGTAAATCTCAGTAAGACACCTGTGAAAAAGTAGGCTAAGCATTAAAAGTAATTTATGTAGCTATGAATCTCGAATTTGCTTCAAATAGTTTCAACTGTTTCTTTTTTATGTCTATTCCAAAGTGAGTTAAGTCATTCTCTTTGACTCTAAACCTCATGAATGGCAACATCCATATTATGATAGTAGAAATCATTCTACTCATTGCTTAAATGTGTAAGATTTCTGGTGAAGCTAAGCCTTGTTCCAGATATTTGGGTTTTGCAATGTTCACAGAACCCAGAATTTTCTTCAAATGTAAATACACTCTGAAGTGATACAAAATGAAAAAATAAACAACTCTCAATTTTTCTAAAAAATCCAGACCTATACTATTGATACAATAACCATCATTTAGCTTCCTCTATTAGGAGTGCCCAAATACACCAACAGGCAATTCTGAGACAAAGACAATAGCAAGCTAAAAGAAAACCCAGTGCCTATGGAAATTGAGATTGAAAAATTTAATGATTTAAAAAATAGCCTTTACATACAAGATGGGGAAGAGAGTAATACAGATTGAAATTTTGGTTTTAAAAATGTGAAAGGTCACCACTTAGCTTAAAACAAGTCTGTCATCTCCTAAGAAATATACTGTACAATGAACTCTATAGGGGCACCTTTCAACTCCTACTGAGTTGGTTTTTAGCAGTCTCCTTTCTCCCCACACATTTACTCGTCATGAAACGATACAACTCGTCATGAAACGTAATCATCTCTTGACAGAACAGAGCTTGGAGAACTATGATACGGTTTTTTTTGAAAAGCACCTTCTGTGATGTTTTGCTGAATTTTCCCCTCATACTTAGATTGCACATTCTTCTCTCTTAAATCCTTTCCTGTTCCAATGACTTGGTTGTTTAAAACAAATAAGCTTTATTAAGTCAAGGCATACATGGCAAATAAAAATGTTTTCAAATGGTCTAGTTTAGAACCATTAAATAAGAACTGGACTGAAGGCCTATGGATAACATGCTTATTGACTTGTTAATATGTGAATACATTTACCTACTAGGTAGGAAGTATCTTATTTGCCCCAAGGCCAGTCAAATGGCTCGTGGGTGTCTTTACTGTGCCAACACCAGCAGGTGTAATGGCATGGATGCTGTGATGAGCTGGAAGATGGTGGTGGGCTGTATACACAGGATTAAGGCCAAATAGAATTGTTGAGACTGGACCAGCTGAGTGTCGGGTCAGCAGCTGCATGTTTTAAGAAGGTTGCAAGATCAAACAGTGAATTCCCTTAGAATAGGATATAGACTGGTGGCTCTAACCTTTAAGTGACTCAGGAACAGGTCAGTTTTTGTCAGGTAATGGAAGCAGTAGCACTTAAGAGTTGAGAGTCAGAAGGGCCTCTACCTAAAACTGGCAGATGGAACCATCCCTTCTTTTTGTGGACAGTTGTAGTCTGATATGTCTTTATGAATTCCTGCTGCAAATAATTTAGTTTTTGCAAATCTAAAAACACACTTTGGAAAACTTCATGGCCAAGTCACTCATAAATGTGGATGATCAAAAAGCCCCGGGGAAAACATTTGCTTTCTTTTTATCATAATGTCCTGTGTTCAAACAACCCAGCCCTAACCAGGGATTTAGCCTCCGCATACTTCTCAAATAGGGGTGCTTGGGTTAACGTATACTTCCTGAATCTTCTTCCATTTTTAAAAGGACATTTTCAATCAGAAGTGAGGCATTTTGCCACAATGGGCCAAAGATGATCAGTTTTGAAAGGGGTGTCCAAACAAGGACAAGTCATGCCATGCCTGTTTATTAGAAGGTGAACACTTTCACGTATACTGTGCTTTCCACACTTGGACATGACAGACTCAGAATAATCACTAGTATATGTAGAGCAATATTACAACTAGCTGGTATGTTTTCTAAAATTAAAAAAAAAATAATAAGGAAAAAAAATGCAGCATTAGGACATGCTTACTAAGGTGCTTCTTCATTCATGTTTTCTAATGGAATGTATTGGACAAACATCTACAAACGAACATGAATACACAGGCATACACACGCACGTGAACCAGTTTCTGTACAGTTTAGGCCTTAGATGCTTCTGTGTTTACGTAAGAACCACACAGGGAAAAAAAAAATCCCTCTCTAGCTCCCTGAATTTCTGAATGTTGTCTAACCCATAAAATGTTAAAATATTTCATTTTTATATAAAATTATCTACAAAAATAGATAACATTTACAAAAAACCAGATAGCATTTCCAGTTTTCGTTAGAAGCGCACTCAGTCCCCCTTTCTGTCCTTTCTCCTCTCAGAAGGTGGCCATCTCCAGCAAAGAATGCTTGAAGAGCTGGGCATTCCGGGACAGGTCTGTCACTTGGTGCACCATCTCCTGCAGGGCCGTGGTGCTCGGGTAATGGAGGGCCGCCATCTTGGTTGCCATCACGATCGCCTTGAGCTGCTCACAGAGCTGGTTGCTGGAGTTCATCACTTTGTTGCGAATGTCCTGGGCAGCAACCTGCCTTGTCAGCGTGTCCCCAATGAACACCAGTTTGTGTGCGCTCAGGATGACAAACTTGCTGTGGGCCACAAAGATGCGCGGCGGCTGTGCCAAGCTGACGCAGCTGAAGAGGGCGTCGATGGCATTGAGGAGGGAGATGTAATGGGTCTCGCACTGGTCGTAGTAGAAGCACAGCAGCTGCCGATCCTGAGTGCCCACGCTGCTGTTTGTGGTGGGGAGGCTTTGAGAAGGCTTCCACTTGGAGATGTCGTTCTCCACAGGCTTGGTGATTTCTTGTTCCAACAACTGGAACTGACTTAGCTGCAAGGGAGAGAAAAGCAGAGTTTGTGAA
Organism: Mustela nivalis; assembly: GCF_964662115.1. NCBI lineage: Eukaryota > Metazoa > Chordata > Mammalia > Carnivora > Mustelidae > Mustela > Mustela nivalis. The sequence goes on from NC_139024.1 coordinate 142,644,528, forward strand.
GGGGAAGGCAGTGCACCATCTTGGAAGTTAACCGGGGCTTGGGGTTCAAGGACAGGGATTTCAATCCCTAGTAAGTGGTTAGTGCTCACTTAGATGAGAGGCTTTGCTTTCCTAAACTGTAAAATGTGGAGGCTGAAAAAGAGGATTGCTAAGGAATCTCCCAGCTCAGACCACTGCGGTTGGATATTGGTCTCTTCTGCCCTACAGCTGGAAGGCAGCTAGCTGTTATACTCAGCTGTCACCTGCACCTTTATGAAAGTTCCATGAGTTAACATTTACCAAGTGCTTAGAGTGGTTTTTGGTATATCGTCATCTCTATATAAATGTTTATTGAACATTGAGTGGAGGCGAGGGAAAATCCAATGGGGGGATCTCCTTATCAAGTCAATCGCTGACAGTTGGCTCCTCCTCTAGGAAAGCCTTGACTCTGTCCCTTCCAGACTTTTAGATAATTGACCATCCATGACCCCTTTCTGTTTCTCCTACTCTTGCAGGCAAGATTTGTAAATGTTAGGCAGCACTACAGGTGTATTTATTTACACCTATAAATACATGTGCAGAATCTCTAAGGGAATGCGAATGCTAATTGTTCATCAGAGCGCTTAGCCACCCAGAGCTGTTGAAAGAAAAGAAACTCGCACATAGTCAGACTCAAGGAGTGTTACCTTCCTTCTTTCCTTACTGCTCCTGGCTGGTGTTATTACTTAAACTGTACTTATAATCTCATGCTATTCCACCAAATCTCAGGAAAGACCTTTCTTTTGCAGGTAAGGACTACCTGTGACCTGAGCTTAGGACTCTACGATCTTCTGCTCTGAGACAGAGCTCAGTCAGAGTAGGGCCAACCTCATCCAGTTTTGCCCCCAAGAAATGCACCGTAGGCTATGTTTTTTGAGAGAATCTGCTTCCTTCTTAGAAATTACTATGGTTTCAACAAGTTCCCTAAAGCCCTGCAGTCCTCCTTGGCCAAATGCCAAAGTAGACATAAATGGATCCAGGGTGATGTTTGACTGTATCTCGCTTATGCTTTTGCAAATATGTTCATAAATATATCATCTTATTAGAGAGATGGGAAAATTTTCTCATTTTATATAGAAGCAACTGAAGTTCATGGAGGTTAAATGACTTGCCTAAGGTCATAGAGTTGGCTGGTCAGATAGCAAGGACTAGAATTCTGGTTTCCTAGGGCGCATGGGTGACTCAGTCGATTAAGCAACCAATTCTTGATTTCAGCTCAGGTCATGATCTCAGGTTGTGAGATGGAGTCCCTCATCAGGCTCCACACTCAGTGTGGAGTCTGCTTGAGATTCTCTCTCTCCTTCTCCCTCTGCTGCCTCCCCCCCAACTCTTGTGCTCTCTTGGTCTCTAAAAAAATAATAAAATATTATTTTTTTTTTTTTAAAGGAACTCTGGTTTCCTGAGGCAACGTGATAGTTCATGTCTCTATGTGACATTTTATTTCAGCTTAAAAGGCATGTAAGTCCTCGATCCATTACTCTTTATTTTTATGCCCCCTACCAGTAAGACTCGTCATTATCAGCCCCACTCATGCCCAGCTTTTGAGTGAACCTGCCTTGCCCAAATCCCTTCTTTGAGGGCTTGGATATATCTTGAACACATTTGATTCTGCTCTCATTCTTTTAGATTGGACCAAGAACAGCCAAGCCATACACTTGTGTTGTAGGAGATAGATAGATAGATAGAGATGGCCCAATCAGACTCTCTCTCTCTCTCTCTGTTTTGTTTTGCTTTAGTAATCTGATGAACCACAGTAGGGAGCTATTAGCTAAAGATGCTAAGCTGAAAAGCCATCTGTGGGAAGGAGTCTGAGTGGCCATGCATGGGTTCTGTGAAGTTCAGTAGGAGCCAAATGAGTAGACAAGTAGAGGAAACTGTCAGATAATAGAGGAGAAGGAAGCAAATTTAGAGAAAAGAAAGTCCAAGGAGAGAGAATTTACAGTCTGAGCTCTCATCAGACTTATCTGTGATCAGGCTCATTGGCTGTATCTGCGTTTTCTCTTCCTACATTACCCTACTATGATTTTGTTATAAAACTTGTTTGCTTGGCCTAGCTTGACTGGGTTTTGCTTCTGAGACCAACAGCCTTAACCCAAAAAGTCCTAACATGTTAAGTATACAGAAGTAGCCTGGAAAAATGGCTATTTAGACATAATCTAGGTACACCAGCTGGATTACTAAAGCTATAAACATTCTCTTTGTTCTTATTCCCTATTATAAGCTTTGGAGCTGCTGCTGCTTATTATTATGATGATTTTTTAAAGATTTATTTATTTGAAAGAGAGTGTGAGGGAAAGGGGTAATAGGGAGGTGGAAAGGAGAGAGAGAGAGAAGCAGACTCCCCATTGAGCATGAAGCCAGATGGAACTCAGGGCTCGAACCCATGACCCTGAGATCATGATCCGAGCTGAAATCAAGAGTCGTACACTCAACCGACTGAGCCACCCAGGTACCCCAGAGCTTTTTTTTTTTTTTAAAGATTTATTTATTTGAGAGAGAGAGAGAGTCCTAACATGTTAAGTATACAGGGAGGAGCAGAGGGAGAGGAAGAGAGAATCCCAAGCAGACTCCACACTGAGCACAGAGCCATGGAACCGACATGGGGCTCCATCTCATGATCCTGAGATCATGACCTGAGCCAAAACCAAGAGTCAGACGCTTGATCGATTGAGCCACTCAGGCCCCCTGAGCCTTGGAGCTTATATGCGCCCAAGAATGCTGGAAGGACCAAAATGATGATCTTCTGAAGGGCTACCTCCCTTACAAAGCGGGAAATCCTCAATCCCAGGTAGGTCCTGTCCTGCCTGACTTACCTGATGATGCTCCAGCTGCATCTTGTTCTGTTTGATGATATTTTCTTTTTCCAGCAGCTCTTTCTGTTGCCTCTCAAACTCCTCCTTCCCCTGTTATTTGTCAACATAAAGAAAACATTACATCACCCCTGTGGTTCACTTGTGCTAACACTTTCATTGACAAATGTGTAAACGCCCTTCAGTTTTCCATTGCCTTAGCCCTAGTAGGCCCTGTTAGGCCCTGTGAGTGCCAGACAGGGAGGGCACGCTCCCGGCCAGACTTCCAGCATCCTTGTGTAGGGCAGGGCTGAAAACTAAAATCTGTTCTCATGGGGGGTGCCACCATCTCCACGCCACTTTCCCATTTTGGGAGACCCACACTCCCCTGCAAACCTCCTTACACAGTACTATTTCTCAGGGTTCTCCTCTAACAGATTATATGCAAACCCATAAACCTAACGCAGGTCTAAACGGGGTCCACACTGCACTCCCGGTTTCTTTGGATTGTCTATAACTCTACACCAAATTAGTATTTCCCGGTATGCAGAGCTGAACGACGCACTAAGGGAAGGGTGAATGTCCCCCATCTACTCTATCCTGCCCCTTTCCTTAGCAGTGGGGGTGCGGGGTGGGAGGCAGGGCTCGGCTCTCTCCCCTCCCCAGTCTCCTGTGTGCAAGGGAACTGTACTTAGTCCAACAGTCCTCCAGATGACCCATCCCTCTCAGTCAGATGAAAGGAATGGCCGAAGGAGATAGCAAATTCTAAATAATGGATCTTGGATAAAAGTCTGAATTCCCCAAAGTGAAATGGATCCCGGGTCAACGTGGTAGAATTTCCATGTGTAGGAGGCAGACTGTGCCTGCCCTCTTTCCCATGTGCTGGTGACATTCTGGGTCAACTGACAAACACCCGGTGTTCTTCAAGGTCAATCTGAGGCTTCAGTAATTAATTGAACACACAAACACACATTGCAGAGCTGAAGGGATTTCTGAGAATTTCTCTAGTATAGAGTCTTCTTTCTTTCGTCACAGTGCCTCCCTCCTTTTTCAAATAAAATACCATGCAGAACTCTATCATAAAATGCGAACAGAGGTTGAGCTGGTGTGATTATGTGAGAGAAACATGTGCCTGTTTGGGGAGTCTCTTCCCGCTTGCCCGAGGCATATCAATGGATCACCCCAACCCTGTGCTCCATTCACTTTGCGAATGAAGAAATGACAGCCCCGGGAGGTTCAATCAGTGGATCACACCGTTAGTGCCAGGGAACTGAGGACTCAGCACTCTCGGGCCAGTGCTGTCGCCTTCATACGTGAGCTATGAATTCTGCTCGAGAACCGTGAACCACGTTCTCGCCCCAGGCCGTCCAGCCCACCCACCAGGCTCCCTGAATGCGAGTACAGGCCGTAGGAGCCCGATTTCCTTACCTGCAGGTGGACGTAGTCGTAATCGTCCATCCAGCTCCTCTCGGAGCTGTCGCTGCTGCTGCAGTCAGGGGGCTGGTCCTTGCCCAGGCTCGGGGGCAGCGGCTTGGTGAGGGCTTGGGCCTTGGGGTCCCCGGGAGGCAGCAGCAGCTGCACCTGGGACGCCACGTGCGGGTACTCCGTGGAGTTCGTGATGCTCTCGGAGCCGCTCTTGGCGTGCGAGCCGCCGGGGCCCGGCCGGAAGAGGGCCTCTGCGTTGGTGTTGATGGTTGTGGTGAGCTGCTTGGCGTCATCGGGCACGGTCTTCGCCACCATCACGAAGCGGTCCAGGTCGTCCCACTTGTTCTGCGGCTTGTTGACGGCCAGAATGTTCAGGGACCAGCTGCACTCGTTCAAGTCGTGGCTGGTCTGGCTCAGGATCTGGTGGGAGTCTTCCACCCTCTGGAGCTCCCGCTTCATTTTGTTCTGCAGGAGGAGTTCGGGGAGGCAGGACGCATTGGCGGTGGCTCCCTTGGCAAAGTGGAGGTAGTCCCTCACGGACACCTCCACCCTGTCCACGGAGGCGCGGATCTCGTTGACGTGGCGCTCCATGTATCCGTAGCACCGCCAGTCCGTGGTCACCAGCGCCATGAGGCTGGACACGCCCATCTCCAGGCTCTGCTGGAGCCGGTGCAGCCGCTCGATGGCCGTGTCCGGATCCAGCAAGAGCCTTTTGTCCGGAGATGGCGAGGTCGACAAGGAGGACTCCTTGGAGGTGGTGGAAGATGTGGACATGTTGCTCCTGGTGCTGCCCGTGCTGGAGAAGGACAACCGGTTGATACCATCCACCACGTCCTGACAGCCTTTGGTGTCCGGGGCGCTGTGCAGAGGGACGTCGTAAACACCCTCTCTCTCTTCGGGGTTTGCTTTCTCACTGGTTTCTGCCGGCGGCTCCAGGAATTGAACCCCTCGGGGGATGTCGTAGGCGTCGTTCTGGGGGCCCAGGGACTGTCCCAGCTGTGAGGGCGGGTGGTTCAGCGAGACGTTTTGGGGTCTCCGTGTTGCCAGATCCGTGGTTCCCGCAGCATCACAGCTGTATTTTACGTGAAGGTCCTTCCCCATCGGCTTGGTGCTGGTTGGGGGGATGTCATAGACGCCCTCCGGTCTGACGTCCGGCCTCGCGGCTTGTCTCACTGGAGGGGGGAAATCATACTCTTTTTCCCTAAGCCCCGCCTCATCTCGGCAAGCAGAGGGAGGGACGGCATATACCTGAAAAGCAAGTGGAAACGGAGCCATTATTTTTTCAGCTGGCTCATGCAAACGTGCAGAAGCTGAAAAGGACCTAAAAATGAGGCTACGATTCTCAGTCCTCATCGCTGGCTCCTGGCTTTCCGCCTTCCACTCACTTCTGGCCTCTGTTTCCCAAGGCTCGGCTCTGCTCTCACTTCCCTCATCCTTGGGCGGGAGCATCCTTCCCATGGCCTCAGCGCCGCCTGTGTGTGGACCCCTCCTGGCTGAGTGGCCCTCCCTGGGTCCCAGGCCCGAGTTTCTGACCACCTCCTGGGTCTCCTTCCGCGGCTGATCCAGGCAGGGAGGCAGACCGTGCCGTCACACACAGGGCGAGGCATCGGGTCTCCTGGCTGTGACACGCTGAATAGTTGCTTCCATGTTCTGACACACAGTTCCCTTCTCTGCACAGTAGGCGTAACTGTACTTCGGGGCAGGCATGCCCCAGAGGACAAGAGAGGACGTCAGATGCAGCAAGCCCTAACTACAGACTGAGATGCTGTAACGCTGCTCATAAATACGAGATACGTCCGTTGCTTGCCAGACTGAATTATTTTATCTTCTAACTGGCTCTCCTTATTGACTACCTCATTTTTAATGGAATGCCCTAACTATGGAACCCTTAGACTTTGAGATTTTTCTTTCCTTTCCCTTTTTAAAAAAGTAATCTCGAGGCCCCACGGGGGACTTGAACTCACGACCTCGAGATCAAGCGTCGAATGTCTCCTGACTGAGCCAGCCAGGTGCCCCTGGAACCCTTAGGCTTATTGCCTTTGCCTACTGCCTTTCCATCTTCCCATTCACTCTCACAAAGACTGGTTTCTCCCCTTTGGTTTGCCCTTCTTGTATTACCCCAATAAACACACACACACACACACACACACACACACACCCCTTTTTTGCTGCTCTGTGGTAGCTCACTTACCCCTTTGGTAGGAGGGATGTCATAGACGCCTTGAGGTTTTATCTCTCCTACTGGAACTGAAAACACGGGGCCTTTCACTGATGATGGAGGGATATCGTACACCTGAAGAGAAACACTTGCGTTACCCAGAACAGAAATGTCGCATACGTGTCACTTCTTACGTTACTAAGCCTTTCACTGGCGACTAATTTGCTAGGTTATGTATACCCTTGCTTGTCATAAGGGGATGGTAGAATTCTTTTTAGGTTTCATGTTCTTCGACTTATTGGAGTATAAAAATGACCTGATGTGAAGTATCTACACTGTCTGGACTTGATTTATTTATTTTTAAAGATTTTAGTTATTTGCGGCAGAGAGAGTGAGAGCGAGCGAGCGAGCGAGCGTGAGCGGGGTGGGGGAGAGAGCAGAGGGACGGGGAAGAGCAGGCTCCCCGCTGAGCAGGGAGCCCCAAGGACCCACGGCTCAATCCCAGGACCTTGAGACCGTGACCTGAGTCACAGTCGGCCACTTCACGGAACCACCCAGGCGCCCTACTGTCTGCACTTTAAACTATAGTTTAAAATTTTACATTTCCTGACTGAGAATGATAAGTGACAAAAGCTTTGTCAGATACAGGCCTAGGATTTCCTGATTGAGCAAATCTAGAAAACGTAATTTAAATAGCATTGCTGGAAATGGCTTCTGTACAGCTGGCTTCAAGTGAAACATGCCTACGTGGTGAACTTCCCTTTGCTCGCAGCCCTGAAGGAACGCTCGCCCTGCCCCACCCTGGGTGCTGGTACGTACCCCTTGCGTGGCGTGGGAAGGAGGGATGTCGTAGATGTCCTTTTGGTATCTGGCCGGGTACTCGTACACGTAGCCCTGGCCCGTCCTCACGGGGGTTACTACCTGTGGGCAGGAAGACGAAGAGTGGTCAAATTCCAAGCCTCAGCCTCCCAACCAGCACTCCCCAGTCACCTCTCCCCCATAAGAAGAGAGAAAGAAAAATATGGAAGGGAAGAGAGAAAAGGAAGGGGACAAGAGGACATTAGGGCACAGCACTTTTTTTTTTGTACAGTACAACACTTTTAAATCCCCTCTTGAATCCCAAGAAAGGACAAATCCCTGAAATAGCTCCATCCCTCTTCCTCCCGATGACAAAACCATATCAAAGTTGGCCCAAGTTTCAATTCCCAGGATGTACCTTAAGGGAGAACCATTTTTAAATTATGAAATTTTAAATTATGATCCTAGATCATTCCTTTGAAGCACCAAAACCACAGCATAATGAAAAAAAAAAAAAAACACTTTTTTTTTTTTTAAAGGCTCTGAAACTATTTGTAAAGTGAATAATGCAAATAGAGACTTGAGCTACTTAAAATTCCTCTCATGCCTTCCCCAGGACGCCTCTTCATGTGACATTATTATTATTATAACTCAAATTCCATAGGTCACTAGAGGACTTTTATGAAGCCAACAGCTCAGCAGTGCCGCTCTCAGAAGCCTCCAGGAGCTTTCAATCCAGCCTTTGAAACAAATGACAGACCGAGTTGGGAGCCACTGGGAACAGAGTTCAGGTCTCGAATCATTTTCTCATTTCCACCCGGGGAGCAGACGTCCCAGACAGTACCTCCATCCAAGGGATGTGGGAAGTCAAACACACTCATCACAAGCCTGGCATCTGGAAGCAATGCCGACAGAAGGAACCTCACCCAGCAGGCTTGCATTTTCCCATCTACCATCCTTCCTCGTGTCCTAAGCACAGGCAGAGAACTCTCTTGAAGTGGAACTCACTGGAAATGTATTTAATTTGAAACTCATTTGGAAATGTATTTAATCCTCCAGGGGGCTACTAAATGACCAGTGTCTTGTGTCTGCCTAACCCCTGTTCCCCCCCGAATGACTAATAGCAGCCCCCCCTTAGTATGGCCCATCACTTTTTTTTTTTTTTATTTTTTTAGGAGACTGAGCATTGTAAATGAGGCAGAGCTGGCTCTTCCTTAAGAAGCCGTCATCTTTTATCCTTTCCCTAATGTGAAAATTCTGGCGTCAGGCTGCCTACAAAACTATGTGAAAAATGCTCGCGTTCATCTTCTGTTGCAGTGGATGGAACACAGCCAAAGGCACCAATGCCCTCCTCCCCCGGGAGCTCTAAGACGCTAACTAATGCCCTAGTGCCTGCGGCTCATTACTTCTTGCCATGGATGTAAAGGAGATTAGAACTGCAGTCATCATCCCATCAAATCTCTCCACGGCCTCGGGTTTAAGAAAAGGAATCTGTGGCTTTAAACTCTTGTTGGCATGTAGCATACAGAACCATTTGCAGAGTGGACACTGCACCATGCCTAGTAAATCGTCCTTTTAAAAAGCGGCGTGCCCTTTGCTCAAGAAAGACGCGCTGTGTTCCTAGTGCCCTTATATGATTTTTTTTTCTCACTCACTCTTGTCTCGGAGAGAAGTGAAGGATCTTCTCTGAGTGTATCTCATCAGCCCCTCTATTTATAGCTCTCTATTTTGGCTTTATAATAGAACCTGCACACAACACAGCTTTTGTGCGGTTTGAAAGCTTCTAAGAGTGGATTCTGTCCAAGGTTGCCAAGTTGGTAATAATGCTAATGGAAAACCAAGGCTGGTTATGCTGAAGGCCAGCTGAGTGGTTCCATCTTTAGTTTAAAGATGGGAAGGGGGTGCTGGGAGATAGAGGGGGAGGTGCCAGTATCTGAAAATAGTCCTTGGTGAGATGTAAACATACGGCAAGACCTCAGAAAGGCGGGGTCCTCGACAAAGCTCTTCCTTGCCTTTGTGGGACCTTCCCTGGCAGAGGGCATTCGTGCTTCCCAGTATTTAACTTCTCACTTCCTGACAAATGTCACAAAACCTCAACTCGCTCTCTCTTTCTCATTTGGAGGATGCCTGTGGTCATCTGGTTTTTAAAAACTTTGCATTCCAAGTCAGTCATTTTCCTTGTTTATGCGTTAAAAGAAACAGATGGCGAAAACCACAGGGGGGAAAAAGCCAACAAAATACAGTCTCCCCGATTCCAGCATTCCTGATGGTACCATCGAATTCACGCTGGTCCACAAACAGCATTTAAAAGGGACCAGCATTTTGCCTCTGGTCAGACACAGCCAGGGCAGACTGCGATCCACTCTGTAACATCTGAAAGCACGAGCAGCTAAAGTCTTCTACTTTTGGACATTTTCCTCCTCAACCCGTCGCTTGGGTGACTTTCATGCCAATTGCGTGTTCTCTCCTCGGAGGAAAGTGCTGACTGTTCTGTACCTTACAGAGTATCCAGTTCTGTGGTCACAAGACCTTTTCTTCCTGCCTGACACAGTACACAAAAACCTTTCTACTGTCCCGGAATTACTGAACCTCAACCTCCAAGGAACACCAAGGTCTAGCCAAGGGGATGTAAATTTCGGAAGCATTCTCCTGGGTGTTTGCGAGGCAAGGCATCGCTGGCATTGCTACACAGAGGGCATTTCAAATCTAATTTTCTCAATGAAACAAAGTCAGGTTTTTCATTTCCTTTTTTCCTCCCTTGGTTTTTCTTTCGTGTTTTCCTTTTTTTCTGTGTATTTATTTATAGTTACAAGGAACTCCCATATTGACCTCTTAGCTCATTAGAATTGATGCAAATGGGGCTTGAAAGGGGGATTCTTGGGGCTCTCAGGACCAAGGGCTAAGGCAATCCCCTTCCTGAGGACCCTGGCAGAGGAAATGCATTTTCCGGATACGGGATTTTCTGCCCCGTGAGGAATCTGACTGGTCCTCAGATGTTAGTATACTCTTCTTGTCAACTAACTGAAGAAACTGAAGGTGGACACTTGAAGAGAAGGCGGCGGCCAGATGTAGACATTTAAGAAAGAAAAGTCCATTTAATAAATCTCCCCAGGGGTGGAGGGTGGCATCCAAAGTCCAGAGAGTGGGGTTACATTAGCGCTCTAATGAAGTGCTTGTCTAAAAACAAGCAAACACACACACACACACACACACACACACACACACACACACACGAGCGCGCGCGCGCGCGCACGGGCATTCCCCCATCCCCCACTCCGATGTGTTTGATTTTCACCATTTTCGGCGTTAGAGCCTGGCCATCAAGAGCTGCTTTTAGAGATGATTTAAATACCTCCAATGTCTCATAATTCTGAGAGCCTCGCATGCTGAAAATTTTAAAGGGTGGCAGTGGGGGGCCAAGGGATCCCCCAGCAGCCAGCACGTGTGAGCCAGTGAGCTAGAAGAGAGGCCCTTGGGCCGGGCCACTCACACCTCCCCAGTCCTTGGCCTGGCTTTGCACCTGTAGCCCAGCGAGGGCCCGAGTCTTGGATGCCTACAGGGCCCAGCAGATGAGGTGGAGGGAGAAACAAGCTGGGATTTCATGCTGGGGAGACAGAACCCCCAAGCCCCCGGAGGAAAGCAGCCATTCCTCAGCTCCAGCCAGCTGCCACCCCGAGAAAAGATGCCCCGTGTGGCTAAGTCTCTCAAATTTTCAGGAGAAGCCAGAAATCTGGATTTTTTTTTTTTTTAATGTGAAATCTGATTTCCAGAATTGGCTCAAATATTTCAAATAGTGTCCTGGCCAAACTAAACGTGTCTCTGGCCCTCGGGGGACCCGTCTTGCCTTCATGATGTATTTCTGCCCTCCTCCCTCAATCCCTTGAAAATCTCTGAGGCCAGGGCCCAGAAAGCTCTTCAGCAATTCCATTCCTTGACGAGACTGAAGTCCACCATTTTATACCCATGCCCCGTGTGCCGCACGTCTATGCCTTCACTCACGCTGTATCTCTGTCCAAGATACTCTTCCTCCTGTTCTCAGATTCATATATTTTTTTTAAAGATTTTATTAATTTATTTGACAGAGAGAAAGATCACAAGTAGGCGGACAGTCAGGCAGAGAGAGAGGAGGAAGCAGGCTCCCGCTGAGCAAAGAGCCCGATGCGGGGCTCGATCCCAGGACACCGAGATCATGACCTGAGCCGAAGGCAGCGGCTTAATCCACTGAGCCACCCAGGCGCCCCTCAGATTCATATTTTATTCAACGTTCAAGGCCAGGCTGAGTGTCTCTCTCCCATGGAGCTTTTCCAGACAGAACACCTTTTTCTTGGAACGTCCCAAGCACATGATGCATCCGTCTCTAAGGGAACTAATCACTTGTGGTCTGTTTTGGTACCTCCCATTTCTTCTCTGGGCATGGTGGAGATAGAGCCTGTTTCTTCTTCATTTGTAGAGACACAGCAGGGCTCTGCACAGTGCCTTGACTGTAGTAAGCCTTGGATAAATGCACTGACTGGATATGTTAATGAACTAAAGGAAAACTCGAGGCTCTTCTTACACAAGATGGTGCGGACCTGGACAGGACAGGAAACAGACCTGCCCGTGTAGGACAAGGTTGGTGTCTAGGTGAGTTAGCTCTAGGATGAGTGGGACCCACAGGAGAAGGAGCGGAACGGGCTCTTCTCAGCCATGCATGGTCAGGTTGGGCAAGTGATTATGGCAAAAAAAGCAGAGCGAATTTTAGATAAAGTCAAGCAATCAGAAACCACGGAAGCATGATCACCTGTGCGAGTGGTTGGTGTGAACCACTCGGAGGCCAAGAAGGGCTGCTAGCTGGTTTCCTTTTCCCTAGGCTCGAGTCTGCATGTGACTTGAGCATCTGTGTTCTTCTTAACCACCAGCTAGAAACGTATGGGGGAGTTTTGCAAAAATAAAACAAACTCTGCCGTTTACCTCAGTATCAGAAGGAAAACGTAACAGAAAGGAACAGGAGCTCTGACACGGGTCACGGGAAGCTGTGTATCAGAGGCCAAGGGCACACCAGGTCTTTAGCTCATGGAAAGGATTTGATCTGATGAGGGAAGGGACTGAGAACATAAGCCAGACTCAGGTCAGAGCTGACTCCACCACGTGTGAGAACATGACCAAGGCATCCGTCCATTCTAAGCCCGTTTCCTCATTAGTAGAATGGAAATAATAACACTTAGAGGCTATTAGTGTATTAAATGAGATCAAGTACATAAAGAGCCTGGCATCCAGCAAACCCCTGAAGTCTTAGTTATTTCTATTATAATTGTCTATGATAATTCTATTATAATTGCTGGGTTATACAGCTTTACTTTTGGACTTAAGTTGTGGACCTGGGAATTCAGATCAACCGACCTACTGAAGACAGCTTTTAAAGAATGAGGAACAGATATTAACAATCGTCTTCATCACCTCAAAGCATTAAAAGATAGTAAAGAGGGGCACCTGGGTGGCTCAGTCAGTTGGGTGGCTGCCTTCAGCTCAGGTGATAATCCCAGAGTCCTGGAATCAAGTCCTGCATCAGGCTCCCTGCTCAGTGGGGAGTCTGTCTCTGCCTCCCCCCTCTGCCCCCCTCTCCAAGCTCATGCTTTGTTCTCTCGCTCTATCTCAAATAAATAAATAAAAATCTTAAAAAGAAAGAAAGAAAGAAAGAAAGATCGATCGATCGATCAGGTCCGACTTTGGGAGCAGAGAAGGAATTCACAGAGGTAAGCCCACACTTTAAGGCTGCTTTTTTCCGGGGGTAGGGGGCACTGACTGATGTGAGAGAGGTGTGTCTAAGAGGCCACACTGTGTCTTTTTGCCATGTCTTTGGGTGTGGGGGAATACTGGACTCTAGGGCTTCCCAAGGTTGGGACCCTACTTTGGGTTGGATGTAAAAGTAAGAAGGTGCTAGAAGGGAAGCCACCCACACACAGGCTGAAGCCAGGTTTTCACTCATCAGGGTTGGTAAGACTATCTCAAAGCCCGAAATCAGATTTCTGTGTGGCTGGGAGGCTGGCAGAAGGGAATAAAATCCTCTCTGGAAGTAGACGACATCTTTATGGGCCTTCAATTATTTCTTACAAATATTTGTAAATCCAGCGTCCGTCCTACAAAGATACCCAAAATTATAGGAGACAAGACAGCAGAAAAGGATAAGAGCCAATTTTTGCTTTCTTCCCAATATGAGGAGGATGTGGTCTGTGTCTTAGTGACCACAGATCTCGCAGGCTGTTGGCTTTCAGAGTGTTTCGTGATTAAATGAGGGGAGCCAACTAAATTTAATCATTTAGATATGAGTTGAATCGAAAGAAATGAATCTTTACAAATGCATAGTGTTCTCAGTGAGGTCTGTGAGGCGATGGGAATTTCACATCAAAGCAGCCAGTGACAAGAGACTTTGGTTTTCCAAAGGATCAGGAGATTGACTTGGGTTACTGTTTTACTCTGGTCTTCTCAGTATTGTCATTGTCACAGCGATCACCCTAACCGCCCAAGACACTCCAGCGGAAAACCCCAGGAGATAAACATGCTTTATGAGGCATAGAAGTAAAGCTATTTATCCAAGAGGAAGATAGCAACGTCCCAAACCCAGGACCCTTGACTGGGTTTCTCCTCAGACAAGACTTTTTCAGTGGGAGATCACAAGCTGGATTTGTCAAGAGGCCCTCACCAAGAAGTGGGGCGCATACCCAGCTGGGAGTCTAGCAGCGAAATACCTTTCAAGAGGACTCTCGCTCATGTGGTATCTCTGGGGCCAAGGTCTCAGCAAGACTCCGTGGGCATCCACTTCACTTCCTCAGGGCAGAGCTCGCTCGGGGGTGTCTGGGAGTGGGGCCTCACTGCTGTGAAGGCCCTGAGGTTGGGAAGACCTTAGCCTCTGGGCGCATGCCTCCTGCTCAGGGGCATTCTGTGGAAACGGGAGGGGAGCAAGCTGTGCCTGGGCAGACCCTCCCCGCCGAGAGTCCCAGGAAAGCTGACGAATAGGGTCTCCGCCATGTTCTGCCCTGCTTCTTTCTGATGCCAGCCCTACCACTCACTTCTTGTCTCTTTCCTCCAACACCCACCCCTGTTTTCGTTCCTTCCCTCCTCCCGTGCTACCAGCAACTGTGAAGAAGAACAAAAACAGTAACAAGGAAGTGGAAAAATCCTACTGTTTGACAGAAAGAACTGGGTGGAATGGATAAGAGACCTAGATGGGACGGGGAGCCCGGAGCACAGGTTCTAGAGTATTCTCATCATTACTATGGCCCATACTTCTACATTAGATAGATGCCTGCTTCAACGATTACAAAAATCACAGAAACAGAATTTTGTACAATTTTAGCAGAATTTAACAAGACATCCCACTTGGAAGGGTACAGAGGGGTCTTTGTAACCGTCTGGGTTTCCGTGTCCCATGATTTAATTCTCTGGGTCTACATCTCTCCATCCCGAAGCAACATCAGAAGTGGCCAGAATGACCCAATCGTGTCTTCTTGATATCCAGATAATGCCTCGATAACTGACCCCCCAAGTTTACCCATCAACCTTGCAGAGCAGGAACGTGGGCACCCGGCTCCTGGCATTGTGCCCTTGGGCCTCGTCAAGGCCTAGGCAACCCAGGTGGTGCTCAGGAAGTATAATGAGTAATTGATGAGAAGTTAAAAAGTGCCACCGTACCGTAATAATGACAGTCCAGATTTATAACTCTGCCATTAACAGTTCCTAAGATTGTCTGAATTCAGAAGTAGGCCTTACCGACCAGCAGTCAGCCATTTGCATTTTTCTTGGCATCTGCGGAAAATAAAATCAGATCGCTTCCTGTCTACCTCTAATCTCCCTAACCCCCCAGTTTAATTTATACTATCTCTGGGTTTCATGCATTAACAGGAGTATTTAGATTTCAAAAACCGCCCGCTGGAAAGAACTCATTTCATATAAATGCCCTTAAAAAGCATTCACAGAGCCACCACGGTGTTTATTAGATCTTATAATAACCTCTTTGTCTTAAAGCTCATGAACTGTGTGACCCTTTCCCTTTAAAGAAAAACTCTTAGGAAGAGAAACATCACTATTATCACCGTCTGCCCGTTAGAACTGGGGTCCAGCTTTCAGAAACAGCGAAGTTACAGAGGTTCGTCTGTTTAAGATCGAAGATTACTAGTTTCTTTTCACGACCAGAGGAAAAGCCACATGTTGCCTCCACTGGGTTTATTAATTCTCTATAAATGCTCTCTGCCCAGCTTGGGTGTAGCAGTGAGCTCATTCACTGTGCGCATAGCAACAATATAATGAAAACCG
The DNA here is from genome assembly GCF_964662115.1 of Mustela nivalis. Lineage (NCBI taxonomy): Eukaryota > Metazoa > Chordata > Mammalia > Carnivora > Mustelidae > Mustela > Mustela nivalis. The sequence continues at coordinate 142,660,005 of NC_139024.1, forward strand.
AGTCTGGCCCGGAAAATACACCCTTGTGGGCCAAGTGCATGGCTTACCCTTCCTAAAGCTTCTCTTGAGCTCATCTAGGTCTCTCCCCCCTCTGTTCTTGGGCGGTGATTTACTTTCCTTCAAAGATATTTCGCTGTCTGATTTTTAGGCTAGAACTCAGCCTTTCGCTCGCCCCATCTAAATCACGATCAGCCTCTCTCTCTCTCTCTCTTTTTTTTTCCCCCTCCAAATGAGGAAAAAGTCACAACCGAAGGCTCAGAAGTGGAACAGGGCTCTTGGGTCACTTTCATTAGACACAGCATTCAGGAGGCAAACCACTCCAGGGAAACAGTGCCCTGATTGTCCAGCCTCTAGCACGCCTCCCCTGCTGCTTTCAGGAAGCTCTTTGTGCAGCAAGTGCTAAAGCAATATTTAGTTATGGAGTGACCGAGCGTCAAAGAGCAGCTCAAAGCATTTAATGTGGAAGAGCACGGCGGGGAATGACGTCTGGGCTCCTGCCGCGGTTGAGGTCTTTCTCCGCACAAAGTTGAATGGGACCCGCGGTGACAGAGCTGGGTCCAGTGAAGTCATTTTTTTTTTTTTTTTAAATTCCATGGACCGAGATGTTCTTGGAGAACTATTAAAGGCACCAGCGTTTTGGCTCTTTGGATGCCCAAATAAATTCAACAGGACACTAACCACGAGGTCTGAATTTTGGAAGGGAGTTTAGATGTCCACAGACTGCCCGAAAGGGGCTGTGATTGTGGAAAGGGGGGAAGGCATGAGCATTTCAGGGCCCAAATGCTGGGAGCTCTGGGTAGGAGACCTTGCGCAGGAGACCCCTCAGAGCCTCCCTGGGAGAAGGGACGCTGTGGCTGAGATGATAGACCCATCCCGTGGCAGAACGTGGTGCTATGGGCACGGCTGTTGCTTCCAGAGACACCTGACCCGACAAGGGTTTCTGCCATATCCAAGAGGATTAAACAGAGGAAAATGGACAGAAAAATAAAATAAGTTCTAGGAGGAAACATTCTCTTAGCTTTTGGTACCAAAGCAGGGAAGATAGTTCTCTTGAAGAAGCTGCTCTGTGGGAAGTGTTCTCCTGTACAGGGATGGGGCTGCGAGCTGGCTCAGCTGACCTCCCCACCCCCCACCCCTCCCCCCTTGTTCCTCCTGCTCCTTGCCTTCTATCGCCACAGCTCCATCTTCTGGAGGCGACTGCGGTTTCTAGATGGGAAGGCGGACTGCATCCTAAAGGAGGAGTAAGATTTGCCAAAACTTACAGGGTCAAGTTGAAATTTAGATCAGTGCCCGAGTGTCTTTTTTTTTTTTTTCTTTCTTTCTTTCTTTTTTTTTTTTTTTTAAAGAATCTTGAGATCAAGCAGTTTTACTAAACTTTTCCAGTGACTCTGGGAAAGAATCAGATAAGGATATCTGGATCATAAAATTTTAGCAAAGACCATTAGAGATAATTCAACCCTACTCCCCATTTCACAGTTGAGGGAACTGGAGTTCAGAGAGGTTAATCAGCTGGTTAATAATGGCAGAGAAGTAAGAACGAACCTGGCTGGCTGGGTCCCGAGGTCCACCCCTACTTTTGTCAATATCCCATTGCTTACATTTGCAAGACAGATTAGAAGTTTACTACTTTCCTAGTTTCACTGAGAAACTCACTTCCTTGTTTGGGAAGCAAAACTTGAAATCTGGGTATCTTAAATTTAGGGGGTGCCCCTTTCCCTGGCAAGCCCATTCTGGGAGATTTAACTAGATAGCAATCTCTCCTCATCCATGGTGGGTATGTTCCAAGATTCTCAGGGGATGCCTGAAACTGTGATTAGTTCAGAACCCTATATATACTATGTGTTTTCCTTCTACACATACATACCTATGGTAAAGTTTGATTTATCAATTCAACACAGTCAGAGATTAACAACAGTAATAAAATAGAACAATTATAATGATATACTGTATGTGAACATGTTCTCTCAAAATATCTTGCTGTACTGTATGGTACACACCCTTCTTGTGATGACATGAGATGATAAAATGCCTGCGTGATGAGGGGAAGTGAGGTGAGTGACACAGGCATTGACCATATGTCAGAAGGAGGATCATTTGCTTCCAGACCCTGATTGACCGTAGGTAACTGAAATCATGAGAACACAACTGTGGATAAGGGGAGACCAATGTATCTGGTTAAGTGAAGTTATCCACCCGGACTCATTGGAAGTCATTTGAAAAGATGGTGCTTCCAGTGGTAGAGAAAGCCAACACAGCAATGTTCTCAGTGATGCCACGGTCTTCACATCACCTTAATCATCGGCTTGGGACTTCCGGATCAGCCTGCCATGAAACAGACCATTGCCTCTGGGTGGCGGGAATTTCCACCTTCCTCAACCCCCACTCCCTCAGCATAGGGCTGCTCTCCAGCTTGGGTGGGAGCCTTATGAAGTGACTTTAATTCTTCCTGGCCAAGACGACGATGTTTAGCACCCAGGATTGTGATGAGCTAGAATTGCTCATGAAACGTCCTAAACAAGCCCTCTTATTTTAGGGCTTGGCAACATCAACCATTAGCCTGGATGTAAAAATCATCAGCTTCAGAGTCAGAAAGACTTGAGTTCAAATACCAAGGCCGCCTCTTCCCAGAGGTATGTCCTTCAGCAAGTTAACTCACTTCTTAGACCTCAGATCCCTCCCCTGTAAAGAGAGGGGGGTGTAAGGAACACCCCGGTTCCTTATGAAGCTGTTGAGAAGATCAGATGAGATTACGGATGCAAGGTTTCCTAACATGGAGCTAGGACCCCAGAGCACTTTCAGGTCACCCCCACTTTCGTCCTAAAGCTATCGTGAAAAATGAGTAACTTCATAGCTTGCGAAGAGCTACACAGACAATTGGTGGTAAATTGGAAAATAAATGACCAGTATGATAAACCACTGCTTTAAGCACCCCCTGCTTGAAGAAAACCCAAGAAAACTACTCAAACAAATCAGAGGTGATTATGGCATGGCTGAAGATTCCTTGCTTCAAAAATCAGCCTACTCGGGGGTTGCTTTTAAGAGAGAGTCCCTTGGTACTTGTCACATGTTACCGTAGTTACACAGAACTTGGAGAGAAGACACACTGACCTAAGTGAGTCACACTGGGATTCCTTAGCAGCAGCAGCATACCTTTCTAGAAACCCACCTGGGCAATGGGGTCTGGCACTATTCAGAACCAAGCCCACTCCTGATGGGATCTTGCTCTGCATTTTCCACAACATACTCAAACAAGCCTGCCTTTTTTTTTTTTTTTTTAAGATTTTATTTATTTATTTGACAGACAGAGATCACAAGTAGGCAGAGAGAGAGGAAGGGAAGCAGGCTCCCTGCTGAGCAGAAAGCCCCTATGCAGGGCTGGATCCCAGGACCCTGGGATTATGACCTGAGCCAATGGCAGAGGCTTTAACCCACTGAGCCACCCAACAAGCCTGCTTTTAAAGGCACGTTCCTGTTCTACCAATATGAAGGCTGAGTTTTGTCATCAAATCAAATAAATAAATGTTTTCTTTTTCCTCCCTCCCTCACACGGCATTATCCACTCAACCAGCCATCACACCACACACAACATCTGACCCAATCGCTCTGATAAGCACAGTCACTCAGCATGAAATCATTGAAGAAGGAAGGACAATGACTTTGGTTTGCTCTGGTGTGGGTTTATAAGAAGTTACTGATGCACTCTCAGAAATACGCACTATCTGTGAGCTTTATGACAAACCGCGACCGAGTTGGGCGGCCTTGGCATTGGCCAAACAAAAAAGAGCTTTGTACATTTTTAGGGAGGTGTTCCAGTTTGCTCATTCCCCTGGCGTGGGTGGCTCCGCTGGGAGGAGAGAGTTCTCATTTTCAAAGTGAGCTCATCGAGTCCTGCCCCTAAGTGCTCAAGGTCCTCCAGTTCTGTGTAAGCTGTAGAATTCATCTTGACTCTTGAGGGTAAGGAATTTAGACGGACGTTCACTTCTCCACACAGTCCCAAAAGCCATGTATTGAGGGGGAAAATAATTTAAATCCAGATTATCCTCATAGAGAGATGCACGATTCTGAAACCTGGTCCCTTTATGGAGTTTATAAGTGAAGAAACCAGATGTCCTCTGTGCCCTGTCCCACTCTGATTCTCCCTGCTATTTTCAAGGGGTCTCTGTGTGTGCATAGGAAGGGAACAAAGGAAAGTTAGGTGTAGTCAGAGTTTATCTTCTCGGGGAGCTTTCATTTCCTCTAAATCTATTTTTACTTGTTGGTAGACAAATCATACTGTGAATATATAGCAGTTAGCTGGCCGGTTACTGAGTGTTGCCTCTGGCAACCAGATTTCACAATCCTTCAAATCCCAATAAGGGAAGTCCTCTGTTCCCTAACCCATGGCTTTGGGTGAGGGGGTGTGTGCGCGTGTGCGCGTCTGTGTGTAATTCGTGATGACTCAGTGTCTAAGAAGGTACAGATATTATAGCAAATCTATTTCTGGTTCTTATGTTACCTTTCAGGAATGGGCCTGGAAGACCTGGTGAAACTCTTTTAATCATTTCCTGCCAACATTTGGCTGTGTCCCAGTTTGGAAGGTAGGACATGGTCTTTAAAGATGATGTCACGGGGTCTAGATAAATGTAGAGTTTTCTGAGTGCCACCCCAGTCTAGCCCATCATACCCATCGTAACGGCCACTGTAGTTTTAATGAACCCATGAGCTTCCCTTGAGATTAAGTGAAGAGGGTAACATATTTTGGGGGAGAAAATAGAGGAGGAGAGAAAATGGCTGGGGTGCAGATGGGAAGGCTTCTCAGAGGAGATGAACATTGACATGGGCTTTAAAATATGACAAAGGGTTTACAGACAGAATGGAGAAGAAGGGGCGCCTGAATGGCTCAGTGGGTTAAATCCTCTGCTTTTGGCTTGGGTCATGATCTCAGGGGCCTGGGATCGAGTCCCGTATCGGGCTCTCTGCTCAGCGGGGAGCCTGTTTCCCTCTCTCTCTCTACCTGCCTCTCTGCCTACTTGTGATCTCTGTCTGTCAAATAAATAAATAAAATCTAAAAAAAAAAAAAAAAAAGCATGGAGAAGAAAAGTCATTCTAGATAAATCACAGAATATGCAGAGGAAGCTCCGCTCTCCAGTAAAAATAGTGTCGTTCTCCTCTCTATGTGACCATGGAAGAGTCAGCTAATCTTGTGGCTACTGGGAAAAATGCATAAAAGGTAGGTTCTTGGGCGGCACATTCGGTGATTTCAGCTCAGGTCATGACCTCTAGGTTGTGAGACTGAGCCCCACATGGGGCTCCGCCCTCAGTGGGGAAGTTTGCGTGAGATTCTCTCTCCCTCTCCCTCTGCCCTGCCCCCCTCCATGCTCATGTGCTCTCTCTCTCAAATAAATAAATAAATAGATCTTAAAAAAAATAAATAATAAAAGGTAGGTTCTCAGACACGCTGAACTTTACATCAGTCATGCTTTGAATGCTCTCACTTGTTGTGTACAGATAGTTATGATTACAGAAAAGAGATGGTGGCATTCCCCAACTCCCTTCTTTTTTTTCTTTTTAAGATTTTATTTATTTATTTGACACACAGAGAGGCGGGGGGAAGCAGGCTCCCCACTGAGCAGAGAGCCTGATGTGGGCCTCGATCCCAGGACCCTGGGATCATGACCTGAGCTGAAGGCAGAGGCTTTAACCCACTGAGCCACCCAAGTGCTCCCCCAACTCTCTTATTAGGGGGAAACTCCGGAGTAGAATCTGACAGATATCAAGAGATGGAAATGAGCTGGATGATAAGATTTGAACCATGTGTGATGATTGATGGGCGATAAGATCAGAATCATTTTTCAGTTTATTCAAAGGTCAACTCAAATCAGATGCTTCATTTCTTGCTTCTGCCTCGTTCAGTGGCTCTGATCCGTGTTCATGGGCTGTCATCTGTGTGCTGACACTTTGCTGTGAGTGTGGCCTCTAGTGGGAAATGCCATACATGGGAATGCCACATGTAAAGGACAGCTCCGGTCCCTGCCTGCCCTACTGGATGTCAATCCCTTAATTCAAAACTGATCTTCAGAAGAATGCAAAACAAACTCAATTCCATCAGTTAAAATAAAAGCAATGTGTCCAAAAAATAATCAGAGAAACACGTATCATTCTCCATGCAGATCAAGGCACAGAATGGATGAACTCAGGGGCCAGTTTTTGCTGACCTCTTACGTAGAAAAATGAAGCTATTTCAGACCTTTGAGGCCCTTCAGCTTTTGGAGCCTTGGGAGCTCCACTCTCCGCCACAGCCCCTTAGTAAGTAGAATTTTTGCTTTTAAGGAATCGAGAACGTTAAAACATAGACATAATTTAGCTTTTCAAATTATTGGACTGTGAGTAACTCAGTTAATTTAAAATTGCCTGTGAGTTCTTGGCAATCCCAGGGCATATTTAGAAATCCTTGCAAAGTGAGAAGAATCTAACCTACAAATTGTTTTCAAGTGTAATAAAATAGCTTTGAGCTCTAAATGTAGCAATTAATGAGGCAGACGTGATAGTTATTTCCTACACATTTGTCTAAATGTTTATTAATTATATTTTTCAGTTTTTGTGTTTCATACTTTGAAGTCAAAATTTTTTTGGGGGGGGGGGTGCAGGGTGTTCTGAAACATCCCTGGGCATTCTGCCCTGTAATGCCTAATGGATAAAACATCACTGGCATCCAGAACCCACAGGGCAAAAGACCAGTGAAATTAAGAAAGGTGTCAGTTATTTTCCACTCTGTGCAAAGTTCCTACAGAACTAAAGGGAGAGAGAGAGAGCGCCACACACTCCAAGGGAACAGCCCCTGTGTTAGCAGTAAAATATTTGCATATCTGATGCACAATCAGAAACACAAACAGGGCTGAGGCCCTTCAAAACAAACTCTGAAAAAGGAAGGACAAACAGGGGAGAGGAGAGGAACTAAGCTTGTAAGCCACACACCCCCCACCTCCCTGTGGGTCCCCTGCACCACCCTCCACGGCCCGCCCATCCCCCCACCCCGCCCCCAGTACTGAAGCCCTGGGCAACGTCCTTCTGCACGTTGTTCCACTGAATTCTCACAAGAACTCTGTGAGGTGGTTGGGATTGTTCCCAATTTACAGATGGAGAAATCAAAGCCTAGGGAAGTCGAGGAACTTGCCAAGGGATTGACAGCTATGAAGGAAGAGAGCCAGGGGTCAGCCTAACCCCAGAGCCCATGCTCTTTGCACAATACTCACGCTGTCTTGTTTCATAAAAGGGTGGGGATGACATGATTATCTTTCTTTTTCTAACTGCTGATAGAATGAGTGATGCATGGCACTTAGTGTGATTGGGACGAGGACAGGTGTCTCAGGTGGTAGAAGCTGCACCTTCCCAAAGAGCAAAGTCAAAGTGATAGAAGGCAGAAATTTTTTTTTCCTCCTCTATGATGCATTCATGGAAAAAACTGAATGCAAAAACTGAATGAAAAAACTGTGGTAGATGAAACTCCTGAAGCCCACAGTCCGTAGCTACAATAAGGGAATCCCTGAATCACAATCAAATTGGAACATATCCAAACCCCCACCATGGTCACTTTACGGTAGGTTCTCAAAATGCAGTCCTGGGTCACCTCTCCCAAGAACTAGCCCACGAGCTCAACCCAGGGCAGATTCCCAGGCCCCAGGATTAGAATTTCGGGTGGGAAAGGCCTGGAGATCTGCATTTCAGCTCACCTTCCCTACCTCTCCAAATGATTCTTATGTTCTCTAAAAAACTTAAACTACACTTTCATGCTTTAGAACAAAATCTACCTCCTCTTCCTTTTCTTCTTCAATAGCTTTTAAGGACTAGAGCTTAAACTTCCAGAAATGTCTAGTCCTGGGCTTACCACCCTTTTATAGATAGGAAAGTAAGGAGAAAAATGGGTACAGGGCTATTCACTAAGTCAGCTACGATAAGAACTGGAAAAAAAAAAAAAAAGCCTGAAGACAAAACAAAAACAAAAACAAAAACCCATAAAGCCTGCCCGATCCCCGCTGTACTGAGATGAACTCTTTGGGCCTTGGCTTAAGTCATTAGCGTGATTCTCAGCCACTGAGAAGATCCCTTCACAGAGGAAGATGTCGATAGAAGTTTTTTCAACAACCGTTATCTAGAAGGTTAACCTGACTTTTTAGCAGCCAAGCCATCTCCACTAAGAAGGAGCAAGGAAGGAAGGAAGGAAGGAAGGAAGGATGGACAGAAGGTGAAAATGAAAGAAATGGGGAGAGAGAAAGCACAAGAATGAGAGCAAGCAAGAGAGGGAGGGAGGGAGGGAGAAAAGAGGAAGGAAGAGAGCGAGAGGAAAGGAAGGAAGAGGTTTTTCCTCCTCACACTCATGGAGGTTTGAGCCAGTGGCCCAGTGGACATGATGGAAGGAGTCAGTCTAGGGAACCAGAGGCATTCAGATGACTTTCAAGGTGAGGTCAGGATATGCTGCAGAACACTTGGTGTTCAGCCTGGAGGAGCCAGGACCGTTCTGTCCTGCCCTTCCTATCCTTGCCGCCATGTTGCCACCTCAGACCCACTGCCTGCAGTTCTCAGTTCTGGTAAAAGTCTCCCCGCTGTGAAGGCTGGCAGAGGTCCAATTCCGAAGGGCTTCCTCCAACAGGAATCACCCACCATTCAGTAAACATAAAATGTTTCACTGATTTTTGAATTAGACAAACAAACAAAACACTGAGTTCACGCGCACACTCCAGCCTCCATCTAAGGGAAGGTGTGGTCCAAGTCCGTCCTCTTGAAAAGGATGGAGGGTCAAGGAGCGAATCTGCCATCCAGTGACAGCACATAAAATGGGAAGAAATCCGAAGTACTTTTCAGACTTGGAACTCAAAAGGTTGAGTCTAAAAAGGAAAACATGTCACCTTCTGCCAAAATAAACTGTGATGAAAGTTTAGACCCACCACCTTTCAGCCAATCATTTCCTGTTCTGGTCCCCCTCGTCTGCCTCACACTAGCTCCGAGGAGGGAGAGCTATTTTTAAGGTGCAAACAACCAGGACTAAGAATGAGAGAAGTTATTTATTTATAGTTACACCTTTCAACTGTTCTTCCCCCCCCCCCCCCCCCTCTGGAGACAGAGGCTTGGTGTGGCTTTCCCTTTAAATCTAAAGTCCCTTGGGTAAGAAGGACTCTGAAAGGTCATGACGGGAGTCACTTTGCCTCCAGAGAGTGATCATCCTCCTGGGCAAAACAAGTCACCTTTTCTTGAGGAATTCCTCCTCGCATGCATGCGCCGGGCTTATGCCACACAAGTGCTCTTGAGCAATGGTTGGTCTTACGTACCTTTTGTATAAAAGGTGATTTGAAAATACATTCCTGGTTTTGTTATTTTAAGGAATCCAACAGTGATTCTCCCCCTCCCATTTTTTGTCCAACAGAGAATTCCATTATTCTGAGAACAGATATTCCGTAATGGACGTGATTGTGTAAATTCAGCCTTTGTATCAGATTTTCTCGAAGCAGGACACAGGCATATGTGGTGTTCTTGGGGCCAGCAAGGTCCTTCTCATATCTAACTGCATCTTCCCTTATTTCTCATTCCATTAAATCAGTCCATTCTTTATACCAAACCTCAAAGGACTCGTTGCAGACCCTTGGAATTTGCCCATCAATGAAAGAAAAAAGCCCTCCCTTGCAGTGCTTACGTAAACCTGATCTTGGTGTTGGCCAACACTGACTAACATTATTTTCTTTCCAGGTGTTTCCCCCTGACATTACAGTGTTTGCTTGTCTTCCCACTACAACGTAAGCATCACGAAGGCTTTGCTCACTCCTTGGTTCATTGCTGTATCACAAGCATCAAAAATATACTAAATGAAGGGTGCCTGCCTGGCTGACTCAGCTGGTTGGTCGAGCATGTGACTCTTGATACTGGGGTTGTGAGTTCGAGCCCCAGGATGGATGTAGAGATTACTTAAAAAAAAAAAAAATCTTAAAAAAATACATATACTAAATGCTTAAAATGAATTTGATGAACAAATTTCTATTTATGTCAAATTGTTGAGACATCTGGAATTGTACAGAGTGCTGCAGAGGTCCTCGCCACCCCTCTTTCTTTTTAACATAATGGTATCCTAACTATTTTAGCTGTACTGTTTTCATCCACTGGTTCCGGCATTATTACAGGAATTATTTGAAGGACAAGAGGATGGCTCTTTTCTAAATTCACTGGTGTCCACATGTTTTAATTGGACAACCTTGAAACTAACAACTTTACAGAAAAGTTGGTTGCCATGACCCACTTCCAGCCTCTTCGCTCCCTTTACTTCTGGTGGGTTCTTTGTGTAGCCAGGTCAATGGGGTCACGATTCAGCTTTTAGTGAAAGAAGAGTCCTTTCTGCATCATTGTACTTGTGCAAAATTTGGTGCCTTGTACAACTCAAGGAGGAAACAGAAAAGACTGGAAACTGAGTATAGAACCTAGGCCAAAAAGCAGACCTATCAGAAAGAAACCACTTAATGGTCCAGTATGATCTAGAATGACACAAGAACTTATAATGATATGGGAACAAAGTTTTGCTGACCAATGAATGGAAAAATGATGCAAAACCAATGCCCAAGTTCAGGTATTTGGGTATACTTACTCTTTGGAAGATATATTTCCTTCTTGAGAGTTTCAAGCTTTTGTTCTGGGAACATTTCTACCACTCTGAGTGCAATGGAAACAAGTAAGCAGAAACACAAATGCAGTCGGCCGCTCACTCACCTTTTTGCTTAAGTGGGGCCCATTGGCTCCCCCAATGCTTCTCTGCACTGATGGTGGTACTTGATACACATCCTGTTCCTGGGTACCGTGGCTAGTGGGGACCTGGTAAATTCCCTGATGTTGGTAGGAAGATGGCACTTGATAGATGGTGTCTCGAGGAGCACCGTGTGGGTTTGGCGCTTGATAGGGCTTCTGTTGGCCAAAGGACTGGTGCATCAGTCCAGAAGTAGGCTGGTCCTGACCGGAGGGGGTCTCTTGAATGGGGCCAATCAGGAGCTTCACCCGATTGCCGGGGACAATGCCTTGTCGACCGTGCAAGGAGCAGAGCCACCATCCTTCCAGTCCTCCTGTGTTCTGCTCTATGACAGTCAGGATGTCTCCCTTGCGGAAGGCCAGCTCCTCAGCACACTCAGGGACATTGTCGTATAAGGCCCTTGCCATAAGATTCTAGGAAGAAGAGAACAGAGGGACATCATGTTAGAATGCTAGCTCAGTCCTTTAAACACCAAGAGCCCTTGCTCTTATGGAGAGGCAGGATTCCTGGAAGGGAGCAAAAACCAAATGGGAACAATAGCCTGTAAAGAGAAAAACAGATGGTGCAGACAAAACACAGATACATACGTCCTGTGTCTGCCACCAATGACATCAGACTGCCTCCTCGGCGAAGCGTTCTTTTCCTCTAACACCAGATGCTGTGCCAAGGAATTATGAGTAGCACTGGTAAAGAGTTCACTATACAGAAACACTTTTCTTCCTTTCTTAAAGCCAGCTTAAAGAATAAAATATTCCAAGACCTTCAGATGTGCCACACCAGACATTTCTCAAGCTTTGCATACACTAGAGGCAGAAAGAGTCGGAGAAATTCCCAAATAACCAACGGTACACATGGCATTAATATCTGGTGTTCAAATGGAAACAAAAGTAGACTATATATGCCTTGGCAGGGCTTATAAATTCTTGTTCTAAGCTGATCACGAAGTCCTTGGATACAGGGAGAATTAACAAGCATTTTTTCCATGATAATCAAGCATGGGTATAGAATGGCCGTAGTCTACATCTCCAGACTGGATGGCCGGGAGCTACGAAGAACTTGTCACCTGTAGGTAGATGACACCTCTTTCTTCTTTGGTCTTTGATTCATACCTTTCCTCAAGGCCCCTCCTCACCTGGCTACTTTCCCGCCCTACTTCTTGAATCTCACCATTCCCATCAGAAAGGCTCTGCCCTCCCCTTTCATGGGCCCAAAACACTCTCTCCCTTTGTACGAAGGCCTGTCTGGCACATTCAGTACTAAGCAGACAGCCAAAGTAGGCATTCGGCAGAGAGCGGGCAAGCAGTACGTGCTGACATTCTTGGAAGCCTTTCAAAGGCTCGGAAGAGTTCATTTCTTGGCGTTAGTCGTGTTTCACGGTGTGATGGCAGCCATTACGATGTGCCCGCTCCTTCCCAGCGCACAGAGGAGTCCGGATGCCGTAAATTCATCACAAGCACTTGAAAAACTAAAAGTGACCTCTCTGCTGCTTCACTGAAGTGTCTGGATGCACTTGAGTCACTGGGATGATGATGAGTTGTTGGGGGAGGGGCTGCCTCTCCGGTGGAGCATGCTTGGGACTTTACATATTTGTAGAATTTTTGGCAGGTGTTGTTTGGATTCCTGCCCGCCCCCCCCCCCCCCAACATTTGATTTGCTTCTCTAGAAACATGGACTTGATCTGCCAGCCCCGGGCTTTTCATTCCTTTAGAACTGACATATATTAATCATCTCCCCCTGTTCTGTGCCCCATAACCAGTCCTGTGCTGTGTCCTGGGCCTCCCCTCTTGGGGCAGGGGTGCTGCATTATGTAAGGCAGCTCCGCTCTAGTCAGTACCTGGGAGGGGGGTCCTACTCTTACTGTTAATCCTCTTAGGGCAACTACTCAACCAGAGAAAAGGAGATCAAGCCATAGAAGTCAGTACCCAGGGAGCTTGATGATGCTTTTTAAGGATAAGGTTGAAGTTCTTGTTCTTGACAATTCTGAGATCCATAAAGTCTATCACGTAGACAGGTGAGCAGTAAGGGAAGCTTAAGGGAAACGGAGGGGTTTGTGATCGAGCTGGTTTTGCTGAGTATTTATATGCTAGGAAGCTTTGGGGTTTTTCCTAACAAAAATTCACATACATGAAGAGAAAATCACACAGCATCCCTAGCCCAGCTTGAGGAACCACTTAAGGATGTGTCATAATCCTAAAATCTGTTTCTTTTCTTCCATCTTTTGAGTTGTGTGACTTAAAAGAAAAGTCACAGAGTTACGGACAAAAAGATTCTGGTTCTTTGCACCAAAGTAATCTGAGGGCGATCGCTCCACTGGGGCTGTGCTGTGATTAGAGTAGGGAGAGAGCTGAGCATTCTGGTCTTTGTCCCTTGCTCTGGGGCCCCATTCAGTGCCGGGAATAGCTGGTAAGAAAGCCCTGGATGAAATCCAAAGTCACAGAGTTAGGACCAGTTCTGGGGAAGCTGAGGGTGGGTGCCGGTAGGATTCTAGCGGCCACGAAGAAGGACAAGAGAAGAAACATAAAACAGTAGAAAGGCAAGGGACTTCCGACCTAATCAGCACAAATAAACTGGAGGCATGTGGAGCTGGGTCCCTGCCATGGGACTCCAGGCGGCCCCGAAGCGGAGCACCGGACCGTGCTTGATGCGGGGCGGCTTGAAATCCCAAGTGAGCGTCGGTCTGGATGTTCCTCCTCTCCTACACCAGTGACCCTCCCGCCCGCTGGGAAGCAGCCTGCTAATGCTTCAGACGTGCCCCAGGAGCTCTCTGAGACCGCTGTCCTGGCTAACCGCAGCACCCTGGGTGAGTTCTCCTGACAGTGGTCCGTGATTTCCCAGCGGTCCTCCCTGCTGCCCATGGAGGTGAGGGTTTAGGAGGAGAGCTCGCTTGGCATGACCGTGGAGGGCACGCACCCGGTGCTGCCTGACGCCTGCCACGCTGACAGGTATTCTCTGCCTTGGACGTATTATCTCCGCAAGCTACAGAGTCCGCGTCTACACCCACCGCTCTCCCACACAGAAGGTTACACGCACTTCCAGAGACCTTTAGAAAATACCTGGACCCAACCTCCGCGTTTTACAGATAAAGAGACAGGCCTGGGGAGGCCAGATTATCATTCGCCCAAAGCCCCACTGCTGGTGTCAGAGACGAGAATTCTCTTTTTTCCAGAATGCTAAGCCATCTTTAGCTCAACTACACAGTGTCCTCCAACGGGGCTCAACTCCATTATATAGTGAAGTGCTGAAGACAATTCTTGTTATGTCTATAGAATAAATAGATTATTTCCTTTTGTGCCTCCACTTTCCATGGACAAGATGGGGGTGAGGGTAAGGGCACCCAGCTCATGCCTTTACTGTGAAAACGAAATGAGTTAATCCAAGTCAAGTACCTTAACACGGCTGGAGGCTTAGGAAACTATTGTGACAACGTATTAATTTGCTGGATGGCTCTTTGGACTTATGCTCCCTCCCCACTCAGGGTCCAGTCAGTTCTCCATCAAGGGCTGGGTGCTTCTCTAATTATGCTATTTTATATATATATATGTAATAGTACATATAAATATGTAATTATGTATTTCTACATATATTATATTTTATAATATAATATTTGATTTTATATTATTTATTAATTTACAAATCATATATTCAATATAAATATATACTCATAAACAGCTGATATTTCTCTTGCTCACAATGACATATCAGAACTGTATCTTGCAGTATTTCTCTGAATTAATAATGAGTCATGGTTCCTGCAACCTCTTGTGGCATATGTGCCTGCAAACAGCAATAACTAAACTATTCATTGCCCTCAAGAGAGCAAGACAAAATATTATTATTATTGCTATTACTCTGATGAGTCCTGGATACACCTCTTTAGATTCCAGCAGAGTCCAAGCTATGAGAAAGTGGGGGAAAAAATGGGGGAGGTGCTTAGCTTTTGAAAACACTTGGTGCTTTGGGGGGCAAGCGTTCATCCGAGAAGATAACAGTAAAATTAAATTAAATTAGCCAGAACACAAACCATCTCATTCAAAAGTGCATGGAGTTGACAGGCAGATCAAGAGTTAATTGTGCTGGCTGGAAGAAGGTGGAGGGACCTCCTCCTCCTTCTGGATGGGAGGTGTGATGCCTTAAGGCCACAAAGTCAGAAGGGTGCTTATCTGACTATCTTAGAAAAACCCAGGAGAAGGGGTTTGTCTATTCAAGATCGCCTCTTTCTCCCACCCGCAGGATATTTATCTCTAGGGCAGGAAAGGTCAACAGAGAAACAAATCTAGGAGAGATAAGAGAGCTAAGTCATTCTATAGCCAGTTGGATGGTGGGCCTGGGAGGGTGGCAGTTAGAAATGAAGCTAGGGCTTGGCCAAGGGCCAGAACAGTTGGGGCACAGAAGTTCAAAGCCAGGGGAACTTCAAACAATTACACTCCAGCTCCTTCACCTTACAAATGAGAAAAAACAAGCTCAAGAAGTTAATGATTTGCCAAGCCACCTGGCCAAGAGGTCACAGAGCTGGGACAAAAATTCAGGAGTCCCACCTCCAGCTCCAGAATCGGGACAGTATTTAACAAAGTCAAATGCATGGACTACCAAAGCTGTGCTTCTAATTATGATTGGGAATCAGCATTAGAGTTATAAATCCTCTTTGAGGGGACCCTAATTACAGTAGCCTCTAGCAGTGATCCCCCCGGCCCTGGTCTTTCTTGAGACTCTCTTGGCTCCCATGGTTCCACCTCTGGCTTCTTCTCTTCTCTCTGTTCTTGTGATCACTCATCTACCTGCTTCTTCACAGACTAATCATGTTCCAAAGAGATCCCTCCTTTGTTCTTTGCTTGTCTTTGCATCCTCAGTCTCTAGAGGAAACACACAGAGAAGAGAACCATAGCTCCAGCTGAAATACTTCTTTTGCCCTCCGGTCCCATATCTCCAACTAGCTAATAGGTGTCTTCTACTCTAACTGGCCAAGTGTAAAAACTCCCTTCTGCTGCTTTATCTCTCTTACTTCATAGCATGTACACGGCTGCCCAAGATAGGAGGCTCAGAGGTTTGCAGATTCTCTTCCCAACCTGGAACTCAATCCACTTGGCCCCCGTCTTCCTCCTCACTGCCTCTCCTAGTTCAGGCCTTCAACAACCATGTAGTGGGAGCCTGGCAATTGCTTCTCAACTGACCTTCCTGCATTCACCTTCTCCCACCTCAAAATCTACCTTCCACCTTCTCCAGAAGAGTTATCTTTCCAAACCTATCTGCTGGTTTCCCTTTCCAGTTCTCGGTCATCCTGTTTCTCTTAGTATGACCTGTCATATCCCATTCAAGACTGTGAGCTCCTTAAGTTCAGGGAGGCTGATCTATTCCTTTGGCCCTTCCAGAACTTGAGCCCAGTGTCCGAAGCAAAAATGTACCTCATTCAGTGTTTGCCAACTTTTAAAATGGATTCTGGACTCTGATTTCCTGGTTCTCTACAGAGAAGGTGAAATGGTTTTCTAGAAACGTCAGCAAGACACCTGGTAAAAGATGGATATGGAAAGATGAACTTAGGGGAGCAGAAAGATAAATGGCAGGAAAGTGCCCGCCCCTTCCTATTAAACAGGATAATGACGTAGATGGGAGCTTGAATCTAGTGTCCACAATGACTGAGCAAACAGGAAGGCCAGGAGGAGCCGACCATCTCAGCCAGATTAAATACAGTCATCTCTGGAGGAGCTTTTTCTCCCTGCAGGGCAGCACGTGACTGGGCACCATTCATGCTTTGCCAGGACGCTGGGTTCTGCTGTTCCTGGTTCAGCTGTGCCTGAGGAGTGGGAATAAAATACTGCACAACCAGCCAGAACACTGGGTACAGAGGGCTCTAGGTCATATGATAGTCTCCACACCATCCCCCACTCTTCCCTGCCCCCCCCCTTTTTTTCATTGCTATCAAAATGTCAAGAAAGCTTATTAGTACTCCCACTGCCAGGGAAACTATCTGCTTTTCCAAATATGGAGAGGTGTGACTTATAATTTCCATGACCATTCGTGCTGTTCTTTGAAGAGAAATGAGACACACAATGGCTGACGTGTCACCCTGCTAGGACTGATAGCATCATCAATGGCCTGACTTCCCCTTATTATTTTTACTTCATTCTATATTTATCATGTAGGAGCTCCTGCCAAGACCTTGTGGCTGCCACACTCTTCAGCAGCATGACTTTCCTGTATCTGACTTCCCAAACTTTTGCCCTGGACTCTGGTGGGGTGCACACACACACGTGGGCATGCACACACGCATTCTCACACACACACACACACACACACACGCACGCACAGTGGACAGAGCCTGAGAAACAGGCGCAGTAGAGAAGGAAATGGCCATTGTCAAGAAAATCAGTCCTAAAGGAAGTGGCTAAGGAATGAGCATCATCAAGGTCAGTCTCAGGATACAGTGGGGATGGGAAAGAAAGGCTCACATGTTCTTGTGCCTGCTGGCAAAAATCAGCTTCGGTCTGAGGGAGATCAAACCACTTTGGTTCCTCCCACCATCATCTTTAGGTTATAGGGAAATGTGGAATTCCCCCAAAGAAGGTAATAGTCAGAATCCATGGATATCTACAAGTGTCTGGTTTCAGTTCTTGTAACACTTGGTTTACACCTGGGTTTTTTCATCCGATGATCTGAGCTGTTGAATTTTTGGAGCTGAATCCTCTGGAGGTGGTTAAATAGCAGATGTGAGACTTTTCAAGAAAGTTCAGGAGTTAGAAGATAGGATACATATATATCACTTCCAGTTTTTTTTTCAGCGATATTTAACTGTAGTCTGACGCGGTGTTCATTATGTGATCTGAACTAGCCATGGAAAGGCAGCGGAGGATTTCCCTAGTCATACTTCTGACACCCCATGAGGGGCATCCAACATGTGCTGTGAAGATTTCTCTGGCACCGAGACAAGAAGTCAGTCAATGATTTTCGTTTTCTGGAAAGTGCTTCTCAACCCCTATGGTGGTCACAAAGCTTATTTGAGTATCTTGGACCTTCTGAATATTCATGCTGTTTACTCTGCCCCAGGTTCTCAGATTTTCTAGCCTTGTGAATTTCACACAGAGCATTCTGTTTTGAGCATTTCTGAATGAAAGATGCTTTAAAAAATCTGGCAGTAGACACTTGTCTCCCAAAGGTACTCTTTGACACACAGCAGCCCTGGCAGCCACTGTGAGGCTGTACCCCATGTGTGGTCAAGACCCAAGGCACCCAGATTTGGAAATCTTAACATCTCTTCCATTATTGGCCCATACCTGTTGACGAGACATCATTTAGAACCCTGCATTATTTTAATGGTTCATGTTCCAAAGTGACACTACCCCTTCAGAGTTGGTGAGAAGATCTGAGACTCTTGACCAATTAGGATATTTGGAACTCAGAATGAATTTTCCACCTGACTGGATTTGGTCACATCATATGTACAGCATAGATGTGGGATTATATAAGTATTTCTTCTTATATAAGTGCTGGTTTTCCTTCCTGCTCTGGACTAGAGTGAATGCCACCTGTTTTCCCTTGAGAAGCCTGATGCAGGACAAAAAACATCCATACGATGGGATTTGTTTACCACAAAACCAAGAAAAGCCTGGAGCAAATCCTTTGTTTCATCTAAAAGAAATTACAAATGAGTTGTTAGGGAAGCATGTGTGTGTGTGTGCACGCGTGTGTGTGTGTGCACGCGTATGTGTGTGTGTGTGTGTGTGAGACTTTGTATTCAACTTGTGTTATTTCTTAGGCAATTGCAGAGGATGAATCTGAATCCTGACCAGAGGGAGAAAATAGCATTTCCTCCTAAGTCTCAGGATCAGAAATAATACACATGTCTTCAGGAGCTCTGTTTTCTACTCCTCTGTGGTCTTTGAGATTTTTTTAAAGCAACTCCTGAGGGTCTTAAAGAAGATGAAAGGATACCATGGCTTCTATGTATTAGAACTGGAAGTCACCCCACAGCCTGACCAGAACCAATCAGTCTAGAATTTTAGACCGAGAAGGGATTCTAGAGATCATTCTAACTTGATCTAGTTTTATAGCCCAGAAGGTCATCGATTAGGTTAGAAGCAGAGCCACAACTAGCATCTGGTTCCCCTCTTAATCTAAGATTTTTTTCCACTGGACCAGGATGTACTTCCTGAGAACCTCTCCATCTTAGAATTTAGCACTGTTGCTAAGCCTTGGAATTCATAAGCTTTTGTCCCAGGTTGCCTGGTTTTGATAGATTTAAGTAGAGTATATTGGCAAAAGATCAAAAACATGGGGCAGGCACAAACTCTTTTCAGGGTTCTGTCCCTAGATAAATCTGACAGGCGCCATATAATGATGAAGGCCTGACACCCACTCAGTCAAAAGATAGGTTTTTATTAACAATAAAACAACCAGCTGGATTTCAGCCAACATTACAGTATTGGCACTGGACCACATCTATCTGCCTGTCTAGACAGATTCCCTCCAACATCCAGGTACTTGGGGAAGTGAAATGAGAATTAAGTTATAAAGGAGTAGGAGACGCAGCCCACTATATTATGCTTTATTTCCCCAAACAGGATCCTTTCTCAAAAGTCAAAGCACAAAAGTTGCAACATCTAATAAAGTATTTGAAAGAGGGGAAATATCTTCTTATCTTTTTCCATTCCCACGTATCTTAAACCCACCAACACCAATATGTATACCCACTAGCAACCCTGGCCTGCCCCCCAGCCAGACCCAGTTGACATACCTTGGATGCCCCCCACAACTCTTTGAGATGTCCCCTTACCTAGGTTCACTGCCTGATTATTGTTATCCCACTTCACTGGTGAGGTCCTCAAAGAGTTTTTTAAAAATGGACCAGTAGGGGTGCCTCGGTGGCTCAGTGGATTAAGCCTCTGCCTTTGGCCCAGGTCATGATCTCAGGGTCCTGAGATCGAGCCCCGCATCGGGCTCTCTGCTTGGCAGGGAGCCTGCTTCCCCCCCTCTCTGCCTGCCTCTCTGCCTGTTTGTGATCTCTCGCTCTCTCTCAAATAAATAAATAAAATTAAAAAAACAAAAATGGACCAGTATACTTGGCAGAAAGGTTATCTACCATATGCTGCCAGCCTTGCACCTATACTGGAGGTTTCAAGAAAGAACCTTCAAATGCTGTAGCTTCTCAGCTAGAGGAGAGAAGAAATGCAGTAGGAGCATGTGCACTGGAAGAAAAGCCTCTAAATGAAATGGTTCCACGGCCAGGTGTAGAGACAAGCTCCCACATGTACATATATATACCAGTTTATAAGAATAAAATGGCTTTCTTCAAAGTCCCATTGTGAATGCATGTTCCACTATTTATATATGTCAATATAAAATTATGTATCTCCATTACGCGTGCACACACAATTATATATCTCCATTACGCATGCACACACTTGCACGCACACACACACAGGCTAGAGGAAGGCTTCAGAGAACTAAGGTTGCCTTAGAGATGGTCTGATGCCTTTGCACATGGCCTGAGTGAGACCTCATGCTTCTTAGCATTTTGTGGCACTCATTTGAACACACTGGGGACACACATGTAAGAGGAAGTTGCACCTTTGCTGAGGGCCTGTGACATGAAGCTCGGCGTCCGTCATGATACAATTATGGCGAACGGTTCTATGCTTGTATTTTGTGCTTCTGTCATACGGAACCAGTAAGGCAATTTTTTTTTTAAGCAGAAGGAAGTAGGGGAGGATGAGACCAGTGATTCTTAACTAGGGGGAATCTGGGCATTTGGCAATGTTGGGAGACATTTTTTAGTTGTCACCATGCGTGTGTGTTGCTGGTAGCGGGTGGGGAGAGCCCAGAAGCTGTGAGACATCCTACAATTCCCAGGATAATCTCCCACCACGAAAAATGATCGAGCTCGAAAAGTTAGCAGTGCTGAGGGGAGAGTCCTGCATAGAGGAACGGACAGGGCCTGAATTAAGAGACTCTAGTCTCAGTCCTCAGATTGTACGAGTAATGGCCAAGAAATCACACCTTTTGTGCCTCTGTTTCCCCACCTGCAAAATCGGGACAGTGATCATGTTCTTTCTAATATTATGAGAAGTCATGAAATTATATATGCAGAACACTCTGATTTCTTCAGAAGAAAGGGTCTCTATAAAATCAAAGCACGTTATTATTACTGCACTATTATGAGCTCATGAAATTGTGCGTTAAGAACTGGACTCCTCCCCCTTGGAAAAAAAAATTCCTCCAGGAAAAGAAAACAAACCAGAAATGATCTCATCGTGATTACACCTGCCACACCAAAAAACAGACACAGTTCAGAGAAACTAAATTCTTTCCCTGCAGCAATGAAGTAAGCTGCGTCTGTAATTAAGATCTTAATGAGGGAGGCAGGAGGCTTGATGCCGCCGCAGGCCAGGAGGCAGAGCCGCCCTGCCCGGCTGGAAGCAAGAACAATTGAAATACAACCTCCCTCATGGCTTCTGGCTCTCAGGTGTTCTCTGCACAAGACCTATTTCTTTTCTTTTCTTTCTTTCGTTCCTTTTTTTTTTTTTTTTAAGATTTTATTTATTTGCCATTGGGAGAGAGCTCACAAGTAGGGGGAGTGGCAGGCAGAGGGAGAAGCCGGCTTCTCCATGAGCAAGGAGCCTGATGCAGGGCTCCATCCCAGGACCCTGGGATCATGACCTGAGCCAAACGAGGCACTTAATGACTGAGCCACCCATGTGCCCCACAAGTCTGCATTTCAAAAAATGCCTTTCATTTTTAGAGATGCCTATTTCTGCAAGCAAAAAGAAAAGAGCCAAGTAATTATTGACCAGTAAAGTGTACTGATTATATGAAAAATTCGCCTGAATTCAGAAAAAGCACCTCTTAGATAATTTCCGTCAAAGGCTGACGTAAGGGAAAAGCGATGACACCTTCCTTCCACAGTTTATCTCTGGAGCAGCTCATGTTGACTGTCTTCGGTGGCCATGTGTTCCTGAACTTTGCAAGGCAGTACCAGTTTCAAGTATCTTTCCCATTGTCAGGAGTATCTTTCCCATATGTCCCGTTGCTGGGCTGTGAAACATGGGAGCCTACCCACAGAGGTTATATATATTTTAAGTTAAAAATAAAAGGTAGGCATGCAAGTATATATCTTGCTAATGGGTCTGCCTTGGTTGAATTTAGGATTTGGGAGGAAAAAAAAGATGGGTATTGATAAGGGTCTTTGATTTAGTCAATGGACATGCCCTCTAACTGACAAGATGATCCTCATAAGGAAATGAGAAATATTTCAAGGCCGTCTGGCCTCTGTGAGATGGTGGAGAAGTCTTGGCTTCCCAGCGAATGGGGTTAAGAGAAAGAACGCTGTTGAGCCGACTGTATTCTAATTGGTCCTTTCCCTTCCCCCATTTCAAGGTCCGCTCAACACGCTTAGCTCCAGGCGTCGCAGGCTGGAGAATCAGAGAACAGCATGAAGCTCTATCCCAGAGGAGCATTCAAGGAAAAGACGTCTTCAAAATTTTGCTCATGCTGCTGCCCTTGTGATGGTAAGGCAACACTGCTGGTCCACTAACCCATTTCCTGCCAAACTTGGACTCATACCACACACGGCTGGTAACCAAAAAAGAGAGAAATAAACAAAAAAATTCATCGACACATTACGGACCTGTCCTGATACACACTAAAGACTTTGCTCAAACACCAAGAAGGCCAAGAAGGCTTGGAGCATCTAGGAGTCTACTTTACCAGCTTCCCGATGTGGGTTTTTTTTTTTTTTTTTTGGTTATGGTTATGGGGGTGGGGGTGGAGTGAATTCTAGTTTGTTCTTTCAGCAGAGCGCAGGGCTGGGTGACAGAGAAGCCTGGATGAGTCCCCAGTTAGCCACATTCCCCATGGGAGTGAGGTGCTAAGTTAACAATAATGAAATGACTACTACAAATCAATGAGATTAAGGCTAATTCACATAAGAGCATAAAGTTTCCACATAACTAAAACAAAAATCAGAAAAAAAAGTACTAAGGGCACATCATTCGGTCTAAATACACATTGCTTTAATAAATAGGAAAGATCTGGTTTAAATCTGAACCTTATACACTTTCTGGTTGCTGCAACTTTCTATCGAGCTTCCTGAATAATGCCACTCCCCCCCCCCCCCGAAACACATTGACGCACACACATACACACAAGGAGTAAAGAAAGGAATTAAACTTCAACTCCAAAGATCCTATCAAGCATTTTTGTGCAATGCTTGTACCTTTGCATACTCATGGTTGCTCAGTCTTTATTTCTGGTAATCGAGAGTATCAACATTCCATTAAGAAACATTTGCTGAAATGTAACTACTACCTTGCCATATTAGAAATACCAGGAGGAGGTCTCATTTGCAACATGTACACCATGATTTACAAAGAGAGAAGACACCTCCTAAGCGAGGGACCCAGCCTTGGAGGAAAGATCCCGAATTGCCTATTTAAACATCCTTCAGTATCAAGAATGGACAGGGAGAAGAAGGGAAGAGACTAGCTTTTTTTAAAGAATAAACTGGTATTTAGCAGTCCACGATGGGGCCCAGGCAGACAAATGTACTCGAGAGCACTTGACTGGCAAGTTTCACATCTCCATGATCAGCTGCCCCAGCCCCACTGCAGGCATGAAAACATCACGGTCACACACTGTCACAACGTATGCATATTTTCTGGAGCGCCTGTTCCATTTTCTGTAAAGTATATGCCTCCGTTCCCCCTGGATCTCACTATCAACTAAAAACTACCTTCTAAAAGAATCACTCTTTCCAGTGGATGGTGGCAGCGGTCACCACCAAGGCCATTTTTCTTAAAAGGACCATTCTTCAGGAAGACAGACTTTTGAAGCCAAGCTGTAATGTTCCCCAGACTTGTACCGTCCTCATTCACCAGTACGAATGACTGCAGGGAGATGACTGGAATGTTCTAAGTAAATAGGATGGAGGGGGGTGCCGCTGATGGAGTATGAACAGGGTTTTTTGGGGGGAGGGGAGGGGAGGTCCCCTTCCGTGCCCATATTCTTCGCAATCACCCATCACCTAGGAAACCAGCAGCTATCCTCTGCACTTTAAGTTGGAAATACAGCATTTCTTCCCAGTGGCCCTTTTTGTTTATCTTGGCAATGAGGCTTGGTAATTAAATCTGTATGTTACTGCCGAGGAATGCCACAGGCCCAGTGGCTGGCATCTCAAACCAATTTGTTTAGGTTTCTTTCTAACCCTAAAACGATCTAAAGATAGATCACCAAGACCTCTTACTTTACATCCCCTGCAGTAGGATAAGGGATAGAGTTTCCCCCGAGCTTCCGTAACCCCCCACATCACCTCCTTCGTGTTTTACCTTTGATTTTGTACACTGGTGACTTCCTCTCGTCCTCACTAATATTTCTGTTATGGATAAGTGATTCTAGCAAATGCTTCCTCTTAAATTTTTATCTCTACAATGCTTCTATATCTATATATAATATATGTCTTATAATGCATCCTATAATAATTGCCATTTTCACATGCCTATTGCCAAAAATGTATGATTTCCATATCCTTGCCATTATCTGCCAAGATAGGTATTATTGCTCCCATCTTAGAAATGAGGAAACAGAGGCCTGGTAGCAAAAGTGGGATTTGCAACAAACTCTGGTCCCTTCCCCTATGCCATACAGTATTGACTCTTTTTAGTGGCAAAAAACCCCGAAACAAAACAAAGCCCAAACAAACAAAACAAAACAAAACAAAAAACAACAGCCACCTCTTTTTAATAGCTATTTGTGCAAATATTTTATGTCCTTCAACACTGAATTCAGTATCTGTTGAGTGCTGACTACGATGTTCTGTAGTTTCAGGTATATCAAATCTTATGAACAATAGAGGTCCTGTCACTCATAAATTGTTTGCAAGGAGGCCCATCAGTGTCCTGGTCAACCCCCATTGTCTGGCATCTGCATTTCCACACTACACAACCAGGCCCATGGAACATTAGACAATACTCAACCAGCTTTTTACCTAGTCACTGGGATTTCGACATAATCCGATCACCAAGTCTTGAGTCCACACTACCCTTTCCACACCTGTCAACGCAAAGAGAGCCGAGGCTGACTAGCATGGTCACCTTTACGGTATGCCAGGAGCATGGTAAGTACTTTACATCCACGTATTATCTGGTTTGGCCCTTAGAACAATAGTCCAACATAGTTATTATCCCTGTTTTACAGATAAGAAAACTGAGGCTCAGAGAGCTTGCCTAGCCGTAAGTCACATGGAACAGAAATGCCTTTCTCCAAAGCCCCACTCTATCCACAAGTACATATAAGGGGCGCCTGGGTGGCTCAGTGGGTTAGGCCGCTGCCTTTGGCTCGGGTCGTGATCTCGGGGTCCTGGGATCGAGTCCCGCATCAGGCTCACTGCTCAGCAGGGAGCCTGCTTCCTCCTCTCTCTCTGCCTGCCTCTCTGCCTACTTGTGACCTCTCTCTGTCAAATAAATAAATAAAATCTTTAAAACAAAAACAAAAACAACAACAAAAAAAAACAACTTTATAAGGTCAAGACCATGCCCCTCCAGGCTGTAACAGATCCCAGGTCACACTTTTTATTTGAGCACTTGCCTAACAGTCTGCCTCCACCTCCAATTTTTCAGTAGGGCTTCCTTCAAATGGTATGCCTCTGGGAGCGGGGAGAGGGGCACCCAGTGGGAGTTACAGGTTAATAAATAGGGGAGCGCTAACAGAGCAGGGCGGAGGTGGAAAACAGAAAGCCTGTTGTAGGGATTACTGTCAGCTGAGGACTTTGGGAGGTGACAGGATAACCCAGTAAGGTAGACCCAGAGAGAGACGGGGCTAGTGAATGGGAGCAGCCAGAGACCAAGCTTTCCCACAGCGGAGTCAAAAGAGAGGTGAGAGGTAGGGGGTAACAGGGTGGGGTTTAAGGGTGCCATGTCGGGGTGCCTGGGTGGCTCAGTGGGTTAAGCATCTGCCTCTGATCTCAGGGTCCTGGGATCGAGCCCCACATCAGGCTCTGTGCTCAGCAGGGAGCCTGCTTTCCCCTCTCTCCACCTGCCTCTCTGCCTACTTGTGATCTCTGTCAAATAAATAAATAAAATCTTAAAAAAAAATAAAGGGGTGCCATGTCTACGTGGGTCAGGGAAGTGGGCTGTACGCAAGTCCGGTATTAGAGTCACATATAGACTGCGTGAATGACAAGAGATGATGAGGTCATAAGGGCACACGGTGGGGAGGGAATTTGCAAAGGGGAAAAAGTTGACAGGAAGTTTTTTTAGAAGTCTGGGGGGCGGGGGTTGGTGCACGGTGGGAGGAGCAGCAGACAGGAAGCCACTGATGAATTCTGAGAAAAGGACTGATGTATATTACAGTAAGGAAAGGATGCTAAAGGAATCCTTGGTATGTCCCGCAGTGTGCAACTTGCTAAATTTGGTATGGGCCGAGCACCTCTAGTTCTCCAAAGACTTTCATCTGTATGTGGGCAAGTCCTGTAGCTCTCAGTGGGTTTGCTCAATAAATACATCAATACGTCAACAATTCAGTTACTATTAAAACATCTTTTGGTGCTTTTAAAATTCCTAGATTTCACGTAAGACTTAAGGATTTTTTTATTTATTTAACACAGAGAGAGAGATCACAAGCAGGCAGAGAGACAGGCAGAGAGAGAGGGGGAAGCAGACTCCTCGACAAGCAGAGAGCCCGATACGGGGCTCGATCCCAGGACCCTGAGATCATGACCTGAGCCGAAGGCAGAGGCTTAACCCACCGAGCCACCCAGGCGCCCCTCTCACCTAAGATTTAAAAAGGAGCGTGAGGGACCGCAGATGGGGGGCAAGAGATCACTTCCAAGAGAAGACATAATTCAAAGCCGATGTATCACAGGGAAGAAGGGGGGATTCTTGAAGTCATATATGACAGTGTCCACTCGCCTCAAGACCCCCGATCATTTTTCCTCCATGTAGCTCAAGAGAGTAAGAGACTTTTCAAAGTCCCCCTCAAAAGCGTTTCATGGCACACACATTGTTTGCACACAGGCGACCAGAACACAGGGAGCTGTGTTCTGAAATCCAGTTTTCTTATCTGTAGTATAAGCCCCACTTTTTCTTCTCTCAAAACGTTGAAGAGTGCATTTGTTGTCAACCATACTTCAGTGAAAAAAAAAAAAAAAAAAAGAATTTGTGGAATGGTAGCCTCGATACATAACTTAGAGTTTTAGGGTAGGCACCCAGGGTTCTGAAATTGGGCAAAGCCACAGAAGCTGCTGAGGTATTAGAGATCAGAGAGGCAAGGCTACCTGAGCCCTGGCCAGGCCTGGGCCTGCACAAAGTGGGCGGGGTCTCGGGGCCTCCCATCAAACACAGCTGGGCCTGCAGCCTGCAGTCCCCTTCCTGGCAGAAGGTGGCGGCAGCGACCATGTGCCTCCAGCCCCTTAGAAGGGGAGCCTTCAGCCTGGGTGGCTCAGTCGGTTACGCAGCGCCTTTGGCTCAGGTCCTGGTCCCAGGATGCTGGGATGGAGCCCTGCATCGGGCTCCCCGCTCAGCGGGAAGCCTGCTTCTCCCTCTCCCACTCCCCTTGCTTGTGTTCCCTCTCTCACTGTGTCTCTCTGTGTCAAATAAATAAATAAAATCTTTTAAAAAAAAAAGTGGAAGGGGGGCGGGAGCCTTCCCTGGACAAGCCACCACCACCGAGGCCGGAGCCCTACCCCCATTGCAGGACCTACTTTCCTATGGGGAAGGGCTTGTGGACGGTTCTTAATGAATGCAGGCGGCCTGATTTACTGTCTCCCATCACAGAACCGGGCACTGAAGCCTCTTAAGACAAACGGAACAGAAAGTCCATAGGAAACGGCAGCCTCCCCAGAACACCACCACCATGAAATTAAATCAGGCTAGGCTAGATAGATGTGTGCTCACCAGAACTGCTGTGTTCATTAGTAAGAGCTTACATTCCACACTTCTCAAGATTATTCTGAATACAGGGCCGACCAGCCGGCCTGGAGCTGTGGAGAAGTGCAGAATGACTGGGGGTTTGGTTGCCCTCTAGTTATGTTTCCTGAAGCAGCCAAACCAGATAATCTGGTTTAAAAAAAAAAAAACAAAAACTTATAGCGGCTGAATTATAAATCTCTCGGGTGAACAGAAGTCTGACTGTGCTACATTTATAGTGGGCAGAGCGACACAAGGTTTCAAAGATAATTCCTGAGTCCAGGATTTTACAATTGAATAATTATCTGGTTTTACTACCGGAGTGGCTCCAATTAAACAAATAACTGCCAAACGTGCGGTACACTTTACTTTGTTGAGTTATAGCTGAAAAAAAAATAGAGAGAGAGAGAGAATCTATCTTGCAGGAATCCTGGAGATGAAATAGTTTTAAACTCCCTGGGGGACAAAAAGAGCAGTCACACAGGACAGTTCAGGGATGTGATAGCTGATTCTTTCTTTCTTTAATAGTGGTTTAAAGTCACAAGTCCTGGAGCCAGATTGCTTTGGTTCAATTAATAGCTCCCCCACTTTTTAGCTGTGTGGCTTTCGACAAACCACTTAGCCTCTCTGTGCCACAATTTCCACATGTGAAAATGAGTACATAGTAACACCCACCTCATAGAGTTTTTGGAAGGGTTAAATATGACAATCCTGTATTATCACGGTAACTCTTAATATTATTTCTTATCCCTTTACCTCTGCATCATGTCCTCTACTTAAAATGACAAAATCTTCTCCTAAAATAGAGATAATAATAACTGTCTGTTATTAGAGAGAGGACAGGCTTTGTAAGTCAAGGACTGTAGATTTCTTCAGCCACTGGTTTATTTTATAGCCAAGGTGTCAACTTGGCATTTGGCCCATCAGAGAAATCAGTGTTTTATTCTGGTGACAAAAAGCTAATAACATGCGCCAATCACAACTATATATTTACACCACCTGGCAGGGTGATCAACACTGGTAAGAGCTCGCAAAGAGAAGGGTTTTTTCCCCCATGAGTGCCAATCCCAATTTATTTCATCAGTTGCCATGATTTTTTTCTCTCCGTAAGAGTCAAATGAAACAAGATGATATTACTGAAAAAAGTGATCCTAGACTTTGTCACTTCTGTCACTTTCTAGATCAAGGTACTCAGCACTGATTTCCACCATTTATGCTTTCCAATCATAAAAGTATGAACATATTTTCTCTTTGTTTTCTCCCTGCAAGGTGGTTATTATGAGACTAAAAACATTCAGCAATAGGGATAGGAGGGGGAAAGAATCATTGTAGGCTCAAGGCTCTCTAGGCCAATCACTGTTCTAAATAAGGGACTGTGGAAATATGGGGTGAACCACTTCAAGAAGGGGAACTTTCCTTGCAGGTAGAAGGATTTGTTGCTGGTTCCATCCTAAAGTCAAAAGTATTAAGAATCTTCAGGATTATTCATTCCTCTGCTCTCTCCTATGGAGAAATCATGGAATAATAATAATAATAATAATAATAATAATAATAATAATGGAAAGCTAATAGTACAGAGATAACTGATACCTGTGTCTTCACACAGTTGTAGCCTGTCCATGGAGAACCATAACTCATGCATTATAATAAAGACTTTCGACATCCTGATTTAGAGCTTTTCAACACGATTTATAGCTTTTAAAGAAAAGATTTATCACCGAGGTTAGCCAGTGGCTATTAGCCAGAACCGAGTATTTACAACCTCACATTAAAAAAGGATGGGCCAGAAGCTACATAATTCAGAAAGGAAACAAAGCGGCTTGCAGCTAGCACAAACCTGCAGGTTAGACAGGTAACACAAATTGTCAGTCCGAAAGCATAGCTACCTGGCCAACCATCATTTTAATAATAGCATGTTTGTTTAAAAGCATTAGGTCTCGTGTCTATTCTAAAAGTCACACCCAATTCACTGCAATGTGCCTCTAAGTACAGTATGTCTGGAAGCTGCTTGCCTGGTTAGATGAGGGAGCCTTAACAAAATAAGGATATTCCGAGCAAGTTAGAATCCTTTTGCCAAGAATAAATAACAAGGGAGCAAAATGCATGGGAGAATAAGGTAGCATGGCATTCTGTATACTACGGGGACAATAAACTGGCTGGACACTTCAGACCCTCAGCCCATTCAAACACAAATGAAAGTATTTTCAAGAAATGGCAGATACTTATTGGTTCTTATACCCAGTATCATTTAAGGATGTCAGAAGTCTCCACTATCCTCTGTGTAACAGCACTTGCGGCTTTTAATTTCTCCCACAAAAAATCCATAGGCAAACTGCTTCTCATACCAAATGCTTAAGGTAAAGGCTGAAAACTGCTGTTAAGAGCCAGTCTGAGACACTCAGCAGTGCTGATTCCTCCCTCATTACGGCTCCGGGACAGTGGAGGCCAGGCCTGGGGGAGCCCCGGAGACTTGAACTCCCCTTCAAGCTAGACACCCTCCGAATTCCAGTGGCTCCCGCGGCGCCTTTAAGACGAATTCCCAAAACTTTCAGGGGAGATGGACCCTGGTCTGCCGTGAACTCCCGGAGTGGGGATCAGAGACTGGGTGTCTGCCTGCCTACTTGCATGCCAGCCTCGGTGAGGGAGACCCATCTCTCCGGGGCACAGAAGTGGTGGTGGCGGTGGGGGTCCCTGCACAGACGTTGTCACAGTGGGCAACACACGCGCGCGTACGCGGAAACCTTACGGAAGAGGCGCCCGCTTACCTTATACTTCATCTCGGCGGCGGAGAGTTGAGCCTGTTTCCTACACTAGTGAGACGGCATGAAGCCCTGGCGAGTGCGGCCCTCCATGGAGTGCACTGCTAAATGAAAGTGAGAAAGGGCTGCTCTGCCAGTCGCAGCGCGCCGAGCTCCCGAGCAGCCTCTGAGCTCACTGTTTTGATTGAGACAGGCCGAGAGCAGACATCATTTGCATACCGCTCGCCATTGGCTGGCGGGCCAAGGTAGCGCGGGGCTCCGCCCACCTCTTAACTTCGGAAAACCCACAAAGCAGCTTGTCCTGTGGTTATTTCTTTTTACACTAGCAGAAAGGATGGAAAATCAAACAAAGTGGAGAACCCTCTCGAGCTTTACACCCCATTCTCCCCCTCCAAGGGGGGAAAAAAAAAAAAACAGGAAAAGGAGATTCTTTTTCAGATTAACCTAATTTTGAAAGAAATCGAATTCACAGAGCAGTCTGACCGTCGTGCTTCCTGTGACCTAGCAACTCCTTCATAAACCCATTTCATCTCAGAGCCATTCACCTCCCAATCTCTACATGAAACGAATTCGGGGAACAAAAGGTTTTCTGTCTCCGGGCCCCTTTTTACTAACTACCCCTGCTGATATCGCTCTCTCTTTCTCCCCCCCCTCCCCTTTTTTGTGGCTGTTTGCTTTTTTTGTTCTTTTCAATGTTCAAAGTCCTTGCGACGTCAGTCTGCAGAGGAACCAGAAAACAATTCTCCCTCAGTGAAAAGGAGGTCCCCTAGCACAGGCTTCCCTGGCCGACTTCTCACCGGGGCCTCAGAGGGCTGAGTGTCAAGCACATTCAGCGAGCTCCTCTGGCTTTGTGGAGGATAAAGGTTAGATGTGACCTATCCCGAAAAGGCTGGCCAGTGCACGCCCTATACATCATCGCTGTCCACTGAGCACTGTCCTTTGATGGTGGGCATTTCTAGCCCCAGCTTTGAACACTGCAGTGTTTTCCTTCTGACCTCTCTCCTGAAGATGACCCACCAACACTTATTATCCGGGGAACAAAAAATGCCCACTGTTTGATGAGCCTGGTTAAGAAAGACCAGTCTGTCCAGGGAAGCACAGAACCTTTGGCTCAGCCTCATGATTTCTATAGAGAAAGAGATCACCCAGGAGAAGACAGAAAACAGTCACCTTTAGCGACTCTGCAGCAGGATAGAGCGGATAGAGGGGAAAATTCCTTTTCACGGGGTCTCAGGATTGAGACTCGTGATTGCAGACAATAGCTGTCCCTGAGTGGGATGGGCTCCAACCAGACTACATGCCTGGGATGGAAAAGTCAGCCCGTATTTTTTTCCTGACCTAGTTGGATCAGAATCAGTTTGATTCCCCTCCCCCACAAATTCCCAGTGGATTAAAATTTTACTTTTATGATCCAAACAAAAAAGAACAGGAGAGCAGCTGTCCTGCAAAAGTGGTTTCCAGATACAGGGCTCATAGTTTTAGATCAGTTTAATATGGCACCGATACCCTGGATGTGAGCAGAAGCCCCCACCCCCACCCCCCACCCCAGCGGTCATAATGAGGTTGACACACCCGTTTGGGCCTCAGCTTGGACTTTGCTGTTCCTCATTTAGCCTTGGAGTGAAAATGAGCCTGAGTGATTTTGCAAGGTCTTTCTGAACACAAATCAAGCATGTGGCATACTGCACTGTGAAGGATCTTCCTGACAGTCCCACAGTCTTCTGGACGAGTCATTAGTTTGCAGGAAATTGTTTCTGGTGTCTGTCTGGATCAGTCAAAGGCCTTCTCATCTGTAAGATGAGTCTTGTGGCCTCCAGAAGATCGAGATAACATTCCTTTGTCTTCCTAAGCGGTAAAGCTGAATCGTTTCGTTTGATGAGTACCATTGAGTAGGTGAACACTATCTCACTCCTTTTCAGGGCTTTCGAATGGTTCCCCAAAGCATTTGCTGGGACTTTTTTGTCATTTTGTTCTCTCGCTAGAAAGTTTAATTCATGCTAAGTGGTCCTCTTGCTTTCCTGTTTCTCTCCTGTTGGGTAAGACACCTTAAATCTACCTCAAGTTCATTTTAGGGCAGTATGGGTTGGTGTTAGTTACCTTGGAGTCGGGTAAACTGTGTTAGAATCTCAACAAATTTTCTTAATGTCTTGACTTTGGTGCCCTGAATATAAATTAGAGAAAATAATACTATCTACTTGCTGGAATTAGGAGTATGAATGAGATAATATGCATAGGGGCACTTGGGTGGCTTAGTGGGTTAAACATCTGCCTTCGGTTTAGGTCATGATCACAAGGTCGGTGGATCGAGTCCTACGTCAGGCTCCTTGCTCAGCGGGAGTCTGCTTCTCCCTCTGCCCCTACTTGCGCTCTCTCTCTGTCTCTCTGACAAATAAACAAAATCTTAAGAAAAAAAATGAGATCATGTGCCTAGAAGTTAATAGTACCCAATACATAGTAAGATCTTAATTAATGTTTGTTTATTAATATTTTGTTATTATTTCATCTTAAACTCATCACATATTATTTTATTGCTATATTGTAGAACATTATTATGCTATATAAATATGTCAAAATCTATTTAATTATATTAATTACATC
Organism: Mustela nivalis; assembly: GCF_964662115.1. NCBI lineage: Eukaryota > Metazoa > Chordata > Mammalia > Carnivora > Mustelidae > Mustela > Mustela nivalis. The sequence continues at coordinate 142,693,007 of NC_139024.1, forward strand.
TGTTATCACTGTTAGACTGCTGTCAATATTTTAAGGATGATAAGCGTTCAGTAAAAGGTAGAGAATGGCTTTCTAACTTAGCACAGCTCGACTGAGCACCTCCCAGCTTCTGTTTCAGGTGAGGAAGTGATAGCAGCAGCCCAGACACACACAGTCGCTTCCCTCTCGGAGCTTACGGTCTACTGGGAGAGCTGGACAAGAAGTCAATGAAGATGTAATACAGTTTTGGAGGAATAAGTACCATGAAGAAAAATTAAGCAGGGAAAATTGCTAAAGGAAAACAGATGAGGCTTGGGTGGGGAAGCGTCTTCTTTTAGAGAGAGGTCAGGGAAGCCCCTCTAGAGAGGTAATATCAAAGCAGAAATCTGAATGGCATGAGGCATCCACTCAAAGATCTGGGGAAAGAACATTCCAGACAGAGGAAAGGGCGTGTGCTTGGTATGTTTAAGACCAGCATCCAAGCCAGTGTACCTAGAGTCAGGGACCTGGGCTTCGGGTGGAGGAGACCCAGACAGGTGGGTGGTGGCAGCCGGACTCTCAGTGCCAGAGGAAATCATCGACCCGATCTGAGCAGCGAATGATGTGATCTATTTCTCAGTGTTTTTACCCTTTGTGTAAACACTCAAGGGCAGCAGGCTGTTGGTTAAAATACTGAGTCTTAATGCAGCTTACATAATGCAGGTAGCTGTTAAACTAACAGTGTGCTCACCAACGCCCTGGCAGCCCTCAGCCCTGCCACTTGCCTGCTGGTCGGCCAAGGGCTCTATTTCCCCAGACTCTGATAGAGGCAGGAACAAGGGACATGGCACCAGGCACCGTCTAGATGATTTTCCAGCTACCGATATGGCCAGAAATCAAGAGGATGACGGAGGGAAGAGATTCTCCTATGCACGACTTGGGAGGAACCCATGTGGCTGCTGTCTAAGGTCAGAATGTGGGAGGTCAGGCAGCGAGCTCAGGAATCTAGAGCAGTCCCTCGGAAGGGGACGCAGCTACTCCGAGGCTGGGTGCCTTGCACAGCGTGCCGCGATGTTGGCTCCTAACAGCAATCTCTGCTTCAGGCCCATTCCCTGTCTCTCTCCTCTGATCTTTTCCAGTCCTTCCCTTGTCATTTCCCGGCCTGCTTCCTCTCCCTGCTGGAATCTATCTTCCACATCGCTACCTGTTTAATTTCTAGAGTCCAGAGCGCCTCACATGGCTACTGGGATTAAAAATCTCTAGGGACCCTTCAATGCCTTTAAAAGCAAAATCTGCCGACTTTGGCATAGACTATAATTTGACGCCCCCCTTCCTTTCTGGCCTCATTCCCTCCCATCCCCCACCGCCCATCCCACCCTCCAGCCAGACTGGGGGGACTCACCAATTCCAAGACACCCTTGTACTGTCCTGACTTTGCACAGATGGGTCCCTCTGCCTAGCGCGTCCTCCCTTCACACGTCTGCTATCAAGCCGAGCCCCAACACTACCCCTTTTGTGCTTCCTCGTCCACAGCCCCCACTCTGCCCACCTCCTCCTTTCAGAACTAATTCCTCCCTCCGTGCACTATGCCCCCATTGTTCTTGGAACACGGCCCTCTTATAAGGCTTTTCCACATTGTACCATAATATTGGTTGATCTCTGTGGCCCCAGCTTCGAGGTGCGCTTCAGAGGGACAGAGCGGTATCTCGTTCATCTCTGTGTCCCCGGCAGGCTGATGCCTCACAAGGACTGATGTGTTTCCTGCATGAATGGGCGAAGAAGAGGACAGAAGTAACTTCAATGGCTACTGTCTGGAAGATCTGCGTGATACTCAGGAAAGGAATGGAGAAAACTTGAGTTTGAAGGCAGTAGTGTGGCTTCCATGGATAAGAAGCAGAGATAAGATGCAACTTTTCGGAGCCAACTCAAGGCCTCTTTCTGGTTCTGGCTCTTGGACATGGTTTTGTCGGAGAACTATAGCTTGTGGGCCTCCTGTTTTTGTATGACTGATGAGCTAAGAATAGCTTTTACATTTTAAATGGTTGGAAAAAAATAAAAAGAAGAATATTTTGGGAGATGTGAAAATTACATGAAATTCACATTTCAGTGTCTATAAATAAAGTTTTATTGGAATACAGGCATCCCTTCTTTTATACGGTGTCTTCTGAGCTATAATGGCAGGCTTGGGTGGTTGTAAATTGCTCCTCCCAATGTATTGTTTGGCCCTCCCCAGGAAATATTTGCTGACCCATAGTCTAGAATATTGCAAAATATATCTATCCCTGAGTTTGGACTCAAGTATAAATCCTTCCACATCTACAGAGAAGCAATCTAGAAATATCCCTTCTAGGGCCATGTGTTACCATTTCTAGTTTGAAAACAATTTACAAAAACCAAAATTATTTCAAAAAATAATCCAGCACAGCAACTTTTCCATTCTGCAAATCTCCAGAAACCTCCCTAAACAAAGATGAGCCACCAACCCCTGTCCTACTCAGCCTTGATGGAAACCCCTCCCAGCTGCCAAGCCACCATGCTACATATCACAAACATGATTCCATTGAGTATTTCTCTAATATGACAACCTTAATTTTACAGGTAACAAAATTGGAGACCCAGAGAGGTCACATACCTTGCACAAGGTTCCAGGGGAGGGGGTGCGGGGTCTGGTGTGGGAAGGCAGGCTCTCTGGCTCCTGAGTCTGTGGGTCCTTGCCATTATGCCTACTGGCCCCCAGTATCCCCTGGGAGTCTTCATTATCTGAGCCCCTACTTGTTAGTTAGCTCAATAAGGCAGCTTGTCCTTCAGAGTGGGACTAAACCCAACTAAAGAGCAAGCTGTCAAGTTGTGACACAGCTTGTCGAGCCCTGCTTGTCTAGACCATCTCCCTTCATCATCATGCCTCTCTAGATCCCATCTTTCCCCTGCTTGCACCCCGTCTCCTTCATGAGACCTTTCCTTTCCATTGATGATCTCTTCCCCAGCCATTGTGTCTCTCCCTACCTCTGCCCTGCGTCGGTGCTTTCCAAAGCTGACCCTCTTCAAAGCAATTATGAATGCTCCGTGGGCCTGGGGTGAGAACCCGGCATTTGTACATTTTTTAAAAGATCTCCCAGATGACTGCGTACACAGTGTGGCACGTATGCCTTGTCATTTAGTGCTTAGGTGTTGCCCTTACTGTTTCTTCTGGAAGGAAGAGCTGCTTTTCTGCGATGAGATTTCAAGCCACTTGGGGAAGGATTTATGTAGGCAACTGAGTCTCATGGTACATCTTCCCAGAGCCCTGTGCCTTGTCCATGCTCCCAACCTTCCTGATACCAACATGGAAAAAATAAGTCACTTTTCAACCAGCAGGGGAAAGGCCATCTCCCGCCCTAGGCAATAGCTTTTTTTTTTTTTTTAATCTGTTGAGCTGGTCAAGTTCTTGGAATGAATGAAAGTCTATTATTAAAGAGATGTTCCAGATATAGTCTCGAACACTTGTTTCTTCGTGTGCTGGGAAATAGAGTGTTCATTCACTTTCTCGCCTCTAATATTTTGATAAAAGAGACCCAGGAAGGCCACCCAATCCTAACCCTTCCCACCCAACCCCTCCCTTAACAATGATTTTATTTTTATTAAAGTTTTTCTTCCTACCCCCTCCCTTTTAACAATAGTGTCAGAAGGATAAACTCTGTTTTCTGAAAGAGTTGTTCAAAATATTGTCTTACAGTATTTGTTTCTGCAGATGGAGGATGTTGTTTGTTAAAAAGGCTTGTTGACTCATGATCCCCAAATTACTTCTGATTTGGTGCCCTCTGACTTCTTACTCTCACTCAGTGAAGAGGCACTGGGGAGGGGTGGGACTCTAAACGGCAGAGAATAGAAATGATTCCTCTAGAGTTCTCTTTACAACATGACGTGATGGATTCCCACACTGTGACGACTTTACAAGATCTCACCGCCCTGTTTTACTGAGCCAGGTTTAACAGTGTGTCATTGTGACCCTCCTTTATAAAAACTCAACTGTCCTTTTCCCCCTACCTCATTTCCCACTGCCTTCTGCCATCTGTCACAGATTCTTCGAGGTGGCTTTTCATTTCCTTGAGGGGGAAGTGCTAAAATGGCGTGTCTTAGACCCCATCAGTCCTCGATAAACCTATGAAAGAACGCGTGAAATCCTGCATCATCAACATGCCACTACAAACCTACATAGACCCCTTGTAAATCGCCCCTGGTGATTACGGGTGATACCTGGACGTGATTTTGGAAAAACTGTAATTGTGAAGTTTTTGATGTTTTATATGTACATCCCTAATAGTGTTATTATAACTTTGGAATCCTTAATTACTACCTTTCCCCCCACGAAGAATAAAAAACAAAACAGATTAAATTATATGTCAAGCAACCTTGCTCAAGTCTAGTAAAATATGATAGGCAAGGATGAGGCCCCATTCTAGCATTTAGGATTTTCTCCACGTGAAGGATTTGGGGAGTTAATTTAGGGCTGAAATGATGAGAAAGATGAATGTGCGAAGGTTTATATTTCTGCTCTTTCAGTGTTTCCAGTTGGGCACACGGATGATGTTCGGTGGAACAAAAGGGCTTTACTGGTAAAATTGTGCAGGCTGCGGGCAAGGCTCGCTCCTGTTTTCTCTTGCTGTAAGGTACCCTGTTATTTCACGCTTCAGGTTGTCCAAATAAACCATTCCTTATGTGAAACTGAAGTCTGTTCTGCTGCTAGAAATGGCAGACCACGGATCTTTACAAAGGTCAAGGTGATCTGCCACAAACATGTAGGCAGAAATCCCATGCCTGGGCAGAAGGTGGATGGGTGGATGTACCCACCACAAGGACATTGCTATGTGATACATATCCGGTAAGAGAGGACAAACACCCCAAGCTTCCTTCCTGCTCCCTTTTGTACTTCCTTTATACATTCTCAAGTCTGAAGTCTTCCTGTTCTCTCCTTGCATCTGTATCTACGACGTGACGTGATAACGTGACATGATACACTGTTGCCTCTCCGCTTTGTGCTCCTGTCCAGGCGTAGTAAACAGAGACACGTAGGGACTGTGAGCCTGACGCGCCTGGATAGAGCCGGGGGTTCTATTTCCAGTCTATTTCTCCAGACACACGGGCCATTAAAATTCACCTTCCGCATCCAGCCTCCAGCCTAGCTCCAGGTGAGGGTGGGCAGGAGGAAGATGCAAGCGGAGGTGGGGTGGGCAAGAATCAGGGAGCAGGGCGGGGTGGGGGGTTTTAAACACCAGATGACCACTTTTCCGGAAGGTACAGTGTAAAGCATTTCTTCAGGGGTTGGGGATGCATTCCTCCCCAGCCCGCACTGGCCCTGAAAGGGGTCAGCTAACCCAGTCCTCCAAGGAAGGTGGCCTCCTGTCCCTTGCCGCCCTCACCAGCTGGGGCTACTGAGCATCCAGCAGGCCCCGTCCCAGGGCATCGGGCCTGTCTAGCCAGCCCCAGTGGCCGCCAGCTGGCGCTGATGAGAGAGGGGAAGGAATCCGAGTAATGCGGGGGCCTTGTGGGGGGAGTTGGAGGGGGGACGACAGGACTGGAGGAATGTGATGTGGGGACACAGCTCAGCCGGCACTGTTCAAGCCAAGCTTTTGAAGACTTTGATTCATTTTAGAAAGCAAACAAACTGCTCCAGCTATCAGCAATCTTTTATTTTGTCTGCGAGAGGAATGCCTCTCCAGCGTGGGCTGGGCACTGGGCACGGGGCGGCGGTGGAGACACGGGCGTCCACCCTTGACTTGCCATGTGGAGTGTGGACGGCGCGTTCCTTTCCGCCCACTGAAGCTGAGAAATGCAGAGCAGCTCTCTTCCTCGAAGAAGAGCCGATGCTAATAATTGAGGCTGCCCGAGACCTTGAGGCTCCCTCACTCACACCACAGGGGCTTACGGAGCTTGAGTGTAAATTTCCATCATTCGCTTATGCCCTGGCACCCTGAGACTTCAAACGAGGGGGTGGAGAAGAGGAGGGTGTTGTGAAGGGTTTCTAGAACTTTGGTGCCTGTGGTTCTCGTGATTCATGCTCTGGCCAGCCTTGGGAGCTTCTGGTCTTCAGAGTGGCTAGAGAGCTGGAGGAAGAAGCAAGGCTTCTGCTCATTCTGCCCCTAGAAGATTGGGGCCACGTGTTCCCCTGATCCACATATCGTCACCTCGAAATCACTCTTACATCGTCAAAAGCCATCTCCCGTGCCGCTCTGGCCACCAGGAAAACAAATCTCTCTCCTCCCTGCCCAGTCAGGGCTGTGCTTCTGCTTCTCCCCTAAGCCCACCCTGGGACTCAGCTTCGCACTCCCCCTTCTCTCATTTTAACCCTAATCTCTTATATCCTGCTCTCTCTGGGTACATTCAGGACTTCCTTATCCTAAATAGAGAGCCACAGTTCCTTGTTCAAAAACCCAGAGGCCAGACGTGTTATGGGATTCCGAATATTTCAGATTTAAAAAAAACAGACTGACCTGTCCCCCAGACTACCCAGTTCCCAGTGGGCCTGGGGCCAGCCTCCCGTAGGCAAACTCATTCATATTTCAGCAGGCAGATGTATAAAGACTCACGCCAAGTTGGGTAAAAGAAGAATATGCATTACCTTGGGCCAAGCCAGGTCAGGGTTTGCTGCCAAATGAGTTGTGAAAGAACTCTAGACTTTCATCCTTCATTACTGTGGATGAGTGAGCAGGGACCACTATACCCCCTAGTTCCTCTGGGCCTTCCCTTGGACACCACTTCTTCCCCCAGCATCAGGCCGAGCGCTCGCTCTCTAATGCTCCGCATGACCAGAGGGCCGGAGTGAGCAGTCTGGAGCCTGACCTCCCACGCGGGCCTCGTCTCCTCTGCCTCTGCCGTCCACTCCGTGGACCACGATTCAGGCCAGCGTCTCTCAGGCTTTCTATGGGGACGTACTGGGACTTTCCATTCCCAAATCATTTACAACACATCAGTCCGTTGTAGTGTAAGATACTTAGCAATATGTTGCTAGAGAAATGGAGTAAAAAAGAAGTCTGAAATACAAGCCTTGTCTCTTGTCTTTACTATGGAATCCAGGGATATAAAACGGCCCCCCTCTAACGGCCACTGGGCTGTGAAGGGCTTGCTCTCCACCTCACTATTGCGGTGGACCTGGGGCGGGGCGGTGTGTGGCCTGGTGGGCGGGGCTTTGCTGGTCACATTTGGGGGAGCCTTCCTCTGCCCACCATGCTGGAGGCTCTCCTGGACCCTTTGCCTTACCTGGCTTCCAATGTCTCTATCACCACCTCCATGGCCACAGGCTTTTCTTGCTGTTCCACGGCCCTCGCCAAGACTCCAGTCTCCTTTCCAGGCAGGACTTATGCCAGGTTCTGCCCTCAACCTGTTTTCTTCTATGCTGTTCTATTATGTATCAATCCTCTGTAGCGACTTCTACTCTCATTCTTGGGTAGATGACAATCGGATCTCCTGGCCTGGCTTCTGAGTCCCAAACTCACTTCCTACCACACCCATATAGTCCAGAAGTACCTCCCTATTCACATATTGTGACAGTTAATTTTATATGTCAACTGGGATAGGCCACAGTGCCGAGATATTTGGTCAAATATGAGTGTAGACATTGCTTGAAGCTATGTTGTTGATGAGAACAACATGTAAATCAGTAGACTTTGAGTAAAGTGAATTATCCTCCATCACACGGGTGGGCCTCGTCTAATCAGTTGAAGGTCCCAAGAGCCAAAAGTCACCCTGGGAGAAGGGAATTCTGCTCTAGGCTGCCTTTGAACCTGAGCTGCAGCATCAACTCTTCAACTCTGAACGGGATCTATAGCTTCTCAGCCTGCCTTGCAGATTTGGGGCTTGTCAGCCTCCACAATTATGTGCCAGTTCTCTAAAATCTCTCTCCACACAGATGCATGCACGCACTCATGCCTCTTGGTTCTGTTTCTCTGGAGAACTCTGGTTAACATACATATGAACTTCCCACTGAAACAGTGTCCATTTCTAACTATTCTATTTCTACTTATGATTGTGTCTCAGGTGCTTGAATCAAAAGTTCAGACTGATCTTTTGTTGTTGTTGTTGTTGTTGTTGTTGTTGTTTTCCCTTCCTTCTTCCCACATCCATCAGCCAGGTCCATCCCACATCCTCAATATTTACGGCATAAATACCTTTCTTTCCATTCATCTGCTAATGAAGATGCCCAACCACCACTCATGCCTGATCTAGTGATAAAAGGTATCCCCCTGTCCATGCAGATAGGCTCAAGAAATTGGCATGTGACGCACAGAGCCAACCTGAGATCTTCTCTGAGATTTTGAAAAAGAAGCTTGGAGACAGAGGACCTCTCTTTCTTTGGATCATAATGTGTAAATGTACATTTGGTAGTGAATATCTTTTCCTCATTGTACAGAGTGTCTATAGCAAGAGAGAGTGAGTCCACATGCAAAAATAAACAACAGATATTTGGAGTGGAGGAATGGAGAGAACATTGATGCTGTTGTCTGTGCCTCTGGATCAAGCCATACCTGACGTTCATTTTTAGACAACCCAATTCATAAGGCAATGAACACACTTTTCTGCCTAATGTATTTAGAGTTGAGCTTCTTTCATTTGCAGCTATGGTGTCCTGACTAACCTTCTGCCAGAAAGTATTCTTCTAAAGGGCAAAGACTGTAGCTTACTCATATGTATCTCCTAAATGTGACACCACACTTAGGATTTTCTCGGTCTATGTGTTGCACCGAACTCCTAGCTTGCCCTTAAGATATCAGCTACATTATGAAATTGTGTGTGAGAGGAGAGGGAGAAATGACAGAAAGGAACATTTTCTGCAGCTTCTATGATGGCAAAAATAGAATAGAGCCCATAAATATAGGGACGTCCCAGCGTGATGGCAGTTGGGGTCATGGTGGCCCAAATGAGAAGCAGATCCACCCTTTCATTGTAAATTCATTGACTGAGAGACACAGATTTCACAAGGAAAGGAAAAGCCAGACATATTTTTACTATGAAGTGTGGGGTAGTAGTGTTTGGTCTACCTATAGATCCGTATAAATATTTATATTATATCGCCTTTCCAATTAACTTGTACTTGTTAATCACTGCCGAGATTTCACTCATCCGTCCACCGATGCTTACTAATTGCCCAGCAGAATGTTAGGCACCCTGGGAATTACAAAGATGACTATACCCAGATGCTGCCCTTCCTTCTTAAATACCTATTACGGTAGCAGCCAAGAGGACTTCATGAAGATAAACTCGTGTAGGAAAAAAAAAATCACACCGTAAAGTTATGTAAGTTTCTATTTTAAAATCATCTGGTTCTAATTTACTAAATTTAATGCTTTAGAGTCAATGCCAAAGTACTACACTTGATTTATGGAAATACTTTAGCACATTTTTCCATCATGCTCTTGTACAATGTACTTACCGCCCTTTTGTTATGGTTAGAAAGATTATGGAGCTTAAAAAAAAAAAGCCTCTTTATGAGCTTGGTGATATTTTATTATAAAATGCCATAAGAAGTCCAGTGAACACTAATACTCACTTAGGAGCATTCCACATGGTTTAGCCTTTTTTTTTTTTTTTTGTATATGTATATGTATATAAATTTAACAGAGAGGTCTGGAAAATGGATATTTAAAAACTTGCACCTTATGCCAAACCACTTCTTTTCGGGGCAAACAAGTACTTTAGGGCATGGAGGGGTGGTGGTGATGGTATTTAAATGGCCGTCATACACTACTACACCGCTAACGAAATACTAATAATGTCAATAGTGAAGGATACAGAATGTCACAGACTCAGACTTCTGGAGGGAGCTTACCAACTATTCCAGCAAAATCGAATCGGAGAATGTGGACATAAACCAGTTAGCAGGGCAGAGGCGCGAGGTTTCAGGAGATGTGTTACGTCTTCTCTCCTTGACGTGCTCACCCACCAAAGCGGCAAAGGTAGGTCTGTCCCAAGGTCCTGGGAATGAGCCGCCTCTACGTGACCTTTTGGGCTCTGGGCTTGACCCGCTCACTTGACCAGTTCACCTGGTCACAGAAAAATCCAGACTTTGTGTCAGGCTTTTTGCCGGAGCCTCACGGCCCCAGACATGCCCATGTAGGCTGCCCTGCATCTTCAAAGTGGAATTTAATGCTTGTGTGTATGTATTTGGCTTCCACGGTACCCAGGCTTTGCTCAGCTTACCAAAAAAATGAAGGTTTTACACTTTGCACCCACATACAATAAGATGGCTGCCTAGGAATTCCTCGTCCGCCCTGCAGCTTTGCATTTCTTTAAAACAAAGAAACCTCATTTCTCTCCAACAGAATTTAGTCAACTCTTGTAAAGGAAAAAAATGGCAAAGCCCAGGCCATCGAAATGTTTCCTTTTGAGCGGGAGATCTTTATGTTGCTATATAAAGGATGCAGGTGACCCAGTGCCTCAGAAGGAATGACAGGGGACCGTCTAGCACGGCTCGGGGGCCTTGAACTCAGTCCTGGATCTTCTCCCAAATCCAGACAAAGCTTGGGCAGCAAGAATCTATCGAATGTGACTCTTCCCTGTCTGGCCAAGACTGGTTGTCCACATCCTCTGCCCCTCCCTGGAGCCAGTCTTCCTGAAGAAAAGGGAACACCACAGTTTCTCACTCCTTCTGGAATCTTCTCTGGAGTGCGTCCCACTTCACTTTCTTCAAGTGCATTTCTTTCTCCCCGACCGTCAGCTCAAGCCTCACTTCCTTCTTTGACATGGACTCCAGCCTCTACTTGTGAGTCTTTTTCCCAAATCCTGTGGGATGCTCACAGCCTGGCGTGGACCGTGGCATCACGGGGCTGCTGTGTATCACTTGTGAACCCCTGGCTGTGCCTTGTTTGGGGGTGGGTGCCTCATGTCTACCATTGACCTTTGACCTTGGAAGCAGGCAATCCCCTATCTGACCCAGGCAATAGCCATTTGTATGTATGGACCCACAATTCACATACATACACTTTACCATCTTCAGTTGTACTATTCTGTGGTTTTGGGGATGGTCATAGGGTTGTAGCACACATCATCACTAATTCCAGAACATTTCTATCACCTTGCAGAGAAATCCGCTCCCCTACAGCAGTCTCGCCATTCCTTGTCCCTCCCTACCCTGGCAACCATGGCCAGCAATCTAATTTCTGCCTGGCAATAGCAAATTATAATGGGCTTCATGCATTTTTTTTTTTTTTTCCAGCAGCATTCCAAAAGCTGGCACAAACATGAGATTGCTCATTAAAATTTCTGTATGCATTGAAAAGGATCGCTTCGGTTGTGTGAATGCACATGCATATTTAATACTTTCGAGGGAATGCAGAGCGATAACAACCAAAAAATGGTAATTGAATACAGAAAGGGAAAGCAAAAGTTGGGGTGGAGGGAAGTGCCTGGTGAGTCGGAGAGGGTTGGGGAGTGAAGGCTTTAGAGAGAGAAGAGAAACACTATCTTACAGGGACAAGGACATTACTGTCTTGGTACGTACCTTGTAAGGTCTTATCATTGTTGGATCCAGCCTAGCAAGGACGTCATCTAAACTATAAGGATCAGGCAGGAGCTAGGAATCTGATCCTCCAGATGATGGAATCTGATGTTCAGAGAGGTGAATGTCCTCCCTGAGACGCACAGCAAGGGTTTAATCAAAGCTCGCTGGTCTCAGATCCCATGCTCTGATATTGCATTATTTCTTTTGAACACTGTGCAGCCATGGATCTTAAAACTGGTCCTAAAAACCTAAAAACATACCCTGATGAGGAAATTGTTCTTTCACGGAAAACAGCCAGAAAACAGGGGCAGGTATATGTTTTCCCTGTCTGCACCGGAAAGGGGGTCCGCTGTTCTGTCAGGCTGCTCCAGTGCCCAGTCTCTGCGGCCTCCATGGAAAAGCCACTGGAACTTCAGGCCTTTTGCTTCCCTGAAGCCTCTCTCGTCCAGAAGCAGCTTCTTCCAGACCTGAAGATCAGCTCCCGGGTTGGCACTAAGCCTCCCGAATGCCAGAGCTCCTCTGACCTTCTCCAGCTCTGGTAACTTACATGAGGGGAGACAGAGGCCCAGTCTTGCCCCCTGGGCGGCCCAGCACACAGCTGTCCCTGATGGGAGAGTCTCTGAGAACTTGGTCAAGTGTCTCATCCCCCTGACCATTACTTACTGACGCTCCTCAGGGGCTCTGAACTTCTCCCTTGGTTTTCTCTCCCCAGGCAATGCCCCCTCCACTCACAATGCTTCCATAGCCACCCGTCTCCATGCCGAAGACTCTCCAGTCTTCCGGGTGAGGTAATCTTATAGGTTAACTTGGCTGGGCCACTTTGTCCCGATATTTGGTCAAACATTATTCTGGGTGTTTCTGCGAGGGAGTTTGTGGGTGGGGTTCATCTAAACACTTGAAAGCCTGAATACAACAGAAGGTCTACCTTCCCTGAGCAGGAGGTATTTCTGAGGACGTCATCTGCAGCCCTGGCTCTTCCTGGTTCTCAGATTGCCTTTGAACTTGAACTCTTTCCTAAGCATCCCCCATCCGATTTGGGCCTAGCCACCCTCCACAAACACATGAGCCATATCCATCAAATAAATGTCTTTCTATATCTGCACACATCATATTGGTGCTGTTTTTCTGGTAGAGCCTGACGAAAACGGTCCCACAGATTTACACCCCAGTTTCATCAGTGTTCACAGAAACTCTTCATGGTCACATCAAGTCACGGACCCCTGGCTCTCTTTCATTCTCCAGAGCTCCCCAGAAGAATAGCTCCACATCCAGCCGTGGTAGCAAGTCAGAAAGCTGGCATCTCCTTGCCCTAGCTGACAACCTATCGCTAGTGCTCATATTTACGCTTCGCGTGTATCTTTCAAACTATGAGCATCCCTTTGTACTGTCTGTCCCCAGCTGTACAGCTCGGGCCACTCTCGTCACTCTCTGAGTCTCTGGGCTTCCACGCAGGTCTCCCATGAATCTCTCTTTTAGAATGGCCAATCCCCTGGTGCTCGTTTGATGCTTAAAGAGTCACCTCCCAATTTTCTCAAGAAAAAGTAACAACACAAAATGAAACAAAACATAAATCTCCAAGGTGACCCCCTACCATAGCTTCTCAGACTTTCTCATGCATGCCCGTCTCCTGGAGCTCTTTTTAGAATGCGGCTCTGGGGGGCACCTGGGTGGCTCAGTTGGTTAAGAGACCAACTCTTGACTTTGGCTCAGGTCATGATCTCAGAGTCCTGGGATCAAGCTTCATATCGGGCTCCCTGCTCAGTGGGGTGTTTCTTCTTCCCTCTTCCTCTACCCCTCCCCCTGCTCTACCTCTCTCTTATTTTCTCTCTCTCAAATAAATAAAATCTTTAAAGAATTAAAAATAATGCAGCTCTGCTTCCATAGCCTGAATAGGGCCTGGGGAATCTGTGTTCTCAGCAAGCTCCCAGGAAAGATAGAGCTGCTGGTCCACAGACCACTCTCTGTGTGTCCACGGCTCAGAGGACACAGCATGGAGAGTTCTCTCCCTCGTGTCTCTCCTGGAACCCAGGTGCTACAGACACTGGCCTTTTCCCCTGTGCCACATGCTGCCTGTCACCGCAAGGCTGACAGCACTTTTCCCTCCCAACTCTTGCTCAGCATTCAGGATTCATCTGAAATGTCATTCTGCTTATTGTGCTGGAGCTCCCTGGTTATATGCCAGCATTGGACACTGCACTTCGCCTACGGATCAACACACTTGTTATTACTTGTTCAAAGTCAAGCTTTCTTACGAGGTCATAGGCATGTGAGGGCAGGAGCCACAGCTGTCTTGTTATTGCCTCACTGGGGTAAGGATTAGAGCTGGGCACCTGGAACTGCATTCATTCATTCATTCTTTTTTTTTTTTTTCACTGAATCACCCTTAGGTCCGTTGGTCAGTCAGTGAATATTTATTGAGTCCAGTAGCATTAGATTTGATTGTGAGTGACAGAAAAACCCTAGGACAGGTTTAAACAAAGTAGAAGTTCATTTTCTTCTCATTTATGAAGAGTCTGGAGGCAATCAGCCTGGGATTAGTGAAGGGCTTGATGAGGTCTGCAGGGATTCAGGTTTTCTCCAGCCCACGACGGTGCCTGATGCCACGACCAGGCCCTGCTGGTCTTTTTCCCAAACAGCCATTGTCCTTGGAGGTCGGGAACGTTGTCAAGTTGTACAATTTTGCAAAATGTTGGCTCTGGATAAGAGTTAGAGCCCCACGGCAAGCACAGTCGCCAAATCCTAAGTTTAATTGGACACCCCACGAAAAGAAGACAATGGCATTTGAGCCTGGCTGGAATTTCCATTTGACACCCTTCCTGAGTTTCCTTCTCAAGGTAGCTTCCAGCAATCTCCCTTTTTCCTCAGCACAATTATACGTCCTTAACACACTGAGGAAGAAGGCTGCTAGGGCTGAGTCATCCTGAACCTACCAAAGAGCCTTTGGCCGCCAGTCTTCTGCTCACAAGTGTTCAGCTGTCTCCTCCCCAGCATACTGATGCCCACCCAGTAGGGCTCCCTCCTCTCCTAGGTCCCCGAGAGAGACCAGTTAGCAGAGTCCAGTAACACTTTTTGGCAGTCTTTGTCCCCTGTGGGTGTGTAGGGGGATGCATTGTGACTTTAGCTCTGAGATTCTAGAAGTGGGCACAGCCTACCATCCCCCCACCCCTATTCCTCTGAGCCCTGAAGAGCCTTTCAACTTTACCATTCCCCACGTTTCCAAGTTCTCACTTGCCAGTCCATTTCATAAGGCCCCAGGCTCAGCCCCCTGGTTAACAACCTTAAAACGGCACTTCTCCCGGGACGGAGAAATAAAACCACACACCTGCAAATTCCTTTCTAACTTTAACTCTGATCTTTAACTGTGAGTCCGTGTGCCCTGTTCTAATTTCTCTCCGTACTGTGTCTGGATCTCCCACCTGTGGAAATGTCTCCAGAAGTTTCCTGCTCTAAGGAGATTTAAGGAGATGATGGGTTATATGGTAGGTGTCTCCTTAATTTGGATTTTAAAGGAATAAAGGTGTTTTGTTGTCATGGTGGTTGTTTTGCTAAAATCACCTGCGTTGGCCTGCTGTCCTCTATTAATGGGATATCTATGATGCGGACATTGCAGGGAGATGGTGTTAAACAGATAGGGACATTGGCAGAGCCCAGGGTACTTAAATAAGGAGCTCAGATTCAGGCTGTAGGGGAAATAGCTACCTTCCTTGGGAAGAAGTTATGTCCAGAAGCACTTTCAGCTCTCCTGGTTCTCTCTCCCCTCCCAGGCTGGCAAAACCCATATTAGCAGCCAGGGTTTGGAGGTGAAAGGACTAAGGTGCAGCCCCTTGCACCCTGACTCTAGGCTTCCCGATTTGTGTCCAGTTCCCTCCCACTCAGTAGGTTCCAGTGACCCGTGAAAGTCCCAAACCTCGGAGACAGGCATTCACCCCTCCAGGGATTTAGGAGCAGAGTGATGAGGGGGAAAACAACGCAAAACTGGAAATCTGTATGGCCTCATGGAAGAATATGATCCTTTTTTTGGGTGTTTCCACAAAGAAATGACCCTTTGTATTCTAGTTGCCCAGAATCTTCCACTAATTTCTCTGTGGCTCAATTCCAGGGATATGTTTGCCGTGGGCTCTGCATGGCTTCCTGCCTCAACATGAGCCTCTGTATGTGTGTGTGTGTGTGGGGGGGAGGGCGACGAGGGGTGCGCGCCCCCGGGTGCGCATGCGCAGGTTCCGCCACACCAGGAGCCTGTGCACGTGTGTGAGTGTGCGCATGCGTGCGCATGCGCATGTTTGTGCCTCTGTTTGTACGGATTTGTGTGTTTTTTCTGGCGCGGGGGAAGGGCACGATTCTCCCCTTACCTCCAGCCATCAGTTCACATGATGTCTCTCCCATATCCTGGGCTTCTGCTCAGCCCCTTGGTTGGAGGTCCTGTTACTTGACTCCTGCCAACCACAGGCTGCATTTTGCTCTCAGGCTCTGAGTGGGAGCCTCCTCCGCTACCGCAGTCCCGCCCTTGCTAGATCTTCAGCTCAGGTCTGGCCTGCGAGGCTCGGCAGGGACAGTCAAGGCCTCTCCAGGGACAACTGGTGTTCTCATTTTCTACCAGCCCGAGCATGTCATGAACTTTCCTGCCCAGTGACAGCTGAGAATACAGATGAACCCAGAACTCAAAAAAGGCCCTTGGAGGCTCTCGGAGGATGCCAATCAAGCGATGAGCACAAGCTTCCTTTTGAAATATCTGAACCAGCTCGTGTCTCTACCTCGTGGTAGCTCATTTATCTCTATTTAATTAGAATGCCTCTGCAAACCTGTGCTAATATAATTCTCTGATGGTCTGCGTAGGCCAGTCTCTGCCTTTAAAGGGAGTGAGACAAATTAACCCATGCACCCAGGCCTTCCCCGCACCCCCTACCCCCCACCCCAGCACACACACAATCACAGACACACACTAAAACATGATTCACAGCAAATTGGCGTTAAAGACCCTGGAAGTTATGGTTGACCTTTTCCCAGGCCTCCTGGAAGCACCCTGTTCCATGGTCAAAGAAATGCTACAGAGAAATAGACATCTTAGTTCCACGCCACTTACACTGTTTAATTATGCAGAACCGTCTACACATGCAAAGCTTTACTATCTTAATATGCAAAGTTGGAAGCGACAAATATTGAAAAGAAAGTCATTCCCTGCCCGTCCAAGTCCTGTTTTCCAAGAAAAAGCTCTGTTTCTCAAGTATATGGTTTATTTTTGTGTGTGACTTGGTTTTGTATTCTGGGTCAAATATCCCCAAAAGAGAGAGAGAGAGAAAGAAAAGGAGAGAGGGAGAGAGAGGGAGGGAGGAAGTCAGGAAGGAAGAAAGAAAAACCAGAAACAGAGATGATAGGGAAACATCTCCCACCCCTCAATTTCAACACAGAGATCATTCTTTCGGAAAACTAGGCTTTGAACTAGTTATTTTTAATGCTTACTGATGGCCACATAGGAACATTGTCTTTTGGGGAAACAGTGGAACATAGTAATGTTTGTGTTTATCTCAGTGATCTGAGTTGCTTGCAAACAGCTGAGTCCCAAGGAAGCCAAGACATGTCCTTTCAAGAACTTCCAGACAATGATCAGGTTATGGTCAAAGGAAATGCTCCGACTTTAGTCCTAGTAAGTTCCCGTTTAGTTTTCTGTCCAGCCAATGTCCTATTTTGGTTTTGTCACATTCACACATATGCGTGATCGCTCAACTCACAAAAACTTGTCACATCAAACTGAGTTTTAAGTCTTGTTAATAATGATTTTAAAAAAAGTCTCACTTTGCAGGACTGTAAGGGAGGAAAAGTTGTAATGAAATCAAACAAAACCTCCCCAGTTACAAGAATCTAGCCTCCTCCACGGAGGTTACGGGGAGTAAGTTCTCTGAAGCTGTTGTGATTTCTGAAGGACAAATTTGATCAGGGTGGATGGCTCATTCTTTACTTTTCTGTCCTCCTCCCTGAAGAATCCTAGGCCTCCAGGAAAGTTGCTGGAGAATATATGCTTTTTCTTTTCCACGCACAACCCCATGCTTTGGGACAAACACGTGTGTTGGTGAGTTACATCGTGAATATTCATGGTAACTTATCTAGAATGTTCAAGATTAGTTTCTACTTTTACACTTTTTTAATGTTAAATTTTTCTATAGGAAACTATGGTATTATTTTAGAATTTAACTCTAAATATTCTGTGGGAACATTATAAAAACGGTCATCATAGTCTATTCCTTCTTCTTGAACATAATAGGCAGTGACACAAGTGTGCTTTCCGTATGTAAACGGAACGTCATCCTGAGGATTGTATGCAAAGAATAAAATAGATCCATCACTCTCCCTTTCAGACAATGATGGTTCGGGCAGTGGCATGATGTCATATTGAATAAACATTGAGGAAGAATTAGATTTATGGGATTATTTTGTATTGGTATTCATTTTTTTGTGGATTGTCATTTGGAATCACCAGTTACTATCATGTCATCTTCAACCATATATTAAAAGCATGGGTTCAAATAGCTGAACTCTGGAAAGAGCCCAGATATCCATCGACAGATGAATGGGTAAAGAAGATGTGGTATATGTATATATGATGGAATATTACATAGCCATCAAAAATAAAACCCTGCCATTTGCAACGATGTGGATGGATCTAGAGGGCATTATGCTAAGCAAAATAAGTCAATCAGAGAAAGATAATTATCATATGATCTCACTGATATGTGGAATTTAAGAAACAAAGCAGAGGATCGCAGGGGAAGAGAGCAAACAATGAAACAAGAGGAAACCAGAGGGGGAGACCAGCCATAAGAGACTCTTAATCATAGGAAACAAACTGAGGGTTGCTGGAGGGGAAAAGGGTAGTGGGCTGGGGTAACTGGGTGATAGACATTGGGGAGGGTACGTGTTGTGATGAGCACTGGGTACTATCTAAGATTGATGAATCACAGACCTGAAGCAAATAATACATTATATGTTAATTAATTGAATTTAAATAAAAAAAAAACAAAAAAAGCATGTGATTCAGGTTGTTAGATAAAAAGCAGGATGACCAGTTACAGTTGAATTTCTGATAAATTATAAGCAATATTTTTTAGCATAAATGTATCCCATTTAGTTTGGGGGACATGTTTATACAAGAAAATATTTGTTGTTTATCTGAAATTCAAATGTATCTGGGAGTTCTGTATTTTTATTTGCTAACTATGACAACCTTACATGCCCAGAGTCAGTGCTACTGCCATGAGAGCCATTTGAAACAAGAGGAGAAATCCCACTGGGCCTCAAAGATCATAGTAACTTCCTGATAAAAGGCGCCCACAACATACCTAGTTTTTCTTGCCGCACTGAAGCAGAACTTCTTCCCTTCTCCATTCCCTGTCCTCTCTGAGAAGCTGAGTGGGTGGAATGTCACTGGCATTAGTGTTATCTTAGAGTTGTTACTTGGGATTATTGCTATCACCAAAGCTTTAACAAGCGGCATTTGGGTTTAACGAATATTTATTGCGCGTGTACAGCTTTGCAGGGCAGTGTGCTAGGCTGAGGTTCTTTTCTCAAGGAGTTTAGAATCCAGAAATGAAGAGTAATGTGTTGACAACTGAAGCTGATTCAAAGCAATGTGTGAGAAGATCCAAATAACGTACTACAGAGATGAACAAATTCTGTGAGCAGTGGGATATGAGAGAAGGGTTCATGGAGGAGAGAAGAATTCATGGTGGGTGAACTGGGTTGGCAGGGGAGGAGGGTTCTTGATGGACAGATACAAGCCAACAGCCTCCCATGCTGCAAAGATGGAACCATCAAAGTGACAGAAATAGGAATGTGTGGTTAGAGCCCTTGTGCAGCCCTGGCGGGAATAAGTCATTCATTTGTTTGTTGAGGAGATCTTTATTAAACACTATTGAACACATTAATGTAAAATTGCAATTGTGTAAAGAGCAATGAAGAAGAGACACATGGTCCCAGGAAGGGTAGTATATGAGGAAAGACCTAGTGAGGGCAGTTGGACATGGCGTTTGTGAGGGAGGCAGTGTTTGAGTTGAGCTCTGAAAGGAGAATAGAATTAACCAGGTGACGGGAGCGGGGGCGGGGGTGGATAAGGGCCTGAGAGGAAGAGGACACAAGACAGATCACGTAATATGTGCAAAGGCCCAGTGGCAGAAGGAATCAGGGGCTTTCAAAGAACTGGAAGAAAGCCGGTGTGTCTAGAACACAGACAGCATGGTGGCATATTACACTAGGGAGGCAGTAGATAGCAGTTGGATCAATGCATGGCATTTTGGAATCCTTTAGAGAGTTCTGTCATAACACCCTGAGCCCTATGGAGCCATTCTATGCATTTAAGTAGAAATATAACGTAATTGACATTGACTATGAAAGAATCATTGGCTATACTGGTGAGAAGAGACTGGAGGGGAACCAAACAGCCATGAAGAGACCGGTTAGGAGGTTACTTCAGTAGTTTGGGCAAGCATTGAGGGAAGGCCATATTCCCCTTCCTTCCTGATGACTTTTTCTGTTGCATTTTCAGGGGAATCCAAGAGGAGAAGCCCCGGGCCTCCAATCATGCCCATGGAGCATCTGGGTCTTGATGGCCCAGCAAGGTGGGAAGAATCCCACACGTCACCATGTATTGATATTGCTAGAGGTAGAGCATGGGGTATCTTACTGAGCAGTAGCGGTTCAGCAGAGTCCCGAGTGGATATTTCAGGCCTCAGAGGAGTAGGGGAATGCAGGCCAACTCAAAAGCCAACTGGCTTTGGCTGTCCAAACTGGCTTTCCTACACCAAACACCTGACAAGGTAGAGCCCCAGCTGCCCCAGCTGGAGTCTTTCTATTGAGACCTTCAGAGTCCTAGCACTTTTCTTCTCTCACTGGTCCCTCTCTTCCCAGGTGGCAGGAAAGATGAATGATTCTGTGACTCTTAGAACCCCTCCAGCCAGTTCTAAAAGCACTGGGCTTTGGTTGGCCATATTCGCTCAACAATTACTAAGAAGTGTAGGTGACATCTCTTCCATGGTATTTATTGATATTTAACCCTTGCATTATACACTTGTTACAAACTCTGTGAATTCAAAATATCCTCTTGAAGTATCCTTTTAATAACAACAAGTATGAATTGATATAGGTGACATCGTGTGTCATGAACACTCAGAGCAGTGGGAGACTGCTCTGATTTTCATGTCTGCCTTGCTAGCAAACCAGACACTCAGCCCCCATCGGGGTGGGGGGGGGGGTATTTGCTGACTGGCCACTTTTACGCACCTTCCAACTTTACCACAGGCCAAACCTCCCTTTGAGTAGCACTGGTCAACCTCTGACTATGTTGAACAGATGCTCATGAATGCCAGGAAAGAAGGCCAAATTCACAAGTATAATGGCTCAACATTGACTCTTAGCCCCTTGGAAAAATGCAAAGTAGGCCCGTGGGACTCTTAGTTCCAGACCAGTCCTATGTTGTGGGTTCCATCAGCCACATAGATCTTATTAGAGGTTAATAGATCCTTCAAATGGGGTAGCTCAGAGGTTTTCAATGCCAGAGGTTGGCACTATTGACATTCTAGGTGGGGTAACTCTTGGTTGGGGGGCTGTCCTGTGCACTGAAGTGTCTTTAGCAGCATCCCTGGCTTCCCCCAAATTTGACAACCAAAAATATCTGCAGACATTGGCAAATATCCCGAGAGGGCAGAATTGCCCCTAGTTGAGACCGCCGCTGCACTCTACACTCCTCAGTTATCTAATGGGAAAATCAGACTCTGGAGAGGGAAGAATGCCATTGGAGGACCTACAATTCTACAGAATCAACCCTAGAAGGGGGCCTCAGGTCTTTGAATTCTAGTCTGGGTTGGTCTCCACAGTCCCCCCAAACGGACTATTTTTCTGATTATGTCACATCTTTCTGTCCATGTCTCCCCTCTAGACTCTGCTCCTCATTCCTTCCCTTTTGTTCTAATGTCTTCTTTCTTGCATCCTCTTACTCCTGAGGTTTTCCTGGAAGCACTAAGACATTTGTTCTGTCAAATTCCAACCCCACAGAAGAATAGGTCTCAAGCAAAACTCTAAACAAGATGAGAACCAAAGCTTTTCATGTCTGCCTTGCCAGCAAACCAGCAGAGCACTGGGCACAACATAGACACCTTACGTGCGTGGGTATGTTTGTGTGTATGAGAGAGAGTGTGTGTGTTTTAACTGAGTACCAAAAAAGTTATCTTTTTTATTCCTTGTCTTCTATTCTAGTGAGTCGTATCTTGCTCATGGACAAGGGTCCTTCTCTCCATCTTTTGCTTTTAAAACAGATTCTCGCGGCCTTTATTCACACCGGCGTAAATAACTGGTAATAACCACAGATGATAATTTTCTACAGAGTTGGCATATCCTGAAAGAGGAAACACACAACTTCCTGTAACACAGAACTCTGGGCCTTTTTCTAAATGAATAGTGTGATCACAAAGTCCACAGTGAACACAGACAAACTCCGATTTCATCACGGCCACCCATAGCTCGTACAACACTCCATTTCTTGGTGTCACAGCGTAATCACACGACTCCGCACACTGGGCCATGGAGTGCCGTGGCGGGGGTACCCTGGCCAGGCTGCCTGCATGCTGGCATTTTCCTTACAGGACAACAACGTGAGAGCTGGGTCCCAGCACCCAAGAGATGGGCCCTTCCGGAGAAGGTGTGAATGTTCTTCTCTGAATTTTACTTACAGCCAGCTTCACTTAATAATCTAACAAGTTTGCCATCAAGAATTTGAAGGGAAGTGGTTTTGTGGGTTTGAATGCATTTTTTATGTTGAAGTGCTGTGTTATGGATGGGAAGAAGCATTTTTGCTCTCTGACCTGCTTTGGAAGCCAGTTTGCTGCCTGGGCTCTGCTCGTGGAATCTGGACGGAAGGTTGTAGGTTCGAAACCACCTGCCATCGTGAAAGGGGTGATGCCCCTTTGGTGTCTGTGCCTACATTTCCCTCCTGGAGTGAACGTGAAGCTGAGAGAGGTCATGAAGCTGTCAGAAAGCGTGACGTCTATTCAGATCGGAGGACACAGAGTCATAAAGCTTTCAGGGCTGACGGTGCCTCAGAGCTGTGTAAAGCTGGTGAACGTCGGGGGGAGAGCTTGGTGATTTATTACTTCATCGGCTTCTGACATCGCAGATGTGATTTCTGCTGCAAGACGAGCTCGAGGAGCTGTGATAGGAAACCAGAAAACGCACACCTCATTTCTCTCTGTTGGCTCTTGGTGCTGCTGGTGGGTTTTTTGTTGTTGTTGGGGGGGGGGGCAGGGAGGCTCCAGTGGAGTCTCATGGTGCAGAATAGAGGGAGACCTAGAAACATGACCCAGAGCCGGGCCATGTGTGGGAAGGAACCCGACATGGGAAGAAGGCGAGGAGGGAAATGTGCTTGGCCTTTGTGCAATGCCAGGTGGGGCGTCCCTGTTCACCCAGTGACCCTGGGGTGAGCTGAGCAGCCTTACAAAATAGAACCCTCTGGCAGAATGAGGGCTCCTCCCACCGCCTTGGCTGTGAGTCTTGCAGGGAGTGCTGCTTCAGCAAGGAAGGTAGTGGTGGAAGGCACTGGCGACCTGGGACCTGGTCACTCAGAAACCTTTCCCAGTTAGCCTAAGTTTAATGATCCTTTGCCCCTGAAGGCTAACTTGAAAGAGAGGCAGAAATGATTAGTCCCAAGTTTTTTTAAAAGGCAAATTATTTGTTCAGATTCTGGGGAATTAAGTATCTGATCATATCCTTGAGAACAACAGGAGCCCACGAAAGCTTGATATAATAGGATGGACTTTGAAGGCAAGTTTTTGTCCTGTCCTCCAACCCCAGCCTTACAAAGGGGGGGAGGTCTCTGTGAATAATGTTATGAGTACATATAGTAATTTGACCTTAGAACTCTAGGCATACATTATTATTAGCAAAATCAACTGTATATACACTGGAATTCTGTCTGTATGCTCATACTCAAAGCAAAAAAAAAAAAAGATACCCTATAAAAGGAACATACAGACATGTGCAGTCTGAGACACATTCCCTCACCTTCCCTGGGGTTAGAAAAACAAGCTATGGCTTTAGGAATAATCAGCATCATTTATGCTTTGCCAAATAATACAGGCAGATACTGTTTTAAGATAGACTGAGCAAGTATCGATATTCACCAGCCATTTTTACATCCAGGATGAGGACACTGTAAACAATATCAACAGGTCAAACCTTTGCGATCAGGTTGGAAGGTCATCTAAATGGCGTGGTGGTGGGAACCCAAGTGGCGTGATTGGCCCCTTAACACACATGACCAAAAACAAACAAAAAAAAACCCTAGAAACAAAACTTCTTCCTCATCTGCTTGCCTCAGTGGCAGAAATGGTACCATTAGGAACTCATTCATTTAGTTTTCCTTTTAAAACACAGATAACTCCCTTAAGAAATTAAAAATAGAGCTACCCTATAACCCTGCAATTGCACTACTGAGTATTTACCCCAAAGATACAGATGTCGTGAAAAGAAGGGCCATCTGTACCCCAATGTTTATAGCAGCAATGGCCACGGTCGCCAAACTGTGGATAGAACCAGGATGCCCTTCAACGGATGAATGGATAAGGAAGATGTGGTCCATCTACACTATGGAGTATTATGCCTCCATCAGAAATGACGAATACCCAACTTTTGTAGCAACATGGACAGGACTGGAAGAGATTATGCTGAGTGAAATAAGTCAAGCAGAGAGAGTCAATTATCATATGGTTTCACTTACTTGTGGGGCATAAGGAATAACACAGAGGGCATTGGGAGATGGAGAGGAGAAGGGAGTTGGGGGAAATCAGAGGGGAGACAAACCATGGGAGACTGTGGACTCTGAGAAACAAACTGAGGGTTTTGTGGGGCAAGGGAATGGGAGGTTGGGTGAGCCTGGTGGTGGGTAATAAGGAGGGCACGTATTGCATGGGGCACTGGGTGTGGTGTGTAAACAATGAATCTTGGAACACTAAAAACAATACAAAATAAAATTTAAAAATATAAAAATAAAAAGATGAAAAATAAATAAAAAATAAAATGCTGTATGAGAAATAAAATTTTGCTTGGACAATAAAAAAAAATACAGGTATTTCTACAAAAGGGCATTATGTTGTCCATATTCACTTACATTATGGAAATATTGAGTTCTTTGTATTTGTCCAGGTCTAGTGGAGTTACCCATGTGTACAGAAGAGGTTTTTAAAAATTTTTTTAATAAGTTTTTTTTTTAAGAATTAGAAAAAATTTTTTTAAAAGATTTATTTATTTATTTATTTGACACAGAGAGAGAGAGAGAGAGAGAGAGAGAACACAAGCAGGGGGAGTGAGACAGGGAGAAGCAGGCTTCCTCCCAAGCAGGAATCCCGATGTGGGGCTCAGATCCCAGGACCCTGGGATCATACCCTGAGCCGAAGGCAGGCGATTAATGACTGAGTCACCCAGGTGCCCCTTAAAAAAGATTTTATTTAATTATTTGAGAGAGAGAAAGAGAGAGAGAGTGCACATGGGGAGTGGGGAGGAGCAGAGGGAGAAGCAGACTCCCTGCTGAGTGGGGAGCCCCACGTGGGTCTCCATCCCAGGACCCTGGGATCATGACCTGAGCCAAAGGGAGATGCTGAACTGACTGAGCCCCTACAGAAAAGTTTAACAGGAGGATTAATAGTAATGAACAGAGTAGCTCCCCAAACACCTTCTTCCTCCTAGCAAATCTCTGCCCTAGCACACCAACGCTGTCCTGTCAAAGACAGACTTGGGAAGGCAGTCTTGGAGTGAGATGGGCTTAGAATCAGCTGGGTCAGGTTTCAAATCCAGACTCTGCCTCTTGAACGCTGTATGCCTTTGGGCCAATTGCTTAGCCATTCTAAGTCTCAGTTTGCCCGACTATAAAATGGAGTCAATAATATTTACTTTGCAGTGTTATTGTCAAGATTAAAACTGGTGATGAATGTGGAGTGCCTGGGGGGCTCTCAGTCAGTTAAGCTTCTGACTCTTGATTTGGGCTCAAGTCATGATCTCAGGGTCTTGAGATCAAGCCCTGTGTTGGGCTCCACGCTCAGCATGGAGTCGGCTTAGGGTTCTCTCCCTTCATCCTCTGGCCCTCCTCTCACTCATGTATGTTCTCTCTCTCTTTCCGAAAAAAAAAAAAAAAGTGCTAAAAAATTGATGATGAATGTAAAGCCACACAGGTAATATTCAACACACGATGAAGATCACAGAGACGGGAGAAGATGACGATTTCTTGCCCCACTCCTGGCCAGTCCAACCAAGGCCTTAAAGCAAAGGGCCAACAGGCCGGGGGAGCACAAGTGTAGGAACACGGTTGGCAGGTCCTAGATGCCTTGAGGATCCTGGGCATCTGGAAGTGGGGAGGGTGTGGAGGAGGAAGAAGGTACAGTTGGCTAATCACGGAAGACAAACTATTTCTCAGTATTTCTGGGGGTGGGTCTTCTTCACACCTTCCATCGAAGGTGTGTGGATCCATCTTCTCCATGCTGAAGAGTGTATGTGTGTGTGTGTGTGTGTGTGTGTGTGTGTTGCTGATGAATTCTTTTGGGGTTGGTGCTAGATAATTTCCAGAATTTGATTATGACCCAGTTGGCTCACTATGGGCACAAAGCATGCACTGTTACGAGTAATTTTTTAATTATTATAAGAACTAAGCCGATCTGGAAAGGAAGCTAAGATGTAACATGAGATCTGTTGTGGCTCCTGGCAGTTTCCTTTTAGACACGATTTGAGATGCCTGAGCGACCGAGAGTACTAGGTGATTATTAAGGACAATCATGAAAAGTAAGGATAAAAATCCTTAAAAAGGATGATAAAAAATTTACATTTGCATTCATCTTTTCAGGTCTCCTAGCATTTTCACACTCAGTGTCTCAGTCGGTCTGTATAACAACTCTGTAACATAAGCTAAGTAAAGGAAGTTAGTAGCTCCATTTTACAGATGGGAAAACTGAGTCTTTTTAGAAGGTTTAGTAACATTCTCAACAGTGTTTTGCAGAGCTGGGATGAGACCCTGGATCTCTGGATGCTTAGTTTATACTAAAAGACACTAATAGAGGTAAAACAGCTTATCCGTTTTTAAAATTAACCTATATGAGCCCTATTTATTTGCCGTATGCCAGGTAAGGCATTACAAATGCGAAGATAAATGTGTCACAATCGCTTCCCTCAAAGGGCAGTTGAATTGTATCTTTTCTTTTATAAACAGTACCTAGTTTATAATTTTAATTTTCCTAATTAAAATGGAGAGACAAGTTACCTGGCAAGTATGACTATTTTTATGGGAACCACTGGAGAGATTATATGAACACGGGTCGTGGGAAATTCAGGGTATATGGTGGTTATTGGTAACTTAAGCCTTGTTTTTTACCTCATTTTCTCCCTTTCCCCTTATTTTTGCTTCACTCAAATCCCCAAACAGGCAAAGTCTAAGCAGTGAAAGATCATGCTGGCTCGGAGGTGAAGCTTCCAGACCAACCCGCCATTGCTGTGTGATGTTAGATTCTTGTCTCACCCCGAGGATGTCAAATTTGGAGCTCATCTCTTTGGAAGACACCTCCATCTTAACCACCTCCCCAATTCCCTAACTTATTCTGACCTTGAAGCATTTCTTATGAAGAAATAGACAATCAAACACCTTACGTGTTCTGGAGAATTCTCCAACATGGAAATTCAGCAGCAAAAGGGTGCCTAGACTAGATTTGCAAAGGGCTGTGGTTTAAGGAGGCCCTTTGCCTCGAAGCCCGGTAGTTCAGGTTGTGTTGCCACAAGTCGATGGTGCATAAGGTCTGGCTCTCAGATGACCAGCGGAGGTCAAGAGGAAATTAACGAGAAACTTCCCGGAAGAAAGAACCAAAGAGGCTTTGCTTTAAAGATTTACTTTTTCTGCACTTTGAACATTTCTGGCAGCTGTGTTGCTGACAGATTTGTGGCAACATTCTTCTGGCCTAGGTAAATGTTTGCTCTGTTTTTTTTTTTTCTTCCCACTTCATGCATTCAAGAGCATATGGGTCTTGAATCCCTCCCTGCCCTTAGGTGGAAACACGCAATCTACCCTTCTGAACGAAGAAGGAAAACATAGACTTTGTTCACTCCCCAGATTCTCTGCTTGAAGCAAGTTTAGGAATTTATGTGTGGTTGGAATGGGGAATGAAGACTATTCTGGAACCTGGCTACCACGCTGTATTTCCAATTTGGCTTCAATTGTTATGTCAGGATAGAGAAAAGCATTTCCATCCACATAGCCCAGAAAACCAAAATAGAAAACTCTTGAGTTGAACACAATATAGATTTGTTAAAAGCGTAAAGTAATTTAAAGCCTTGCAAATACACAGGTGAGAGGTTTGCAGGAGAGCAAGGGAGAGTGAGAGGCCTGAATTTGAGATAGATGTGGTTTTGTAAATCATGACAGCTTTATATGAAGGTCACCTGTAAAACCAGGTGACATTTTAACATACAGAATTATGCATTAAAGCGTAGACTCTGTGCCAGATTCTCACCCAATAAAGTTAGATGGAAATGGTCCTACAGAAAAGAAGTTATTCTACTATTTCCCCCCACAGTATTCCTGATGGTGAAAATCTAGGCTAACTAATAGTGTAGCACGGAGCCTAGAGGAAATGAACCTTAAGACCTTGGCTAATTTTTAATTCTCATGATTTCATGATATGCATAACAATTGCATTTTGGGTTTTGAGGCTGTTTCCAAATGATTAAACATATGCTCAATGTGGGGTATGTATTCCAGATAAACCATTGTTTCAATATTTACAATCATTTAACTTGGATAATCAGACAGGATTTTGGAGCTTTTGTGTATGTGTGTTGGGGGGGTGGTTTGGTGCTGGTGGTTCTGATTAAATGTAGAACAATTCAAAGGAGTTCAAGAGTCTGGTCTGCATGATTAATAGTCTGCAGTGGATATTAGAAATCCAGACAGACTAAAGGCAAAATGCCTTCCTCTGGTAGACAGACTGTATTCTAACCTCCGAGGACTCTGCACATTTAGTCATTCTCTCAATTCGACTGCGTTTGCCAACCCCGGGCGTCGCTGGATTAGAGAGTAGTGGAAAAAAACCCCTCCCAGGAGTGATGGTATCAAATTCCCTGAGTGTTTAATCTGTCTGGCACATGGATAGCCCTCTTGGGCTGCAGAGACTGCTCAGCAGAGAGAGCCGTCTTGGGCTGGCGTGCCGGTGCTTGGAAAGTGAAAGCAGGCCGTTATAGCCTCCTCCCCAGCCTGCATTCCCGGCCTTCCACATCATGAGGCCATCGCTTGGTTGGAATGGGAGAGCGCGCCTTAAGGTCACATGGATAGGTGCATTTCTGTCTGCGACATTGACACCGGAAGCCTCTGACCTCCTTCATAGAAAGGAGGCTCGTAAGTTCTCACCAACATTTGAATTTATGGTTCCTTAAGCCTATACCCTTGTGGACCTTAGTCAAGGGGAAGAGTAGCCCATTTCCCTCAAAATAATCCATGTGGAGCATCCTCTGCTCTTCCCGGGTTCAAGGCCAGACTTTGCCATTTATTAGCTCTGACCGTGAGCAAATTCCTCACTTTCTCTATGTCCCAGATTCCTCAGCTTTCTTTCTTTCTTTTAAGATTTTATTTATTTATTTGACAGACAGGGATCACAAGTAGGCAGAGAGGCAGGCAGAGAGAGAGGGGGAAGCAGGCTACCTGCTAGCAGGGAGCCCGATGCGGGGCTCAATCCCAGGACCCTGAGATCATGACCTGAGCTGAAGGCAGAGGCTTAACCCACTGAGCCACCCAGGCACCTCTCAGTTTCTTCAGCTTTAAAACAGGGACAATAATAGTACCTTTGTCCTAGGGTTGTTGTAAACATTGACCAAGTCCACTTATACATACAGATTAAAGTAGTTGCCATATACATGAGAAGTTACTATTTATAACAACAAAAATAACAACAACAACAACAACATCTCCTTTCTTTCCTGAGCCCTGGAACATGTTAATAGAGTTCTCAATATATCCACTTTATCAACAAATATTTCCTGAATACTATTATGTGTAGGGTATTCTGTTGGGAGCTAATTTTTAAAAAAAAGATTTTATATATTTATTTGAGAGAGAGAGAGAGAGTACAAGCCAGGCGAAAGGGAGAGGAACAAGCAGACTCCCCACTCAATCCCAAGAACCCAAGATTATGATATGAGCTGAGGGCAGACGCTTAACCAACGGAACCACCCAGATGCCCCTTGGAGAGGTTTTCTGACACTCTAACCATGTAACTCTTTTGGCCTTTCCATGTGTTCAGATGTGTCTAGTAGACTGAAAGTTCAGTCAAAATTTGGGGGGAGGGTGACAGGAGGCAAGAGGACACTGGGTGACACTTGAAGAAGTTGGGGTTGATGCCTTGAAGGATAAGAGCTTAACACCAGAACATCAGTGTGGAATCCTGGGATAAGTAATCCTCGGTTATTTCATAGGTCCGTTTTGGGAATGAGTGGGGATATTAAAAGTATATAAGGAGGCCTTTTTGGTGCCCCTTAGAGTAGCAAGTTACGCCCAAAAAGGGCGGAACTCAGTGGCCGATCCTGAGGGGAGACATTTAGCTGAAAGAAGACTGGAAGAGACAGAAATGGTGGCTTATTCAGGGAAAGGGGAGGAAGAGATGGCTCTGGACCTTCTAGATCCCATGGAAAGAGACTGGGAAGCAGGGAAAGAGTGGCCACCAGCGTTCCCTGGAGATGGTTGAAGCGCTGTGGGAGAGGCACCAGAATCTGCTTCTGCTGTCATTGTGAGAGATGAAAAGGTGACTGTGTTCCCAGAGTGGCATAGAGAAGAGACGGCCCCACAGCTGACAGGCCACCTCAGGAGCAGGTGTGGTCTCCTGAGTGACTCCCCAAGAGAAGGGACCAGGGAGCAGGGTGGAGCCGTAGGCCCCAACATCCAGCGTGGGCTGAGACGTTCCCGCAGTAGGAACCAGCCGTCTCCTCCAGCCACCATCCCGGAGCAGAGTCTGTAAAGCTTGAGGGCAAGAAACGGTCACCCAAGAATTGAATCTCTGGCCAAGTCGTTCTTTGAGTATGAAAGCAGCAGGCAGATATCATCAAGGGTTGAAAAGCTCAAGAAATACAGCATCTGTGGGTCCTTTTTGCAAATAAAACCTGTGTCTTGAAAACCAATCCAGCCAAATAAAAAATGAATCAAAATAAAGAATTCAGGAACTGAGAGGCTGTGGATTCATTTAAAATAGAACTGAGACCGAAAAACCGTAGAAAGTATGGCTAAAGAATGGAACTTAAAGGTCACATGTAAATATTACAGCTAATCTGACTGGGGATGGGAGGAACAGGGGTGGGGAAAATATACGATAACTTCCTTCCTCATCTTCTCTGTCAGGGATTCAGTAGCGACTCCCCAGTGTTGAAAAGGAGCAGTTTAATAATAATTTCAGCTCTTAATTCAAGGAGATCTTCTCAGAACCCGTGTCTTTAGTGGTGAAGAAACATTTGTCTGAAATGGGTCAGTTTCCTCAGTTTTGAGTTCCTCATCTGAAAATGCAGTTGAATTCTTTCAATTTAAAATTGCATGCGTATCATCTCATTTTTGTAAATGCTAATGTGGAATCATGGGATGATTTATCCTGGGTTATCTGGTCAAGGAGCTTCCGGGTATCCATCAGGCTTTGTCCCTGTAGAAGTACACGGAGAGGTGTCTGTAAGAATGCGTGTCAACTATCAGTCCTGGTTCTATTTCTGCGTGGTGAAATTTGGGGTGATTTTTAGGTGTCACTAAATTTTTTTCTGATATTACTTGAATTTCTCAAGAGTATTTGCTGGGATTTAATTGATTTCATTCTTTCAACAAATCTCTGCTTGGAGTTTTCAATTTTAGTTTTCCAGGATGTGTGGATTGGGGACACTTGTCTCCAAGAACTGTATCCTGGGATAACAATTTGAATGAATTCATTCATTGTCCTTGTGTCCTTGTGTCCATGTGGTGTTCTTATGACCAGTAATGTCGATGGGGAAGCTATTTCAACTAAAGCTGGTCATCTTTTTACAGAACAAGAGATCATTCTTTCGGAGGGTTGGGAGTAAGGAATTGGGGGAGAGGTATTACTGGTACAGATGAAGCGTATTTATTAAATAAAGCCCTCAACCGGTGGTTCTCAACTGGGTGTGGTTTTGAACCCTTTGCACTCCAAGGGATATTTCATATTGTCACAGCTGGGGTTGGGGGAGTGACATTGAGTAGACGGGGTTCAAGGATGCTGCTAAACAGAAATCCACAGGACGTGGGCGCCTGGGTGGCTCAGTGGGTTAAGCCGCTGCCTTCGGCTCAGGTCATGATCTCAGGGTCCTGGGATCGAGTCCCGCATCGGGCTCTCTGCTCAGCAGAGAGCCTGTTTCCTCCTCTCTCTCTCTCTGCCTGCCTCTCTGCCTACTTGTGATCTCTCTCTGTCAAATAAATAAATAAAATCTTTAAAAAAAAAAAAAAAGAAATCCACAGAACGGCCCTCACCACGAAGAACGCTCTGGCCCCAAATTTAATAGTACCAGTGTAGAGAAAACCTGCCCTAAAGTCTTGGAGAAGAAGCCATTACATAGACAATTAATTCACTCACAACAGTGAGCCCGGAGGCAGAGGATCCTATCTTGGAGATGAAATCTCTCTAAGAAGCTGAGTTTATTCTTTCTGGCCACTAGAATTCTTAGCCAGACACATTCATTAAAAACAACTGCTCTGCTTTTTGTTGGGCTCTAATTAGGCTTCCACTACAGTATCATTTCTTTTGTCACCGATGGATGAGAAACCGTAGCTGTAATCAGGGTTGTAAGTCTAATGAGTGGTCAGTGAAGTTTTCCGTGGTACCTTCACTACCAGCCTGACAGAGCCGGGTCTCTGATCATAATTCTTACTAGCTCAGCACAGCTGGCCAGGAGATCTGAAGTCTGTGACACCAGCAGATGGTCTGGCTCGGTTGCGTGAAGCAGGAAGTTCATGCCGGAACCAGCAGACCCATCTGGTGAACAAGCATGTAGGGAATGAACTACCCTCTCCTCATTCACGTTAAGGACCACCCATCAACGGATGGGAACAGAGTTGGCTTCAGTCGAGCAGACATTTTGCTCTCAGCCCAACAGGTTTTTGGGCACCCACGCCCAAGAAAAGTTGCACCTGGTGGAATTAGCTGTCTGACCCGTGACTACAAACAGCCCTCATGCACAAAACTCTGAGCATCTCTGGCGGCTGTTTCCAGTTCCTCTTCCTTAAGTCAGAATTCCTGGATGTCAATGACTTTATTTTAGCCACAGTCCTTTCTCTCTGGCCAGTGCTTCCTGCACATGTGTTTTCTCCAGGGACTCAACCTGGAACTGACTCGTGACATTACCATCGGACTTAATTGTGCGAAGGAAAAATGACTCTTGTGCTCGTTATACTCCAGGTGAACCAATGAACTGGATTTTTGGTCTGAAGCTTTGATAAGGTCAGGTCAGCCGTCTTTGCACAAAGACCATTTCCTTGGTTTCAAGGATGTAGTTTTCATGTACCTTTTCATCATGCCTTAACACTTGTACTTTGACTTAACTCTTGCTAGCTTATGAAACGTAGAATTGGCTTTATTGTGATATACAGACCTTTCGTATTGGGGAGCAAGGTGGGCATCCAGAGCTGTTAGAAGCATTGACTTTCACTGAAATACGCTGATTGCTGTGTATATTATCAATTTACGACAGAAATCCTAGGGGGTAAGAGCACATTGATGTGTTGATGCAGCATTGATGAGCTAGTAAGATGAGAAAAAACATGCACCTGTTATCCATGATTGTTGAGACATGGGTCTTGTCTGGGGGAGACAAATTGCTTTTCTTTCACTTTTTTCCACAAGTGAATTCTGTATGAGTATTTTACCTGGGGTTTATGACAGAGCTTATTTCTAAGCATATGCCATGACCATAAATGGAATTTAAGTTGAGAAATGTAAAATGTAAAAGGGAGACCCCACCCCGGCGGCTTTGCCTCACAGTAGTCAGTGCCCTTGACCGCAGGAGGGGGCCTCAGTTCTGCAGGCTCTGAAGCCTGACATTCTCCGTTCCTCCTGAGCTGATGAGGCTCAGAAGACTGTTCAGAAGACAGAATGAAAGTTGATTTAGAGTGAGAAATATTACTGCAAATAAGTCAGAGCACTGATGTTATCACGAATTCCATATGGGCTGCGAGAACATCACATCTGGGGACGGAACAGTATGTCACATCTGTGCTCTGCTCATTCGTGAATGTGTGTTGCTGAGCTTATTTCAAAACATTACTATATTTGTGGGGTTTTCTTTTTTTACTAAAATTTGTTCACAAGCGGAAGATCCTCAAAGTATGTCTTGATTAGCCTTCACTATTCTATATTATATTTTGGAACTACTAAACAGTAGTTTAGGTGTAGATGCTAACCAACTAGGAGATTTCAGGCTACTGTAAGATGACGTCGCCTACAGTCAGCTGTTGTGTTTTTGTGTTCTTATCTTTGCGCACTGATACTTGTGCAATTATTTCTTTTTTTTTTTTTAAGACTTTATTTATTTACTTGACAGACAGAGATCACAAGTAGGCAGAGAGGCAGGCAGAGAGAGAGGAGGAAGCAGGCCCCCCACGGAGCAGAGAGCCCGATGTGGGGCTTGATCCCAACACCCTGGGATCATGACCTGAGCTGAAGGCAGAGGCTTTAACCCACTGAGCCACCCAGGTGCCCCCAATTATTTGACTTTTTTTCCCCCAGTTTCAATCTGACTCTTTATAAAAGGAAGCAGAAAACAAAGCGATACATGAAATGTGCAAACTATTACCCAATATAATTGAGTCTTTAGACAAAATAGCTAACCTTAGTTTCCAATTGACGCTTGTCATGAGAAAGAATGAAATTAAAGCACATGCAGGAAATGTTGAAAATACATTGTCAACTATTGTGCTGAAGCATTTTGATAGTAACTTCAGCTCCTTGAGAACTGGACACTTAGAAGACACAAATCTCATGTTGGGAATTTTGCATACAATTTCTAGGAACAATGATATTACCTGTGGGGGAAACTCAGGGCTTTCTTAGATCTGAAAGAAACCCCATCTCCACAGAAGTTTTCTCCATACTTGAAAGTTCTGAAAACTACTGGGCTAGTATGCTGCAGTCATATTTCAGAGTGGAATCTTAAGATAAATTCTTAAGGCATACTTTCCCCTCTGCCCAGTACATTCCCTTGCCCCCATGAGTGAACACGGGCACATTCGTCTGCTCCCGGCATCCAGACCCCACGGAATCTACCACTCTTTTGCACACTAGCCTTTCCCCAGGCACGGCGCAATGTACTGGCCTGTTATTGCAGAATGCTACTTCCTCCACACACTTTCTTAACTCTCCCTTAGCGTTACACTTCCAAACGCCCTCAAACCTAGTTACTCCAGGTCATGGGTAAGTCCAAACATTTTCCCTAGATTATCTAAGAGGATCACCTTTCCTGATTTTATCCTTAATTTGGACTCATTTATTATCATTCTCTCTGGCCTGACTTGCCCTCAAAGAAATGTTAGTTTCATACTCAAGGTGTAAATTGTTTGTCATAGCTGGAACCTCAGGTCTTTTTTATTATCAGTAATAAAGACTTCATCTATCACTCATCATGTTACATTTGGATAACGATCTATTGTTTACCAATCATTTTCACAGCTGGGCCTTCCTGTTCTCTGATTTTGTAGCTGGGTATAGGGAAGGGGAGAGAACAATCCTGTCACTCCCCCATCCGCCCTGGTGTTTGTTCCCACAACTGCTCCTGCCCTCAGGTTAGGCAATCACCCCTCAGCCCCATTCTAGCTCCTCTCCTAGCAGCTGGGGGGAAGGCAATCTTACACAGCATCTGTGAGGTATTCTGGTCATTCTTTGGACAACACAGATATAAGCATCCTTTTAAGTATTCTGTATTCTATATATTGATCTTCTAATTTAACTCTCAGGTAGAGACCTTATTTTTCTAATTTTCCAGTTAATCTAGGGCACCTTCCAGGAGATCCCACACTTCTGCTCTCTTCCCCTATGATCCTCTGCCTTGTCTCTCAAATTCCTCATATCAATGAGAGCATATGATAATTGTCTTTCTTTGATTGACTTATTTTTGCTTAGCCTCTAGATCCAACCACGTCATTGCAAATGGCAAGATTTCAAATTTTTGGTGGCTGTGTAATATTCCACTGATGTGGTGTATATGTATATAAATGTGGTATATATTTTATCCATTCATCTGCTGATGGATATCTAGGCTCTTTTCATGGTTTGGCTATTGTGGGCCTTGCCACTATAAACACTATAAACATAAAAACTATGAACACCTAGGGTGCAGGTGTCCCTTCGGATCACTGCATTTGTATCTTTAGGGTAAATACCAGTAGTGCAATTGCTGGGTCTTAGGGTAACTCTATTTTCAACTGTTTGAGGATACTGTTTTCCAGAGTGACTGCACCAGCTTGCATTCTGACCAACAATATACTTTTTGACTTTTGTGGTTCCGTAAGGCCATCTGAATTTGGGTTGATGTCACCCATGGACACAGATAAGAGCCAATTTCTGGGTTTTCAAAGTAGAGCACCAGCTCCTTCCAGACGTACCAACTCTACTGGGTTCTACTTGACTTTCCCACCTCGTATTTCTCACCTGATTTCTATAGGTGGTGCATCAATCTCTTATCCATTTGGTTAATCTGCGTAAATTCCTAAGGATCAGATTTGTGCTGGAACAGAGATCCAATTAATTTGTTTTTTTGACTTGTAAGAGCATAATGTTAGAATGCGGACCTGGCAGGTGGCTGGACTGTCTGGCTCCTCCCCCCTCATTAGCATCTCTATTTCCTGGACTTGTAACAGAAACACACGGCAAAGGAAAAAAACTAGAGGATACATTCTCTGCGATGTACATGACAATGGAAATAGTTGTTTTGTTTGCCAAAACATGGTAGAAAATTAAAATAGGGGGCACCCGGGTGGCTCAGTGGGTTAAAGCCTCTGCATTCGCTCAGGTCATGATCTCAGGGTCCTGGGATCGAGCCCCGCATCGGACTCTCTGCTCAGCGGGGAGCCTGCTTCCTCCTCTCTCTCTGCCTGCCTCTCTGCCTACTTGTGATCTGTCAAATAAATAAATAAAAATCTTAAAAAAAAAAAAAAGAAAATTAAAATAGATCTTCAGTTGATTTACATTGAATTATTTTCTGATTTATAAACTACCTGGTAGAAATTTTAATACTGGATGTCTATCAATCAAGGATAACTGTAGCAAATACACATATGAAAACATCCTATTGTTAACACAAAAAGAGTAAGAGAGCATACATATAAAATAAGACTGAGTTAAAGTTGTTTCCTTTTAATGGTAATGAAGAATCTTCCAGTATTCCAGGAAAAGGCTACATTTATATTATTCCAGCTGACTGAAGTGGGAGCACTATGTTGTATCTTAGATCCTTAACCTAGTTTCCTTTAAATCTACTTGAAATTAGGAAAATAAATTTTACTTGTTTATAACAAAGATCAGTAAAGTTGAAAACTGAAATTAGAATTTGCCAACTAAAGAAAAGGCCCAAATTCCTGAGATTCCTTATCAAATACTTTGTGCAAGCCTGGGCATCCGGATTTAACTATAATTTAGCAAATCTAACCCATTCAACACCGAGGGGAAGATTTTGGAAGCTTTGGGGCTGGGGCTGGGAGGTAGGAAGGTACGGGAGCAAGGGGAAGTTACTGATGATAATGCAGGGTCGACCTTTCAGTCTCTAAATAACTTTTGGTGGAACCTCCACCCCTGCTGCTCTGTCTGCTGAGGTCATGGGCATTCTTCTCCCTGATGGGAATAGTTTGAATAGCTAGTATCTGACCTCTGATGTCTTAGGCTCTTTGGAGAACTGGTGAGAACTTTGGAAAGAGGCTCCAGAGCACTGTAGCTGTCCCACTTGTTTTGGTCTGGGTTTTTTTTTTTTTTTTTAATATTTTATTTACTTGTTTGAGAGAACGTGAATGAGTGAAAACACGAGCAGGTGGTGGGAGGGGCAGAGGGAGAGAGAGAAGCAGACTCTCTACAGAGCAGGGAGCCCGACGCAGTTTTCCATTCCAGGACCCTGGGATCATGACCTGAGCTGAAGGCAGAGGCTTAACTGACTGAGCCACCCAGGAGCCCCTGTTTTGGTCTGTTTTAATTCCCAGGGATACACTCAGATTATGATGGCAAAATGGATCAGTTGTTACCCAAAGAACAAATAATTTAATCAGCAAATGGGCAGAAGACATGAGCAAACATTTCTCCAAAGAAGACATCCAAATGGCCAACAGACACCTGAAAAAATGCTCCCCATCACTCTGCATCAGGGAGCTACAAGTCAAAACCGCTATGAGATACCACCTCACACCAGTCTGAATGGCTAAAATTAACAAGTCAAGAAATGAGAGGAGTTGGCGAGGATGCAGAGAAAGGGGAACCCTCCTGCACTGTTGGTGGGAATGCAAGCTGGTGCAACCACTCTGGAAAACAGTATGGAGGTTGCTCAGAAAGTTGAAAACAGAGCTACCCTATGTCCCAGCAATCACACTACCGGGTATTTACCCTAAAGGTATAAATGTAGTGATCTGAAGGGACCCATGCACCTGAATGTTTATATTGGCAATGTCCACAATAGCCAAACTATGGAAAGAACCCAGATGTCCATCGACAGATGACTGGATAAAGAAGATGTGGTAGCTAGTATGCAGGCACCAAAAATGTGAAATCTTGCATTTGCAACAACAGGGTTGGATCTAGAGGCTATTATGCTAAACAAAATAAGTCAACCAGAGAAAGACAATTATCATATGATCTCACTGATGTGTGGAATTTGAGAGACAAGGCAGAAGATCATAGGGGAAGAGAGTAAAAAAGGAAACAAGAGGAAACCAGAGAGGGAGACAAGCCATAAGAGAGTCTTAATCAGAAAACAAACTGCGGATTGCTGAAGGGGGCAGGGTGGTAGGCTGGGGTAACTG
This sequence comes from Mustela nivalis, assembly GCF_964662115.1. Taxonomy (NCBI): domain Eukaryota; kingdom Metazoa; phylum Chordata; class Mammalia; order Carnivora; family Mustelidae; genus Mustela; species Mustela nivalis. Next base: position 142,731,469 of record NC_139024.1, read on the forward strand.
GGTGGCGGACATTGGGAGGGTATGTGTTATAATGAGCCCTCGGTGCTATACAAGACTGATGAATCACAGACCTGTACCCCTAAAAGAAATAATACATTGTATGTTAATTTAAAAAGATGGAATTCTTATTAATGGGTTTGTGCCAGATTAAGTACTGAAATCATACGATAAAGGACTGGAACTTTACCCCAAAGATTTTCCTGAGAATATTGACTTTACTTCCTCTGTTTTAAACCTGGGATAAGCCATAAAGATATGAACAAACACTCCCTTAATGATAAACAAAGAGGAAATACTCCCTTGATGTGAGGGGCGTATCATGAGGCTCTTTCTAGCATTCTGTCAACTTCAATTACCAAGTAAAGCTACAGTGCTCATTACTTTTAGGTTAGAAAATGGAAAGTGATTATTAAATGCTCTTAAGGGGAGCTGTAATTACTGTATCACCAAATGCAGAGCAAACTATGTTGCTTCTCCCCTCCCTCGCTTTAATGCACCAAGGGTTCCAATATATTTTTACACTGTTCATCCCCAGTACCTCTGGCATTTCCTACTCTCACAGGGGTAACAGCAGCACTTACCTATTTAAATAAACAGTCACTCTCAGGACAGGTGGTGAATGGTCTTGGCCATGGCTTAGTCTTTAGTGATGCGGTGGCGAAGCCAGGAAACTCTTGGCCACTTAACTTTATCTGAAGAGCAACATTGTCACGTCTGCATTCATGAGCTCAGAAGGTCCTAGAGACTCAATGAGCTTAAGCAATCTGACTAATAAGGTGACAAGGAAGGACTTGTTTAACCCCTCCTGCGGTTAGCCTCAATGTTCATTTTATGCAAGGGAGAGAACTATGTCTGTCTAACTGTGAACAGAGCACATCCAGAATGCATCGGGCCCCTCTCAGCATCTCTGCATTTGGGGGTCCCTCTTAACCAAAAAGGTGTAGTGTGTTTCTCTGCTGAATATTCCGATTAAACTCAGGTAGTGAAATAAAGAGATTTGCAGAAACCCCCCAAATACTCCTGTGTCACACCAGCTTAACAGTCTGCCAGACTCTCAGGAGTAAGGGGATATAACCTGAAGCCCATCCGTCTTTGGTGCTCTCAGTTTTTTAGGGGATCCAGTGGAATTTAATACAGGACTGAGACTTTATAATAGCATATGATATAATACATATAATATATAGATATATATGATATATATAATATATATTATAGTATATTTGATATATAAAATACACTTATATATAATATATGTATTATATAAAACATATTTGATATATATTATATATAATATAAAATATATTTGATATATAAAATAGATTTGATATGTAAAATAGATTTGATATGTAAAATATATTTGGCATATAAAATATACTATAATGTATATTATATATTATATGACATGAACGTGTATCTTACCGTTCATCCAAAGAGGATGCTACTGACATGCTATGAGTGGGATGAAACACACGGACTTTCCAACGGTAAACTGAGGTTACAGTGTTCCTTGTATCGCTCTGTCTTCCCTCCTGAGTGCTGTAATATTTTGTGGGGCACCCGACTGGGGCCCACTGTCCACTTGGTCGCTCTTGGACTAACCGATGGATGAATTCAGACTCTGCCCTTGCTGGCATCAGTGTAGTGAAGTGGCTACAGATGTGTATTAATGTTATTCATCTCTGCATTAGCTGAGCGCCCACCATGGTGACTAGTTTTGGGGACACACAGATGGAAAGGCCATCATTCCTGCCTCCAAAGAGGGAAGTCAAAGAAAGAGGACTGCTTAAGGATTTCAGGGAAGGCTTCTTCGAGGAGGCAATACCTTAGCTGAGTGTTAGAGACTTAGGGAACAGAGGGCAATGGGGTGGATGGGGAGGGGGTAGGAGAAGGTTATCCCAAGCCAGAGAGATGGTAGGAGCAAAGGCAAGATATTGAGAAAGAACAAGGGGCTAGTGCTCTTGCCTGACATAACTTTAAGAGCCCAGAATCCTGCTTTAGCGGCCTTTGGCAGGGCAGAAAGACCTGCTCAGGCAGCACGGGCCTGTCCCAGGTTGCAGAGGGATTTGGTAGCAAAGCTGAACCTGGGTCTTAACAGTTAACAGGTGCAATCCGAGCTCTTACACTTCTTGAGTCAAGAGAAGAGTTAATAGAAGCATCCTACATGATGACAAGTTTGCACCTGCAAAAAGAAAACAAGGACCCCATGGGGAGAGGGGCCAAATATAGAACTTCCGGAAATCAAGGTAAAAAAGTCTTGAGCTTCATCTGCTTTATTTTCACAGTCCTGGTTTATATCCACCCTTACTTCTGGATTTGGAAGAAAAAATGCAGTCCTGACACTTTGACACCAATGACATATGACTGTATCTAGAGCTTCATTATCGAGGAAGTTGTAGGATGTCCATTCTGGTGCTTGGATTCTCTCTGCATCTCCATTCCCTCTCCCCCAAACCCACTTAGCCATTTTCTCCAGCTGTTGTCGGTAAGGAAAGAATAAACATGCACATAGCTCAAGTATGACAATATTATACAGAGCCGCATTTTTATGGTTGCTATATAAACTCGGCTCATGCATTGTAAAACCACAATGAGCAACAAGACACATCCCTTCCCTGAAAGCATATTTCCGTCTGGGTCTGGTTCTCATGTTGAGATATTTCCCCCTTTGCTTCTTAGGTGGCCCCACCACGGAAGGGAGCTGTCCTACCAAAGGAAGGCCCTGTGAAAACTGGCAGGCCAAACCAGGAGACAGTCTCCCTGTGTTTTCTTTTCCTGGCCCTGAGCCCAGGACTCAGTTTACCCTTCTCTCAGGAAGCTGAAGACAAAAGATCTCCACGGCTCACGGGTTGCTCGTTTTGTGCACAACACAAATCAGATCTAGTCACTCCATCCGCCCTCGAGTCTTTCTTCATTGGTGACAGGCTGCGGCTCCTCCCTTCCCCCAAACCCCAGTGGGAGGAAGGCAAGGCTGACACCGGTGTCCTAGTGATATGAAGCCCTTGACAAAAGATATGATTGCTTTTGAAATGGAAACAAAACCCTCACCTCCTATTTTTAAGGTTTTTTTTTTTTTTTTTTTTTTGTACATGCACAATTGAAGGCAGGTTGGTTTAGATTTGCCTTCTTACTTTGTCTATCATGCAGCGTTAGGACGTGCGAGCACGGGACAAAAAGGAGGACACCGTCGCCCTAGGAATTAATTGACTTTCAAGATGGCTGACTGGGAAAGTTCCATTTCTCACTGACGGCAGAACGTGTGTTTCTCATTCCTCCCTCTTCCCGGGTGGCTCCCATCCTTGCACTGGCCTTGGCTTCCACAGACCTGGAGGTGGGTAACCCAGGTGCAGAGCCCAGGGAGTAAGGGGTCTGCAAATTAGGGAGAGAAAAGCCGTGTCTGTGGGAACGGGAGTGGAGAGTACCATTTCTTTATTTCTGGCTCCCCCTCCCATTCACACTTGATTGCACATTCCACAGTGTGCAAAGGGGAGCATTGTTTACCCCTACAGATATTGGATTGTTGTTCTTCTTATCTGGTCTTCATAACTGTCTGCTTGATTTTCATTTCTCTTCCTCCTGGTTTGATTAATTGCTTCTCTCTTGACCCCGAAGCCATTGGCCTGTTCATGCCAAAATGCTGACTCCCACAGCGCTGAGGCCTGGTGAATGAATAGATCTGTCACACAGGACTCCTTGTTTTCTAGTCTTTGTTAGCGACCAGTCATCAGCGGGGCTGTTGGCTTTGTGCGGGGGTCTGAAGAGAAGACATCCCCATTGCTTGATTGTTGTTTCAGTTAACACAGTCAAGGAAGCAGTTTCTTCGGGGTAGGCGAGGTAAAGTTTTATGGGAAGGAGTGTCCTAGATTATGAGATTGTAAATTCAGTAGTCATTTGATTACCCATCTACCTTTCTTTATAGGAATGTACTTTAACATAGACAGGTCCTCGAAAATGTGTATTTTCATTGAAATTTTAAAAAAATTATTATAATGCATGGAGGTGCTCTTTAAGACTGATTACATGGAAAAAAAAGTTTACAAATGAATAATCCCTCTTTAATTTAGTTTCTGCAAAAACAAGTATGCTAAAGGTTGCACTCGCTTAAAGCAAAGGCAAACCTGAGTCGTGACATAGGTCACACAGGGCCACCAAAGCCAAGGCGTGAATATCCCGTGGCCACGCCAGCTTATCTGCGTCTGTTTGCTGGGACTGCCTTGTACACCCCGACTAGTGTCAACCAGAGTACTCCTGTCCTGCTGGTAGATTTCTCCTACCAGTGACTCAGTATGACTTCATTTATTTGAGGTATTAAGCAATATTGTCAAGGCTCAAATGACTCTGGGCATAGTTCATGTGACTGGAGGAGAATTGACACCCCACGACCTATAGAACCGGTGTGAGTGGTTCTTAACACATAGTTCAATACGGTGTTGTTCCCTGTCCATCTAGACAACTTGATCTTCACAGATGAGACTCTGATGTCTGATGGGGGAGAAGTGCGGTGTGTGGGCCAGGGACACCGAAGGGCTCCGACCGCTGCTGCCGGATGGGTTCCTTCTTCACTAGCATTTTGCCAGGTTGAGCCAAAAGAGGAAACTGACAACATCAGCGACACTTCCCTATCTACAGGCGCCTTTCCCCCCTGTCCTCATGATAGGATTTAGCCACAAGCTAAATTAAATCACAAAACACTACAGGGCTTATTGTCTTGGACAATTTTCTTGAAATGTGTTCCAAGTATAATCCAAATGTCCCTCTGAGACTAAATTCTTTTTCTCTCCCACTATCCGACCTGGGAACTAGTTTAGAATTGGAGTAATTATTTGTTAGGAACTTTTCGAATGCACCCTAGTTTACACACAATCTGGTCTCCCAGTTTTATAGAAGTAATGATAGAGTATTTTTTTAAGATTTTATTTATTTATTTGACAGGCAGAGATCACAAGTAGGCAGAGAGGCAGGTAGAGAGAGAGGAAGGGAAGCAGGCTCCCCGCTGAGCAGAGAGCGTGATGTGGGGCTCGATCCCAGGACCCTGAGATCATGACCTGAGCCAAAGGCAGAGGCTTAACCCACTGAGTGACCCAGGCGCCCCGATAGAGTATTTTATTAAGAAGGGACATGATAGAGGGGCCAAGTAAGCCGGTCCTAGTCTGAGCTGCCCCATCGTCTGGAGGGTTCGCGCCATGCATTCCAAAGGGTGAGGAAGGCCTTGCCTTTAAATAAGATTCTTTCCTAGACCAGGAAGGGACCCGCCAACCACCAGCTCAATCACCAACCCTCAGTGCAAATGGGGCTAACACTCTAGGGTGTGCTTTTGCAAGGGAAGGTGATTGACCCCGTAGACAACGCTTCCTTTCTCAGAATGACTCGTTGGCCCATTCCTGCTCTCCAGAAGTAGTAATGCCTATAAGACCCCATTCCCATTCATCAGTTATTCAATCGATTCACCCATCCCCATTTCCCTGGATGGCTACACACAGAGCCCCGAGCTCCATATTGGACATGCCAAGCTGAACAAGACCCACCCCATGTTTCCCAGGAGTGCGCAGCCTAGTAAGAGGAGGACTCCGTGTGCACAGGCAGCAAGCACAGCCTCTTTGAGAAGTGCTGTGATCAAAATACAGACGGAGCATCGAAGCAAACAGAACAGGTGTCAGTCTGAGAAATGAATGGCTTACTTATAATAACGTCACCATTGTAAGCTGAAAGCCGAGATGTTCTTTAAAATCACTCGTTGCTTGGTATTGGATTTAGTCTTCTCTTTGCTAATGATACATGTGGGCAAATGTGTATTTCAGTGGAGGGGGGGTGAGGCATGTTTTTGGAGGTATTGGCTTTGTTATAGTGCCCACCCTGAAAAAAATAAGAATGGAAGCTATAAAGCATACACTTCAACCTACCCAGATGGGGAGTTATTTTCAGATAATTTTTACTTTAAAAGTATTTACATTTTAACACATCATCTCAAGACACATCTTTAGATATGGATGGAAAAGCTGGTAGTAAATTTGTGGATGTGTCGTGAATTCAAAATGTCAAACAGTACATTGGATGTGGAAGTGGGAGAAATTTTTCAGCCACCAAATTTATGCATGTAGAAACAGGCAGATTAAGAAATATAGTAGAAATCCCACCAATATAACTGAAATGGAAATTACTGGGGGTAGATAATGAGTCGTGATTAAGGGAAATGTCTGTATTACAGATTTTTAAAAATATATTGTATTTATTTGACAGACAGAGATCACAAGTAGGCAGAGAGGCAGGTAGAGACAGAGGAAGGGAAGCAGGCTCCACACTGAGCAGAGAGCCCAATGCGGGTCTCGATCCCAGGACCCTGCGATCATGACCCAAGCCGAAGGCAGAGGCTTTAACCCACTGAGCCACCCAGACACCTCTGTATTACAGATTTTTAAAATGCATCTCTGTTATTATTATTTTTGTGCTACTTAATTGACACTCATCCTTTGCTAGCCTGCATCATTAGGGGTAGGAGTGTGTTGTGTGCATATCCGTGTGTGCACTCCTGTGTGCACATGCATGTGCAGACACGCTGTGTCCTCTCTCCTTATCTAAAAATGCAAGCTCCTTTGTAAGGAACACAGTTGGTGATACTGTAATAGCGACGTAATGGGACAGATAGTAGCTACGCTTGGGGTGAACACAGCTTAATTGTATAAACCTTTCCAACCACTAAGTTGTACACCTGAAACTAACATAAACATCGTGTGTCAATTACATTAAAAAAAAGAAGAAAATGCAGAACTTACCAAAAAGAAATCAATAAAAATAAAATGTAAGCTCCTTGAGGGCAGGGATGGATCGACTCTCTAAGGTCTGTGTGTTCAGGGAGCACTACTACTTCTGCTGTTGCTTTTGCCCAGGTTGAACCCAAACCCATAGTTCAAACCCTGCCAACTCAGACCTGAGCAGGTACTGCTTCTCAACTTCAATCCCCAGCATTTTCTGGGGGCACTGGTACATCATGAAGATGCTTTTGCTTAAGGGCTCCTACGTCCTTAAGTGGGGAAGGAGTTAGTGAGAGCAGAGTTCTTCTCTCTTTCCTCAGAAGAGCCGGGTAGTAACATCTGCCAGGCTCGTGAGGGGGAACAGAGCCCAGTGATGGCTGTTAGGATAGCGCAACGTGTATGTGATGGAAAGCATGAATCCAAAGGAATTTGGAATGCACATAATGGAGTAATAAGGATGAATAGTTCAATTAAATCTGGTAAAGGAACATGTAGTCACGGGATCTGGAAAAAGCTTGATGGTGTAAATGAAGATAGGGTCACAGCAGGGCTCCCTGTACAGCCACGTGTGCATATCAGCACCGTAGGAAAAGGTTGCCAAGGCACCCGGCAGGGACCTAAAAGTTGATCGTTTTCATTTGCAATACGGTGTCGTGACAAAACGTGGGGAGGAAATGTCACGCGGTGGAGATGTCTGTGGGGAAAGCCAGCGGTGGCCTTGAGCACTGCCTCTTAACCCTCACACTTAGGATGGAACTTGCTGGAAGGTAGGGGCTTCTGCCTCCACTTTACGTAACTCGGTACTTGACAGGTAGTGAGACTCCAAGGACAGTTTTGTGAGGCAAATGCGAACACACAGCTGAGAACGGCCCCTTGGGGAGAAAGTGGGAGGTCGGGAGACTGGAGTCTTTATTGGACAAAAGGTCACCATTCATAAGTGAGAGGAACGAAGAGGTGTTTGGGGGCGGGGAAGGGACGGAGGAAGAAATTCCAAAGCAGGCTGCAAATCAGGCTCAGGAATGTGTTTCAGTGAGCAAGGGAGGTGGACTCCGAGCTGTTGCTGATACATTCAGGCAGGGGTGGGAGAGCACGTGAGGGGAACATTCAGAGGGGAGCCCTGGCTGGTCCGTGGGGAGGAGGGGCTCTGCCAGCCCTGAAATCCCCAGCCAGCTCAGGACCCGTGTTCTGACTGGACTTTTGCCCAGAGCCATGTTGAACCATCCCTGCTGGGTGCTGTGGTGATGGCACCTTTCTTTCAGGATGAGTGTGGCTGGAGGGGGAAAGTCTCTGGATTCTACAGCGGATGTTCTTTTCTTTTTTTTTTTTTTTTAAGATTTTATTTATTTATTTGACAGAAAGAGATCACAAGTAGACAGAGAGGCAGGTAGAGAGAGAGAGAGAGAGAGAGGGAAGCAGGCTCCCTGCTGAGCAGAGAGCCCGATGCGGGACTCGATCCCAGGACCCCAAGATCATGACCTGAGCCAAAGGCAGCAGCTTAACCCACTGAGCCACCCAGGCGCCCCTACAGCTGATGTTCTAGGTCAAGATGGACTTTCTCTGCCGACTTCCCGGCTTATCCAACAATCAGTAACTGCTAACTGTGCGGGTTATTCTTCTATTTACTTCCCCCCTCCCACCCTGATTCATTCTCCCCCCATCCCGCTTAGCTCTGTGTCCTGAGATGTTGACCCCCAACCTGGGGGGCTGCTCTCCTTCCACTCCCGGCTTCTCCCAGGGGCTCAGCCCGTGAGACGCAGCAGCAGCAGCAGCAGCAGGAGATCAGAGTTTGGAAGAAGAGAAAGGTCGGGGTATTTCTTCCCTGCTGTTTCCTTGCTTCTTTGCCTTGGCTTTGACAGTTGCTCTGTGTCACCACCCCAGACTTGGCTTTCATGGGATTCTGGTAACACTACTTCCCCTGCCCCTTCCAGCCTGGGCTGGTGATAGCTTCCTACCGTTTCAGTCTCTGGGGTTTTGCCCAGCTCTGATGCCAGGCACTAGTCTCTGTCCTCTGTGTACACTGACCCATTGAATCCTTGCAACACTTTACTGATGAGGTCGAGGCACAGAGAGATCAAGCCACTTGCCCAAGGTCACACAGTAAACGGCAGAGTCAAGGTTTGATCCTTTGCAACTGAGCTCGGGATGCCCAGCACTCATCACGGATACATCCTACATCTCTCCCTCCTTGAAGCACTTCCTTGCAGTTCGGCTAAGGATGAGAACGAGAGACCCAAAGAGTACTGCAATACACGCCAGAAAGGTTCATATGCTAAAGCTTATTCATAGAAAAATCTCTCAGATCATAATCAACTCTTATTGCATGCCTAATTCTAACGAGATAGGATATTCCTATTCCGGTGGTTCTCAGCTTTGGGTGCACGGTAGACTCACCTGGGAGCGTTTTAAACTATCCCTATGCCCAGGTCAGGCCCCAGACTAATGAAATCACAACTCCGGAGATGACACCCGGACACAGATAATTTTTTAAGCCCCCAGGAGATTTCAGTATGCTGCAAACAACTGAGAACCACTGCCTTAGCCCTCAGCAGCAGTTGCTAGAAAGCAAGGATTATGGGTGAACGGGCCTAATGTTGCACCTGGAGAGTAACAGCTAAGAGCTAGACTAAGGGAGGATAAAGGGGAGTTAGGGGAGTTTGCACAAGAACCAAAGGAAGAAAAGCATGATCTGGGTTCATTTACTGCCTGCGCAAAGTGATCCAAGGTCTGAGGACACCTTGTTTTCTTCTTATGAAATTATAACCATTGCCCTCAGTCACTTTAAAAGATAGATTTATTGTCAATATACTTTGCTTATTGAAACAAAGAGAGTGTATATCCTTTAGAAAGCCTTTTACCCCCAATTTTCCATCAGTAAGGTTGTTCTTAAATAGAGTAGCTTCGAGTGTCTGAAAGACTCACTTAAAATACAGTATTTTCGATTCATCTATAAACTTGCCGTCTATAGTGAATGAGAAACAGACGTATGACTGCAGGTGTCTGTCAAAATACACCTGCTGACCTTTAGCAGAAAGCTAAGTTCACCTGCTCCTAATTCATGGTTACTGGTGACGTTTTTACATGTTTTGGTCCCATCGTGGGTGACTGCACAGAGAGGAGGGCTCATCAGGCCATGGTGAGCGCACAGGGCTGGGCCTGCGGCTGGTCCCCTTGGAAAAGGGCCTGGCACGAGGAAAATGCAGGCTTCGTCTATTTAAACGTCGGACGTGGTCTCCTAATTGTTATTGTTGGTTGTTCCTTTTGGACTGGGGTTAGAATATTTCAACAATCTGTTCCTGACGGCAGACCAAACAACTTTTATTTCTTTCTTATGTTCTTGTGGCTGGCCTTCTTGTTTACATGCTTGCCTGCAAAGAGCGGGTGTTGGGGTGTGATGTGGCTCGCACGCAGCCCTGCAGCTGGCGTGGGTCCACTGTGGCCGCAGGCTCACACTCCCCGCACTTAGCCATTATTAGGCAGAGGGGAATTCAATAAGGACCATTCCCTGCTGAGCACAGAGCCTCTCCTCTCTCACCTACCTCACCCCTGCAACTCTGTTCCCACTAACTCCTTCCCTCCCTACCCTCAGAGGGCCCTGTGCTGTTTCTTAGTAGCTCGTCCTGAAAACAAAGATTTGAGGGCAGGTACGCGGGGGCAACTTTGGGCTGTGGCTCCTGGGGAAGACCTCCCACCTGCTGACTTTTTCATTTGACATCTGGGGTCACAGCGTTCTCTGGCAGATGCTGCCCTGTGCCTTGTGGGATGTTTGGTAGCATCCTGGGCTCAACACCTCCTCCCTGAAGTTGTGACAATGAGAAATATCTCCAGACATCGCCAGTATCTCCTGAAGGGCAAAATTGCCCCTGGCTGAGAATTACTGTGGTAGGAAAAGATACGTCAAGACCCTAATCTTCAATCTCCCGTGGACACTGGGGTCAGGGACTAAACTAATCTTAAGATCTTTTTGCTCTGACATCTGGCTGTGAGGTGTGTGGGCTGTTGTCATCTGTCTGAATTATGTTACATTATGAATTCCAGAATTTGTTATAAATATTATTTGTTATAAATATTCTTATTGTCCCAGAACTATGTTACTTTATAAATATTTTTGTTGTTCAAGCTAATTTTACTTGAGGTTTCTGGTACTTGGCCTGCAGCCGTAAGGACCCTTAATGCACTGTTCTAGGGGCTCATCTCATTTAATTCACTAATAGATTGGAATCTTTTGTTTGGATCCTCCTTTTCTTGTTGGAATTCTTCTCTTTTCTAGGAAGAGTCACCACCCAGGTGACCCTACCTGGTGTTATAAATGCCATTACCATGTAGACACTCATAACTCCAAGTGTATAGCTCTGGCTCTGACTGTCCAGCCCTGTGTACGCAACTGCCCACTCGACCTACCCTTGCCACAGCCAATGAACAGCCCTAACTTAACATGTCCCAAACAAAATGTTGGTGTTTCCTCTCAAAACCTTCTTCTCCAGGCTTCTCTATCTCCAGTTAATGACATCCTCTTCCTGTACAGTCCAGAATATTGAAGCCAGCCTTTACTCTTTTCTTATTCCATGGCATGAAACTCTTACTGTATATCTAATTATTTAATGTTATGTTCCAAACGTTTGTTTCTTACCTCTTTCCCATCTTCTATTCTAGTCTAAGCCACGAATATCTCTCTCTCTCCTTAGGGAAGCATCAACTCTTCCTGGCCTCTGGACACTCAACAATCTGTCCTGAGCATGTCACAGAATGAGCAGTGAGCATTCTAGAAAAAGTCAGACCTTGTGAATCCCCTGCTCAAAACCCTGTAGTGGTTTCCCGTGTCACTTAGAGCACATATACTCCAGAGTCATTATCCTGGCCTCCAGTGCCCCATATATTTTGGTCTCTAGACAGCACTCCAGCTAACTCTTTACTGCAACCATATGGGCTTCTTTATTTTCCTCAAACATGCCAAGTAAAATGACCTTCACACTTACCACTCCGCATTCTGGAAAGTTCTTCTGCCAGCTAGCATCATGTCACGTTCACATCACTTACTCTCTTTAGGCCTCTGCTGAACTGTCCCTGCCTCCAAAAGAACTTCCTTTACCATGACCGAAACCAGCATTCCTTTTCATTCTTGTCTCTGCTTTATTTCGATTCTCACAGTTCACCACTCCTTGACGATAGATTACACATGTGTTTACTGCTTATTATGTGTCTCTCTGACTTGCATATGAACTCTGTGGAAGCAGGGATTTTGTTTTGCTCACTGTTGTGTCTTCTGCACTTAAAACAACAACTGGCCGTGGTAAATGAATGAACGGTTCAAATGCTAGCATCCCCTTACAATATGGCGGGGAGCGGAAGCAGAGGCTTAGGTTACAGAGAAGGAAGAGGGACTGCTAGGATTAGAACACAAACCTTGACTCTTCTGGCCCAAAGCTCTTTTTCTTACTTTGTACTGTCCCCTCCATACATGAATAAGCTCCTGATTATTTTTCTTTCAAAAGTAATTTGCAATTTTATGGGGAACAAAGTCATCAAGTATAGAGACGGGTCTCCAATCAGGCAATTTGTGTCAGCAAGATTGAAGGGAGATTGTGTATGTGTGTGTGTGGGGGGGTGTGTATGTGTGTGCACACGCATGTGTGCAGGGGTGGAAGGTAGTGCTGGGAGGTGATGAGAGGGAGTGCAGGGCCTTCCTGGGTTTGGAAATCGTATCACACCATAAAACCAGTCTATATGTAACCTGAACTCTTCTTTGCCCTATAGCAAGGGCCAGGGGTCGAGTGGATGCCTCTTCAAGAGGGAGTCAGCTTCCTAAGGATTTGGGAAGCGATAAGAGAAAGTGATTTGTATAACCTCTTCTAGACTTTTAGATCTCAAAGTGGGTAGAAGAGAGATTAAGGAAGCCAATAGTGAGGCTAATTGTGGAGATTTGCCTATCTTGTTGAGATGTGCCTGAGGCAGGCTCTTGAATATGACATCCAAAGAGTCCAATGGGGAGTTGTGTTTAGTATCATGATCAGCTCTTTTTTTTCTTTAGAGACTTTATTTATTTATTGGACACACAGAGAGAGATCACAAGTAGGCAGAGAGGCAAGCAGAGAGAGAGGGGGAAGCAGGCTCCCCGCTGAGCAGAGAGCCCGATGCGGGGTTAAATCCCAGGACCCTGAGATCACGACCTGAGCTGAAGGTAGAGGCTTTAACCCACTGAGCCACCCAGGTACCCATGATCAACTCTTTTAAGAACAAATCTCCTACCAGCAAATTCAGGTCAGCCTGTGATATTCAAATCAGATGAGAAGCAAGCATGAAAGTATTAACCAAGCAGCCTACTTTGTTAATAAGGTAATAATTAAAACTACAAGTTATCAGTTGCAGATGCTGTGTTAAGTGCTATTAATGATAAAACTAAAACCACTGCGAACATTTATTTGTCGCTTATCACATGACAAGAATACTTCTAAGTGTTTAACAAGCTCATCTGACCCTCATGGGGATCCTTGTGAGGGAGGCACTATAAAGAGAAAAAAAATATCTTAGAGAAGAAGAATAAAATTTGAAGACTTGACTTTAAGACTTCCTAGAAAGCCACACAAATCAAGACAGTGTGTTAATGGCTTAAAGATAGACAGTCAAGGGAATAGAAATAACATATGTGTCCACACTGATTTTTGACAATGGTACAAAGAAAATTTAGTGTGAAAACACATTCCTTCCAATGAATGGTGTTAGTGCAGTTGGATATCCATTTATAAAATAATGATCTTGAATCCATATAAATATTAACTCAAAATGGGTGAGAGATAAATATAAGCCCCCAAACTGTAAAACTTTTAGAAGAAAATATAGGAGAAAATGCTTGCAACCTTGGGTTAGGCTAAGATTTCTTAGCTATCACATTGAAAACCATAAAAGAAAAAAAATTAATAAATAGGACTTCACTAAAATTTAAAATATCTGCTCTTCCAAAGACCTTGTTATTAGAATGAAGACAAAAAAAAAAAAAAAAAAAAAAAAAGAATGAAAAGACAAGCCAGAAACTGGAAGAAAATATTCACAGTACATACATCTGAGAAAGTAATTGTATCCAGAATAGATAAGAAACTCTCAACACTCAACAATAAGAAAACAACCCAATAAAATAATGGGCAAACTATATCAACAGTGATTTTATTAAAGAAGACTTACAGATGTTGAACAAGCACATGTAAAGATGCTAAATGAAGTCATGGGAAGATATCACCATCCACCTATTTAGATGGCTAACACTGATAGGAAAATCCAACTATACGCAGTGCTGGCAGGGACACGGAGGAACTGGAAGGCTCTCATACTACTGATGGACACATAAAATGGTACAACCACTGTGGAAAACAGTTTGTCAGTTTCTTCGAAAGTTAGGCATACATCTACCATACAATCTACTCATCCATCTGAGGAATTTATCCAGAAGAAAAGAAAGCACATGTCTATACTAAAACTTTTATGCAAATGTTCATAGAACTTCATTTCTCATTGATCCAAACTGGGAATAACCCAAGTAACTATCAATAGATGAATGGATAAACACACTGTGGTCCATTCATACAAGGAATACTACTTAGTGAAAAGGAATGAACTATTGATACACACCACAGCATGGATGAGTATCAGAACTATTATGTTGGATAAAAGAAGCCAGGAAAAAAAAAAAAGGGCACATGATGTATGTTTAATTTATATAAATTTCTATGGATTGAAAACTAACATATAATGGCAGAAAGCAGATTTATGGTTTTCTGGGGACGGGTTGAGAGAGGAAGGGCCAAAAGGTGGGATTATAAAGGAGCATGGGAAAACGCTCAGGAATCATGGATACGTTCACCATCTTGGCTGTGGTGATGATGTTATAGGTGTATATGTATGTCAACATTATCAGAACTCACACTTTAAATATGAGTAATCTATTGTAGGCCAATTATACCTCAATAAGTAATTAATGTCTATGAACATTGGGTTATATGTGTATGACAAGCCGGTGAGAGAGCACAAGAGTATATAAACCCTTCCCTAGGTAACCAGGGAGACAGACAGACAGACAGACACACACACACACACACACACACACACACACACATCAAAAGACTTGTAGAGACTAAGGATAATGCTCTCAAGTTTTTAGGCCATACTCTTTATTTCCTTCATCCCCACCCTCTATATACAGTTTTATATATTCCTGAGGAAAGCCTATATTCTGTAGGAAAGCCTTCTGACTTTCTTTTCACTTCAAAAGGCTTCATGTGAAATCTAATGCCTTGAGTGCACAAGATTCCAGACAGAATCGTGGGGTGGGGAGTGCAGAAGGGACAGGGGTAAGATGCTAACCTATATCACCCAGCAGGTGAGAGGTGCCACCTAACGTTTCAGCTTCTGGAAGCTGAATTCTGTAATGAGCTGTCACTGTATTTATCACCTAACAATTACTGCAATTGGATAAGGTGTGAAAAAACCTGGAATACATTACTCTGTCAACTACTTGGTATCTTTGATGAAGCTGTCTGTGGCGGGGTCCCAGATACAATTGAAAATCAACACACAGCCTGTTAGAACAGTTTAGGTTCTTTCCATCCCTTTCTTTTGCGGGCTGCTCCTGGCTTACAGTACAGCAATCGTTTTGTCAGATCTTGAAGTCAAGAACATCCTGATCTTGACTTTATATAGGGTTCAGTTAAAATTGCATGGGGCTGGTTCAGCTACGGTTCAAGAAGGGCCGGGTGAAGCCCAAGCTGTTGCTAGGTAACAGTACTGCGTGCCCAGGAGCACTCCATAAGGCAGTATTGACCTTGAAGAGGAGATCATGGTCTAAGGTCTGTCAAGTTAATAAAGGTAATTTTGTCGGCATGCTGAAGGTGGAACCAGCTCACAGTACCAGCTACAATGACAATAATTTAAAATAATAAACACGACTGGCAAACGGACCAGAAAGCATTGAGGCAGCTCTGTCATGAGGAGGGACGTTATCTCAGAGTTGCTTGATGTCCACAGAATTGGAAAAAAAGGCTTGGATTTCATCATTCTTAGATCCAATTTTAGACCATTTGATCTTAGAATGTTACTGGCAATGTCTTGAGGCGCAGCTGCTCATAATAGAGATTGTCTCATCAAGGAAACCGTCACCCTTTGGCCAACAATTCCAAGATCGAGTCTTCTTTAGATTTTTCCATGTTGATGGACTGCACCATCTAGAGGGCTCCTATCCTCTATGACCCCCTGTTTTTTTTAACTGATTTTTTAGCCAACCAACTGTCTCATTCACATGGCCTTCCTCCCAACAGGCATGATGCAGCCACTTAGTTTTCTGCTTACTCACTTATCATCACATACACATCCCCCTCATTTCTGTACCCCCAGATCAGTGAGGCCAAGTTTGACACACTTTGACACACTTTTATTTTATGTATATATGTATATATGGATGTTTTCTTGGCTCCTTCATCAACTGGCTAATTATATCCATTCTGTATTACCAGTCTGTATGCATTTTACTAGTTTAACTCTGAGAGCGGCCTTATTTCCAAGATTTTTGGAGATACCTAACCAGCCTGCCTCCATCTCTCTTACCAGGCTGACCATTGATTTGAATCCAAGATTTGCCATACATCTAGCATGTGATTCAACAAATCCATTCATCCCAAGTATTCAATATGACTGTTAATAATTTGGGCACAATATTTTTCCAACTCAAAAGGATGAAATTTTTTTATTATTATTAAAGGGGGAGCACCGAGTGTGAAAAACTGAGAGTGAGGTAGAAAGATTGAAAAATAAGGGCAGGTGTAATTACCTTCTGCACTCTTTTTAATACCTGATCTATAAATCTAGGAAATGCCATTGTGTTTTGGTTGAATGAATAATATAATTTGGCACTCATGCTAAAAATCTAGCTCTATTATTATTATATATTTTAAAATATTTTACTTATTTATTTGGAAGAGAGAGGGAGAGAGATCACAAGCAGGCAGAGAGGCAGGCAGAGAGAGAGGAGGAAGCAGGCTCCCTGCAGAGCAGAGAGCCCAATGTGGGGCTTGATCCCAGGACCCTGAGATCATGACCTGAGCTGAAAGCAGAGGCTTAACCCCCTGAGCCACCCAGGTGCCCTCTATTATTATTTTTAAGATTTATTTATTTGTTTGAAAGAGAAAGAGAGAGAGCAGGTGAGCAGGGGAGGGGCAAAGGGAGAGGGAGAGGAAGAGAATCTCAAGCAGACTCCCTGTTGTGCACAGAGCCCGATGAGGGGCTCGATCTCATAACCTTGAGATCATGACCTGAGCCAAAATCAAGACGCAGATATTTAACCAACTGAGCCACCCATGTGCCCCAAATTCCATTCCTACTACTACTACTACTATTATTATTTGATTTTATGTAATAAAAATATTTAGGTTAAATTAGCACCTTAATTCCCAGCCAAGTGGTAGATTATTATTTTTATTTCTTTTCTGTCCCTAAAACTGAGAAAACTAACATGCAGCCTTTAATGACTCAATGTCAGATCTTCAGGTGAAAGTTTTAAAATTTAGGTAAAAAATCCAGATATATTACCTTTGTGATGGTAAAGTCAGAATTAAAAAAAAAAAATAAAGGTATGTAACTGCATGTTCTACAGACAAGAGTCTAGATGGTCAGATGTGTGGCAAAGATTCATCCAGATTCCTACACAGGAGTTTTTTCTGGTAGGGTTCTCAATCTGTCAAGGAAACCATCCTTGCCCACACACATTTCCTTATCCTTTATTAGATATTTTCTGGAAGTCTACTTCTTCTCACATTTGAACTCAACTATGAGGAGGACAGTCTTTCAGATATGCTTTCCATAAGCCAGTGTGTTGGTTGCAAACCAGGCTGATACCATCCCTAATTTCTCTCCTTATCAACTGTCTCCACCCTATAAGCTATCTTGACAGAATCAAGCACAATATGCAAGCCTTAATAGGTGACTTTTGGCCTCCAAATGAAGCATTACAGGGTATTCTGTTTCTATTTTTCTTGACTTTCCACAAAGTAATTTTATATCCTTAGAAGCCGAGAAGCATTTCCCGTAATTAGGGTTTGCTACTGGCACTTGCCCCTTGAAACATTCATCTGTCCAGCTCTTAGACTGAGAGGACTGTACTGGAATTGTGGGGTTTGGAGCAGGGTGGTCATAGTCCTTCTCACCCTGGAGTCCTGGATAGAAAGTTCTAGAAACAATGCTTCAACTGTGTCTTGAGATCTTACGAGCCTTTTGTACATTAATTGGAATTACTAGGAATGGGCAAGAGGCCTTTTGGCCAGCAGTAAACTGAGCTGTCACTGATTAGCTCTGTGTAACTGGTGTGTTCTCTGGGTCTCAGTCACTTCAACTAAAAAACACTAGAAGGGATTAAAAGCAAGGGGCATCTAAGGACTCTCTGAGACAAACACTGTTAGCATCTTTGTACTTGTCGACATTTCTTAGCCTTCTTCGGGTCAGTGGAATGCTGGTTGACCAATTCTCCACTTTCCTGGCTTGTTTGCTAAAATGTCCCATATCTTCTCTATTTTTATCTACACTGCTTGGAAGTGAAGGACCTGAGATAGTGGGGCCATATGGTGGAAGAAGCCCAGATGCCTGAGGAAAGCTTCCTGAGAGAGCCATTGACTGTTTTAGGAGTGAGAACGCACCTGTATTGTGCTACAGTGCCAAGATGACAGGGTTTGCTCGTCGCCGCAGCTCGCCATGGTGCTACCCTGACTAATGTGTACTTCCAGCCCTAAAGTTCTGTGTTTCTAAGGAATGGCAGAGTACGGGGCCGAGGCAGAAAGAGATTTGAAGACAAAAAAGAAGCACTTGTTGTAAACCTACTATTTAATTGGAGGTCGTACTCAAATCTGCTTCTCTATGTGGGCCAAGGGAAAGAGCAGGGGACTCTGGGTAAGACTTAAAGGTTAGGGGGTGCACGGCTCCTTTGGTGTGACGATAACTCTGTGTGTGTTACAAGGCCCTGGTTAAACCCAGAGGAATATTTTTTAAAAGAGAATAAAGGCACCATGTGAGGAAATGCAGACAGAGACCCCCTTCATCTCTAAGAACTCGGAGTAGGCCTAAGGACAGGAAAAAGCTCACCGACTCCTGTACTTGTGGCGTTAGTATGGAGACGGTGAATACAGAGTCACCTTGGACTTCTCGGTGACTGGAATACTTTGGTGGTGCTGCTTCTAGATTTTGTTTCTGTTTTTGTTTTTTATTGTAAGGAAACTGACAGGGTCTGTGTGGCTGCTGATCCTTTGGGGGGCAAAACAGACTGTTTCTCTCATGTTCTCAGTTTAATCCTTTTTCAGAATGGATTCCCACAGATAGTGTTTTCATCTTGACTTATTTTTAACTGAGTGAAAGTACCATTTTCAAGAAACCCCCAAAGCTTCATATTTTAGAATAAATGAGGCCTCTTTCTGTGGGAAAAGAAAGCCACAGAAGATGCTGGGAAACCACATGGCCCCATGTTACATCAGGGGAAGTCTGGTAGGGATGTGAAAGCCCGTCTCTGCTCAGGGGTCACTTTCTGAGTTCCAGCTCCTGTTTACTTTCTGGACCTTGATCAGGTGCCTTTTTGATAGTAACATTTCTGCAGCACAGCTGGACTTTGTGATCCATAATCAGACACAGAAAGCCTTTGGCAATCCCATCCAGGGGAACTTCAATTTTCCTTGATTTCAATGAGAAAGTTAAATCTCGGTCCAGACGGTGCTTCTTTGCAGGACTAACAGCTCTTACACCTGTAGGACATTTCTCCCCTGGATATACTTCCCATTTTTCAGACAAGCTCGGGGGATCTGCACCCCCCCCCATAATTCCCATGTGCCCTAAATTGCCTTGTAGTCATGATTTATACCTCAATAAAACTACATCTTGAAAAGGAGAATGGGTTTGATTCTATAGCTGACATAATTTATGCATGTTTTAGTCTTGGAATGCACAGTATTTAAGCAAGGGGAGAAGTCTTTGCGATGAGATGTGTATACCTACCTCCACGGAAATTATGACAATGAGGACAGCGGAAATGTCCTCAGGCATCTAAGCCCTGGACTCCCATCCCTACTGAGATAGTACCCACAGCTTCAAGTAAGGGGCCTCTGGATTCTCTGGCTATCAGAAACCCCCATGGGGCTTGCTAAAATTATGGCCATTCCTGGTTTTACGTTAGATCTCCTGATTTAGATTCACTGTGAATGGGGTCTAGGGTTCTGCTTTGAGAGTCTTTGTTGGTGATTCGGATCAACACCAGCATTTGAGAAGCATTTTCCTTCAGGTTGGGAAATCAATCCTCTATTTCTGGTTTGCAATTAGTTACCACCAATTAACCATTTGCTGAAAGAAAGGGAAGGAAATTCATGCTTTTTTGGATGCCTTCTTTGTGTCAGGCATTGTGCCTGACAGCCCGACAGTCTTAAGTACATATTATTTAAAATTTTCCAACAGTCTGACAAAATTGGCACGACTATCCTTATTTTGCAAAAGAGAAGACGGAGGTTTAGAGAGGGTAAAAAATATTAGTAAATACTGGGGCAGAGAGTTGAACCCAGATCTCTTTGGCTCCAACCAGCCTCCCTTTCCTGTAAAGCCACATTCCCCGACCGTTCTGCTGGGCGTTTTCTATGCACCCAGAGTTGGACCAAATGTTTTGGGGTTCATAGTAGGACACCCTGTAATCTACTGAGTGATAGTATGAGAAATTTATTTTTTTCTTTTTTTAAAGATTTTATTTATTGATTTGACAGAGAGATCACAAGTAGGCAGAGAGGCAAGAGGCGGGGAAGGGAGAAGCAGGCTCCTCACTGAGCAGAGAGCCCAACACGGGGCTTGATCCCAGGACCCTGAGATCATGACCTGAGCCAAAGGCAGAGGCTTTAACTCACTGAGCCACCCAGGCGCCCCCGTATGAGAAATTTCTTAAGAAGATGATGGATGTTTGAGGAAGAGATGAATCTTTTCATTCACTTGGGAAAGCTTCTGCTCCCTTATACTATGGACAGGAAGTGCACGGACCAGAGACTTCTCTTGAAACTGAGTAATCATCTGTCAGCCTCCAAAGATTGGGTGAAGGGCGGCTCTCAGTTGAGTCCTTCTGAGACGGTCCTCAGCTGAAGAGACCCTCTTCACTCCTGTCATACCACCCCCCCTCCCCACCCCATCATCCCATGACTGGTCCAGGCGAGGATAGAAAGGTCTAGCGCCCTTACTTCCATTCCAGACAACTCTCCCCATGCATGGAGTGCCAGGTGGTCAGCCTGGGCTTTAACTCTGACTGCAGTCCAGCCCCCCTCCTGCCTTCCTTGCTGTTAGATGTCCTGACAGCATCTCCCATAACCCCCGTACGCCAGTCTCCGTTTCTCCAGAGTCTGCTTCTCTTGCCCTGTGATGCTGTTCCATCAAATTTCCCTTATGGATGAATTCCGGTTCTGTATGGGTGATATAATGGGCTTCACTGTGTCCCCCTCCACATCTGCATATTCAAGTCCTAACCCACAGTATCTCAGAATGTGACTCTATTTGGTCTTTGAGGAGTTGGATCGACTATAGCATCTTTAAAAGAGCATTCATGGGGGCACCTGGGTGGCTCAGTGGGTTAAAGCCTCTGCCTTTGGCTCAGGTCATGATCCCAGGTTCCTGGGATTGAGCCCTGCATCGGGCTTTCTGCTCAGCGGGAAGCCTGCTTCTCTTCCTCTCTCTCTGCCTGCCTCTCTGCCTACTTGTGATCTCTGTCTGTTAAATAAATTAAAAAAAAAAATCTTAAAAAAAAAAATAAAAGAGCATTCAGGGTAAAATGAGGTCATGTGGGTGGGCCCTAATCCAGGACGACTGGTGTCCTTATAAGAAGAAGAGATTAGGACACAGACACGCATAGAGGGAAGACCACATGAGGACACAGTAAGAAGGCAACCATCTGCAAGTCTCAGGGAAAACGGTACCTGCCAACACACCTTGATCTTGAACTTCCAGCCTCTAGAACTGTGAGAACGCAAATGCCCGTTAAGCCATCAGCCTGCAGGATGTGTGACGGCCACCAGAGCAGACTAACCGAAGCAGCTTCAGAGATACCCTTCGTTTCAGTCCCTATTCTTTCATCCTTACTCTCAAGGAACAACCTAGAAATCTGAACAAGATAAATCATCTTTGAAGTATACGGTGGAGAGGTAATAATTCTCCGTGTGTAAAGTTTTCATAGTCCCTAAAATAGGTCATATTCGCTTTAGTGCTGAGAAAAGAACATGTGAATTCCTCCACTGCCTTGCATCTCCCCTTTTAGGACATCAAAAACCTATAGCAGGTGTAAAAACACACTTCGATGACTACTTTGGACCTACAGTGAACCTGTATTTCATGGGAAAAGAAGGGCCCAGTTTGCAAGCCCTGTCAGTCAACACATTTTGGCCATTCGTGAAGCAGGAGTCCAGCTGCATGTTTTTTCTTTAGATAAACCATCACAGACCATGTCCAGCTGTCAGCTTCCTGCCTTAGTATAAAGGGAAAGAGTGAGGAATACCAAAGAAAAAGTTTTGCAATTTAAAAGCTTCCCCCCCCCGCCCCCGCCAGGAGTCTTGTTTTTCCGAGCCAGCCCCATCACCAGGGGTGCATTGGGAAATTACCGACCAGCTCTCTAAAACGGAACAACCCTGAATTATCACCTGTCAGTTTCCGCGGTGTGAACAACCCACCGTGGCCGCTGTTGAGTTACTCGTGTGAACTCACTGGGAAGGATGAGCACAGTCGGCTCTAAGGAGCCAGAACCAGCTACCTCCAACACACCACTGGTTCCTACAGAATTGCAAAGGAAGGCTGCCTGCCCCCCAGCCTCTCTGCAGCTCATGATGGCTCCCTGAGTGTGCCCATGGGCCCGCCTTCCCTCCACATTAGTGTTTGTACAGGTAGCTCAGGGCTTGCTTTCACTTGCTGAGTCGTTTGGTAAAGGGCTTGCTTTCAAGAGTATTGATATGCTTAGCACAGCTTTACCCAAAGGATGTTTCTGGCCATGACCTCACAGCATCTTCATGGTGGCTCCCCAGCCCAGACAATCACAGCACAGGCGGCTCAGGAGAGCAACCTAGCCTGACCCAGATTCCTAAAGGCTCAATCTCTCCCCTTGGACTTTTCTTACGCTCTGCTTCTCCCATCTTCTGCCTTGAGGGATTTCTTTGAGCTGCGTGGACTTTACTTCTCATGTGCTCTAGAACTCTGAGTTTCACTGGAAGCCTCTGTTGAGCATTTAGAATGTGCCAAACACATTTGTAAGTAATTTGCATACTTCATCATCACAATGACCCCTGCAGAGTGGTTCTATTCTCACCCCATTTTATAGATGAAGAAACTGAGGCACTGAGAGGTTAAATAACTTGCTCAAGGTTCTACTACTTGTGAGTGGCAGGGCCGGGATTCAAATCAGGCAGCACGGCTTCAGGTCTGGATCTTTAAGCAGCACATGGCCCCCCAGAAGGCAGTAGGGATGATCTCTAGAAACCACTAATGACAAGGAATCAATGCTCCTTTTTGTTGTTAGGTGATACTGATAATTGCCAAAATTTTCCATTCTACTTAGTCTAGTGTGAAGTTACACACAAGTGTGTATGCGTGTGCCTGTAATATTGACATAGAGTTCAATAATGGAAAAAAAAAAAAAGAAGAAGAAAGGAAAAACCCAAACAGAAGTGATAGAATTAATGATCCCAAGGACCCTTGGACTCTGGACATAGACGATTCTAAAGCAAATGAAAGATTTCAGGTGGCAGAATTGTCTGGTTTTCAGATCCAGAATACCAAAAGTTGAGAATCAGCGTGTAGTGAAAATGCCACAGTGCTAATGCTCATTGCAGGGACTCAAATGAAATGAAATATTGGTTTGCATTCGAGAAGGCTAAGTTTTTTGTTTTGGGGTTTTTTTTTGGTTTGTTTTTGCTTTTTGTTTTGCTTTGTTTTTGTCTCAATTTAGTGAAACTGGCTGAGTAGTTCTGAATAAATGAGGAGAGACTATTTTTGGTTCAGTCTTCATTAAGAAATTAACACTCATGCTACGGTGACTTGAGGAATCACAATAAATGTAATTTGCTTCAGTTTGAATTTGTACAGGATCCTCCCTTATATGTGAAACATACATTCCAGGACCCCCAGGGGATGCTGGGAAATGCAGGGAATACTGCACTCGGTACACGCTACACTCTTTCCCATACGTATCTGCCTGTGATAAAGCTTAATTTAAAAATTAACCACAAGAAGAGATAAACAACAGGAACGACTATAACAATATACTGTAATAAAAGTTATGTGAATGTGGTCTGTCTCGCTCCCCAATCCCATAGCGTCCCGTGCTCACCTTCTTCTTGTGATGGCGTGAGATGATCAGATGCCTACGTGAGATGCAGTGGGCTGAATGACGTAGGCATTGGGACATAGGATTAGGTGGCTTTGACCTTCTTGAAGACACCCAGAAGGAGGGTCATCTGTCCAGAATGGAGCTGACTGCGAGTGGCAGAAACTGTGTAGAGTGAAATCCTGGCTAACGGAGGATTAGTGTCATTTGGGGTGGTTGAAGCTTCTAACGTGTCCAATTCTGTGACGGATTTTTTTCATGGGATCTTGGGACTTGGAGGACTTTAAGGAGGTCATTATTTTAAAACACTGTAGTGATATGGCAATCTGGTGTTTAAAGACTTCCATGCAAATCATTTTATTTCTCATTGAAGTGTTTTAAAAAACATTTGTCATTTTACTTAACTATAACCTTTCTCCCACAAATGAAATAGGGCCCTTTTTGGATTGACACGGGTACCCCGTTGCTTTCTTATTTGTACCGATGGTTAGTTCCTCATGTGATATAAACAACAGATTGTGGATCTCAGCACATAGGGGAATTACCCTTTCTTTTTCTCCTTTAAAAAAAAAGACATCTAATTATTTGAGAGAGAGAGAGAGAGAGAAAGCAAGCATGAGGGAGAGGTAGAAGAAGAGAATCTTAAAGAGACTCTGCTCTAAGCACGGAGCCCAGACACAGGTCTCGATCTCGCAACCCTGAGATCACGATATGAGCTGAAACCAAAAGTATTATTATAATTATTAATTCCCTGGGCCACCAGGCGCCCCTTACCATTCTTAAGAGCACAAGTTACTTCATACGCATTTTCTCATTTCATCTTCAGGACAATCTTCCTATCTCCATTTTATAAATTCAGGAACAAAGATTAAAAAGAGCCAAATAACTGGCTCGTGGTTACTCAACTGTTAAGCCTCAGTGACATAAATCCAGCTCTACCCGACACCCCCAATGCCACCACACCACCCATGAGGTTTGCTTCCATTACAGGTCAATTACAGATGCATTACACATCCCTTCTTTGACTTAGCTTCCACAAAACCTTTAGAAAGCCTTGGTTAGAGAGGACAATGGACCATTTTAACCCTAACCTCTACCTCAGGCCAAGCTGATTTTCTTGCGGAACAGCTGAATGGGAAGGGAACAGTTTAATACTGATTGGCAGATGGAGAAAGGAGGCACTGGAGAACTGGCTAACGTAATCTAGGGCATCAGCTTCTGAATAGTTCTGTGAGTGTAACTTCCAGACTTGCTCGAGCACTAGTCGTCTTAAGGGGAATATCCTTCCTTTATCCCAGAAGATTGCTTCCCCTGAGCTTGAACGGATTTCCTATGAACATCAGCATATCCAGCGCAAAAGATTCCCCTACCAGAGCAAAATTCGGCGGTGGCCCGAAATCAGCCTCTTAAATCCAAAATATTAGTTAAAATCCTGAGTGCGAGTGGAATGCCATTTGGTTTATTGTTTCAAAGGCATTAGTCCAGATTGAGCTGGACAAAAGGGAAGTGGATGAAATGTACGTTTTTCCCATCACGACTCACCGTTCCCCACATTTTCCTAGGTGCTCTGCTCTGTGACGCCAAGGAACGCTGGAGCTCCGGATCTCGAAAAAGACGACCCCCGTCTTCGTCGGCTGACCAGCTTCTTTCTTTTCATAACTCGGCTTAAAGAATACACGATCTTCTCAGGCCAGGGTGTGACATGCTGGAATTCACAGCTTCTTGAATCTGAAAAGACGTTTAAAATGTGAAAGTGGGTAAACGCTGACAGAGGCTGAGACGCTTTTTATCACTTAAGGACTGCATCGTAGCACCTGGAAAAGCCGAATCCATAGTCTCATGAATGGAACCCATCATTCATTCATTAATCCATCCATCCATCCATCCATTCATTCATTCAATCACACCACCAAGGGAAGCATTTATGGTGCTCTCACTACACGTTTACCTGGAATTGCAAAGATGCAGAAAATACGATCCTGTTCTCAAAGACCCCACAGTCTAATAGGACAAACCAAAAAAATACAGCTCCGTGAAATGTTACAGGTCCTCTGATAGAGCATGAAGTGGATCTGGTGAGGGCGCAGAAGGAAGGCGGTGCCTTGAGTGATGAATAGATATTTGCCAGGTGTTTCTTACTGGGACAGTATGGTGGAAGTGAGCGATCCTTTGTTATCCGGAGTCTACAATTTCAGTCCTGCCATTGACGCTCATTGACTTGACTTGTTTTTCTACGCTTCCACCCACTGCTTCTTTACCCGCTTTATGTTATTGCTTTATCCTTCTGAAGCCACCAAATGTTCCTGATTCTACTCATCAATGGCTCGAGAAGGGCACTGCAACTGTATGCTTTTCTTGTTTCCCTAAAATGAGAAAAACTGGTGCTTTGGCAATGTGGCTTTTAAACAGCTTAGATGCAAAGCCCAGAATTTTATTTTTTGGGGAAAAAAACCAGACTGGGCTCTTGGTCGGTTAGTAGAGGCCAGCTTTTCACTTCCCTTTCATGATCTCACAACTATAAAGTTCAGTTGTGGGGGGGTGTGTGTGTGTGTGCGTGCGCACACGTGTGTGTATCCTTATGGACCATTGTTGAAATACATATTCTTAGAAAAATCCTGATATTTAAACCACATGGGCTGCACAGACATCTCTCTGAGAACCAGGAATCTGAATCTTTGTCAAAGGAAAGTGTTTTTCCTATCAAGAATGAAAAATCAAAACCAAATGGGTGTTTTAAAATGTGGAGCAGAAAAAGGATTGGGTCTGGCACATAGTAGACGCTCAGCAAAGTGTGTAAAGAATTTGCCCAGCTGCCCTTATGGGGAAGAGAAGTCTTCTTAGAACTGCTTTCCAAACAGAGGGTAGTTGGGAGTTGGTCTCTTTTTACTTCTGCTAGGATGGGAAGAGCTTCCTGTAATTTCGGTTTGATAAACACAGTATTTAAAATCTTGGTTAAGATGGAGAGAAGGGAATTTTCCTCTGAAGCACTTGCAGTGGCTAGGCTAGAGGACATGGGCCCATGACTCATTTGCTCTGCCTGAACCCGTCCATGGTCGCCCAAATATCTGGGCCGCAGATGGTGGAGAAAACTACCAGTGAGAGTTACTGTTTCCAGAATTCAGTCCATTTCCCCCTGAGGTATTCATTGCCTTGAGGCGTTTTAACTGCCCAAGGTTGTCTGGGCTTAAAAGCATGTCTTCTGAGCTGATTTGTCTATGGGGATCCCCAAAACAACAGCACTAGGAATGATAGATAGATAGATTTCATTAATTCTTTTTTTTAAAGATTTTATTTATTTATTCATGAGAGACAGAGGCAGAGGAAGAAGCAGTTTCCCCATAGAGCAGGGAGCCCAGTGATGAATTTGATCCCAGGACTCTGGGATCATGACCTGAGCCAAAGACAGACCCTTAACCTAAATGAACCCCCGCAGTGTTCCACATTAACTCTTCATTGTGATAGATAACACACATAGAAAAAACAAATGTGGAGCTGATCAGTTGTCATAAATTGCCTTCCAGATGTAGGCACAACATACTACCAGGACCCCTGAAGTTCTTCAACTGTCCTTCCAAAAACAACCCCTTTCTTTAAAAGCAGCCCTGCCGTGAGTCCCATTCAGGGAGCCCCATGCTGGGCCTTGTGCTTTTGGGCTTCTAACATTTCCTCCACTGATACCTCTTTCCAAAGGGAGAGGAATCCTTGAGGCCAAGAGGCCACGTCTACCTAGAACCTATGTCTCCTTTTCTTTTTTTTTCTGAAGATTGTATTTATTTATTTGACAAAGAGAGAGACAGCGAGAGAGGGAACACAAGCAGGGGGAGTGGGAGAGGGAGAAGCAGGCTTCCTGCTGAATAGGCAGCCTGATGGGGGGCCCTGGGATCATGGCCTGAGCTGAAGGCAGATGCATAAGCACTGAGCCACCCAGGCACCTCCATGTCTCCCTTTCTAAACCATGCACTAAGTACCATGACCTTGGAATTCCCTGTCCAGATGATTCTGAGTCCACTCCCAGACCTTTCCCGGCCTCTTCCTCAGGTCTACCCGCCCCAGGGGTGGTCCAGGGGCAGCTATTTGTACGAGGCTGTGGATAAACATACATGGACGCAACGGCCTGTGAGATATGGGATAGGGCTGAGAGCGGGAAGAGACGGTGGGAGTCTGGGGGCGCCCTCCTCTTGTGCCACATATTCCAGTGAGAAGCTCTAAGCCGTCCAAGAACTCTAGGGTCCAAAGTGGCTTTCTAGGCTGCCATGAAGATGCGTTTGGTGAGGCAAGAGGATAAAACATCTTTTGTTTAATACAGCATTACTTTAATTTCCTGTAAAATATTTAGGCTGGGGTGCCTGGGTGGCTCAGTTGTTAAGCATCTGCCTTTGGCTCAGGTCATGATCCCAGGGTCCTGGGATCGAGCCCTGCATTGGGCTCCCTACTTGGTAGGAAGCCTGCTTCTCCCTGTTCCACTCCTCCTGCTCGCTGTGTCTTTCTCTGTCAAATAAATCAATAAAATCTTTAAAAATAAAATAAAATATTTAGGCCTATGATTATGATATACAGTTCTCCATTTAAGCCCCGGATATGTTAGGGGTGAACCTGCTTAAAGGCACCTACCCCACTATGGTAATCCCCTCCCTGCCTTGCTTTATACCCTACCCCTTACAGCTGCATTCCTCTATGCTAGAGTCCCTTTTCCCTGTTTTTGAACTCTGAGTCACACAGTATGTATTCTTTTATGTTACTTTCCTCCAGCCAGGATCACGCTCATGAAACCCATCTACACTGTTGCCGACAGCTATAGAGTGCAATTTTCATTGCCATATAGTAATACATCGTGTTGCTATCTGTCTATTTCAATGCTGAGGGACAAGTGAATTGTCTCCAGGATGAGGCTCTCGTGAATGGTCCTGCTGGGGAGAACTTTGTCCATTTCTGTTCTCCATATACCCAAGAATGGAATTTGCTGGATGATAGATACGCATTTCTTCAACTTTCCTGGAATATACCAAATTGTTTTCCAAAGCAGCTGTACTAATTTATATTCTCACCAGCAGGGCATGAGACATCCCACAGCTCCTGGCAATGGCTGGTATTTCTTTTTAGTTTTAACCATTCTGTGCTAGGAATATTCTAGTATACTACTATTTTTTCCTTCTTTTTCTCTTCGTGATTTGTGTCTGAAGATACTGAAGTGATTCTAGGAACTTAGAGTTTCAAATTGACTGCCGTTAACATCAGTAGAAGTATATACTAATAGTAACATTATTATTTATGATAACATCTATAGTTCCCATTTGAAATATGGCAGCTAGGAGAAGATCTACAGCCTTGGAAGACTCACAATAGCAAAATCCAAAGCAATGGGGTTGGCCTATACAGCATTTTAAAATAATGCTGATCAGCAGACTTTGATGGGCTGGGGGTGGGGGGGGCTGTGACCCAATACACTAGCTATGCAGTTGGCATTGACCTTTTCCTTTCATAGAAGTATGCATGTCCCCAGAGCACGCACTGACAGTCGTGGCAGCGCCGAGCACAGACGGCTGACTTGTCTGGCTGGGCCAGTCGGGGCCACCCTAGAGGAAGATTAGCTGGGGAAGGCCATCAGCTTGCAGCTCATTAGCCTGCCATCTCTGACGGCACCTGTTTCTCTAGGAGGTGGCAATAGCCATGTGCTCTGGTCAACAGAAAGCAAGGGACAAGCGCAAGCCTCTTCTGCAGAAACAAGCACAGCCTCCTCACTGCCCACCTTCTTCTTCGCCTCCTCGGGTCCCTGAGCTTTCTCCCTTCACCTTCTTCTTGCTAATATCCTCAATCTCTATGCATCTTGGTCCTTTTAATGCACCCTCCCGGGCAAAGCCCAGCTCCGAATGCGCTTCATGGTTTACTTTCTCTACATCAATCTCCCAGCTGTGGAGCATTGCTGGAAAACCCACACACCCTGCAGACGGTCCCACTCTATACTTACGGCCACCAATGCCATCTGGGCTCTTGTTACGGTCAGGCAGCCCCTCTCTGCTTCCCTGGTTCGCTCAGCCTCCCGTTTTCCTGTCTAATGATAGATCCTCTCCTGGAAGGATGTGATGGTGTCTACTCTAGACACGACTGGCTGTTGTTCGTTATGCGCAGGCTGTTTCAGACTATCTCCACTGTCCTCGAGTCCCTGGTTTTAGTACCAGCCCCTCTACTGAGCCCTACTTCCCAACTCCACCATCAGCTCCAATGGGCAGTTGCTCCTCCTGCTTCTCGAAGAAAGCTAGAGCTGCCTCATGTGGACCCCCTCGACTTCCCTCCTCATCTGCGGATTCATTTAGCATCTAGACTCCTCCCTTTCTCCTTCCTGCCTCCAATAAAGGAAGCGTCTTCTCTTGTGCCCAAGTATATCCCTCGACCTGGCCTCAATGCCTTACTCAGGGACAACTCTCGATATTTCTCTCCTCTCTTTCTCTCCTCACTTCCTCCCTGGAGTTGTCAAATAGGCTCACCTCTTTCCCTTAAGAACCAACCTTCCTTAGCTTGGCCAGGAACCTCATCCAAGCAGGGCAAGAAGCAGCGTTAGGGGTTGGGTTGGGTTCCCGCCCCCTCCAAGTTCCTATATTGAAGTCCTAGCTTCCTTTATTTCAGAAAGTGACCTTATTTGGAAATAGGGTCCCTGAAGGGGTAATCAATTAAAATGAAGTCTTACTCTCTCTGGATCTCCCTTTCTTCGTTTGGGACACAGGAGTCATTGGATGGTCATTTTTGGGGTGGGCCATTCCAAAAATCTGTGGGAGCAGAGATGGCAGATGGGAGAGGGAAGTTAGAAGCCCGGGGGGGGGGCAGGGGGTAGGGGGTAGGGGGCAGGGGATCTGAGCGCCACACCTCTCCTTTGACCACAATAGTTCCAGTTTTAAAAGCTTTACAGTTTGGAACTCTTGGTAATATTTGGCTGAAAAAAAGGGTTTCACTGTTTAAAAAATAAAATACAAAATTTAAGTCTCCTGGCTCAGGTGATATCTCAGATCCTTTCTAACCTCAATAGACTATGATTATAAGATTTTGCCAGTGAAAGTATATGGGTTTGATGAACATATTGCAGATTTTTCTCAAAAAAAAAACCCCTCAACTTAATAAATTTTTCTTTCCCGAGAAGGAGAATTTGATAAAAGACAGACTAAAGCAATTTAATTTTTGAGCCTTTTAAAGATGCTCATATAAAACATTCCCATATTAGAAAAGTAATTTTTTCCTGGGGCATGATACGTTGGAATTTGGGGTTTAGAAATATGCTTGTTGTCCACCTGGGGCTCTGAGACCTTGTGCATGATTTGTACATGAATGGGACCTTCTGAAGATGGGTTCTTGTGGAGAATCACTGTGGCTGCTCTGTCTTTGTTTCCACGGGACCTAGATCAGTGCCTGGTACACAGTAGGGCTCAGTGAGCTCTTCCTGGATGAGACTCCCTGAAGGTCTGTGAGAATTCTCGGTGATAGGAAAGAAATAGAACTTCTTTCTAAGGGAAGGGATGAGTAGGGTAGAATCCACAAACACAGATTAAGAGGGGCCAGTGTTCTTGAGCAAGGCATGGGTAAAATGGTACCGTTTCTGCCTGCGGAACAGTTGTCTGTGGATGGGATAAGCACAGTGGGGGATGATAGCTCTATGACCTCCTCAGAAGAATCTGTCTAGGTTCCTGGTTTCCTGGCAAATCCTTTCATTTCCTACCCAGAGACTTAGTGGAGCCTCCATTTTCCTTATTTCTCCCTGGATATTTCTCTAGTTGGTATCTGATCCTCATTTTTAAGGACCCCGAATGGGAAAACATCTGGGTCGCTAGTAGGATAAACTAGGTTTTCCAACCTCTTCTGTCTCTCAGTCAGCCATGTGCAACTGGCCATGTTCATGGCTGGAAGTGCCCTGGAAATCAGGGGGCTTGGGTCCTAGTCTCCGGTGTGTGACTTTGGGCAGCTTAGCCATTTCTCAGTCCCAGTTTTATCCTGTGGAAGATGAAGGGTCAGACAAAATGTGTCCTCAATTCCATATCTCATACAGGTTATCACCTGTATATATAATTGATGGGACAGTGTTCCATTATTGGCCAAAAATGGTGTCTTTCTTTCTCTGTCTCTGTCTCTCAGTCTGTCTCTGACCCTGTCATCCTACGTGCGATGTTTCCACTTTGCTGTACCTTTGAGATAAGGCCTTGGAGGGGATGCTGAGATCACAGTGTTATTTAAAATGCCTAGAAGCTAAGCGTTTAACTGTTGTGAACATCAGAGCTGTTACAATTTCACCACCTGGGGTGTGTCCTGAGGGAATGAAGCCTGACCTGGATCGGATTTATGGTCAAAGATGTCAGAAAGACCCTCATCTGGGTCTCCTCAGAGGAGGAGACCAGGGGAAGGAGGAGCAGAATGGAGGCTAAAGTCAGCTGGGTGCCCCGATGTGTCCTCCTATGTGCGGTTCTAGGCCTGGGACCACTGCACTCAGCGGCGCGCACTGACCGCCAGCTGTCTGGCCCACGGCCCCTGGAACAGAGGACTCGTGAAACTGCACACTTACTAAGTTGTCTTCCTTGAGGGGCGCCTTGGTGGCTCAGTGGATTAAGCCTCTGCCTTCTTTCTGCTCAGGCTGGGATGGAGCCTGGCATCGGGGTCTCTGCTCAGTGGGGAGCCTGCTTCCTCCCCCCACTCTGCCGGCTGCTCTGCCAACTTGTGATCTCTCTCTCTCTGTGCGTCAAATAAATCAGTAAAAATCTGTAAAAAACAAAAAACAAAAAAACAAAACAAAACCCAAAACCCAAATTGTCTCCTTGGGAATTATATTTCCCTGGGCTGTGGAGGCTTACTAAGATGTTGCTTTCCAGTCAATGGAGGCCTTCTGTCTCACTGGGATTCTCACAGTTTATTTTGGTAGGTAACTAAGACAGAAAGACAGAGTTAATTAAACTCTTCATAAAACAGTCCATCAGCCACCTGCTTGCAGAGCAAAAAGTCAAATTCTTCGCTGTGCTTTGGCAGAAGGACTGTGTCCTTCAGTCTCCCCTTGGGCCCCATTCAGGATTCTAACCAGGTTACCTGGTTAGAAAAAAAAAAAAACTTCTTTTACGTTATGGCATATATATTTTCCATTTGTGTAAAAGCAGTAAATACACACCAGTGATCTCGTCAGGCCATGCCAAAGAAGAATTAGTAGGGGATTTAATACCCTAATGCATCAGGCACACTTGAATTTGGCTAAACATTCAAATTGGGTGGTTTGGCTCAGTAGAAGCAGTTGATATGTTGTCAGGGTATAACTTTTCAAGCGACCTCGGTTCTTTCAGAATGATCTCTGGAAGGGACTGGCTTTTAAGTGAGTTGGAAATCCTCAGGTATGTTTTAGAGATCTACAGATCAAGCCTTCCCTTTGTTGGAAATGGGTAAGACTCACTAAAGAGAGTGAGAGGGGCAGGGCTGTCCCTTCATCCAAGGGCATGTGCAAACGTGCACCCTAGGGTCATAGCAACGGAGTCACCCCTGTTTTAGGATCGTCTGCAAGCATCAAGATACTCCAAATGACCGCCGAAACCCTGACCAAGAAAAAGGGCATGGCAATAACCACGGAATAAGCCAGGGTGGAAGTGAGAGTTGTAAGTCCTTAAAACCCTTCTGCGCTTAGGTAATGTCTTGCTGAACTCATGGCCCTCCTTCTTTTCCTGGTCTTTGCCAGCAGATTTTCAGGACTCTCTTAGCAGAAGAGAGGACATTGTTTGCTGCACCTTCCAGTCCCGTGGAGTTCTTGGACGCTGACTGTTTACGGGGACTCTCAAGTGCCTTCGTTCCCCATCTGGTATTAATTTTTATTTCTTCCCCTTTACTAGGCTCTGACTCATCTCCATCCAAACCTTCAGGTTTCCTGAAGGCGGGCTTCCCCAGACGTGGCGCCCCACCCAGCTCATGCAACTTGCCACGGGGAATGAACCGTCTCTGTCCCCAGTCTCGGAGAACGGGACAGTGATTTATTTAATCATCCAAGTCAGAAAATACAAGGAGACGTTTTCTCAGCGCTTCATTTATTCTCACCGCTGACATCTCACTGGGGATGGGGTCTTGTCCTTCTGAGCTTCTCAGCTCTCCTATTCCCTCTCCCCCCCCAATCTGGCCACATCTCAGTTGCCTCCATCTTAACTCATTGTCTGAACGCTGGACCAGTGACATTTTAATCCCACTTTATCCTCAAGGCAATGGGGAAGACTTTGGAAGGTATTGACTGGGAAGCAACTCGATCACATTTCTTTGTCACAAAATCACACTGAATATCGTGGATGACTTGGAAAGGTGGGTGACAAGGAGGGGCCGAGAAATCCGTCACAAAGCTGGCCCAGGATCTACATGAGAAATGAGAGGGTCTGAATTAAGCCCATGACAGAAATGATGAAGACGAGAGCAAGGGGCAGTCAGTGGGTAAGTACTTAGCAAGTCGGTGGGTAAGTACTTAGCAAGTTGGTGGGTAAGTACTTAGCAAGTCGGTGGGTAAGTACTTAGAAGTCGGTGGGTAAGTACTTAGCAAGTCGGTGGGTAAGTACTTAGCAAGTCGGTGGGTAAGTACTTAGCAAGTCAGTGGGTAAGTACTTAGAAGTTGGTGGGTAAGTACTTAGTAAGTCGGTGGGTAAGTACTTAGCAAGTCAGTGGGTAAGTACATAGCAAGTCCGTGGGTAAAGTACTATATCTGATTGGAACTAGAAGGTGGAGGAGAGGGAACGTTTGTAATAAATGTCCCGCAGATAGAAGTGGGGGGGATTGGGTGGATGATAGGACCATTCTGAGAAAGACAAAATTAAGAATTAAGCTGGTGAGAAAACAATGAATTTAATGTGATGTGTTAGGTTTCGGTTTCAGGTGGGGAATGTCATGCAGGGAGGAAATGTATAAGCGATTATGTATTTAGTTGATGCTTGAACAACACAGGTTTTAACTGCCCAGTTTCACTTATAGCAATATTTTTTAAAAGATGTATTTATTTATTTGAGAGAGAGAGAAAGCATGTGTGAATGGGGCAAGGGGCAGAGGGAGAAAGAGAAAAATCTCAATCAGACTCCATGCTGAGTGCAGAGCCTGCCAAGGGGCTTGATCCCAAGACCCTGAGATCATGACCTGAGCCAAAATCACCAGCTGGCTGCTTAACAGACTGAATCACCCAAGTGCCTTCTCCTTATGTGTTGGTTTTTTTCAATAAATATGGTACAGTACTGCAGACCTTAGGATTGCCCATCTCTCTCTCTCTCTCTCTCTCTCTATATATATATATATATATACACATGCTACTTCCTTATAATAAATCATCCACACACGCGCGCGCGCACACACACACACACTATTCATACTATTTTTTCTGTTTCTATGGAAGACCCAGAGGCTGACTAATATAGCACAGGGTGAGAGAAAAGAGAAAAAAATTGGAAAGAAGGAAGGGAGAGTGAAAGAAAAGTGTGCAATGAACGCGTCCACGAGAGCCTACGTGCTTTGAAAACGTAGAGAGAGGGCGGGTGACCGTCTGACTGTCTGTCATGTCTGATGGCATCAGTGACTCATCAAGATTATGTAACTAGAATAAGCCTTCAACCTCTGCTGTCTTGGAGGTTTTGTCTCATAGATGCTGGACTTCCTAGCGTGGCTTGTTTTCTTGTTACTTAGGAGCCGTTGCTAGCACAAGGTCATACTTAGAAAACTGAACGCTCCGTAAGATTACTCAGAGACTTGGCTGCTTTCTCCCTGGCCATTTTATCTTTAGATTGAAAAAAGAAACTGTTCACTTTTCTTAAGCGACATTACACATCACTTTGAAATATGCCTTATAGGCCAGCCCTGAAATCTGGTGATTTTTTTTTTTATAGTCATGAAAAAGAAGCTTTTGTTTTAAAAAAAAAATTTTTTGTTTGTTTTACTCTAAAGACCTTCTTAGATAACCCAGTTTTTAGGAAACTGTTTGACGAATAGAAGCTGTGGCCGAGGTGAGAATTTGCCCAGCTCATACTCAGTTTAGTTCTGACCCCGTGACAGGATAACCTCAGAAACACTGAGGTGATTTAAATGAGAGACGTATTGGGCATGTAGAATTTATTTTGTTTTATTTAAAGAGGCAGTAATAAGCTCTTTTATCTGTGGTTATAGCAGGGACCATCTGAAACATCTCCCCAGCTCCGTAAGATGGCCCTAGGTGTCCCGCTCACCGAGAGCGGTAGGTTCCAGATTTCAGTTTGGACAACACAGTCATACTTTCTAAGTTCACGGCTGCCTGGACCAGGAATGAGCACCTGGCTGGAGTTTGGACTCAAACTCTTTCACACACACACACACACACACACACACAATGAGTCACTCTTTTCACTACTTCTGGCTTTCCCTCTGCCCCTCCCCCAACTCATGCTCGCTCAATCTCTCTCTGTCTCTCAAATAAATAAATAAACATTAAAAAAACCCCTCAAGTTTAAGAATTTTGATGATAAGAGTCGTGGACAGTGAAGCGGAAAACTCAGTGCTCTTACTAAGAACCGCTCATACTCTCACCCCTCCCTCATCCCAGGAGAGCCTCAGCAGCTGATGATGACGGTGACCACCACACGCTTTTGTTGGTGGAGTGTGGTTAGCGCCATGCTTACGACGGGCAATTTGTCTGAATCTGTCAGGACGACACGGGCCTATATCTACTCTCAACAATGCCATTTGTAGGAATTTATGCTCCAGGTATGCTTGTACCGAAAAATGGGTACAGATTATCCTTGCACAGGTGCAGAAAGACCTAGCACAAGGGTACTTGGTAACGCATTGTTGGTTAAAGCAAAATATCAGAAACAACCTAAATTGGTGTTGATGTAGAATTGGTTAAGTAAATTATGTGAACCTACACAATTGGGCTATTTGACATAAGAAAATGAATACGGTGTTCATGTAGGGAAAGAGCTCTAAGATATGACAGTAAGTGAACAAAGCAAGGTGCAGACTGGTGGGTTTACCAGGTTATCATCTGGGGGGTGATGATTTCTCTTCAGATTTGCCCATGTGTGTATACATTGGAAAAAAACTGTGGAAAGAGAAGGAATAAGTTCATGCCGGTGGTTTACTTGTGCATACGATGGTGTGTGTGGCAGGGGTACGGGGAAGTGGGCAGTTTAGATAGGAGATGGAAGTTGGAAGAGCACGTTAAGTGCATACTTCTTATGAGTTTTTTTTTAAAGATTTTATTTAGTTACTTGACAGACAGAGATCACAAGTAG
This sequence comes from Mustela nivalis, assembly GCF_964662115.1. Classification (NCBI taxonomy): domain Eukaryota; kingdom Metazoa; phylum Chordata; class Mammalia; order Carnivora; family Mustelidae; genus Mustela; species Mustela nivalis. The sequence continues at coordinate 142,768,791 of NC_139024.1, forward strand.
GCAGAGAGGCCTGCAGAGAGAGAGGGGGAAGTAGGCTCCTCGCTGAGCAGAGAGCCTGATGCGGGGCTCGATCCCAGGACCCTGAGATCATGACCTGAGCCGAAGGCAGAGGCTTAACCCACTGAGCCACCCAGGTGCCCCCTTATAAGGTTTTAAAACGGTGCTATCCTATGTTTGTCAACTATGCAAAAGAAAGGTAGAGGAGGAGGAGGAAGACAGAGCGGACGAGAAGGGGGTGAAGGGAGGCTGTCAACAGAGGCCAACTTTTATATGCATCAGACTCTCAGCTGGTTATTCTAACTTTGTAAAGAATATATTTGGAACTGTGTTCTCTTGAGGAAAAACAAACAAACAAACAAACAAACAAACAGACAAACAAAACCAAAAAACCAACCCACTGACACTTAGGGACAAGGCCCGGCAGTGGTCGTAGCATAGTTTTCTCCCTCATCATTCCCTATTATCCCCCAAGGTCAGGAATCACAGCAGACCGAGAATCTCCACCATTTCCAGCTACAACCACCTTAAACAACAGCTTTTCCATGGACGAATGAGAGGAACTCGAAACTCTGTGGAACCTGATTGGAATGAGCCTGGAAGTTCCTTCCCTGTGGATAATGTCTACTCTTTCTCCATGTTTGGCCATGGAGAACAGGCTTAAAATATCACTGTGTCTGAGAGAGAAAGAGAAAACAGTGATTCAAAACGCACCCTAAGGTATAGAAACCTTAACCTGCTCTTTCCTTTAAAATAGATGTTCATAAGAGAGTGCGTTTCTCAGCCTCAGTACACATGATGGGGCCTGGAGAAAACAGTGTACAGGGTAATTTGGGACTACCCCAGGCAGTGTTGGCAGATAAAATTTAGGACACCTAGTTATATTTGAATTTCAGATAAATAATAAATAATTTGAATACCAAAAATATATACTACACACTATGCTCAGAATTATTCATTGGTCGCGTGACATTCAACCTTAACTGGGTTTCTTGTGTTTTTATTTTGCTAAATCCTTCAAGATGGGCCCTTGGGACTGGCCTGCAGGAGTGGAAGCTCTGGCCTCCAAGGTTTAATGAACAGATGGGAAAGGCCTGTTTGTCCTTGTCATCTTAAGGAAATGATAAGCAAACACCCCCTCCTCCAAGAGCCAGTCAGATGCTCCTGACTCCCGGTTCCAAACATGGCGTCCGCCTCAGGTTTTGTCTGCCATGTCTGGTCCTAACAGAAAGATATCATCCAGTCCTACACGGCTGCCCCGCGTCCCACAGATGAGACACCAGTGCCTTCTTCACCATAGACAAGAGACCTGTATTGCTCTGTCATCAGAATGACTATGGTTTCATGTTTTTAACAGAAAATATGGATAAGTACTGATCTTCCAAACTTTCCTGTCTGGCCTGCCTGCTCTCATGACTCACAGCTACAGAGTGACCGTGTATTAAGCTGAGTGAAGAAATCTTCTAAGAGCCGTGTATGTTCTGGGCAGCCCCTTCAAGGTGTCAGGATTAGCCTGGAAGGTGGCAGTCGCTCGGTGAGCCTGAAGTAAGGGCAAAGGGGAAAGGACCCTCATGACGCTGCAGAGACCATCTTTCCGGGGAGGAGGTGGCAGGCTCAGGTGCTATGCCCCCTGCCAGAGAAAGAGGGCAGGCCTCTCTTCAAAGGTAAGTCGTCAGCTTTTAATCTGCCCTTCATAGACCTGGGGCGCAGATCATGCTCATGGAACACTATTTAGGTTCCTTCCCTGTCAAAGAGGAAAGCCTTGCCATGGAAAGACCATTGCAATGTTGGCCCTCGGGTTACATGGGGTCTCCATGTGCAGCTAGCTCTGATTACAGCACGCACAATGACTGATGATGCAGTGACGGAAAACACCATTTCCCAGCACCCCGCGTCCCAAGGACAAAGGGTGTGGACACTCCACCAAGGGCAAACCTGTCTTCTCTGAACCTTGCTCCTCCTGGGGTACAAGCTCTTGGTGAGCTGACTGTCTGTCTTCTGAATCATCCGTAGATTGGAGGCACATTGCAAATAGGGTTTGGCTTTCTGGAAAAGCTGGGCTCATGGGAGAACAATTAAAGACAACAGGGTGCCTGAATCAGGGCCACCATGAAGGAATGGACTTTGGCTCTTTCCTGAAGCTGCAGCACACTGAAGAAAAGCCAAAGGTAGCAGCAGCAAGGGTTTGAGCAGAGACGGGCGACCACTGAAGCCATGACTCAGAGGCACTGACTTTTCCATGTCTGCTGTGAGGGCATGGCTGGGTAGGTTGCATCACAAAGACTGATTTTAAAGTACCATGAACCCAGTTGAGGTTTGTAGGGCAGACATACAATTGCTTGCAAACAAATGGTGGACACAATGAGCCGCGTTTTATATTTCTCTGCAGGTTTTCTTTGGGTCTCTCCAGGGAGCTGAGAGAAATTCAAGTCTGAGACTCTAACCTGCGTCTCCAGTTCCCCCACCGTTCCCCCCCCCCCACTAGATCTGAACCTCAGGAGATCTACTGGGATTCAGCAAATATGCTGAATTCTAATGGGAACCGAGCCCTCCGCATATTTTTCTTCTTAGGATTTGCTCTCATTTTTTTTTTTGTTGTTGTTTTTTCCTGGAAACACATCATAGTGAGATGTCTTACACCCTGTGTTTTCCCAGACTGTTTGAAAGCTGAAGTATGCAGACACCCAACTTTGGGGCTGATCCGGGTTTTTCATGATCTAGGTGGGGTAGGCAGAGCTTCCAGGGAAGATCAGGAAGTTAGACCACCTGCATTAGAATCACTCGAAACCCCTGTTCAAAATCCTGATTCTTGGGACCTTTTCTAGAACTATCTACTGAGTTTGTATGGGGGAGACCTGGGAACCTGCATTGTTCACAGCTTCTCCCTGCACCCCTCCACCCCATTCCAGGTGATTCCTGTGTGCACTAAAGTTAGAAGGCATGGGTATAAGTGAAGTGGTCTTAGATTAGCAGCCAAAGAGCTGGAGTTCAAAGCCGTTTACTACTGGGATAATTTTGGACAAGGTACTTCCTAACTACCAGCCTCATTTCCCATCTGTAAAAATGGATATGTTATCTTACAAGAGTTGTTTATTTTTCTCTTGGAGAGTTAAATGACATAAGCCATAGGACAAGGCTGGCAAATACTGAGCTCTTGCTAGATATTAGTGCAGTGCACCCTAGGAGAGAGAAAAAGTGTGGTGAGCTCAAGCAATCTTTGCAGACCTTGAGATGGATATGTTTTGCCGCAATTTTCAGAGGCTCTTGTAACTCCTCTTGGATGGAAGCAGAATAAAGAGACTTACCCACTAAGTGGCTTTACTACCTGCGAAAGCCCTTCTCACATACCCAGGACGGCGGGATATCATGCTATCAGGAAGACAAGATGACACATAAGGCACTTTCAGGAAAGCAGCTACGGGCTAATATAAAAGTCGAATAAGTCGGCTAAGAGCAGAGGGTGAAAGTCCTGTCGTTATAGGAGTGTTCCTCAGTGGGGGCGACGTACTCTAAAGCACTGACTCACCAAGGACAGCTATGTCCCCCGGGAGACCCTGGCCAATGTCTGCAGACATTTTTGATTGTCGCGACTGGGAGAAACTGCTCGTTTCCGGGGGGGCAGAGGCCAGGGATGTTGCTAATCCCTTCACGGTGCATAGGGCAGTTTCTCACACAGAGAATGATCTGGCTCAAAATGTGAGTAGTACCCCAGTTTAGAAATCCTGCTTAGTTAACGCAGAAGACTGAGTCACGGGTGATAGAAGGAGACCTCCAGGCAGTTAAACACCTCCCAAGTGATAGCCTCTTGCTGTTGTCTTGCAAAGTCTTTGCTGTCTTGCAAAGTCTTACGGATGTACGACAGGACCCAGTGTCCTGCAAGTTGGGGGGGTCACCATTGACCACTTCCCATGTCTCATGGGCAACAGAGCCAGTTTCCTACTCCTTTCCACAATGGAATGATTGGGAAACGCATTCCTAGAGCTTTGGAGAAGGAGAAGGTGTTGCTGTCTGAAGCACGTCCCAGGCTTAGAGGGATGTCATGGGGGCACTCAGCATTCAGGGGTGCGATCAGATCCAAATGGCCATTGGTTTACGCTCATGCTTTGCCTGTATCTTGCTCCCCTTTGTGATCCTTGGCGTGGTCCCATGGACATCTCCTGCTGCTTCCCGTTTAGTGTCTTGGTTAAGCAGCTCTCTGGCTTTATCCCCCACTCCCCACCCCCCCATTTAACTCTGTCTCTTTGGGTCTCTTCTTTCCTGACATAGCTTGTGCCCTGGGGCTATAACCTCTGGGAACCAATCTCTTTGGTTGTCCTGGACTCCTCCTGTACAGGCCCCCCTCTGCACCAGCCTGGCTTCCTAATTTTGTTTTGTTTTGTTTTGTTTTCTCTCTGCTCCAACCATGTCCCCTGGATCTCTCTTTTTTTTTTTTTTAAAGATTTTATTTATTTATTTATTTGACAGACAGAGATCAGAAGTAGGCAGAGACACAGGCAGAGAGGAGGCAGAGAGGAGGAAGCAGGCCCCCTGCCGAGCAGAGAGCCTATGTGGGGCTCGATCCCAGGACCCTGAGATCATGACCTGAGCCGAAGGCAGAGGATTAACCCACTGAGCCACCCAGGCGCCCCTCCCCTGGGATCTCTTTAGCTCTTTTATGCATGCTGCCTTCCTGCTTTCAGGGTCATCGTCGTGGTATGAACGACCACGCTCAGAAAGACCCCAGGCTGGGTTTAAAGGATCCGCTGTCACCATCCTGAAATTCTTTATTTTTTTCCTTTTTTTAAGATTTTATTTATTTATTTTGAGAGAGAGAGAGAGCGCGCACAAGCAGGCAGAGTGGCAGGCAGGAGAGAGAAGCAGCCTTCTGCTGAGCAGAGAGCCCAATGTGGGACTCGATCCCAAGACCCTGGGATCATGACCTGACCTGAAGGGAGACACTTAACCAACTGAACCACCAAGGCGCCCTTTAAAATTCTTAATAGTTTCTTGTTTGAACTTGTATTTTGTGAATGAATTCTGATGGCACAGCAGAGTGTGCACAAGAGCAGAAAAAGCACATACAATAAGCGTGTCTCCCTTTTCTCACCATTGCATTCTTGTAGAGCATTCGCCATGACACAGGATGCCAGTGGACCCAGGAAATGTGGCAGTTCAGGGAGATTCAAAGCCAAGACGAGGTAAGTGTGTTTCGTCTACCACCGGATAAGCTGGGGCAGGGGAGGGACCCTGATGGCCCCCAGAGGCCATGCTTTCCTTATGAACCAAAAGTTGCTTCAAACACAGAAAGGAAGCGATGGCATGCTAAGAAGCGCCAATGACCAAGAAACGCTTTGTCCTCTACTCCTGCGGCTTCTGTGCACTAGCCACCCGCGAGCTCCCTAACCTCACATCCTTCCTTACTCACGTCTGAGCCAAAGGCAGAGACTGCCCGTACAATGTGCACGATCCAGAAACGACATAAAAGCAGCTGAGTTAGTGTTGTGCATCTTTTCCACTATTATGGTAAGAACAGAATATGCAGATTGTGTAATTTTGGTGATTAGCATATGAGTTAAATGCTCTCGTATTTTGCATTTAAAACCAGCGCAGCACAATGTAGAGATGAAAGGTAAGATTCATGCTAATAATTTAAAATTTAAATTTTCTTTTACTTAGAGTGGCACAAAATAGCAAATTAAAAACACACACACACACACACACACCAAAAAAAAAAAAAACAAGCCATGACAGGTGAAGAGAGAGACTGAATGAAAGAAAAAAGCTTTTATTTTAGTACCTTTAATGGCACCTTTCTCTTGCTTTTTAAGTAAAGGGGTGGCTGTTTTCATTTTGCACTGATCTCTGCCTGTGTGCTCCTGTTTCTTCAGGCCAGAAGTAGTGTCTCTTTGTCGGCGGACCGGGCTCAGGCTGTAGGAATCCATTCGCCTCTATGCATGGGTGCTGCCTAGGAATGTATGTGCTCTGTGAGCAGTGCTGAAACAACGGCTGGCAGATTCAGGGGTAGAAATACTGCAGCTCCTGTGTTACCCCTCCAGGACAGCTCTGGAAAGGGGCCTACGCCGACTCTAGGCTCCCTTGTGGGTTACCAAGGTACCCACTCTACAATTTTGTTTGATAGCTCACCTTTGCCTGCTCCTCACCCTCACGGTCCCTCTGCCCTGCCACTTTTTTTGGGGTGGGGGGAGATGTCTGAAACAACCAGTTTTATTCAACCTAAAGCAGCTTCTCTAGGTCTCCTGAAGCCTAGGGCCTCGCCAGCTGTGACTCTTTAAAAAGATATTCTTTATTTTTTTTTTTTTTAAGATTTTATTTATTTATTTGACAGAGAGAGAGAGATAGAGAGATCACAAGTAGGCAGAGAGGCAGGCAGAGAGAGGGGGAAGCAGGCTCCCTGCTGAGCAGAGATCCCGATGCGGGGCTCGATCCCAGGAACCTGAGATCATGACCTGAGCCAAAGGCAATGGTTTAACCCACTGAACCACCCAGGACCCCTTAAAGATATTCTTTATTTTTTTGAGGGGGAAAGAGAGAGCATGAACAGGGAGAGGAGCAGAGGGACAAGGGGACAAGTAGACTCCCCGCTGAGCGCAGAGCCAGATGTAGGGCTTAATCCTAGCACCTTGAAACCATGACCCCAGCCAAAGTCAGACCCTCCACCGACTGAGCCACTCAGATGCTCCAGCTGAAACATTTAAATATCCTGTGGACAAGCTCACCTGTCCTTCCTAGTTCTATGAGTATCTCTGCCAAGGCCCTGGTTTTTGTGAGGTGTCAGTGGTAGCCTGTGATCAGGTTGTGGGGTAGGAAACCCAATTATGGACATGCCCAAGGGAGTCTTCTATAGAATGCTGGTTTCTGGGGTTTGTACTGAAACTTCTGATGCAAAATTCTTTCTGCGCTAGTCTGAGGGAATTTGGAAAGCACTTTGGAGAACTGGTCCATCATAGACCACTCCAGCCACCAAGCACTGTTCTGGGCAGAGCTGGGCTGAGACCTGGATGAGAGAAGACTGGATAGCTCAGACCTCAGGGAAATGTGCTCTTTTGATCAACTGAGCCTCTTGATGCCACAAAGTCCCTAGTTCTTCTTGCTTTGGGAGGAATGAGAATAAAATTTATAAACAATGGGCTTAACTTTACCCTTTTAAATGAATCATAATCTATTCTGTGAAAATCAGGCAAGAACCAAAACAAGTTTATACAATGGGAAAAAGACAGTCTGTTGAACAAAAGATATTGGGAAAAGTGGAGAGCAACATGCAAAAGAATGAAACTGGACTACTTTCTTATGCCACCCACAAAAATAAACTCAAAATGGATTAAAGACCTAAAAGTGAGACTTGGAACCATAAAAGTCTCTAGAAGAAAACATAGACAGTAATTTGTCATCAGTCACAGAAAAGTTTTTCTAGATCTGTCTCCACTGGCAAGGGAAACAAAAGCAAAAATAAACTATTGGGACTACATCAAAATTAAAAGTTTTGCACAGTGAAAGAAACCATCCACAAAACGAAAAGGTAACCTACAGAATGGGAGAAGATATTTGCAAATGATATAAGTTATAAGGGATTATTATCCAAAATATATAAAGAACTTCTACAACTCAATACCCCAGAGCTAATAACCTGATTAAAAATAGGCAGAGGACCTGAACAGACATTTCTGCAGAGAAGACATCCCTATGGTCAACGGACTTGTGAAAAGATGCTCAACATTATTCATCATCAGGGAAATGCAATCAAAACCACAATGAGATATCACTTCACACCTGCCAGAATGGCTAAAATCAACAACACAAGAAACAACAGGTGTTGGTGAGGATGTGGAGAAAAAGGAACCTTCATGCAAGGTTGATGGGAATGAAAATTGTTGCACCCAGTGTGGACAACAGCATGGAAGTTCTTCAAAAAATTAAAAATAGAACTGCCATATGATCCTGTAAGTCCACTAGTCGATATTTACCCAAGAAAATGAAAACCCTAATTCACTGATAGACAGAAGGATAAAGAAGATGTGGTGTGTGTACACACACACACACACACACACACACACACAGGAATATTATTCAGCCATAAAAAATGAAATCTTGCCTTTTGCGACAACATGGATGGATCTAGAGAGTATGATGGTAAATGAAATAAGCCAGTCAGAGAAAGAAAAATACACTATGATTTTACTGATATGTAAGTTTAAAAAACAAAACAAAGAAACAAAAAAGAGGTAAGAAACACTCTTAAATACAGAGAACAAGCTGATGGTTGCCAGAGGGGAGGTGGGCGGGGGGATGGGTGAATTAGATAAACAGGACCAGGAGGGCACTTGTCATGATGCGCACTGAGAAATGGATACAACTGTTGGATCACTATTCTGTACACCTGAAACTAACATAACACTAGGTTTGTTCTACTTTTTAAAGTCATCATCTTTTTCGACTCATCTAGGTACATGGTGACTTGAGCAATCTTGGAATGCCTTTTCACCTTCTCTACCTGGACAATTTCTACCCATGCTTCAGAATTCAACACAAATGCCAATAGCCTCTTTTTCCATGCCATGTAATGTCCCAATGTAAGTTTCTGTGCATCTGTTCACCACCCAGCACCTTTAGATTGTAAAGACCTTGAGTCAGAATCTTTATTTTATTAATTTCTGAAGTCTCCCCACCTGGTGCAACACTTGGCATACAATTGACCTAAAGAATGTTTGATTTGATAACCATAATGGTTGGTATGAGCCCCGCATTAGGCTAAGTATTTGACAAGCCTTATTGTCCGCCCTTTTCACATCAACACAATTAGTGGGTACTGGTATCCTCTTTTTATAATTGGGGAAACTGAGGCCCAGGAAGCTTAAGTCACTTGCCTGAGCTCCCACAGCCTCCCTAGGAATAGAGGGGAGTCAGACCCAGGTTTGCTAGCACCAGAGCCTGCGCTGTTCACCACGGAGTGAATGAGGTCGGTCAAAAGGTATTTCCAAGGCTGTCAGGAAGAGTACTCATTAGAAAGACTTGTCTGTACAGCAGCCTCTTAATTAAACAGTGGGGCCAAGTTCCTTACATGAAAAGGGAGCCATTTTTACCTCCTAACTCTGTTCGGAACTGTTTTCCTTTTAACTAGCTTCTCCCAAGTCGCCCAAGCTTTGTTATGAGACGGTCTTGTTGCACAGGTCTTCAGGTCCCGTGTAAGTTAAAGGCAGTACGGAAACCAAGCACTGCTGCGGCCCTGGGCTGCTCTCAGCTCCTGATTACAGCTCACTGCTGAACTTCACCAAAATTGCTTCATGTGTTTCCAGCACAAAAGAAAAAATTCTTGACCGTAGTACCGATATACCAATGAAAGACCCTGGTATTTTTGGCCCTCTGGGGAAGACAAGGAAAAGGGATTTATTTTATGAGAAACACTTTCTTGATTCTACTTAACTTTTGTTATTTACAAGGGTATCTCAAAGCATTGCCAAAGAATAGGAACACTATATTTGAATGATCTGAACGTGCTGGACGTGTGTAGCCTAATGGGTGGTGTTTTACAGTGCATTTCTTTTGAATCCAGTGTGGATTCCTTTAAAAAAAAAAAAAAATCACAAAAATGCACCAGCTTCCCTGCCTGCCCCCCCGCCTTCCAGCCTTTGTCGCTGAGAATGTGAGAGCACACCAGTGGCTGTCTGCAGCTTGGTCAAGACTGCTGGCTTGCCTGGGGTCTGGTTAGATCCTATTCCTGGGGTGTCTTACTTCCTTGTCCATTCAGGAGCCAAGGGTCCCTGAGTTCAGGCAGTCTGGACTTGAGGATGACTAGGTTGTAAGACCATGAGAAATGGAATCAGATAGGAGGAAAGGTTTAGGAGAACCACAAAAAAAGAGAGAAAGAGGAAGGGTTGTGTAGAGGGAAAAGGAATGAATTGATGGGTAGAAGACTTGAATTTTAGGCAGGGAGACTATCTCATTTACTATCTGAACTGGGATTTTTTTTTTCTTTGTTAAAAAAGATATTATTTAGGGGTGCCACTGGGTGGCTCAGTGGGTTAAAGCCTCTGCCTTAGGCTCAGGTCATGATCCCAGGATCCTGCGATTGAGCCCCGCATCCAGCTCTCTGCTCAGGGGGAAGCCTGTTTCCGCCTCTCTGCCTGCCTCTCTGCCTACTTGTGATCTCTGTCTGTCAAATAAATAAATAAAATCTCTAAAAAAAAAAAAAAGATTTTATTTATTTACTTATTTGAGAGGAAAAGCACAACGGGAGAGTGAGAGGAGAAAGCAGACTCCCTTCTGAGCAGAGAGCCGGACAGGCAGCCCTGGGACCCGGAGAACATAACCTTATCTGAAGGCAGATGCTTAACCGAACCTGAGTCACCCAGGTGCTCCTAGAAGAATCCTTTTAAAAGTTCTAGTGAGCTCTAAACCACTATGCTAATGTGAATTATAATGATTACTATTTGCCGAATTAGAAAGTTTGAACTGGGACTTTTTTGAGAGTGAGAGGGATTATTATGGATAAGTGTGCTGGGACCACAGGGGCAGATGGAGACTGTCCTGGTACGGTGTGGCCACCACAATTCTGGGCCACCTACTAGCTGTGCAACCTGAAGCAAGTCACTTAGTATCTCTGGGCCTCAAGTTCTTGCAATGCGCTCCGTGTTGCTCAGAGCTATCCACCAGCTAGTGCTGGCAAATGACTGTGTTAGGAGGTGGTTGGTTGTGATAGTGACCGAAGGCAGACAGCCCTAGCATTCTGTGCCCAGAATCGTGGAATGCTAAATGTCTTGCTATGAGCCGTGAGATCACTCCCTTGAGGAAGGGTCATCCCACCCAAAGTGTTAAAAGCATCCCCACTGAGAAACACTGACCAAAAGAATGGGCTTTGGGGGCGCCTGGGTGGCTCAGTGGGTTAAAGCCTCTGCCTTTGGCTCGGGTCATGATCCCAGTGTCCTCTGATCGAGCCCCGCATCGGGCTCTCTGCTGGGTGGGGAGCCTGCTTCCTCCTCTATCTCTGCCTGCCTCTCTGCCTACTTGTGATCTGTCAAATAAATAAATAAATAATCTTAAAAAAAAAAAAAAAAGAATGGGCTTTGAATTCTTATATATAAAGAATTATTAGATCCTGTAAAAGGGCTCCAGGCACACCAGACAAGTTTCTATATGCCAGCGCATTGGGCAGAGTTTCCACATGGAGCAGGTTAATTTGATAGCCCCTGGATAAAAGCCAAGAGCAGAAGTCACCCCAGAAGACATGGTACAACTCATCTTCACCCCAAGATAAAGTATCCACAGTATTTTAGGGGGGGGGTTCTCTTCTCTCAACATCAACAGAATTGTGGACGAACTGTCTTCATTTATTTGTGAGATGATTGACATTGTCCCTCAAAACAGAAAAACAATCTGAGCTAAAACTAGACGGCGAGTATGCAGGCGACACAGCGGTCCTTTGCCTCTGCTGCGCCTTCTGTGGTAAACCCAGACTTCTCCTGAGGTGGGTTCCATTCCCTTCAGCGAGAAATGTGTAGCAAATAAACTACTCACCAGTCTTCCCACTGAATGGTAGACTCAGCTTTACCATGAGTTAGGGGCCCCAGAGGGAGCAGACCAAGGGCTCCCTCTCCAGGACATGCCTCTTAAAAAGAAAGAGGTCGGGTGCCTGGGTGGCTCAGTGGGTTAAGCCGCTGCCTTCGGCTCAGGTCATGATCTCAGGGTCCTGGGATCGAGGCCCGCATCGGGCTCTCTGCTCAGCAGGGAGCCTGCTTCCCTCTCTCTCTCTCTGCCTGCCTCTCCATCTACTTGTGATTTCTCTCTGTCAAATAAATAAATAAATCTTAAAAAAAAAAAAAAAAGGAAAGAAAGAGGTCACTGACAACACCTAAAGGAGGCTGTGGCCATAAATTTTTCAGAGTTTGGCTTCCTTAGTATCTTAAATAATGAAAAACATTTGCTTGTTTAAGACCTTTAATCCCACCAATCCTTGGTTTCCACCTCTAGCGTCTTGCTTCAGAATTCCATGGTGTAGTACAAGCATGACGTCATGGTCAGGAGAAATGCACACCACGGAAAGCCTCTCCCGGGTCAGAGAGAAGCGCCATGGTCTCAAGAGGGCCCTAAGACAAATACGTACATGTGGCCTCGTGCACGTCAGAGACCCGTGCGAGGGCAAACATCTTTATGACTTGGGTCCTGGGACGACAGACCCAGCCTGGGATTAGAATTTATAGCTGACAAGCTGCTGATGAGGCAGTAACGGCCATTTAGTGCATGAATGGCCACTTTGGGAACAGGGGGCTTAGCACACCAGGCTGAAAATCTCAGAGTGAAGCCGGGGGCAACCCCATTCACCTTTGCTGGAATAAGTTAATTCACCCACAATCTATCCCTTGGGCCTTTTCTCTGCCTTCTTTTGGATTTATAGCCCTCCCTGCAGTTCTTCAGGGCTTCAACACACATGACAATTTAGCATCAAGGGAATTCCCAAGACCAGGGAAAGAATATCTTTCTTGGCTATAAACGTCACTCTGACATTCTTCTCCTCCATAATGTTTCAAGAGTGCTTGAAATGTGCATGGCCTGCCTGCCCCCTGCAGAGTCCCCCCCCCCCACCAAGAGCTCACAACTTCCTGAACGTATCTTGCTCATAAGAGCGCTTACAGATGTCTCCCGACCCCAAAGCATCAGCCAACTTTAGCGCAGTAATTCTCAACTGGGAGTAGTTTTGTCCTCTAGGGGACATTTGGCAATGTCTTGAGACATTTTTGATGGCCAAGAGTGGAAGAGGGGTGTTATTAGCATGTGGGGGGTAGAGGCCATCTAAAAAACCCTAGAATGCAAGGGATGCCCCCCCTCACAATAAAGAAAGATCCAGTCTACAATGTCAGTAGAGTCAAGGTTGAGAAGTCCGACATTAGGGCAGGAGTAGACCACATATGCCAAGAAAGTAATTATCAAAACTTTAATTATCCCGTGGAACGTTTGGGATAATGGAAATATTTAGTATCTTTCTCTCCAATGTGGTAGCCACAAAATATAATAACCTGTGGTTATTTAACATTTGGAATGTGGCCAGTGGAACTAAGGAACTGAATTTTAAATTTTATTTAATTTTAATTAATTAAATTGTAATCATCCCACACAGTTAATGATTACTATCCTGGACAGCACAGGTCCATAAATGGAAGCTTAGAAGGACTGAGATAGCCTGCCCCCGCTAGTTATCTACTCTACTCGTTCATAATTAAAATTCCACAGTTAGACACTCCTTCTTTAGCTTAGACTTTGACCCATAGTGATATGACACTACCCTGGAAGGGAGATGACCTTTCATTTATAAAAAGACCTGATGGTGATTTAATATGGCTAATAGGTCTAGAAGAAGTTCTGATTCCTGAGTGCTAAGGGGTCTGACCTGAAGGAAGGACCCCATGAGACTGAATAGCGGGGTCAGGGGAAGTATCTAGAACAAGCTGGAGGACATAATGTCACGGGCTAGAGGTAGCAACAGCAAGCTTTGCTTACTTTAATCATCTAAATTCTGTTGCAAACAGAAGTTAAATACTCACAGTTCCCATTCAGACACATTGGAAACCAGAGCCAAAGGGCGGCAGAAAAGACAAAGTATATGACAAAGATGAGCCTGTTTCCTGCTCCTCCACGTGTCTTTAGTGCTTTGGCCAAGTCTCCAAGCACTGAAATATCATGGTGCCCTCCCATATGGAAGCCTGAAGAAAAAGCAATACTAAACCACAGAACACAAAATCATTTTCCCTCCTTTGATCTGATTATAAAATTCCGGATAAACCAATCAAAGCCACTTGTTCTGATTTCTACTGGTGCCCCAAGCAAGTAAATGCCTCCTTGTTGCTCTGGCACTGTTTCACAGATGAGTTCTAAGGCCTATTTTTATGTAACCCACTGAATAGCTAGCTTTTTGTACAGATTTGTGTAGAGAGGATATTGTATACTCACTGTAAACATTTCTTTTTTCTTTCTTTTTTTCTTTTTAAGATTTTATTTATTTATTTATTTGACTGAGAGAGATCACAAGCAGGCAGAGAGGCAGGCAGAGAGAGAGGAAGGGAAGCAGGCTCCCCGCTGAGCAGAGAGCCCGATGCGGGGCTGGATCCCAGGACCCTGGGATCATGACCTGAGCCAAAGGCAGAGGTTTTAACCCACTGAGCCACCCAGGTGCCCCCACTGTAAACATTTCTAGAGAAGTCACCAACCTCACTTAGTAAGTTACATCTATCCACAGTTCTAGAGATCAGGGAAAAATAATAACTGGACCAAAATGAACTTTCTTTTCTTAAATGTTCAATAGGACTCAAACCGGAGCTTCCTGGTGCATCCACTTGGGTGATTTCCATGGCGAACAATGGAGATCAAAGTGAGAGTAAGTCCCCCAAAACTATATCAGAGATGTGGGAATTTGGGGGTAAGGAGAGCTTTAAAAAACTCAAGAATTCTGTTGCGCGGACCGAAGTTGAGAGAGATGCATGGCTCAGAGAATAGATGTTTTAAGCATTGACTGGTTCTCAGATCTGTAGTTGGTCTGAAGATATCGGAGGTGAGAGGGGTGTGGAGGGGAAAGGTAGGTAAATTTAGGACAGTGAAAGGAAGGTTTTTGTCTTAGTTCATTCAGGTTATTATAACAAAAATACCTGCAGTGCCTGGGTGACCCCGTCAGTTAAGCCTCTGCCTTCAGCTCAGGTCATGATCCCAGGGTCCTGGGATGGAGCTCCCTGTTGAGCTCCCTGCTCAGCGGGAAGCCTACTTCTCCCCTACGCACCCCTACTCTGCTCCCTTTCATGTTCTCTCTCTCTCTCTCAAATAAATAAATAAAAGCTTTTAAAAAAGTAACAGAAATACCATAGACTGGGTGTTTTCAAACAACTGAAAAATTAATTCTCATACTTCTGGAGATTGGGAAGTCCAAGATTAAGGTACTGTCTGGAATGACAGATTTGGCGTCTGGTGAGAACCTCTTTTTGATTCATAAACATCTTCTTGCTGTGTCCTCCATGGAGGAGTGTTCTCCTTTATAAAGGCACTAATCTCATTCGTGAGGGCCTCATCCCATGACCTCACAACATTCTAAAGGCTCCACCTCCAAATACCATTACACTGGGGATTAGGTTTCAATATATGATTTGTGGTGGGATATGAGGGAGGGGATGCAACATTCAGTCTTCAGCATTCTACCCCATCCCCCTGAAATTTATTCATATCTTCTTGCATACAAAATGCCTTCATTTTGTGACAATAACTCTGAACTTATTCCAGCAGCCATTCAGAAGCCTAAAGTCCAAAGTATTATCTAATGATCATCTACATCAGATACGGGTGAGACTCAAAATATAATTCATCCTGAGGCAAATTCCTCTCCATCTGTGGATGTGTGAAATCAGACAAGTTGTGTGCCTACAAAACACAGGGGTAGGGCAGGCGTAGGACAGACATTGCCATTCCTAAGGAGAAAGAGGAAGGAAGAAAGTAGTGTCAGGTCCCAAGCAAGCCCAAAATCTAATACATTGAACTTAAGCCTTGAAAAGAGAATATTCTCTGGCCCAGTGCTCTGCCTTTCAGCCCACTGGGGTGGTAATGTCATCCCATTGCTCAGTGGGAGAGCAGCCCCTCAGAGGCTCTTGGCTAGGGCTCTGTGTATGCCCCTGCCATAGTTCTCTACCAAGTCCTACTCCACCATGGTTCTCTTCCAGGTGACCCCATATTCCATATTCCACATTCCATGGTGATCCATGCCATATTCCACTAGAAGCAGCCCAAACAGGGGGCTCTTTCTAGGGACCCCCACCAATAAAGTACTGAGTGGGGCCTTCCTGCCTCACTTGGACCAGAGAGGTGGTCCCCTCTCTGAAATCACTCTGCCCTCCGCAGGCCTGTGGTAGGGGTGGGATCTCTGATGCCCTCTGACTTGCCTACAGGGTCATCCTTTCATTGCCTTAGAGAACAGCACGTGGCTTCTGTTGAGATGGTTGATCCTACTAACCTCCTCAAATCATTCTCGGCCACTCTTCCAGTGTTCTCTTTTTTTTTTTTTTTTTTTTTTTGCAAAAGTAGACCAAGGGTTTCCTAAATCTTTAAGTCCCATTTTCTTTTTGCTTAACAATCTCATGTTTATGTTTGTTTGTTTGTTTGTTTTTTCTCTTCTTGAATTTTACTATCAGCAATTAGGAGGAGCTAAGCTGTGCCTTCCACATTTTGCTTAGAAATAGCTTATGTTGGGGCATGTGGATGGCTCAGTTGGTTAAGCATCTGCCTTTGGCTCAGATCATGATCTTGGGGTCCTAGGATTGAGCCCCACCTCGGGCTCCCTGCTCAGTGGGGAGACTGCTTCTCCCTCTCCTTCTGCTGCTCCCCTGCTTGTGCTCTTTCTCTGCCAAATAAATAAATAAAACCTTAAAAAAAGAAAAAGAAATAGCTTCTGCTGATATTGAATTTCATCACTTCCTCGTATCACCTTCCGTAACACTAGAACATGAACACAGTTCAGCCAAGTCCTTCACCAGTTTATAACAAGGATAGCCTTTCTTCCAGTTTCCAACAACATATTCCTCATTTCCCTCTGAGACCTAATCAAAATGGCCTTTACCAACCACATTTCTGCTGACATTCTGCCCAGAGTTACTGATGTATCCTCTAAGAAGATAGAGGTATTCTCTGCAATTCACTTTACTTGCTGAGCCCTGGCCAGAGTCACCCTTAACAACCCATTCATGGCAATGTTTGCTTTTGCTAGGGTGCACCCCAAAGCTCTTCTCCCCTCTGCCCATCACCTGCTTCCAATGCGCCACATTTTTAAGTATTTGTTCCAGCAGCACCCCACTTCTCAGTATTCATTTCTTAGTCCATTGGGGTGGCTGTAACCAAAATGCTGTGTTTCTCACAGTCCTGGTGGCTAGGAAGTCCAAGGTCAAGGCAGATTTGGTGTCTGGTGAGTGCCCTCTTCCTAGTTCATAGATATCTTTGCACTGTGTCCTTACATGCTGTAAAGGACAAGGGGATCATTTATAAGAGCACTAATTCCATTCATGAGGGCTCCACCGACAGGACCCAATCACCATCTAAAGGTCTACCTCCTAATAACGATCACATTGGGGGTTAGCCTTCATCTTATGAATGGAGGGAGGGACACATGTATTCATTACATGGCAATTACTTAATGTAGAACAGTGGTGGCAGTACTGGGGATAGTGGTGACTTAAGAGCTATTCATCCGGGCGCCTGGGTGGCTCAGTGGGTTAAGCTGCTGCCTTCGGCTCAGGTCATGATCTCAGGGTCCTTGGATCGATTCCCGCATCAGGCTCCCTGCTGAGCAGAGAGCCTGTTTCCTCCTTTCTCTCTCTCTGCCTGCCTCTCTGCCTACTTGTGATCTCTCTCTGTCAAATAAATAAATAAAATCTTTAAAAAAAAAAAAAAGAGCTATTCATCCCAAGGTCAAAGGTGGTGGAGATAAAGACCTCAAAAGATGTTTCAATATAAAATGGCAGTTCCATAATGAATCTGTGATTAAAGAATACTAAGATGTTTAAAGCTAATTTCTTGAGACAAGCGTACAGAGGGGCTTCATCTCTTTCCCCTCAAGACCCCTGCACCATTCTCCAAAATGGAACACTGGCCCAAGCCTGCCACAAGTCTTTAGGTTTATCTCCTATGGCCATGTTTACTAAACCTCATGACAGAGTTTGTAATTAAACCATAGTTGACCCAAGCAGCTTTTATGCGTTAGTTCTGGAACAGCCCAAGAAACACAACACCTCCTGGGTAGAAGTGGGAGCTTCCCTGTGGCATCAGCAAGCCCAGACACATGGGAGGGGGGCTGCCATCCAAATGCACTAACAGATGGTTTTAAACTGATCCCCTCTAAGTCTTCAGAGTGTAATGGCTGATTATTGGGTCAACAAACATGAAAAGCTTTATCATTGGCCCACGTTTGGACCAGAAGCTACATGTCTTTCATGAGCATTTAGGATGAAAGGAGATGAAGAAAGACAGTGTTGGTAACAGTCATCAGCACATGAGGCTCTTTTTAATGTGTGTTTGCCCTAAGAGAAAGAGCAGAGCAACAAGATCTATGAAATGTCCTTGATCTTTGTTTGTCCCAGGCTTGTAAGCCCTGAGTTACCTCTGTGTTTCCATCACCGGACCTGTGGGGTGGTATTTCGAATCACCCTTCCAGTTTTTGCTAAGTGAGATAATGACATGTATAGGGAGTGGTTCAGTGGACACTGGTTCAAGGAATACCTCACTGAGTATGAGTATGACCATATCATCCCCCTTCTGAAAAATCCTTCCACTCATCAGTGGTCTCTATAACCTCCAGGATGGGGAGAGGGTCTCCCTGTGCACATGTACACCTCTCGCCTTTGCTCCCATCACACTGGGTCATTCTGGTTCTCCAAATACTCCATGTTCTCTTATAACGCCATGCCTTCACACATACTATTCCCTCAGAAACCTCTTCTCTATGAAATCAATCTTGACAACCTTGAATTCGATTCTCTAGTGCACTCTGTACTTAACTTCATCATAGAACACACCATGTTTATAGAAATTACCCATCCCCCAACTTAACCGTGAGATCCCAAAGGCCAGGGAGTGGTGCTACGGCACACTCATCCTTGCTTTCCCAATGCCTACCCCAGGGCCAGGCACAAAGGTAGCAGGTCAATAGATGGCATGGGGGAGTTTCCGTAAATGGTAAATGATAGAGACCTTCTCGACCTAAGTACATCCCATCCCACACTTTCTCTTTGGTAGAATAGATACTATTAAAACAGTTCATCGTTCCCTCATATTAGCTCCCCGTCATTAAGGATATTGTGTAAACCTCATCACTTCCCTTAAGACAGATGAAAAGAGAAAGTAAGAGTAGAAACAATTTATACACTTCAGGCAAAGAAGGAATGAAGGAAGGAAGGGTGGGAGGGAGGAAGGGAGAGGAAGAGGCAGAGGAAGAGGGACAGGGAGGAAGAGGGAAGGTTTTCCTTCCGAAATTTCACCTCAAATGCAAAAGAGGAGATTATTTACATTTTGTTCTGAGGCTTGGTACATGAACCAAAAAAGAAGAAAGAAAGAAAGAAAGAAAGAAAGAAAGAAAGAAAGAAAGAAAGAAAGAAAGAAAGAAAGAGAAAGAAAGAAAAGAAGAGAAAAGAAAAGAAAGGAAAAGAAAAGAAAGGAAGGGAGAGAGGAAGAAAGAAAAGTGACAGAATACATTATGTTCCATCCATGATTAGAAGAAGGACGTCTTTCAACTCCCAGTTCTTCAAAGGACACAAGTTGTACTTCAACTAGAAACCTTTTCTAAAGCTGCTCCGGAGTGTAGGAGCCGCATTAGAGAATGGAAAACAAACGGAACCTAACATGAAGTGCCTGATTAATGAGTCTGTTTATGGCCCAACACCTCCCCTTTTCATTCCTCAGAAATGAATAAGTTTTATTATTCACCTCCATTGGACTTGGGCTATCTCACCTATGTGGATGCCTGTCTTGGAAAGAACCGCTCCTCCTCCTCCTCACCTTGCTGTGGAAAACCCAAGGGAGTGCTAGGACAAACAGACGCTCCCAGGATGTGGGGGAGACATCAGGTGAGTGACAGGTGCAGAGGCCGGGCCAGAGCCACACAGCCGGGAGAGGTTTTCCCTCCTGGCAGAGAAGGCTGTCTCTACTTGCTCCTCTCTGAGATGGCTTATCAAGCGCCGCTGGGATTGGGGCAGCCCGCAGCTGTGTTTAGGAGTGCATTTGCTTTATCTCTCACATCCTTTGAGGATTTCATGGCAGGCCATTTTATCCACTTTAATGAATGTTCTGGCAGTTTCTGAACATGGGGCTGTGTCTGCAGACCCTGAACAGTGATTATATTCAGCATCGCTGAGACTGAATGGAACACAAAGTCACATACCCTTCACCATGTCTTTTTCAGATGACATACCCTTCATTTCGGGCCATTAACGAGCAGACGGCCAAGGAGAGAAAGGCTTTAGCACAGAAGCTGGGGTTGCCCGGTTTCCCCCTTCCCCCATTCCCCATCAGCTCATCAGTCATCTCTGGCTGCTACTTAGAATTCTCTGGTTGTTTTCAAATCTTGATGAACAAATATGGCATATCCATTCAGAGTCAACTTGTATAAAGTTAACTTAATGGAACTATGATATATAAAGTAGAGAAAGCAGGTTACAGAATAGTTTGAGTAAATAACTACATGTGTGTGCATGTGTGTGTGTATATATATTTTGAAAAGATTTTGAAAAGAACCCAGTAGGATATGTACATAAAAATAATAATGCTTATTCTTGGAGTGGAATTAAGGATCGTTTTATTTAATGAATCAATTTATTTTTAAGTAAGCTCCCCGGCCGGCATGGAGCCCAATGTGAGACTTGAGGTCACAGCCCTCAGCTTAAGACCTGAGCAGAAATCAAGAGTCAGACACTTAACTGACTGAGCCACCTAGTCAGCCCAGGGATCATTTTAATTTTGTTCCATGTACGTTTATTATTTTTTCTTAATTATTTACATTGAGCATGTACTAATTTATAATCTGAAAAATTAATATGAAATGTTAAGAAATTGAATGAATGGGGGGCGCCTGGGTGGCTTAGTGGGTTAAGCCTCTGCCTTCAGCTCAGGTCATGGTCTCAGGATCCTGGGATCGAGCCCTGCATCAGGCTCTCTGCTCAGCAGGGAGCTGGCTTCCCCCTCTCTCTCTCTGCCTGCCTCTCTGCCTATTTGTGATCTTTCTCTCTGTGTCAAATAAATAAATAAAATCTTAAAAAAAAAAAAAGAAATGAAATGAACGCATGTAAGGAGGGGAAATTAAGTATTTCCTGTATGTTCTAGTCCTGTCACCACTACCAGAGTTTATTGTTCATGTTTTTCTCACCTAGAAAATTCTCCTTGCATGGCATGATTCTTTAATCTCTCCTACCCTCAGTTCATTCTCTGTCCTAAAGGTCTTCTTGAAAGAAAATCTGACCAAGAGGGCCCCCTAAATCCTCCAGGGTTTCCTATAAAACGAAGGAGTCCACATCCTCAGGCTGAAGATGAACAAAACACTTCAGAAACTTGTCTGCCCCTGAGGTTCAAGTCCAACTTCTGCGTCTCCAACCTGGTCACCCAGAGGCTGTCTGTGCCTCTCTTGTCGAGAGCGCTCCAGCCCTCGGGACTCTCCTCTCCCTTCCTCTCCTCCCCCTGCATCCACCCACATCATTTACTCTCTGACTCAACCTTCGAGAGTCAGCTCTTGCATCACTTCTCACAGGAAGCCTTCCCTGAACCTCTAGGTTGAGTTAGGGGTTTTCTGTCTTGTTCATATCTCCACGCTAACATTTTCCACAGCAAGGTAGTTATTGCGTTATGCATCTCTTTTCTGCATCTGAAGGGCAGGGACATCTCTGTCCTCCTCTGTGATCAGCTCCCAGGGCAATGTCACACACGTGTAGGTGCTTAACAGACATTATGGTTTGAACCCACCCTTAGCTGGTGTGGATGGAAGGAGGGAGGAAAAGGAATCTGAACTCATTTTCATGGATTTTCTGCTCTGACTGTGGAAGCTGTGATTCTTAGTTAGCTAAGTTTAGGCTCTCTCTTTTCTCAGAAGAGTGTAATACATGCTAAAATCTTAAGGTATTTGATCATTCAGCATTTATAGACTTTCTCCATTTGGGGTACGAAGATGTGCATCCCATTGCAAAATACTTTCTCTCCGTAAGCAATCTAATCTGGATAAGTGAAATGGTGCTTGGTGTTGGGCGTTGAATTTTGCCCCCACAAAATTCATATGTTGAGGTCCTAACCCCCCAGTGTCTCAGAATGTGATCTTATCTGAAAATAGGGTTGTTGCAGATGCAATTAGTTAAGTTAAAGTGAGGTCATTAGGGTGGACCCCTTAATCCATTATGACTAATCCAATACAGTGTCCTGGTAATAGGGGGAGATTTAGACAAAGAGACGTGGGCACATAGGGAGAATGCCCTGTGAAGACGAAGGTGGCGATTGTGATGGGGTTTCTGTAAGCCAAGATCAAGAATCGCTTGCAAACCACTGGAAGTTAGAGGAGAGGCACAGCTTCTTCCTCAGAGCTCTCAGAAGGAACCAGCCCTGTGGACATCTTGATCTCTGACTTTAAGTCTCCAGAATTCTGAGATAGTCAGTTCCTCTGGTCAAGCCCCTCACTTTGTGATCCCCTTTTTATTTTATTTTATTTTTGTAAAATATTTTGTTTATTTATTTGACAGACAGAGATCACAAGTAGGCAGAGATGCAGGCAGAGAGAGAGGAGGAAGCAGGCTCCCCGCTGAGCAGAGAGCCCGATGCGGGGCTTGATCCCAGGATCCTGGGATCATGACCTGAGCAGAGGCTTTAACCCACTGAGCCACCAGATGCCCATGATCCCCTTTTTAAATAGTAGTTCTAGTACTATGCCCAGGGACCCTGGTGACAATCAGAGATGAGGGACCCAAATATCAAAGAGGAGCATTGTATCCTAAATGTCCTTTCTTCACCTATCACTGTGGCAGCCGGCATCTGACATGATTATGGCTCCTTTTGCAGAGAAGAAAAGGAAGATCCTATTCTAGCTGTTTTGAAAATTAAATTGTACGTATCACTTTCTTTTCCCCTATACTTTTTTTTTTTTATCATTTTTTCAACTAAAGAAAACAGCTTGTCTGTATTTAGGTATGTATAGAAGTAAATTCAAAAGACACAGAAGGATTGACTGAAAAATAAGTTCCCTGCTTCCTGTCAGTCCCCACCACCTTGTTCCCCTCACAGAAGACAACCTCTTTTATGTCCGTGCACATATATACTCCACTTTTTACACATGTGATCGTATATTATAAACATTATTCTGCCTCAATTTGATCAGATAATTGTGGATGTGGGAGCTAATTCTCTAGTAGAATATACAAACATGCCTCATTCTTTTGATGACTGCATGGTGTTTTTTCGATAGATATTTTCTGCCTATTCTTAATGAATTTTTAGAGGACTCTTCTCAAACAAAATAAACAAGAAGGATTCCTGAAGTTTCCTTCACACCCCAGACAGGGCTGAGCCTGCCCACTGCTCTTATTCCCTTAAAGAAATGGGCACTCTCTTTGCCACCAGAGGTTGCTTCAAACCCTGTGAAAAATAAGTGTTATAAAAGTGTCTCCAAAGCAAAGCAGTTTAGGTTTGGTGTGGGACTGGCCCATGCTGGCCCACTAGGTCCTATGTCATCAGATTTTTCTCCTCTGTGGGCTATGCTAGGGCTCAATTGGATACATGTTGGGCCAGGTGAAATGTGAGATCACATGCATTAATCAAAATGTTTGAGTAATGTATCCATTACCTTCCTGTGACCCATGTGTCATCGTTCATTTCCCAAATGCTACTGCACTGGGAATTTAGGACTCACCTGAGTTCTCTCCACTTGCATTTTTTTTTTTTTAAAACCTTTCCTAAATTCTCACAAGATAAATGGTAAATGCTTCTGGTTTGATAAGATTCTGCTTACGCTTGTCACCTGATTTCCCAAAATAAGCTAATAGAATCACTCACTTGTAATAGAATTACATTCTATTTTATTTGGTTGATTTTGAGTGCGAGCTTAAAGAGATCATGGCCATTCCTAACTCATTATTTTTCACATTGGATCCAAAAAGCTCTTTACACATTCACTGTGGCCAAAATTCAGGTGATTTTCAGAAGCCATAGTTGCATGGAACATCATCCCCAGTGGGTCTGTGACTTTCTAATAGGTCAGGTAGCACATGTGTGTGATGTATATTCATTCCTTTCCAGAGTACCCATCCCGTTCATCCTTCAAAGTCTTCACTGATTGCCTCCTGGAAGCCTTCAATGATCTTCCCAATGGAATGAGTCGGTCCCCCTCCCCTTATTTAAGAGATGAAAATGTTTATCTCTACTTCACTCTTATTTCCTTCAGTGTTGTTTTAGGATATTGTTTCCATGCTAGCTTCCTTTGCTAAGCTGTAGACAGGCCTTGAAGACAAGAATTATGCCTCTCATTCATAGAACAGGGGATCAGCCAATGTCTATTGTGAAGAAATGATCATCAGAATTTCAAATTATCAGATAGTAATAATTTTCATGTATGGAGCACTTACTTAATACACATAAGTCATCATCTAAAGAACTATACGTGAATTATCTAATTTAATTGTCTTATATCCTTTGTGTCATATTATCATCTCCATATCATAGAGAGACATTTAAGCCACTCGCCTAAAGTCATATACCTCACCGGGCTGTAGACACTTCGGCACTAAGATGCCTATCACTTAGTGAGCCCTAAACTCTACAAAATAGAAAATACAGCCATCAAATTTGTATAACATAGAATTTTAATTGACTTGTAAGGTTAGTCAATTGAGTATTTCAATGGCCTTCTGATTACGCTTCCTGCCTTTTCCCCTGTTCCTTTTTGTTTGTCCTAGGGGTCTCTTCTCAACAGTAATCCTGTGCTAACTCAAATTAGTTCTTGGACCCCAAACTTCTCAATGGCTTCCATTTCACAAGAGTAAAAGGCAGAATCCTCCTAATGGATTATTAGGCTAAACAAGTTCTCTTCCCACCCCACAACCTCTCCAGCCCTATTTCCTACTCCCCCCTTTGCTCACTCTACTCCAGCCAATTTGTTTCCTTTCTGTTCTACTTGGTGCTTCTGTCCTACAGCCCTTCTTATTTGTTTTCCTCTCTCTGAAACTGTCTTCCCCCCAAATATTCCTCCTCTTCTTCAAATTATTATTTTAAAGGAAATTGCTTAAGCTCCTGACCATGATCGAGTAACTGATTTCAGACTAGCTCATCTTCTTCTTCTTCTTCTTTTTTTTTTTTTTAAAGATTTTATTTATTTATTTGACACAGAGAGAGTGATCACAAGTAGGCAGAGAGGCAGGCAGAGAGAGAGGGGGAAGCAGGCTCCCTGCTGAGCAGAGAGACCGATGTGGGTCTCGATCCCAGGACCCTGCGATCATGATACAAGCCAAAGGTAGAGGCTTTAACCCACTGAGCCAGCCAGGCACCCCTGGACTAGTTCATCTTCTGTATGTAATTAAGAAAGTGGACAAGATATGTGAGGTCAGGTCATTTTGAGATAATGGAAAAAAACAGCACCAAACTTTAGCACTTGGAAGAAGGGAGCAAGAGGTGAGCTGCCTAGAGAGCTGAATATGAGCAAAGGACAGTAGGCAGGAATCAGAGTTCAGGGCGACTGAAACAGCTGGGATCTGGGCAGGGAGAAATTCCTAGAGGTCTATGTATATGGATGGCGAGGTCCTCTATGAGTCCCTGACTTAGGGGTGGACTGTACATGTGCAAAGCATCCAAGGTTTACCAAACATCAGCTATGATGGGCTGGGGATTGGAGCAAATGTAAGAATGGTTGAGCAGTTCTGGGGGTAAATGTGTGAGTATTTAAACTTAAATTGAAGAAAATTAAATGAAATTTAAAATTCAGTTCTTTAGTCACGCTCAAGTGTTTGATAGCTGCCACCATATTGCACAGTGCATTTTCCTCAATGTAAAAAGTTCTACTGAACAGTGCTGATCTTGAAGATCTACAGTGTAAAATCAGGGAGTCTAAGGTCAATTATAAATTGCTAGACATGTAACAAAAACACTAGTCAGGATCATGTCATCTACAGTAAACTAAAAGCTGTCAAAAGAAACTGATTTGGGCGCCTGGGTGGCTCAGTGGGTTAAAGCTTCTGCCTTTTGCTTAGGTCATGATCCCAGGGTTCTGGGATCGAGCCCTGCATCGGGCTCTCTGCTGAGCAGGGAGCCTGTTTCCCCCTCTCTCTGCCTGCCTCTCTGCCTACTTGTGATCTCTGTCTGTCAAATAAGTAAATAAAATCTTTAAAAAAAAAAAAAAAGAAACAAACTGATTCTAAGATGGACCAAAGTTTGCATGGTAGATAAAAACTTTAAAATATATATGTTTTATAATATATATTCAAAGAATTAAAAATATACTCACTAATCTTTAAAAGGTCCTAACAAATAAGGAGTGCATAAATAAGGAATCTTAGCAGAGAAATGGAAATCATAAAAACAACCACATGGAAATTTTGGAATTATGCAAGACCTAAAGTGAGTCATTCACTGAGGGGCTTGAGATGGTGGAAGAAAGACTCACTGAGGTTGGAGACAGATCAATAAAAATTATCAAAGAGAGAAAAAGTATTAAGGAGAAATGAACAGAGGATCAAGAACCTGTGGAATAGTATCGAACAGTTTAACACATGTGTGATTGGTGTCCCAGAAAAAGAGAGTGAGAAAAGACACAAATATCTTAATCAAGAGTGGCCAAGAACATCCCAAAACTTTTTTTAAAAAAGATTTTATTTATTTATTTGACAGAGAGAGATCACAAGTAGGCAGAGAGGCAGGCAGAGGTTGAAGGGGAAGCAGGCTCCCTGCTGAGCAGAGAGCCCAATGCGGGGCTCAATCCCAGGACCCTGAGATCATGACCTGAGCCAAAGGTAGAGGCTTAACTCACTGAGCCACCCCAAAATTGACTTATAACTCCAAGAAATTAAAGATAAAGAAGATAAAGATAAAGAAAGATATTATTTTTAAAGATAGAGAAAACCCCAACAGGTATATCATAGTAAAACCACAGAACACTAAACATAAAGACAAAACTTAGAAGCAGTTAGAGAAAAAAGACAGTACATACAGGTGCACAAAATTAAGAATTGTTGATTTTTCATCAGAAACAATAGAGGCTAGAAGACAATAAAACAGCATCTTTAAAGTGTTGGATGAAAAATTGTGTCCATCTGGAATCCTATATTGAACAAAAATATTCTTCAGAATCAAAGGTCAAATAAAGACATTTTCAGATAAACAAAATCTGAGAATATTAGTCATTGGAAGACCTGAACTACAAAGGATGTCCTTTAGTCCTTAAGGAAATAATGCCAGACAGAAACTACAGAAAGAAGGAAAAGTACCAGAAATAATAATAATTGAATAAGCCAGTTTTGACATCTTCATATAATGAACTGACACTCAGTAATAAAAAATAGTAACTACGAGTAAGTGCAGTAACATGGATTAAGGTGACTCAAAGAAGCCGCACACAAAAATGTCATGTTGTATTATTCCTGTTATATGACATTCTAAAATAGGAAAATCTAGCAATATAGTGATATAAATAATATCTCTGGTACCTTGCCATGGGGGTTTGACATTGACTCTCAAAGAGTAAGTGGGAACTTTCTAGGGAGATGGAAATTTTCTATAGCTTGATTAGGTAGTAAATGAATATATTAGTTAAAAGTCATCATTCTGCACACTTATAATATGTGAATTTTACAACCAATAAAGGACGGCTTAATAAGGTGGGTTAAAAAAGTTTTAAATTACCTTTTCTATGGGACTTTGCCTGAGCACCACCCCCCTCTTTTTTTTTAAAGAGTTTACTTATTTATTTGACAGAGAGAGATCACAAGCAGAGAGGGGGAAGCAGGCTTCCTGCTAAGCAGAGACCCCAATGCAGGGCTCGATCCCAGGACCCTGAGATCATGACCTGAGGTGAAGGCAGAGACTTTAACCCACTGAGCCACCCAGGCGCCCCCTGAGGACCTTTTTAAATTGCTCCCTTCCATTAGTTTTCTCCATAGTATGAATCACTAACACAGTAGATATATTTTTAAAATTTAAATTAAATTAAATTTAGTGTTTTTATGTATAGTTGTAAGTATAGTTTTGTTGTATAGTTGTAAATATAGTTGAACACTATATATTTTGTTTATCTTGTTTTATCTTCCCTTCTAGAACAGAGCTGCCAGGTGGGCTATGACTTGGCTTCTTTCTTTCATTGCTGTGAACATTGCTAACAACAATACTTGGGGCTACCGGCCCAGTTCATGCGACATCCATAAATAAATAAATACACATATGAACAAATGAAGGAATGAATTGACTTTCTTCACAGGTATCAAAAGTAAGACTGAGTACATAAGCTAAAATACTGCGATGCTGCGTGTCCTGAAACTCAAGACACCAGATTTTAATCTAACTCAAAATGAGGAGGCAAGAAACACAAAGGAAGAAGGGATTACATGTAGACTAAACACATGTGTCGGTAGCTGTCATGCCATGTGACTTTCTTGACCTGTGCTCTCCATAGATGAACTATGGATGTTTACAAACAGTACAACCTCAGATGTTTTTCTGTACTTTACCCACTAGAAGATAGAGGTGTATATAAACAGGGAATGAGGATAACAAAGGGGAGGGAAGTGGTTGTCAGAGAGGGAAGGGAGGTGAGAGACGGGGTGGGTGGTCTGCTGTTGATCTTCATATATGATCATATATGATCTTCATATATGAAGGTTTCTTTCTGGTTTGGTTTTGTTTTGTTTTCAGGGAATTAGTTAAGTGTAAAGTTTCTTTAGTGTATAGATCTTGGACATCTGGGCCTGGCCCATCTCTGGCTACCAACAAGTGCTGAGAAGCACTTTGTTTGTTTTTTAAGATATATTTATTTATTTGAGAGAGAGGGAGCACAGTGGGGTGAGGCAGAGGGAGAAGAAGAGTCCCAAGCAGATTCCATCCCAAGCACAGAGCCCAACTTGGGGCTCAATACCAAGACCCTGAGATCTCAACCTGGGCTAAAACCAAGAGTTGGAAGCTCAACTGACGGTGCCACCCAGGACCCTGCTGCTAGCTCTTATGATGGACATAATACTGGAATACAAATTTGACCTCAGTTCCAAAGATTTAGGCACCTCATTTAGTCTCAAATTTCAGACAAGTGAAAAAAAACCCACCTAGCTCTCTTCTTATTGAAAGGTCTATTTTATGGAAGATATTTACCGTGCAGAGAGAGAGAGTTCTCCTTCAAGGTAGGGAAAGTTTAGGAGGGGGTGTACGTAAAGTATCACATCCTGCACCGTTCCAAAGAAAAGAATACATTGGGTTCCTAGTTCCAGGTAAGGGCATGTTTATTTCATAGTTGATAAAATAAGATTCCAACATGCAGTGCCATCTGGATGGCTCCAACGGCCATGACCTCAGTGCCACCACCTCCAAGGTGAACTCCAGCTTCACTCTGCTCTGACTTCCACTGCACTCAGATCGCAGAGCACACATTCCAGCACCAGACCACGGTCTGCCCTGTCATCGGCCAATACTGCCGTTCCTATACCCACTCCTACATGAATATCAGTCTCTCCAGCTCCAAAGTTCAGAAAACAGGTACCTTGTCTCCTCCTTTATGCTTATCATTAAACAACAGCAACACATTTCCTCTCTTCCTTTTTACCCTTCGTTCGCCCTGACCACCACTCCTATCCCTCCCCCTATTAGAGAGCTAGTGCTCAAAGAAACTGGAGATTGGGACCCAGGGTCTTGGAATAGAGGGGAATATTCATACTTCGTATTCCATGTCCCTCTGATTACTAGAATTAGAATTCCCAGCAGTCAGCCCTTTCAATGGAAAGGAGAGGAATCTGAGAGCATTCTTGAGGCAGAAGTGAAAGTAGGAGAGAAGAAAGATATTTTGTAAGAGATCTTTGTGTCTGAATAGAGTGATGGGGAAGGGGGCCTGGAAAGGGGAGCCAAGGTGAGGCAGAGTGGAAAGAGGGTGAGCGCGGGAGTGAAAATAAACATGAAGATACTGAGAAAAGGAAGAGGGAGACGAAATTCACCTGAGGGAATATTTAAGATTTAACAGGGAGCTCCTGGGTTGGGGGGTGTAGGAGGTGGAGAAGATGAACCTATAGGTGCTTTGAACCCAAGCCAAGAAAACTGAGTAACAAGAGACCATGCATTTGTGACTATTTCGACATTTTGCAGCTTTGGGCAGCATGAGGGAATTTCAGGGTTTCATGTTACTTGTGTATGGAGTTATTTTGATGTGATAGCAATAGATGTGATGGACAAGCAATTACCAAGACAGCAGGTGTGTGGGTGTGTGTATGCACACGTGCACACACACGCACACGTATGCTGCATTTGGAGACCTTTCAGGAGGTCTTCTCTTCTCCTGCCAACTTTGGCTCTGTATGTGAAGTGAGGATCTGTCTCCTCCCCTACTATCACAACTGCAGAAGGTGATGGTTCCACTTCCAGGTGAACCTCAGACCACCCAAGATGAATTGCTCTTAGTCCCCTGTCCCCAACTGTCAAGTTTCCAAAGAGACTTTCTGATGGAGAGATTATCTTCTTGTCAACCCCCACAAACAGGTGTAGAGGATTTCTGTCTGAGTAGAAAGCACACAACGCATCTTGCATCGGTTGTAAAGACCAGTACAATACTTAGCAAAGCAGCGCTACTGAAAGCTATTTTTATCTGAGATCAAAAGGCCAAGCCACTGTGATGGAGGAGGCCATAACCAATCTCCAAGCTTATCTTGTGTCACTTTCTGCAGCTCAGGCCCTCCAGCCGCACTGGCCTCTTGCTGTTTTTCAAACACAACCTCTGCATCTGCTCTCTGCTTGAAGCTTCTGCCCCAGCCCTCCAGGGTTTTGGCTTCTGAGACCTCCATATCTAAAGTGTTTCCTACCCTGCATCACCCACTTTCAGCTTCCTTAAGGCACTCACCACTCTTGATGTAATCTAGTATCTATTTAGTTATTTGTCTGATTTGTGTCTTTATCATTAGAGTGCAAGCTCCATGCGAACAAGGACCTAGCCCACCTTTTCCAGCACTGAAAACACGGTCTGGTACACAAAAAGTATTCAAAAAATTCTCACGGGATAAATAAACATGCCCGTTGGTATAGTATTTGTATTTTTTATGTTACGTAGAGGGTATTTTTTCTGCACTGGGTACTGATTCAGCAGACTCTCCCAGGTCTACTATTCTATTCGATGATGGGGACAATTTTTGAAAGACAAAAGAATGAGGAGACAAGTTAGCTGTTAAGGATCCAGCGAAATAGCAATGGTCTTCATAAAGAAGCAAATGTCTTTGGTTCACTTTTGTTGTGTGGTCATAAGAAGTCTCTAAGGCCCCCACATGAGTTCAAATCTCTTTTCTTTACTGGGTAGACTGTATCTTATTATGAGGCACACACTAGAATTTACAGGCAGAGAGAACTTGGCTCTCTTTGACTTATTCCTGTAGTTTTTGTTTGTGACCAGTATGACTCTCCTTGGAGGACAGTTTAGGGCTGGGAGCATGGGTGCTGCAGAGGGCATCTGGCCTGTTTGCAAAAGGAGCAATTACCACCTCAGCTTTTCAAGGCTCCTCCACTTGCTTTGATTCCTTGCCCATAAGCTGCTCCAGGCAGCAGTTTGCGCTCAGTAGGGTCCCAGCTTGGGTTCTCATGTAGAGAAGGTGTGAAAACCTTTTTTTCTCTGTGGGAGAAGGGTCAGCCAATCTTCCAATCTTTTCTATCCCTTGTCTTCACAACTGCATTTCCATGCCTCAATCGCTTCCCTTGGCCCTTCGCAGATCCCTGTTTTAGATTAAGGGACCCCCAGGGCATGGCTTAGCCAGCCTGCCTTGTCCAGTCCAGCCCAGCCTTGTCCAGCCCAGCCCACCTCTCTCCCCACCCCCTAGCCTCCGTCCAGGGTGCACCCCTCTCCACCAAAGAGTTGCTTCTGGGAGGTACCATGCGAGGAGGGATACTGGGGTGACAGAGATAGAGATTCCTGACCACTTCTTTTCATCTTTATGAATGGCAGTTCTGGGCAAGTCACTCCTTTCTGAGACTTAGTTTATTTCTTTGTAAACCTATGATTAATTCCCCAGTTTATCTAGCTCAGAGCATCTCTAGGTTCAAAAGAGATAACGGATGGTGTATACACTTAAAATCTTACCCTACCTTCTAAACTGAGAAGATCACCCTAGAACTGCTTAGAAGTAAATGGTTCACAGCTCTTTAGGAGCTAGTCTGGACAACACAGATTGATCTACAGAATAAATAAACTCAGTTGATAGTCAGCTCTTCATGGCCAAAAGTGGCTTTAAGGGTTATACCAGTTAGGTAATGTATTTTCATTAACATCCAATCTCTTCAAGTAAATGCAATCTTAGGGGGAAATCATTTAAGGTGAAGATTTCAGGTGTCAGGCTGACCTCTAGAGGCAATACCTTGAGGGAAAAGTGGCGGGTAAACACTCAAGTCCTAGTTTTGATCACTGTCCTCTTAGCCTCTACACAAAGCCAAGCATGCAAAGTCTCCTGTAACTTGGACACACCAACGATGGTCTCAGAACTTACCATCATCTTTACACAACTAGTTATTTCACAACTCTTGCCTCATCAAAACGATGTTTTTCTCTTGGCTTGCTTTCTCTTTCAAGTACCCCAACTACAAATTGCAAAGACCAGGTGGACCTGGGCAACCCTCAAACAGAAGTCGCATCATCTGGCTTTGGCAACTTCCTCTCCTCTGTGACTGTGGGAACAGAAATAAAGACTCACAGACTGTCGGAGTAGATGGGAACTTAGAGGTCAGTGGGCCTGGCCTCTCTCAATGTTGCCAGTCAATTGAAATGCCTAGAGAATACCTACTCAGTGCCAGACCCATTCTAATGGGTCCTCGCGAGGGTAGGATCAAGGTGCCGAGCAGGACACTGTGGCTAATCCTGTGGAGAAGGGCAGGCAGGCAGACAAGAGGTTGGGATGAACAGATAAATACTGTGAGGTTGAATGCCCAGATTCATGTGTGGACTATCTCCCAAAGTAGGGGAATCAGAAAAGGCTTTTTAGGGGAGGTGGTTTTTTTGTTTGTTTTGTTTTGTTTTGTTTTAAGTAAGCTCCAGGCCCAGTGCAGAACCCAGTGCAGGGCTTGAATCCAGGACCTTGAGATCAAAACCTGAGCTCAGATCGAGAGTCAGATGCTCAACTGACTGAGCCACCCAGGCACCCCAGGAAAAGAGGAGTCGTGGAGGAAGAAAAGGAGTAGACCAGAAGAGGATCAAAGGGCTGAAGAAGTTCTAGGAAAAGAGGTGGGAAGAAGAAAAGGAGAGATGGAAAGGGCAAGATGAAGGAATGGGAGAAGACCAGGTAGGATCGGGGGGAGGTGACTGAGCTCAGGACCCATTGAGGGAGCTGCCAGGAGCCCCCCTGCTGCATCGTGAAGGCCCCGTGGGAACAGCAACAGGTGAGTCTGGAGCAATAAGCAGTGGCCAGATCTGAAGGAAACTTCTGGTCATTGTGAAGGAGGCAGGAAGGTAAGACTTTATCCCAAATGTGACAATGTGACTCTGAAGGTCTTAAACAGTACAGTGAATTCTAAGATTTCTCCAGTGGTTTCCCACCGCCAACAGACAGCTCATTCCACTGGGAGGTATGTCAGCTTGTTAGTAAAATATGTGTTCCAGTCAAGTCCAAGGACGCCATCCACAAGAACCTGAGAGAGGGGCTGTCCTCCCTAGTCTGCTGGCTCTTCCACTTGCAGTGGTCTCAATACTGGGAGACGTTTTCTTACCCCACCACGTCCCACACTTCCTCCTCTTCAGGGTTCACAAACCTGATCCCTTCTACCTCTGTTCATAGACATAGAGAGCTCTCCTTGGAAGCAGGGGGCTTGGAAATCCCAGCTTTTCCACTCTTGCTTCTCTAAGAAAGTGAGTTGTCTACACCATAGATGTTCAAACAGCCCTCTGGGCACAGATGAAGCAGATGAGTCCTCTCCTAGTGGCAGTGGAGTGGTTTGTACAGACACTGAGAGTTGTAACATTCCATTTCTGGCATTGCTTCTTTGGTTAGCTATCTCTCCCACTGCTGCGCAGCTGACCGACCACTTTCTCTTCATTCTCGCCTGTTTTCCCAGGAACATATTCTTTTTATGGTGCTCCGTTTTGTTAAACTTCACATATAACTATTCAATTTCTTCTTACAGCTCCTTTCTCTGAAGGTAGGTACATCTTAACTGAGATGCCTTAACGCTCTCCGGCAGCATTGCATAATAGTAAGAACAGTCTTCAGAGTCAGAAAGACCTGATTTTGGGCCGCCTGGGTGGCTCAGTGGGTTAAGCCTCTGCCTTCAGCTTGGGTCATGGTCTCAGGGTCCTAGGATCGAGCCCCACATCGGGCTCTCTGCTCAACAGGGAGCCTACTTCCCCCCCTCTCTCTCTGCCTCCTTCTCTGCCTACTTCTGATCTCTGTCTGTCAAATAAATAAATAAATAACATCTTTAAAAAAAAAAAAAAGAAAGAAAGATCTGAGTTTGAAATTTGGCTCAGCTGATTTATAACTGTGGGATTTAGGACAGTGGCCCAGCCTGTTGGAGCTTTGGTTTCTTCATCTGTATAATGCTGAACGATGAAGAGCTGACTTCGTTTAGGTCATGTCCTCCATACAAAGCAGGCATTGGCGTGCAAGAACCAGTGGCTATTAACGATCAAAACAACAATGGTAACGACGATGACCACCTGACTCTTCTACGTCTAACTGAATACCCTGGGTCGACTGCCTTACTCAAAGTCTCGGTTTTCCCGTCTCTGACACGAGGATGACAGCAATTATTTGGTAGAGCTGTTTGAAGATCCAGTGTGATAAAGATGTGCAAAGCACACGGGAGGCCCTCGAACACAGGTATGTGCTCTTTGCCCTGCAGGGGACCTCTTTCCTTTCAGCCAGCCACCATCAGACACCCTTCCCTCCATCTCGGGTGTTCCTGTCAAGGGCCACAGGCTCTTTCTGGGCAAACAGCCTCTGAGAAGATGAGGCTCTCCTTTCTGTTTGCCTAAAATCAGAGTCATTTTTCTGTCCCTGGTTGTTCTCATGTTGTCTCTTTCTGGCCTGTTATGGATTGAATTGCGGGTTCCACACCCCTTCTTAGGATCAGAATGGGGCGGGATAAAAAAAAAAAGTGTGTTGTGTCCTAAAACCTAGCACCTGTGAATGTGACCTTATTTGGAAATTGGATCTTTACAGATTTAAACAAGTTGTTTTGATAGGAGGAGAAGAGAGCACCATTCTGAGACAAAGACATAGGAGACAGTCCCTGAAGACAGAGAGAGAGACTGGAGATTCGCTGTCACAAGCCAAGGAATCTGGGACTACAGAAATCGGAAGAGGCGAAGAAGGGCCCTTCCCTAGGGGTTTGAATGAAGCATGGCTGACACCTTGATATCAGACATCTGGTCTCCAGAATTGCAACAGAATGTGTATTTATCATGTCCAGCCACCCGGTTTGTGGTCCTTTGTTACAGCAGTCACGGGAAGTTGACGCCCTGATCCCCCCTTCTAGTTAGAGTCCACTTGAGTGTGAGGTTTACTAACTTGTGAAACGAACATTCTCAAAGTCCACCTTTAGAACTGACAAGTTGTTTACCCAAAGTGGGGGTGATGTATTATGTGCTTATGTGTAGAATAAAATGGATAGAAAGGAGCACGGCTAGTCTGATAAAGAAGGGAAAAGAAGGGGCACCTGGATGGCTCAGTGGGTTAAAACCTCTGCCTTCAGCTCAGGTCACGATCTCCGGTCCTGGGATCGAGTTCCGCATCAAGCTCTCTGCTTAGCAGGGAGCCTGTTTCCTCCTCTCTCTCTCTCTCTCTCTCTGCCTGCCTCTCTGCCTACTTGTGATCTCTGTCAAAAAAATAAATAAAATCTTTAAAAAAAAAATAAAAAGAAGAAAGAAAAAGAACCACTGAGAAGACTCAAATCTCCACCCTGTTAATGAATAAGACAAAGCAACTTGGAAAAGTGGAGAAGGTCTGAAGTCAGGGTCAGGTGGGAAGAGTCACGTGGCCACCACTCACAGGTTTAAGGGGGCTGGCATATTTGTGCTGATTTAATCTATGATTTTAGCTTATCAAGGGATAAGGTTGACAGACTAAAAATTAGCCACAGGGTACAACTTTACTCTTGGCTTCACAGAGGACTAAAGACATAAAGTAAGGCGCCGTGTCAGAACTTGCAGAGCGGTGTGAAACACTGTGGTTTGAACAAAGCCGAGTTGGCCTGAGTATGAATTACAGGAAGAAAGGAAGGAAGAAAAAGAAAGAGCTCTGGGCTATTTATTCCTTTTCTATGGGACACATTGAAGAAAAGATTTTTCACATGTCACAGACCCAGCTGGAGGACGTGGGGCCAGACAGGGCACAAGGGGCATGAGTCACAGCTCCCAAATTTCAGAAACTCCGTTATGTGGGAGCCCAGCAAAAGGTTCCCCACTATTCTGATGGAGTGCCTTTGGTTTGGGGGTTGCATGAGCTTTAGCCAACTGTTGTGCAGGTCTTAGGACATAGAGCCAGTGTTGATGGCCTTGGACTCATGCAGCTGGTGTTTTAGGAAACTGGTTGATGTTATATTAATGGGGTGATCAGATCTGATAGGGCTGGGTAGCTTTTGACTCAGTTTAAGACTACAGTGGACTTCCAGCTGCCTAGCATGTGTTCCTCCCTTGTTTCTGGGAACTGTGTTCTTTTTTTCTTTTTTTTTTTAAATGAATGAATTTATTTATTTTTTAAGATTTTATTTATTTATTTGACAGACTGAGATCTCAAGTAGGCAGAGAGGCAGGCAGAGAGAGAGGCAGCGGGGAGCAGGCTCCCTGCTGAGCAGAAAGCCTGATGCAGGGCTCGATCCCAGGACCCTGGGATCATGACCTGAGCCGAAGGCAGAGGCTTTAGCCCACTGAGCCACACAGGCGCCCCTGGGAACCGTGTTCTGATGTTCCTTTGGAGACTCAACCTTTCTCTCTTCTCAGTTCCTGCTGCTAGGGGCAGGTACACGGCCATGTGACAGCCAATCAGCATATTCCATTATTGTGGCCCCAAAGTAACTGGTTTAAGAATGGGCACGTATCAGCCCCAAGGACCTTTTATAAAAACTATTAAGGACAAGATGCAGTCATTTGGGTCACTGAGAGAAGAGGTTGAGCTCTGGAAGCCGCTGGGGGCCATTTTGGTACCGTGTTGGAAGAGCCAATCTGAGTGAGCCAAGGGATGGAGAGAGAGTCCTGATGAGACGGAACCCTTACATCTGGCTATGCCTAAAGCTCTTTTTGTCACATGAACAAACGCATCCAGGCTTTTGTTTTCTTAGGCCACTAGAAGTTAGGTTTCTTGAAAACCTAAAGAGTTCTGGCTAGTACATGGACGAGGCACAGTAGGACCACAGAAAATGTCACCAAAATTTATAGAAGACAGAATATACAAGACATAATGTGTGGCACATTGCACCAGAAGGCTTGTAAGCTAAAGATATGGTCATAGAAATAGCTCTGAGTATTTTTCGAGTACTTTTGAGTACTTAACAAGTATTATTTTTGAGTACTTAAGAGTATTTCCAAACATAAAATGATGGTACTACTCTTTTAAATCCTTCTGGGATTAGGGAATAAAACAAAGTCCAAAAAACAGTAATCTGAATTTTTCTTGTCGTAATATGGCATCGAAATCATCATAAAAAGATCATCCTAAAGGCAAGAGTTGTGGGTTTCTTCTGGACTCTGTTCTCGGGCTACTTCCTTGTCCTGGTTTGTCTGTGGGACTGCCCTGTTTTATAATGGAGAGTGCCCTATTCCCAGAACCACCTCTGTCCCTGGCAAACCGGGGTGGTCTCTCATGTTGTACCTTGGGGAAGCTCCAGGTTTTCATAAAGGACTACACTGCTCACCGCAAAAGGAGAAGGCAGGCAAGCGACCTCTTCTCCAGTCAGAGCAATTTCTCTTTTGTATGTTCAAAAAAGCAGAGTCTCTACCTAATATTTGGGGGGGGGGACCCTCTCTTTGTGGGACCTCCATTTAGAATTCCATGATTTAATTTTCTTTGTTACGAGACAAATGGCTCTTACAGACCAGTGTTTCCTGCACCTGGCTGGTCACAGCAATCACCTGGGGAATTTTAAACCAACACACATTCCTGTCTACCACACCTGGAGATTCCAACTCAGCCAGAATCAAGTGGAGTCAGAGATCTGTATTTTTTTTTTTTTAAATCTTTGCAGGTGACATACCTATAAATTATTCACAAATGTTGGTATGTTAAGTATCATTAATAATAAATCACTTTCCACACACCTCACAAATGGCCAAGACAGACCATTGTTTGCGGTAGGTTCCATTACACCTCAAACTTTCCATGCGTCAGGAGGGCTTGTTCAAACAGCTAGGTGGACCCCACCTGCAGGCTTTTTCTCTCTCAAGGAGGAGGCAGGACAGGGAATTCGCATTTCTGAGACGCTCACTCCGCGGTAGGCATCATCACTGTAGAACATAATGAGTTGAGGGTCTTATCTGGTCTCTTCTGTCTTCGTAATTATTATAAAACACCCCTTTCACCTCCCCCTAGCATAGTCCTAAGTAAATTATTGATGAGCCAATGTGTGGATAAATGTGTTATAGGCCTCAATGACGGAGACCTTTCCACTAACTTTCTAAAGAATATTGTGACCTATATCCCTTAGCATGTAAGAAAGGTTTCTGTTGGTTATCTAAGGAATATTGTCTCAAGGGACCTCTGCTGAGGACAGGGTGGGAACAACAGGATTTCCTGCTCTGGGCTTTCGGGGCTTTGTGCTGAATACAATGAGGTAATTGCCACGTTCCGTCCTGAGGCCTCCAGACACGCACACTGGACTCTCCCCAAGACTCCATTTTGCTTGTTTGTCACTTTCTAAAGCTGGAGGATTTGCTTTTCACCCACCAATTCCTTTCTGTCTTTAGCTTGTCACTATATTTAAATTTTTGAACTGATTGGCTGGGACATTACCTAAACATATTTTGGTTGCCATGCCTCTTTATTTCTGTGGAGAAATGTGTCATTATCCCTCTGGAAGCCCAAGAAGGATTGCTCCAATCTCCGCTTAGGCTGTGCAGGGGCCATCCTCATCAGTCCTGCATCCTTTGGCTTGTGTCTGTCCTCTCTTGGTGCTGGGACAGCTGAGGGCACCTTGGCACTGTCTTCCCACCCATCTTCATCAGTGCGAGAAATGGTTCTTGTACTACAGAGCCCTATGTAGGGCCACAATCTGGACCTCAACCCAGACACAACCCAAACAAAGTTAGAACAACAACGACAAAAAGCCACTGACCATTATTAGCTTCTGATACAGGAGTACACTGTCCAAGTTCTGCAAGAACACTCAGATGGTGTTTAAGTGGCTTTGTAACTTGTACGTAACTACTTGAAATAAGAAACAGCACCCCAAAAAACACAAATAATAATAATATAATAATAATAATAATAATAATAATAATGATAGAATTTAAAGTTTCCCTCTCTCTTTTAAAAGAGAGCGTGATATTTCAAACAGATGGTTCTTTAGTTGGTATACAGTCTAGTTACCCCAGAAAACAAGATATGTGCCCAAATGCAAGAAACAGAGGACCATCCCAGCTCCTCCCTGGAAAGAGGGTTTGCTTTTGGTCAGAGTGTATAATTATGGAGAAATAATCAGTTCTGCAACATCAGCCTCACTAAATGGCTAAGTCTGTGGCAATGAACGAAAGCAGGCTTCTCTGCCCATTATGAAGGCAGTCAGCGTGGGTCTCAGCTCCGAAAGTGACTACTCAGCAACTAAAAGAAGACTACTAAAAGAAGTAGTCTTTTACTAGTCTACAACGTTAACAGCATGATGGAAACGCTGACTTTCCACCCAAACCATGGTGGTAGAAACGCTTGCCAGTGTAGAGTTGTTCCCTAGTACAAAGTGGTCTGAGAGGCTTGGCTATGTGCACCCTGGAAGGTTCTGAAACGCTTTGGTGTTGTAATGACACTTGTGTTTCAGGAAACACCTCTGAGCTGGGCTGACAGGAAAACATCATGTTAGGTAACAACAAATAAAATTGAGACCTGAAAAGTTTTGACTCTCCCTTTGGAGTGTCAGGTCCGTCTTGAGGGGAACTGGGTATTTTCCTTGCAGGCTTTGAGAAATACGGTGGATGGTGATGGGTAGGGGGGTGGGAGGAGGGAAGAAACATGACCTGCCTGTCACTCTTCAGAATTGCCTCTTGTCTTTGAATCGGATGTTGATATTTTTCCGCTTTACAGAATATGTGTGTGTGTGTGTGTGTGTGTGTGTGTGTGTGATGCTTGGGGAAGGGTGATACAAGGAGAAATTGAAAACAACTCCCACCATTCACAGAGACTAAGGAGATTCAAACACTAAGAAGTCAAGTTCACATCATTGCAGGCCACAGAGTGAGAAGGCAAAAGTGTCTGCGCTTAATTATGCATATTACAACACTGCCTGCTGGGAAACTAGGCAGTCCTTAAAGTCCATCTTCTTCTTCTTCTTTTTTTTTTATTAAAGATTTTATTTATTTATTTGACAGAGAGAGAGAGACTGAGAGCAGGGACACAAGCAGGGGGCGTGGGAGAGGGAGAAGGAGGCTTCTTGCTATGCAGGGATCCCGATGCGGGGCTTGATCCCAGGACCCTGGGATCATGACCTGAGCCAACGGCAGACGCTTAATGACTGAGCCACCCAGGCATGCAAAGTCCATCTTTTTAAAAGTGGATCAGGATCAAGTATTTTGTAAGAGACACATGAGTTTGTAAAACTTTGACTTGAATGGGCTTCTGCATATAACGGAGAGAATACCAAGCTTCTACCATGTGGGAAGATGAGTCCTCAGCAATCTAATTCAGAGGATTTACAGGAAGAGCGCCAGCAAGTGTTTCATTTGGGATGGGGGTGAAGGAGCACAGAAAGAAGGATATATACATGGATCTCTGTAAGGAGATGGTTAGAGAAGCAGACTGGAGTTTCCATGCCTTCCTGTTTTATCCTTGGAATCTAGAAGCGAATGAGGCTTTGCTCAGGAATCCAAGAAGTCATTGTCCATGTTCAAATTTCTCTGAGGAAGAGGGTGGAGGAAGTTTCTGCTTTATGGTCTGGCATCATGAAGACATACCTCACAGACTTTACAAAACAAGCCCCTGGCTATCTGTATTTCACAACAGCCCATATTAGTGAGTCAATTTTTGGTAAATTCACGTTA
The DNA here is from genome assembly GCF_964662115.1 of Mustela nivalis. Lineage (NCBI taxonomy): Eukaryota > Metazoa > Chordata > Mammalia > Carnivora > Mustelidae > Mustela > Mustela nivalis. The sequence goes on from NC_139024.1 coordinate 142,809,640, forward strand.
AAGGAATATCTACACATAAGCCAGTTCAAAGTGATCTGTGAGTTCCCCTCATTCTCCTGTATAAACTTGACTTTTACCTCATGTCCTTCTGGACATATTCCTCCATACTGACACTTGGTTGTCATTACAGAAGTTTCTCAAAAGCTGCTTCAACCATTGTTAGAGCTAAAACATTTTCTCTTTTATAATATCCCATATGAATTGCCATGTGTTGTCAATCCCAGGCTTTGGAGAGAAAGATCTACCCCATAAAGTTGGCATCCAGTCCATTGAACATCATTTTTGTCATGAAGATCTTCTCTAGTTGAGAAAGCTTGCCATGTTTGTGCGCCATTTTGTTTCCAGATACCCATTCCCTTGAGGCTTGTCTCATGCCACTGAGGGGCAAACCACTGAAGCAGTGTGGAAAAAATAGGCCTTATCAAATAATTTTCTGAAATTCCTGCCTGTACCATGACAAAAGGAGGATGTTCTTCCACCAACAGAGGTCGATGTGGAATTCATAACGAAACTATCCATTGTTGCTAGAATTCTGCAGGCTACAGTTGCCAGGGTGTCACCAGGGCAGGGTGACGATTGTCCTTCCCAGCTCCAAATTCTGTGGTTCCAGGAAACTGCTGTTGGAAGAAGGCTCAGTCTTGAGTGCCACCCAACACGCAAGTATGGGTAAATTAAAGAGACATCAAGCAAAAGAAACCCTTTGCTCAGGACGAAGAGGACATGACATATGAGAAAGGGTTGGGCTATAAATTACAGTAGAGAGCAGCAAAATAACTGAAAGAAAACATGATCGAGAGTTGGCTAATAATTCAAAGAGTCCAAAGAAGAGGAGGAAATGAAATAATCCTCACAAGTAAGAATGGTGCGGTCCTTGCTTCACCAGGAAAGGGTACCACCCCTTACCTGAATGGCCCTCTTGTGAGAGGCTGACGGATCTTCACAAGAAGAGAGCACTATGGTAGCATCAGAAAGGGTACGCAGCACAGGTTCCCACTCAATGACGAAACAGGCCAAATCCTACCTATGAGAAGGCATTTTTTGTGTGTATGCACACGAGGCACTTTTTTTTTTTTTTTTTTACTGCCATTTACTTTTGGGTATTCAAACTTTATGCAATAAAGAGTGGAGGCTGGTCTCCAGAATTAAGCTGTTTGATCTGGAAATAAGAAAACTGCTTTTAGCAAGCTTGGTTTGGGGGTTTTTCTACAGGAAACTTTTGTGCTTAGACAGCAGTACCATTGGGGTAGGAATCAGAGGAAAGGGGACCATGGTTAAAGTCTGATCAAACCCTAGAAGTCACCTTCTCTTTACCCTATTCACAGTAAATGATTAAGAAATGCTCGTTACTGGGGTGCCTGGGTGGCTCAGTGGGTTAAAGCCTCTGCCTTCGGCTCAGGTCATGATCCCAGGGTCCTGGGATCGAGCCCTGCATCGGGCTCTCTGCTTAGTGGGGACCCTGCTTCCTCCTCTCTCTCTCTACCTGCTTCTCTGCCTACTTGTGATCTCTCTCTGTCGAATAAATAAATAAAATCTTTTTTAAAAATTATATATAAAAAAAAAGAAGAAATGCTTGCTGCTGATAAAAGAACAAAAGACCCTTCGGTTCAGTGAGGAAACTTAGAGGAACATTGTGTGCCAACTATAACTCAATTAAAAAAAATATTTCCAAACCTAAAGAAAAGAAAGTAATGGAAAACCCACCATGTAGATTTCAAACATTTCAAACAATTAATGATGTAAAAATGAGGTGCTTTGTTTATTATGTGATAATTAAATGTTCTAATCAAAGATTCATAATGTCAATTATATGAAGAGCTTTCATAAAAATTTTGTTGCTGTTAAAAAAAGAAACTTAAAAGTATGCAAAAATTATATATATATATCATTTCCTTTGATAATTATATATGATCTAATCATATATACATACATATATATAAAATCTAAATGTGACCTTAAGAAACAATATTTGACATTAATAAGTGAAACTATACTTTGGAAGAAGGAGAAAGCATTAGGGCATGGAACATTCAAAAGAAGACATCAAGAAGAAAAGACGTCAAGTGAAGTATGATACTTGAGTAGAAAGGAGAAATTATTCTGGGCAATGGTGAAGGTACAAATATTCAAGGACTAGTTGAGACATTATAAAGGAAGAAAAATGAAATGCTAATGCATGGTGTATGCTGGCAGTCTTCTGTTTCATCTCTCCTCCTGTTTAGTGTGTTCTACCTCTCATTTCTCCTCTGCATGTCTTAAGTAGTACCCCTGGGCCTGGCTAATATCAACCAGAGATAGAACGAATGCTTTGACCTCCATATTCTAGAAGCTTCACTTCTTATTTTTTCTAGATCCCATGAGTTATTCTTCAAATTATGATATTGAACAGCCCTAGTCACATTATTCTTTCCCTTTAGTTTCTTTTTCTTGCTTGCTTTTCTCACTCGAGGGAGAGATTGTATAGGTGTCAAAATTTGGCACTGGGTTGACTCTCGTCATCCAGGAAATACACACCTACACACTTGGGATATGTCATAAACGACCAAGTCAAAGGTGAATCTCTTTTATTAAATAACAATACATCAGGAATTGAATGTGAAAGGAACAGACCTTTATTGACCACTCACCATATGTAAATCCTATGCAAATCTTTATAGGGGATGAAAATGATTATGAAGTTTACAAAAGCTTCATTTATTGGACAAGACAGATGGGTAACCACTAACTATGCTATTGTTGAAATAAACTATTGAGCCAAGACTCTATTTCATCATACTCTATGATGATATGGCAATCTCCATTAAGAGTGTATTTTTTTAACTTAAAATTTTTTCCTTATGAAATTTCTCTCAAAGGATCTAACTACTGAGGCAAAATTCAAAGGATTCTCTTAGCCCTGTCCATTTTCCAAATCCTTTTTTTTTTTTTTTTTTTTTGACTCGGTGATCCCTTTCAATTAAAGGAATTCTTCTCAATGCAGAGACTTCTCTGGTTCAGCTGAATTAATGAGTGCCATAACTGTCTACTTGGCCTTCACAGCCAGCTATGGGCTAGTCATCCCATAAGTCACAAAAACCCGGTGAACGATGAAGTAGAGGGAATACTGTCACGTAAAGTCATGATTAACCGGTTAGCACGGGGAGGGGATGCCCAGGAGAAATTTCTTTGCCAGAAGTTGTGTAAACCTAAAAATGATTTACAATTGGATGACTTCAATTATCGTGTGAAAATTCACCATCTAGATCTCATAAAAGAAAATTCTTAGAGTGTAATGGGTCCATATCTCCCCCCCTCCCAAAATGAGAGACATCCACAAAGCATGCCTAATTGAGTAGCATGGAAAGACTGTGGTCAGTCCAAACTGTGCTCATTTGGGACATTAAAGGACTGGACTCCAAGAGTATGATTGGCCAAGGAAGATTCTGCATCATAGTGTGATTTTGTATGTAGTTCGACAAACTTGTGTCTTCAAAAACAGTCGGCTACATTTCCAGGCTCCAGCTTCTGTGAGCCTGAGAAGGGAGGAACCCACCACTTCTATTCTTAGCTGGGTTTTGAAGGGTACTATTTTGCTTATGCTAAAATAAAGTGAATAAGGGCATGGATGTTTTTTAGTCTGCTGGATGTGAATTCAGATTCCGGGTGTGGCCATCTTGAGTTTTGTTTTTGTTTTTAAAGATTTTATTTGTTTGACAGAGACAGACACAGCGAGAGGAGGAACACAAGCAGGGAAGCAGCAGAGGGAGAGGGAGAAGCAGGCTTCTCACCGAGCAGGGAACCAGATGCGGGGCTCGATCCCAGGAACCTGGGATCATGACCAGAGCCGAAGGCAGACACTTAACAACTGAGCCACCCAGGCGCCTCAACAATCTTGAGTTTGTAGTCATTGTAAACCTTAGCAGTTTTTCCTACTTGATGGTAATGGCTAGACAAATTTTTAGGGTTTCTCAAGTATAAGACACTGTTGTTGTAAGTGATGGATATATGTTACTTAATCTAAATTCACAATAATCCAATGAACTGATGTACAGAAATGAGTTAACACAGTGCAGCTGAGGCCTTAGAAAGCCCTGCTTGCAAGGTCGGTCCTTGTCTGGCATCTGGGAACTTGGATTTCGGGAGGTCTTCCACCACGTTTGTATGAACGATGTACGAACAATGCGGTTTATGCTAACACCTGCTCCCCTTCTGGGAGTTTGAAATTTTGGTATGTAGCAGACAGAGGGTGCCTAAGTGACCAGCCTGCAATGAAAACCCTAGCCCCGAGTCTCTGATGAGCTTCTCTGATAGACACCATTTCACACCTGTCATAACTTGTTGGAGGAATTAAGCATATCCTGTGTGACTCCTTGGGAGAGGATTCTCAGTAGCTAGTATCTGGTTTCCTCTGGACTTTGCCCCATATGCTTTTCCCTTTGCTGATTTCAGTTTGATTCTGTTGGGCGTAATAGATCATAGCTCTGAGTACGATTATATCTTGAGTCCTCTGAGTCCCTCTGGTGAGTCATCAAACTGGGGGTGGGCTTAGGGACCCATGACACAGCTGTGTGGAAGTTTTAAAGGTGAAGAAGTGGCTTCCGGGAGAGGTTACCCCAGGAGAGGTAACTATCTTAAGGTCACACAGCAACTGTGCATTACCATCAGGACTTGAACCCAGGCAGGCTACCTCCAGGGTCCTTGTTTACCCCGTGGAGGTTCTAAGCTTGTAACACTTCCCCCATTGTGTGACTGTGAAGCAAAGGAGGTGTGTTTGTTCAGAACATACAAAGTGCTCAGTGAAATTCTATTACATAATTATGCACCATCCTCTATCCCTTCTACCTGCTAACCAGGAAATCTGCCATACATTTCCTATAGGCCGATGATAGATCAGTAGAATGTCTCCAAGAAGTTGACACTTGCATGAAGAGGGAAATGGAAGGGAATGGTATGCAACTCAATGACTTTTTTTTTTTTTAACAATAATATCTATCCCAAGACCTTCTCTTTAAGCCAAATGGAGCTTCTTTGATTCCTCTCCTCTTTCCTTGCCACTTCTGCCTCCTTAGGCCCAGGTTGGAGGGGCTGGACACTGTGGTGATGGGGATGAAATCTGCAGAGCTGGCTGGGTGTTTAGGAGAACTGAGGCAGAAGCAGGAGAGGGGCTACGCAGTTTGGGTTGGGACCCTTTCATTATTGTAACCCTGTTTTCTACCACCCATTCTCCAGATGGGAACACACTGTCTTGAAATAATACTTTTTTTTTTTTTTTTTTTTAGAAAAAAATCTTTTTAAAAAATTCAGTTTAATTAACATATAGTGTATTTTTAGTTTTAGAGGTAAACTTTAGTGACTCCTCAGTTGCACATAATAGCCAGTGCTCCTTTATCAAGTGCTCTCCTTAATGTCCACCACTCAGTTACCCCATACCCCCCAACCTCCTCTCCAGCAACCTGCCATTTGTTTCCTTTAGTTAAGAGTCTCTAATGGTTTATCTCCCTTTCTGATGTCTTTTTTTTTTTTTTTTTTTTGCTTAGCCTAATACCCTCTAGTTTCTTCCATGTTGTTGCAAATGGTAAGATTTCATTCTTTTTGATGGCTGAGTAATGTTCCATTATATATACCACATCTTCTTTATCCATTCATCAGTAAATGGAGATCCTGGCTCTTTCCATAGTTCAGCTATTGTGGACATTGCTGCTATAAACATTGGGGTGCATGTGCCCCTTTGGATCACTACATATATATCTTTGGGGTAAATATTTAGTAGTGCAATTGCTGGGTCATAAGGTAACACTATTTTTAACTTTTTGAGGAAACTCTATGCTGTTTTCCAGAGTGGCTGCACCAGTTTTGCAACAGAATACTTAATACTCTGCTTGCTAAAATCATTTCTCAATCACCCTCACCCCTTTCCTACCTTTCAAACCTTCTAATTAATGTAGAAACATCCATTTTCTTTCCACTGAGGAAACTAAGTGACTCTAGCATTTCACAGACTTATTCTTACACTGCTTTCAAATAAAAACAGTTCTTCCGGCTAAACACCTATTTGGAATATGTCAAAGCAAATGTATGGTAAGTTGCTTGCTGTCTTGATCAGTAGAACAAGATGTTCTCCTTAAAGCCAAGTTAGCTAAAGCACAGGACAACTACATGGCAGAATCTGGGTAATAAAAGGCAGATGTCCTTTGATGCAAAACCTCATCTCCTCCATCTACTCCCCTAAATACCTTTTACTAGAGAAACAAACTTATTTCAGAGTAAGAAATATGACTTCAAATGTAAATGGCGGTGGGGAGTGACTTGGCAGCAATGCCAAAACCCAAATCAGTGAGACCAAATCCTTCCCTATGAGCACATTTTGATGAAGTCAGATTGGAGGAAGGAGTCCACCCTTTCCATGGATCTCAGATAGTTGGAAAGAGGACTTGGTCAGCACGAGTGCCAAAAGAAGGAGCTGAGACTTGGGAAGGGAAGCTGAAGGGCTACTTCACCTGTACAGTAGATTTTCTCATGGGAAGTCTTGACCTTTGGTGGGGAGCATGATGAAAGGAATATGGAAGAGGTGGAACTTAAAACAAAAACTTCCCATCTTGCAATAAAATCCACTTTTATCAAAGAAAAATCAATGTCCTCACACCAGAGGTGTGGGCACTGTCAGGATCCACTGGGGGGAGTTGCCAGGTTATTGGATAAACTCCTTTAAGCCAATGACTCAGATTCAGTCCTATCCAGGTCTTTTGCTCAATTGCCCAATTTTACTTAAGTTACCTCATCTCTTCTACCCTAATCTCCTCAGTTTCGTTATCTGTAGTGCAGGGGATATAATAATGCCCCCAGGACCCCTGTGGACATTGGATAAGGTGATGTGGGTCAATGCGCTGACTGAATTGTATATCAGTACCTAAATGTTAGCCATCAATATCTTGCTCCAAGAATGGTAGCTATCACCAAGATTGAAGAGGAAGATCAAATGTAAAATAAAAACCTAGTTTTTACTGTATTGAACATTCAGAAAGGAGGGTTACCTCAAGAGGAGAGTCTTATAAAGCTACAGTGCAAATGGAATGGGCTTTGCAAGAAACTCACTTCAACGATAAGTCAGAATGTAAATACCCCATTGCAGCAGCTGAAACCCTCTTCTTGGGCTGGTCTAATAAATGGTCTAAAAAGGTGATGGGCGTCAATGAAGACTTAGGTCAGAGGCTCTGAAGCAGCCAGTGATTCAGTTTCTGGGATTAAGGAAAACAAAAATCTTACCAATGGCTGGATAAAAATAACATTCCTTTCTATTGTGATCATCCGACATCAAGGAAATGTTTGAAATTTGGGCAGCATAATATGGTGTGCCTGCTGTGAAAAACACAGCAGCACCCATGTGTCTTATCAGTCTTTGCTGTTGGTAAGAATCGTGGGGAAAGCCAATTTGAGTCATTCCCCAATGCAATTCACTCTAAAATGGATCACTATTCTAAGGGACTTGACATGCCTTTTTGATTCAGATTCATCTGCTCTGAGCTCCCCACCCCCACCCCGCCCCCGCTCTGCTCCCCATCATTCAAACGCTCTGTGCTCTCTTCACAAATGCTGCACACAGACTGTCATTAGGTTCAGAGTAAGCTGCAATTAGCAAGTCTGTCAGCTTCTCTTACAAGGAACTTATTTTTCAGTGGAAATTTTTGTAATGGTTCCTGTCTGATCCTTAACTCTTCCCCGGAGACCAAACTCCCCAGCTCAATTCTTGGCAACGCAACTCCAAGAGTGAATGATACCCCTTTGGACCAATTAATTACGTTAATTTCTTAAATATAGCTACTAGCTGTTTTGGCAACTTCCACACAGCACGCCTTGCAAATAAATCCTCCAGAGCTCTGAAATGTCTGACCTCCCAGTCTGAGCCCTCAGAGACTTGCAAGACTGGGTCTTGGTTCTCACAATGCCTCTTCAGTGTGGTCAGGGGTAGTAGGCAAAAGCCTCAGTGTTTCAGGGACTCATCTGAGTTTCATTTACTGGGTGAAGGTGATAAGGTGTTTGCCAGCGTCGGCCAGCTCAGTGACCAAGGGGCTGCCTAGAACTTAGAGTCTACCGCTGGGAAGCTGTTTCTCCCTTCTCCTCCAGGCCCACAGGGGTCCCTTGCAAGTTGAGAAGGAGAGCTAGGGTTGGAGCATAACTAGGAATCTGAACAGAGGGAGAAAGATTTTAAACTTAAAAGACAAAACAATGAAGATCTCTTGAACCTACAGGTGAAAGACACATAATTTAATTTATCAACTATAGGTATTCCTGTAATTCCTCATAAGTATGGAAAATTGAGGTGTCCACGTCTCTCAAGAGGTCATACAGTGATTTTCTTTTTTCTATTTGTTTGAGTGACACTGAGGTAACTACTATAACTACAAATCAACATACAGTGAAAGAAATCATCCCAATAGTTGGGCCCAGATTCCAGAAATACTTGTTAACGGGTGACTGATAGGCATGATGGTCAACATGATGACGAAGGATATCCTCCTTATATTTCGTCTTCATTCTTATATGTATGAGTTCATGATTATCACCAAGGTAATGAAATACCATTTTGACCTTCTTTACAGAGGCTGAGACGAATTTAATTGGATTATTTCCTCCATCCTAGAGCCTTTGGGTTTTGTTTTTTCAAGCTCTTCTCTTCTGGAATTCTCTTCTGGTCAAACCCTATTCATTCTTGAGGACCCTTCTCTTTTCTGAAAGCATATGCTCTGTCTTCCTCTTCTTCCTCATAGCTAGTATGTACTGAGCTTTGCAAGCATCAGATACGGCTGTAAGTGTTTTGCATATATTAACTCATAGAACACTCAGATCTGTGTACTGAGTCATAAAAACCACTGAGTGAGGTATTACGGCTCTTGGCTTGCTTCTGCAGAGGAGAAACTGAGAAACGGAAGGGTAGAGTGGTAACCTGCTCAAGACCACACAGCAGGAAGGGGGTAGGGGTGGGACTCAGACCAAGTCCATTGGCTCCAAAGTTGCCCTCTGAAATATTTCACCAGTTATCCAGCCCTATCGAATCTGCCCATTTCCTGAACTCTGATGGTCCTTTTTGCTTTTATTTATTTATTTTTTCCCAAGGAGATAGATACTAGTCATCATTTTATTAAAAATAGGCATAATACTCTATGTTCTATTGTATTTATTGCTTTGGATTTAGTTCACCTCTTTTCATATCTTTGCATATAGATCACCTTTATTCTTTAATTTTTTAAAATAGTGGCGTGGTATTCCAAAGTGTGGGTTCCCAAATTATAAAAAGGATCCTTCTGATGGACATTCGGACTCTGTTCACATTTTCAATATCCTGCACAACTACATTTCAAACAGAAGAAAGAAACACACACTGGATTGAAGTCAAATAGAGAGTGTGGGGTCAGGTAGCTGTTCTCTGCTATTAAGAAATAAATTATTCAGCAGGGAGATAATAGGACATGGACAAGACCAGTATCGCTGTTTGTTGGAGCATTAACTCAAGGATGTAAAAACTTCTCTCTACCCAACATTTTGTTTAACTGTGAAATAGACACATCTTGCCACTCAGTCTTCCCAGCAGAAACCTGGGAGCGCCCATGGTGCACTCGCTTAGGGGTAAGGTATTATGTGAAAACATTCCTGACGTTTCCCTGTGGCCAAAACAAGCAGCTGCCACATTTCTCTGCAAAATGTTCGGGCCAAAAATATTCTTTTCTTAGCTATATTGATTTGAACTGTGTTTTTTAATCAGTCTGTTATCCGAATAATGGACGAGATCCAAATTTGCGTTCCTGGGGAGAAATCTGTCTCTGCCTACAGCATGTGCAGGCCAAGAGGGTGGGCATGTGGCCTCTCACGAGGGACAACGGGCCAGAGGGGTGCCTCTGCATCTGCCCTCCAACGACCTCATAAGTCAATGGGAGCAGCTCATGGGTCCCTGGAAGTCTGCTGGGGCACAGCCACCTTGTGCCTTGGCTCAGACCACCTGTTCTTCCCTTCACAATCTCCTCATGCTTCTCTGTTTCTTCTTCTTCCATATGGGCCATCTGAGCCTCAGCCCTCCTGAGCGGGCTTCTTAAAGAGCTCTTCTCCTGGCCAGTAATGGCATTGGCCTCTAACACTCACTTGGTGAATCTCTCGCCTATTATTTGTTTATCCACTCAACAAATATTTATTATGCACCTACCGAGGGCCAGAGATGCAGCACTGAACAGAACTCAGTCCTTCCCCGACCAAGCTGGCCTTTCAGGGGGAAAGAAAGAGAAAATCAAGCAAATGCACCGATATTTACTATGCCTGGTGGTGGTAAGTGCAGGTAACAGAGTAGGTGTCTGAGGCGGGGATGTGGCTATTTTATATAACATGGGAAGGGAGGGCAGCATGATAAGGTGACCCGTGACCTGATTGCTGAGGGAGGGAGGAGCCTCGCTGGTCAGCCTTCACAGTTCCTGCCAGCGCACAAATCAGGAGCTGGGGGAAAGCTTGGCCATTTAGGAGAGCATCAAGGAAGCCATTTAGCGGCTTTGCAAATGTGATTTTTGTTCTGCAAATGTATATTTTCTCCTCATCTCAGGTGTAAGCTTCTTGAGAGTGGGGGGGTCCGTGGTAGAGATGCCAGGTGATGCGATCTTTAGTAAAACTCCGCTCTCTGAAGTACACCCATCTGTAGTATGTATCCTTGTGCCTTTTCCACAGCCCTTACCACAAACTTTGATTGGATTATTAGCCCTAGCTTGTGGCGCTTGGATATCCTAGGAAAATACTAATGCTCTCCTAGAGCATAAGTTGTGCACGCGACCTTCACACGCCCAGGGCCACATGTCACGCTGAGGAAGCTGGCTCAGATAACCTCATCATTAAAAAAAAAGATGGATTCTCGGTTCCAAACGGTATGAACTAATGCCTTTTCTATAATGCCTACCCTTGCTTCAGACAAGACACTAAAAACACAATGAAATCACAGGCCAATAAGGTAAATAAATTAAAGCAACCAAAGAAACAAGCACCATCAAACCGTCCTGTCTTTCCAATCAATGCTTCTCAAATCAGAACACACTGATGAAGCGGTTCTTTTATCCATCTTGCCATAAAAACAAAGAAATTATGAAAAAAATCAACTAACTTGTGTACAATGTGCCTTGGTCATTTTATTTTAAATACATCAGTATGCGATTTGTCACTCCTTACTGAACCGGATGTGCTTTTAAAAGCGGTTTAATGGATAGCGTGTTGTGTATAATTGTGGAAATGTGTTTAAGGTCATTGTATAATTTATATCTGAGGTCCCTTGTCAACCATGAGGTCCATGAAGACACAACCTCCTTATATCCTGATATCATATTATCAAGGAAAATTCTATTTGATTGACTTGTGTTGTGTTTGCATTGCTTCTTGAGGGCAGAAAACCTACAAGTGATTTTAATTACTAAGACATCTTTTATATATGAATTCCTTAGAAATGGGGATTTTGCCCACTTAGCTTCACTGCTAAATCCTCAAAACCTAGCACAGTGCCAGCCCATAGGGGTCCCTTAGCAAATGTTAAGTAAATAACTAACATACTTTCTGAAATGAGATATGGTACCTGTGATGGTTAATTTTATGTGTCAACTTGGCAAGACCAAGAGACCCAGATATTTGATCAAAACTTATTTTTTTTAATTATTTTCAAGCCTTATTTTAGATGTTACTATGAAGTTATTTGTTAGGTAAGATTAACATTTAAATTATTAACTCTGAGTAAAAGAGATAACCTTCTATAATGTGGGTGAGCCTCATCTAATCAGTTGAAAGTCTTCAGAGAAAAAGCCTGGTCCCCCTCAGTGAGAATTCTGCCAGCAGACTGACTTTGCACTCAGCTCCCACAGCAGCTCTTCCCCAGATCTCCAGCCTACTCTGCAGATTTTGAACTTACCAGCTTCCATAAATGCATAAGCCAAATTCTTAAAATAAAACTCTCTGTATACAAACATATATGCTCACCTGCTATGGGTCCTGTTTCTCTAAAGAACATTGACTCATTCAGTATGCCCTAATCTTTTATTCTTTCAATGAATCAATCACTATACGTTATTTACCGAGAATCATTCTCACCCACCAAGACCCCGCAGCCACCAAAGCCAGACCAGCGACACAACCTTGGAGAGCTTTTGGCCTCAACTTTTCCACTCTGGTGGAGGGCCAGAGAGAATCAGCTCCTCAACGTTTCATTTCTCTTATGATGCAAAGCACCTGTAGAGCTTCTCTCCAGAGAAACAGGTGCCAAGAGAACCCTGTACTTGCTAAAGCCATTTTGTGAAGGTGTTATGGGAGGTACCAACTTACTATTGCGGTTTTAGGGGAAAATACTTCCCATGGTGGTGTGGAGCCATTAATAGTATCACTTCCTCTAAATATTTCCATTCTTTACAAGTGAAGCTGGGGGTGGGGAATTTCCATCGTGGAAACTAGCCAAAGGTTACAAAAGGTTCACGGACACTCTACCATTTGATAATTGTGTGGTCGCTAATGGGTCCCCTATACATTAAAGGAAAATGATTGTAAAAATGTATCAGCGGGAAGCCTCTAGGGGAGCGTGGTATGAAATTCGGTTCTCTTCGGGATCTAGCAAAGTGATTAGCAGTCACAGGGCCCGTTTGCTGACCTGGGGAAGGATGCATTTACAAAGTAAGTATTCAAATAGAGCCTCCCACCAAGGGTTTATGCGGTAGGAGAAGCGGACATGGAGAAGAGAAGCCTTCTAACTGTGCCCACAGCAAGCACGGTTCTTGTGTGGGAGTACATTTTATCTCTGAGAGTGATTTTTATCTCTTTCTTCCCTCCACTTAAAGCCCCTTTCCTCCTCTGATGTCTTTTTCCTTCTGGCTCTCAGTTCTCTACTTCAGCTCTACTCCACTTCTCCCCAGTTAAAACCTGTCTCCAATATGCAGCAAAGCTGCACACCTCTGCTGTGTAGGATTTTTTTTTTTTAAGATTTTATTCATTTGTTTAACCCAGAGAGAGCCAGAGAGCACAAGTGGGGCGGGGGGAAGCGGGAGAGGGAGGAGAAGCAGGCTCCCCGCTGAGCAGCGAGCCTGATGTGGGGCTTGATCCCAGGACCCTGGGATCATGACCTGAGCTGAAGGCAGAGGCTTAACCGACTGAGCCACTGCTGGTAGCATTTTGTGCGAGAGAGAGAGAGAGAGAGAGAGAGAGAGAGAAAGAAGAAAGAAAGAGAGAGAGACAGAGACAGAGACAGAGACAGAGATTTGGGGAGTATGTGCCTTCCTGAAATTATACTCTGAGCCTTCATCTTTGGCAGTTACCCAGCTTTGTCAATGGATAGAAATGATAGATGGTCATATGGTTACACAGAATGCTGTACAGCCATCAAAATAACTCAATGCCTATTTGAATCGACACGGATAACCCTCAGAAACAATGCTGAGCCAAAGAGCCAGACATGGAAACATATGTATGGTAGGATTGTATTTGTTTCAAGTTCCCAAACAAACACAAATAAACTGCATATACAGTATGCATAAATTATATATGTTAATTTTTATAGAAATACATTTATGCATAAATTACACATACACCAATGATATTTGTATACATATGAGGCCAGATCCAAAAAGAAAAGTAAGGGAATATGATTAACACAAAATTTAAGACAGCAGGTCCCTTGGGGGGGGGGGGCGGTGCATGGATAGGAATGCATACAATTGATAAGGGGCATGGATCAGGCTTCAAGGGTCATTAAGGTGAGCAACAGGTAAACAGACATTTGTTTTATTTCCATTATAATTTAGAATATATGTCTACATAACAGGTACTTCTTTGTGGTAGGAAACGTTTCACAATATCTTAAAATTTTTCTAAAGTGAAATTTTTTGGGTTATTAATCCTCACTTATCCTCCTTGGGAAAGGAAGGGAGGGGCTCAGGGAATAACAGCTGCTTATAAAAATTAAGGAGAGAGGGCGCCTGAGTGGCTTAGTGGGTTAAGCCTCTGCCTTCAGCTCAGGTCATGATCTCAGGGTCCTGGGATCGAGCCCCACATAGGGCTCTCTGCTCAGCAAGGAGCCTGCTTCTCCCTGTCTCTCTGCCTACTTGTGATCTTTGTCTGTCAAATAAATAAATCTTTAAAAAACATTAGAGATTTCTTTGAGTTATCATCCTCCATCAGCCAATGCTTCTAATCTGAAGCGAATGGGAAGGTTCGAACATGGAGGCACTGAGACCTTTCGCCATAGCTGAGTGACTTCTGAGCCCCTGGTTTGCTTCCTCAGGGCAGAACCGCCATGTTTGTAAGGGAGCCTTGTGGTGGGTCCGTTTCATATTGTTTCCCATCACCGCCTGGGTATTTGGGAGCCATTGTGGGCTCACTAAAGCTGTTTATTGGAATGAGCAAAAATCAGCAGGCGGCGCCTAGGTGGCTTAGTTGGGTAAGTGACCGGACTCTTCATTTCGGTTCAGGTCATGATCTCAGGGTCTTGAGGTCATCCATCAATCCCTGCCTGTCGGGCTCTCTGCTGCGTGTGGATTCTCTCTCTCCCTTTCCTTCTGCACCCGCTTTCTGCTCACACTCCCACTTAATCTCTCTTAAAAAAAAAAAAAAGTACAGCTAAGGATGGCGTGTTACCACCTACCTCGGATGTCCCCGTCCTTCCTGGCCATGCATCACTCACAGGGCAGGTGCTGGGTGGAATGAGACGCAGCTGTGACCCGGAAGAGCATCTGCTCTAGAGAAGCTCTGCCAGTCTTCTCTCAAAGTCCTACCTTCCAGCGTCTGCTATCGGGTGTGTTGCCAGTGCAATTAGTAACCTGATTTTTTTTTAAATTTTATTAACATATAATGTATTATTTGTTTCAGGGGTACAGATCTGTGAATCATCAGTCTTACACAATCCACAGCACTCACCAAAGCACATGCCCTTCCTAATGTCCATCACCCAGCCAGCCTCTCCTCCCCCCCACCCCCCAGCAACCCTCAGTTTGCTCGACTCAGTGTTTTTTTAACTTAAATATGTTTATAGCAGAAGATAACTTATACCACTCCTGCAGATAAATAACCAGTGCCATTAAGGTTCATAGAAGGTAATCATGAGAAATAGATGTGGGAAAGCAAAACCATCCTGTTAAATTTTAGATCACGAGCATTGCCTGCCGATGGCTCATGGCCCAAGGCCCACTTTCTTTCTGTTGAAAATGATACATGGTCAATGGTTAGAGAATGTTAAGATCAGACCCAAATCAGAGGTTCAGAAGAGTGAAAATGGAAACGTTTTCCATGACAAAATCTAGTGACTCAGCATGATTTTAGGCCCTATCTCTATATCGTGTACCATGTACAATTATCATATGGTGCCCCACAGTTGGGAAATTTTGATCAGATGAATTGCAAAGAGACTGATGAGCAGAAAACCAATGGAGGGGGCTTGTCGTACGATGCGGCACAGCTCTGCAGAGGACTTGTGAAGTCTAAAGGCGCTCTTCCTGCGGCGCCTGGCTGGCCCAGTCGTTGGAACATGTGACTCTTGATCTCAGGGTCATAAGTTCAAGCCCCATGTTAGATGTAGAGATACTCGAAAACAAAAACTTAAGAAAAAAAAATATAGGAGCTCTCCCTGTGGTAGTACCTGGGTGCTTTGTCTAAGCGGGATCTCAGAAGGGGATGAGGAGGACCTTGAATGGATATGAGAGAGATCAAAATGCCGATGTCTAAGATTAAATACGGAACAGCGGATGACATGGCCCGAGTGTCCACAGTGCTGGGTAGCAGGTGGTCTCAGCTTCAGTTTCACCAGAAGCAGACGCTGACTCAGATTCAAGTGCATGTAGTTTAACAAACAATCCCAGGACACTTTGACAGGGAGCAGGGGTGGGGGAGGAGTAGCCAGAAGGGAAGGGCACACTAAAGACGCGTTATCTATGGAGCCAGCTGCCACTGTGGGCAACTGAGCTTGAGCTCACGTGGAAACTTAGGGACAAAGGTAAGAGGCTTGTCTTAGAGTTATCCCACTCGGACCTGAGGAAGCGGAGATATTTATGGTCCATTGGAGAATTAGTTTCTGGGCATTTTCGTTCACCTTTAGGCAATTACAGGGGCTCTGCCTGGCTTAGAGAAAGCTCTCAGGTCTTGAGATAAAGATTCAGGCTGTTAGAAGTTAGGTCAGTCCTGGCAAACGGTAAGAGACTCTTAGCTATAGGGAACAAACTGAGGGTTGCTGGAGGGGAGGTGGGCAAGGACTGGCTGACGGGCATTAAGGAAGGCACGTGAGCACTGGGTATTGTCTGCAGCTGATGAGTCACTAAAGTCTACCTCTGAAACTAATAATAAGGTATATATAAACTAAATTGAATTTAAATAAAGAAACAAAGGGATGTGCCATAGAGGTGAGCAGCTTTAAAGGAAGACGAACTGAAGGAGTTAGCATCCCCTTAACTATGAAAAGAAGGAGGAAGGTGGGGGGAGGAGGAGGGGAAAGAGGAGGAGGAGGGGGAGGGGAGGAGAAGTTATTTCAGTCCTGATGAGGCTAAACTAAAGAGATCTAGGTAGGAAACTGACTGCCTTTACTATACCTTCCCTCTGCTAGAAACTTTAAAAAAAAAAAAAAAACCTGTCCTGTTTAATCCTTACCAGAGCATTCAAAGAGAGTTAGTTCCGCTCATTTACATACAGAGAAAGAAGAAACCGAGCTGCTTCACTTGCCCAAAGTCACCCACAGCCTGTGTTCTATGCCTCCGGTTACACCTGCCTTGTCTTCTCTTTCAGCATCCAGGTGAAATTCACATAACATCCAGTAGATATTTTAGAGGACCATTCAGCGACATTCAATATTTCACAGTACTGTGCAGTCACCACCTCTAGCTAGATCCAAAGCATTGTTGTTACCCCAAAAGGCAATCACAGACGCATGAAGCCTTTGCTCCGCATTTTCCCCTCCCCCGCCCCCAGCAGCCACCAATCAGCATCCTCTCTCTATGGGTTGACCCATTCTGGATAGTTCACACAAACGGAATCATGTACTTGTTGTGCCTGGTTTCTTTCACTTTAGCATAGTGTTTTGTTTTATTTTTTTAAGGTAGATTTGTCTGTTTGTTTGTCTGTTTGTTTGTTTGTTTGACAGAGAGAAAGAGAGCAAGAGAGCCCAAGCAGGGGGAGCAGCAGGCAGAGGAAGAAGCAGGCTCCCCGCTGAGCAGAGAAGCCCCACAGGAGACTTGATCCCGGGACTCTGGGATCATGACCTGAGCCAAAGGCAGACGCTTAACCTACTGAGTTGCCCAGGTGCCCTCACTTTAGCATAGTGTTTTTGAGACTTACCCATGCTGTAGCAGGTATCTGTACTTCGTGTTTTGTTTGTTTATTTGTTTGTTTTTTGGTGGCTGAATCATATTCCATGGTATGGTTGTACCACAATTTGCCTCCCCACTCACCTGCTGATGGACAGGCAAGCTGTCTCCTCTCCTAGGCTGTTGCAGCTAGTGCTGCTATGAAAGTATGAGTGCATGTGAATATATGAGTCCCTGTTTTCAGTTCTTTTGGATGGAAGCGCTGGGTCATATGGTAATTTCGCGTTTGACTTTTCACGAAACCCTCCCAGTCTCCTTGAAGGGACCCTTCTCTTCTATCTCGATTTAAATGTTAGAATTTCTTGAGATTCAATTCTCTCTCTCTTTTTTAAAGACGATATTTATTTATTTGAGTGAGAAAGAGAGCACAAGCAGTAGGGAAGGGGAGGGAGAGAGAGAGAGCAGAGAGAGAATCTGGGGCAGACTCCATGCTGAGCGAGGGCCCGACACTGGGCTCGATCTCACAAACCTGAGATCATGACCAGAGCGGAAATCAAGAGCTGGACGCCCAACCGACTAAGCCACCCAGGCACTTCCTCTTTGGGATTCAATTCTAAGCCACCCGCCTGCTTTGTCCTTCCGTACCCTCCGTCGGTGTGCATCACGCATACCCATGGCGGCGATTACCAACTCTCCGTGTGCCAAGGATCCCAGGCCTCTGTTTGGAGCTCTAGATATTGGTCAGTGTTGACTGCTGGGCTGATGTCTGCCTTTGGATCAGTTCTAGAACTAAACTAACCTGGGCCTGGTCCCCACCCACTTCACCAGTCTCTGAGATCGACAAGCAACATCAACATCCATTTGCATGTGCAAACCAGGAAACTGGCGGTCACCTTTGACACACCCCGCCTCCCCTGCTCTCCTATTCTGTCCACCACCAAGTCCTGTTGATTTTCCTTTCAAGATGACTTTTCAATCTGTGTGATACTCTCTGCTGCCACCACACTTGGCTGTACTCACACAGATAGGCTGGCTTGGCTGAATTCATGCACCTTCTCATTGGTCTCCCCGATAGCTGTGGAGAATGGATGGGAGAGGGCCACACCATCCATTCTCCACACCGATCAGAAGGAATTTCTGAGAAATGCAAAGCAGACCACGGCCCCTCTACCTTCTGCATAGCTCTTAGAATCAGCAGCATGTTTTACGCTGAAACTCTGGGCTCACTTTGAGCCACTCCCCACATCTCTCCTGTTGCACTGGCCCTTTTTGCCAGGTAATTCTGCCGCCTCCTACCTCAGGAAATGGTCTCCGCTGTTCCCTCTGCCTGGAGCGTAGACTTGTGAACTCCTACGCCTTTTTTCAGTTCTAGTCTCACTTTCCTTCTAGAAACCTCCCTGCTTCCCAGATGAGATCAGCTTCACCCACAATATGTTCTGATCCTTATCACATTCCTGTAATTAGTAATTAACATCTGCTTCTCCCCTGGACTGTAAACTTTTTGGAAGTAGGACAACATACAATTTTGCTTCATCTTGTGTAAGGTTTGACTTAAAAGTAGCTGTCACACAGTGAAAATTCCCGAGATAGGTGTTAAATACATGAATTAACTAATTAATGAGAAATAGAGCACCACCTCAAAGCTGATTTCTTTTTTTTTCCCCCAAGAGCAGCTGAATTTATTTGATTGAGAAGATCCTTTTTTTTTTTTTTTCAAAGCTGATTTCACCTCCTTCCCTCTCCACTACTCCCCTTTGACATTCTTAAAAGAGGAATGTCTTTGAAAATGGGGAGGAATTTCCTCCCAAACTTGGAAGGAAACAGAAACAAGGAGGAAAGCCACTTGGTTGGTTCCCAGAGTCCTGTGATGGGCAAGTGCTTTTTGCACCCACTTCTGGTGGGAACCAGCTTCTGGGGGAAGAGGAGGGGACTCCTGAAGCAGGAGTTGAGAAGACCAGAGCACCCAGTCTCAACTCTCATCACTGACATACAGGAAAAATAAAAATAAAATAAATAATAAATAAATAAATATGAAAATAAAAAATAAAAAAAAATAGGGGGAAGGTTTTCAGGTTGTGTGTGTTCTTCATTTTGAAATAGTTTCAGCAAGATGAAAACCCTTTGTTGAAGAAAAGGCAACTGAATGAATGAATGAGTGACGTGACTTAGTAAATATTGAGAAAAGGAAGGATGACAAAGCTATTGGGGTGGCCCCGTTGACTAAGTAGAATGCTCCCAACCCCTTAGAGATTATGCTAAGGACAAGGTCTGCAGGGCTGGACACCATGAGTCCAATACTCAATCATGATTTCTTACCCCCTCAGGGGTCATTCCCAGAGGACCTGAAAATGACATTATAAATGACTTGAATCTGCCATCAAGTATCAATGACAGCCCACATTTGGGAAGTACTGAAATCATTTAGGGAAAGCCAAGGCACAAGGTTCTCACAGGTAACCTCTCCGAGGAGGGCGGCCAGGGGGAGGAGACATGCAACTTCTACACCAGGAAGCACCTATCAAGATGATTCAAAAACCAGAATCATGTAGCATTTAGCTTGCATTAAAGCCTGTGCCTACAGATCAACTTGGAGGAAACCCAGGGTCCCTCTTTTCTCCTTCGGGGCATGCCGAGTCCCTCTGGGCTCCAGTTAAGGGGTATCAACAGTGGGGAACACTAACGGATGTCTGACACCATCTCAGGAAGTCAGAGTCTGAGTGAGTCTCCCCACACCCTCAGGCCCCAGCAAGTGTCTGGGAACTCACCAGGGGCAGGACCACTGTTGCTGGCTCATCGGGTGGTCCCTGGTGTTCTCGCCCTCTCTCTGACCAGGCAGGTGGGAGGCGGCAGCTCAGTCTTGCTTCATGATTATGCTTCTGTCTTGCTGCAGCCACCAGACTTGCTTCTCAAGGCAGCTGCAAGCATTTCCCTACTGGGCAACCACACACATAGAATGTGAGTGGCGTCTGTACGTGTGTTTTTCCTTCCGGTTGCTGCAAGTGATGTTGTCTCGGTTCATTTCCTCCCTGTGCCACATTTTTTTTTTTTCTCTGATACACTGGGGGCAATTTGTAGTTTAGGGACAGGTGGGAAATCTAGCTCTACTCCAGACTGCTTGTTATTTTGACAAAGAGAGGGGATCTTTAAATTATTTTCGCAATGAAATGTAGGGGAGTGGCATAAGCTCCTTTCCAGGCTGCATGCAGGCAAACATCAGGGTATTGCAAGGCTAACCAGATTAGGATGTTGTGGTTTTATGGACTTAAAATATTCTAAAGATTTCTGTTATAAATTGACGTGAAACATCTTTTCATTTAACTAGTCTTTATTGAGTCTGTACATGGCCAGAGCACCCTGCTAGGTACTGGGTACCCATGAGGAGAATTCCTATTTCCAGAAACAGAGGCTGAGTGTGCGGAAGGGAATTTGGAAGTCACTTAGTCCCAAATCCTTTGTCTTCTCGCTGTGCTTTTGGGTAGCCGCCGAGTGGTGCAGTCTGAGGCTAACCACCTGATGGTTGCCCTTTAAACGCTTTTGATCTTTCTGTGACTCAGCTTCCTCATCTGTAAAATGGGAGTAGTCATAGGATTGTTGTGGGAATTCAATGAGTTGTTCTATGTAAAGTGTTCAAAGGGTGGCTGCCATGAGTATATGAATGTTTGCTATTATCACTAGTGGTAAGTTTCATGAGTATGAGGTCAAACCTTTGCTTTTTACCATCTCTTTCCACTTCTTGTCCCATGCTGGTGCCTAAAAATGCCTGGGGAACACAGATGGTGGAGGAAAGAGGGAGATGGTTGGAGGAATTGATACTCCCCAGCAATCATGGAAGCATGGAACCCTCCTACTCTTGCTTGCTCTATCATTAAGACAAGCAAAGCACTGTCCTTGGCCCTCCCTTCATCCTTGTCCCCTGTCCATGCTGCATATTGCATTCTTGTGATTTCTAGTTTGTTGCTGTTGTTTTGTTTTTCGTGAATTTCCCGTAATACTTTTCTGATATTCAGATCCAAAACATTTATTTATAAACGTCGAGCTGGTCTGAATCATATTAAGGAAATACTTGGCCCATAAGCAGGTGCCACATTTAAACAAAGAAAGAAACACTCAGCTCAATGCCTTGTGTAATCAGGACAAAAATAAATCAATAACAAGAACATCTGTGACAATCTTCATACACATATTGCCTCCATAGGTATAATGAGCCATTTCTATGGTTTAAAAAAATCATCTATTTTTTCTTTCTCTCTTCTTTTCCTTAAAAAACACACCACTCAAAAAAAAAAAAAAAAACCACACACACACCACTCTTGTGTACATGCTTGATATCAGGAAGTGGTCCAGATTAGAGGTAGAGTTATCCTATTTCCAAGTTTTATTTTATAAGGAAGCATATCCATAGTAAATCAAGTGGAGCAGAAGCCTGAAGAATACATATTTTTTCCAACATGTCCCTCCATGCATTTGCCATGATCCCATAGTGTGTTATTTTCTCCATTAGCTATTTAAGCAGTCTAAATTTAAATGTGTCCATTTAAGATAAAGTAACTTACAGTTGTACCTCATACCTCGAAGGCCAATGCCATCGCGTGGCCTCCCTGCCAATGACACTCTAGACCTATGCAAGAAGCGGAAGCTTAGCCTTCCTCTACAGAAATCACACGGGGTTGTCAACATGATTGTCCTGAACTCTGTTCTTTTGCCTACACCATCATGGCTTCCTTTCCCGCTTAGAGCTGCCGGCACGTCCCAAGCCTGAGGGCTTCAGAATGAAGAGAGAGAGAGGAAGAGAGAGAGAGAGAGACTGTAAGGCAAATTGAGGAGCCCAGACTTTGTCCAAACACAGATCACACTTGTTCTAAAAAAACAAGTGGAATTTTTTTTTCCCCACTTGGAAAGACGAAGATTCTCTATGCCTGTTTTCCTACTTAGATTTTTCTTCTTCTTTTTCTTTTTTTGGTTTCTTTTCTTCTTTTTTTGATTAGTGCGAGGTTATGCCACATGTCAGGATTTTGACAAAGCCAAGACAGTTCTGACAACAAACAAACAACTGTAGTTTCTAATCACTCTGTCCAATGAAGACCGTGTTTACATTTTCATTTTTATATAAACAATCTTCCTGACTGCTTTAATTAGCTTCTTCATGCCGGTTCAGTTAGTGCCATGGAA
Source organism: Mustela nivalis (assembly GCF_964662115.1). NCBI lineage: Eukaryota > Metazoa > Chordata > Mammalia > Carnivora > Mustelidae > Mustela > Mustela nivalis. The sequence goes on from NC_139024.1 coordinate 142,832,064, forward strand.
TGGTTTGTAACTACCTGTTACGCAGTAGCCAAATCCCCAGGCAACTGTTCTGAATTTGTCCTGGGTTTTTGGTCCAAGGAGTGACTGTTGTATGGAGTGGAGTCTAAGGCGGTGGGGGCGGGGGAGAGGCAAAAGTGAGGAGCATTTGAGAAGATAAAAAGTTACCAAAAAAAAAAATCTATGGCTAAGTTGTGTGTGTGTATGTGTGTGTGTGTGTGTGCGTGTGTGTATTTATGATTCCATCTGCGTGACTCATTTCCCTCCACGACTGAATACAGTATTAGCCATAGGAGATCAGCTACCCACTGAGGAATTTAAATGAATATACCCAAGAGTTGGTTTGGCAAATTTTAAGAGCGAACTTGTCTGGTATTATAATGTGTGCCTCATCCCTTCTTGGGAATGGGAGTCCGTCTTGTGGTTTTCATTTTTAGATGAAGAAATCAGAGCTCAGAAAGACCCAGTTCATTTGTCTCATCGGTAGCTGTTGCATACCTGTAGACTTCTTCGACCTTTCCCAGGCATGTTTGGTGCCTTAGTCCCCAGGACACAGGGCCTGCCCTCAAGATAATCTGGTGACATAACTGTTCCCATGAATTGGTTCACTCAGATACAAAAAGCATTTATGGAGCAAATGTTGTGATAAGTAAAAAAATGAATGAGAATCAGCCCCTCCCCTCAGGGACACGATAGGCTAGGAGGCAGAGCAAAGTGAACCTTGTCTACCTTTGTGTTCTGCTCTCTTTCCACCAACAACACTCTTCTCTCATTACAAGACACATTTGTCTTCTTCCTCATCTGTCCTCCTGTTCTTCAGCCAGGTCCCTAGTTCCCAGTCCAGAACCTCATGAACACCTATTTTGGCAACGTGTGACTGTTCATTTCCTTGTTCTTCTTCTGGGTGTTCATGCGTTTCCAGCCATGAGTGGAAACTCAGTCTACTTTCCTGCTCCAGAGCTACCCAGTAGGTTCCCAACGGGGGAAGTTAAGAAAGGCTGATTTGTCTCCTTGCAAATTCTCCCCCAATAAGCTCCACTGAGGTCCTTCTGTTGCTCAGGAATCTTCTTGTGCGTCTCCCATGGACTATCTGTCAAGTCTTCTTTTTCTTCTTCTTCTTTTTTTTCAAGCTTTTCCCAGTTTATTGCTACCAAATTCACATATATAACTTCAACATTCCACCTTTAATTTTCAACAATTAACATATTAATCCTGTCATATATTTAACAGGAAGTGGTAGATCTTATTTTCAAGCATCCATAAGACATTTGGAGTTCCATTCTTTCCCCCATCCCCCAGTGGCTCTGTGCCCAACCCTCACCTGTTACCACGTGGAGGGTAAGCGAAGATGTGAGCTCTTCTGGTCACCAGGTGGTCTCTGCAGACCTTGGCTCTGACATCCTCCTGTTCCTCATTCGCTGCACATTCTCCAACCCTTTGAATTATAGCTTCTAGTATTGTCACTTGACTAATAATAAGGGTCAAAACTACCGTTTTTGATGTTTGTTCTTAGGAGGTAAAGGACATTTGCAAAGCTGAAACCATCTTTTTAGTTCACAGAACAGCTGTTTGAAGAAATATGGGCACCTCAAAGGCAAAGGAATAAAGACTAAATTATTCTTTTTTTTTAAAAGATTTTATTTATTTATTTGACAGAGAGAGATCACAAGTAGGCAGAGAGGCAAGCAGAGAGAGAGGAAGGGAAGCAGGCTCCCCGCTGAGCAGAGAGCCTGACGCGGGACTCGATCCCAGGACCCTGAGATCATGACCTGAGCCGAAGGCAGCGGCTTAACCCACTGAGCCACCCAGGTGCCCCAAAGACTAAATTATTCTTAAGACAGATGATGGCCAACTTAAAAGATTCCAATTTATTGGAAGCATTCATTGTATTTAAGCATCTGGTAAATACCAAGCACTCATCTCTTCATTACTTGTATCTTGTCTGCCAAGCCCTCTTCTGGATGGTAACCATTTTGGGGTCTCCCCCAGAATAATTGGGAACATCTTGTTGGGGTTGATTTTTCCATAATTTTTTAAATTAATGTTTTAAATCTAAAAGTAATACATTTATATGGTAAAAAACTAACATTGCAGGTAAAACTGAAGTACCTTTTGAGCATCAGCCTTAATTTTAGTTCCCTCCAATGCTTGGCCCACAGTGAAGCTCTGCTCTCTCTCTGTCTGGCATGAATTCTTCTAAGTCGTTTTCTAAGCACTTAGAGCTTATGCAACCACCGTCAGTTTGCAGTTGGGTACATGGGCCATCTCCCCCTTGAGACTGCATGTGCACACACACCCAGGACACGAGACTGAAACCATTTTATTACGCTCGGTTTCTGAGGGAACTGTCTAAACTGCTATTCTGGTTTCACATGCAGAGAGCAGTTTGAAAACAACATCTTATTCATGAAAATATAAAAAATAAAATGACATTGCTGTCCTGGATGGTTGAAGAGACTGGACTGCTCTGTTTGTCTGACTCTTGCTCCTTTGTTTTCTAAATATAGGAAAACACAGATTTGTGTCCAGCTGGTTGGTCTCAGAGAGGAGATTCCAGGATCAAATACCAAAGGTCAAGTTGTCATTGGATAAAATGAATTTCTGGACTTTCCTTTTTGCCTGCATGATCACGTAGCCAAAACTCAAGTCAAATCATGCCTCTCCCTAGTTAGGTAAGCTGCTCCTGACCATGACCCCAGCCCTAGGGAGGGGCACCACATGCTATTTGATCATTTCTAGCCACTTTTCTGTCTACACTGGCTGGCTCTTTAGCTTTCCTCTTCCTTGAACATTTTCTTCCTTCTCACCTGTCAGAACAGCCTCCACGCACAACCACATAAGAAGGGACAACTACCTCAAAGATAGAGAAATATTTTTTACTGATTCCTGGTGCTTAAAACGCCAGCACTGTTTTATTTTCCCTCTAGATTTTGGACAATTATTTTCCACTAATACAATACAATTTAAAGGGAACTCAAATTTATTCCTTCTCTATTTTCACCACAACTTCCTATTATATAAGCAAAAGTCTTGTGTCCACATGTTCACCAAAGCTCTAAACCTCAGTCCTTCAGTTCTATCTAGCCTCTTGCTTTGCATATAAAACTGGTCACCTCTTTCATTTCAGACCCTTTCATCCTTTTTTTGAACCCTAGTTCAGCTCCTTCATGGCTACTGCACCTCCTCCACTGACTGCCCCCCACGTCTCACCATTGGATTGCATACACTTTCACTCTCCTGCTCCCCCTGGATGGGCTCATCGACTCCCATTTGGGTGGAGGCATCCTTGCCCCCTGCACTCTCCAGTGGAATCATCATCGAACAGTCTCTGTCTTAGTCAGTGCTGGCTGCTTTCACAAAATACCATGGGGCTGGGTGGCTTAAACAAGAAATGGTTACTTCTCATAATTCTGGAGACTGGAAGTCCACAATCATGGTGCCTACATGGTCTGTTTCTGGCTAGAAACCTCCTTCTATTTTGTAGATGGACACCTTTTTTCTGTATTCTTACATGGGGGAGAGACAGTCTCTTCCATGTCTCTTCTTATAAGGTCACTAATCCTATTACAAGGCTCTATCTTTATGACCTAATTGCCTCCCAAAAGCCTCATCTCCTAATACCATCCCATTGGGGATTAAGCTCCAACATGTGAATTGAGGGAGGAGGGGGAATACAAACATCCCATCCCTAACAGTCTCTCTGCTCCCAAACATTGCAAATTTCTTTTTCTTGCTTCTTTAATCTAACCTGTCACCAAATTCTTGGGTTTTCATTTTTTTTTTTTTAATCTCAAATCTTGTTGACCAGTTATTTCTGTACATATTCACTGGTTACCACCTTACTTTTGTCTTTCACTGCTTAGTCTGTCACAATTCTTAACTGTGACAATCTTTTTTAAGCACGCTGTTGGGCACAGGCTGGGTCCTCAGGAAATACTAGTTGAATAAGCATCTACCCAATACTAGATATTCTCAAAAGTAGATTTCAAAGTTTCCACCAGTTCCCTGTTGCCTATGAAATAAAGTTGAAATTACTTAGTGACAAATCAAGATCCATGCTATCCTGTTATATTCTCTCCTGCTTGTCCATACCCAGAATGCTTTTCACCTTCCCATACTATAAACACTCACTGGTCCCTAATGATTCACATCTTCTCTTGACCGTGGCCTTGTAAAGGCTCTTTGCCTGCTTAGAATGCCCTTTCTTTTTCTCCTTGTGACAGCTTCCTTTAAGACTGTACTCCCCTGGGCAGAGTATCTTTCTTCCTTTCTCTGTTACCCTGGACTTCGAGGTTTCTTATGTCCAGGAATTGTTGCTTATTCAGTTTGGAGACTAAGCGTTTTACAAAGTGGTGTATAGAGTTCTTACATCAAAATCACCCATGAAGCTGGTTAGACATAGATTCCCCCAAGCCCCACCCTTGAATTGCTGAATCAGTTTCCTGGGGAGTGAACCCTCCGCGGTAATTCTTAATGCATATGAATGTTTGGGAATACAGTTACAGTATCCAACAAATATTTGATGAATAAAGACATGATGAAAAGTACTGAGATCGCTACTTCTAAAAATCTGTTCTACATCCTTCATTTATCTGGGGTTCTATTTTGGCTGGAGAGAGGTCCAGTGAATTTGGCTCAGCCATGGATCAAAGTGACCTAGTGGGAAACAGCCTTGCATTATTTTCTAATCAGGTCATGCAAAGTACCTATTGTCCTGTCCAAATGTTAAATGAAGTTTAGGGTCATTCAAAGTCCTGAAGATGGTTGGCTGTGATAAGAACTAGCAAATTCTTGCTCAAGTGAGAACTGGTATTGCGGGCATGTTTTACATTTTTAACTCACCAAAGCCAAGTTCTTGGGTTTCAGTCATTCACAAGTACATCTAAGGAGTCTCATGGTCTCATTTGCTGTGCTTCTCACCAGTATTAATAACTTTAGTGTCAGTTAATAGCCCTCCCTGTTGACAGTGAGTGGACTGTAAATGCATTCTAAGGATTTTTAGACTTTAGATAAGACCAATGGATTTGTGAAGACAGGCAAGTCTTGTGTGGGCCAAAAGGTCTCTAAAATGTTCTTTTTTAAATGCTTCAGTAGATTTTGAGCTCTACCAACATGATCTTGAAACTGTCATAAAGCACCATACCAGGCCTAATGAAGACTAATATGCCTCATCTAAATGACTTCATGACTATTCAAATTATCCTCCATAAATTTTTGTTGGATTCATTATTTACCAAATAATTAAATATCTCCAAAAGTACATATAACAAATTTGTAGAAACACACTGATACCATCAGCTGGTTGAATACAAACACATGTACCTGAGACGTGGAAGAGAAATGAGAGACATCAAGACTGCTTTGAAATTGGTGGTTTGTTGTGGAGGAATTGAGACCTGGGGATAACACCCAAGAAGAAGAGGGAGGATACAGGTTGACAATTGAGCCATCTCCTGGGTTATTCATATGATGTCACAGCTGGGCTGAGGCTTGGAAGATAATTTTTAATTTATTACTTATTCTTTAATATTTCCATTACTTCTTTACTACATAACATATATTCATTGCCCCAAAAAATAAGTAATTCATAAAGATGACATAACCAATGTTATATCAATAGCGTATACTCTTTTTAAAAAATTTTATTTATTTACTTGACAGAGAGAGAGATCACAAGTGCTCAGAGAGGCAGGTAGAGAGAGAGGGGGAAGCAGGCTCCCCGCTGAGCAGAGAGCCTGATGCGGGGTTCGATCCCAGGACCCTGAGATCATGACCTGGGCTGAAGGAAGAGGCCTAACCCACTGAGCCACCCAGATGCCCCAATAGCATATACTCTTTTAAACATTTTCTTGTGTATATGTACTTGTAATATTATACAGGATTGATTTCCTATTATTGCTATCACAAATTACCATAGACTGAATGGCTTAAAAGAAAGCATATTTATTGTCTTACAGTTCTCTAAGTTAGAAGTCCAGCACAGGTTTCACCCGGCTAGAGATAACATGCTGGTGAGGGCTGTATTCTTCTGGAGGCTTCAGGTGAGAATCTGTTCCCTTACTTTTCCCAGCTTCTAGACGCCACCCACATTCCTTGGCTCATGACCCCTTCTTCCTCCGCCTTCAAAACCAGCAATGTTGAATCTCTACAACCATTCTTCTACAGTCACATCTCCCCCGACCACAGCTGGGATGTTTCCTCTCTGATTTTCAGGGTCCATGTAATTAGACTGGATTCTCATCTCAGGTCACTAACTTAAAAACATTTGCAAAATCCCTTTTGCTGAATAAAGTAAGATATTTATATGTTCCTAGAATTGGGACGTGGACAAGTTTGGGGGCCATTATTCTACCTATTGCATATAGAAAGTTAACAAGTAAAGTGCATAGAAGTTGAGCAATTTACCTAAGACCACAACACTGGTAAGTAATTGGATCCATTAAACTCAGAGTACAAGAATCTGATGCAATCAGATTCTCAGCTAATAGAGATTTATGAAAAAAGGATGTAGGGAAGAGCCGAAAAAAGTTTGAATAAACATAGGACCAATCTTTTCGGAAACTGGCACCTCCTTCTCAGTCTATAGGTGCCATGATTTTGTTGATTTCTCAACAGCAGGCATCCATTGCACCAATAAAGCCACTACCTGTTTCTGTGGCCACACTCGACACTTCTCAGACCCCTTCTAGCTCCTTCCAATGGCCTTCCTTTACTACTTAGCTTCCTAGTTTCTACTGACTTATGGTTTCGGCCCACTACCTCCCCTCCATGGGTCTCTCAGTTTTTGGACCATTCTGACACTTGTATTTCTGTCTTTGTGTCACCCTCAAGTTCCCTAAAAGAAAGGATCTGAAAGAGTCTGTAGGTCACTATGGGGCCCTGCACAGCCCTGTCTAATAGGGGGTTCCCACTGGAATTGGCTGCCAGCCAGCTTATGGGTAGCTGTCTTTTTTTTTTTTTTAAAGTATTTTTTTTTAAGACTTTATTTATTTATTTGACAGAGAGAAATCAGAAGTAGGCAGAGAGCCAGGCAGAGAGAAAGGGGGAAGCAGGCTTCCGTTGAGTGGAGAGCCCAATGTGGGGCTCGATCCCAAGACCCTGAGATCATGACCTGAGCCGAAGACAGAGGCTTAAACCACTGAGCCACCCAGGTGCCCCTATGGGTAGCTGTCTTCAAAAACAATGGGCACTTCCTGGTTCTATCAGCCAGGGTCACAAGGTGAGTCACCACAATCTCTATGTAAGGAATCATGTAGGGTCACATGCCTCAGAATAGGGCCACAAGCAAGTAGGTGCAAAGAGATTTGTCTCCAGATGCTAAGCCAGAATATTTTCCCCACATGTACACCCTTGCATCATACATGGTAGTTGAACCATATCTTGGAACCACAACTGGAATAATCTAGGTGAATGAAGCATTACCCAGGGATGAACAAGAGGAAGACAATCATGCTCAGAACTAATACTGAATATGGACCTTTTGAAAAGGTTTAGGTAATTGTTTTTAGTACTTGAAGACTTTAATTGCTGATCTTTAACAAAGAGGCCACACAGGCTTCTGAAAGTTCTAAAATTATATCATCTTTATCAGTAACCAGGACCTCAAATTGCTCCCGCAAACCACATAGGGCCTTATGAAATAAGGCCTTGGAAAGGGGACTCCGATGTTTCCAAATTCTGCGCTCATTCGTTTCTCCAGCTACATTTGCTCTAAAAGGGGAAAAGTGGTCTCAACAACTTGGAAAGAATGAGTCTCAACAAGTTTCAGAAGGAGAAGCTCTCTTGGGCGTGTTGAACCCTGCCACACCACCCACCCCCTTCCTAGTGGAAGAATGTTTCATCTGATATTTCCCACAAAAATGTGTGCTGTGGTTACAGCTCAGTGATGCCAACACAAATCTCAAACACAGCCACCTCCTGACTGAGAATACAATCTGGGCTGTTTTCGGTCTGGACCACAGTGACCGGGGACAAAATTTAATGTCAAATTTCAATTAATTACATGGGAGGAGAAGGCTTCTGACAGACAGGGTCTTAGCATGAATGTTTTTCCCCTGGTGTCAGAGTATTGGGGGTGCTTCCATATTACATAGAACCAGGGTTTTTTCTATGTGGTGTGATATTTTTCTCCCTTGCTTGTGCTTTTAGAGAGAATGTCAGTGGCATGTTGCTGTCTCAACTTTCTACGCCCTACAATAATTCATTTAATTCATTCATTTTTTTTTTTTTTTTACTTTGAAATACAGGACATTCTTTATGCAGTCAACCAAAATCTTGGTTTTGAGCCATGACTGCTGTGCTAGGAGATGGTGATAAACTATAGGGGAAAAATATACATAGTATGTTGTGTACATTGAATACGTTGGCTACAAAGAGGCCAAACATAGAACTTATAACGGTCTAAACAACAGCTTCTTGCCTCACTAAGCAAGAAGATTAAGGTTGGTTAATTCAGGAGATGAATAAAGGTCTCATGTCAGCTTTGTCCCCAAGTTTTTGGTCCCCTCATGTTTGCAGATGTCTGCTATAGCTCTAAACAGTGTGTTTTCAATCACATCCATGTGCAAATAAAGAAATAAATAAAGCCAAAATAAAGACACTCCCTACTTTGGGTCTCTACCTCTTTTTGAGAATGATCTATTTCCAAGGAGGGTGTTCTTCCTTCTCCCCATGACCCAGGAGAAATATCCTTAAGTCTTGGGAGGCAGAATTGTGTCCCACCTAAGCCAATCAACATCAAGGCAAATGAGATGGTCATAATTGTCTTAGACCAGTAACATTTTGCCTCCTGAGGTTAGGAAGAGGTTGGGTCTTCCCTGAAGAACAAGGCTGCCCCCCGCCCAATACAATCCAGCTCCATTAGCTGGAGGAAAGGATTAGCTATAGGAAACCGGCAGGTCTACCTCAGTATGGGACTTCCAGATGACCCAGGAGGACAGGGAAAACACTCCCTTTATATACATTTTTCACATGGCGTCTGAAATACTCATGCTTCAGTACCTGCTTTGTTCCTTAGAAGATACAAGATCTTCAGTTAGTTTAACCTCAATTCCTGCATATTTTAAAACAGGGAATCATATATATCTCACTGGGTTGCTGTGAGGATCAAATATATTAGTATATGCAGAATACCTAGCACCATACCTGGCCCATAGGAATCCCTTTCTCAAATCCCTCAGGCTGCTTAGAGTTGAAATTGCTGGGTAATTGACAAGTCAGTCAGCTTGTATTCTGATGGATGGTTAAGAGTCTGACTCTTGATTTCACTTCAAGTCATGATCTCAGGGTCATGAGATCAAGCCCTGCATCAGGCTCTGCACTGAGTATGGAGCCTCCTTAAGATTCTCTCTCTTTGCCCCTCTCCCCCAACTTGCACTCTCTCTCAAAAATGAAAGAAAGAAAGAAAGAAAGAAAGAAAGCTAGAATGAAGTGATCCCAGAGAAGGAAGAAGGACCAGGGGGCAGCAGGGGCAGGTCAGGTAGTCCCTTGTGGTCAATGTTAGGGCTTTGGAGAAATGGGGACCCTTAGATGGTTTCGAAGACAGAAGTGTTATAATCTAACTACACTCTTAGAGGATAGCTCTGACTGCTGTGTTAAGACACCTAGAAAGCCAGAGTAGAGGTAGGAGCTCTGCTAGGAGATGACTGCAATAATCAAGGCCACAGGTGATGAGGGCTTGGCTCCAGATGACAGTAATGCAGTGGCGAAAAATGGATGAATTTCTGTTGTAATCTGAGGTGAGATCGATAGGATTTTCTACTGGATGTGGGCAGAGAAGGAAATAAGGTTAGGCCCAAAGATTTGGCTCTGTCAAGAAGAAGTTGTCATTTTCAGAGATGAGGAAGACTGAGGGAGCTAGTGGGGATGGGGTTGAGGAGTTAGATTGGAGGCTGGTAAGCTCTGTGCCACTGTTTGACATTGAGACAGCTGTTAGAAAGACATTAGATCAGGTGAGAAGTCTGGGCACACAGATGACATTTAAAGCAGTGATGTGGGATGAAATCCCCAGGGTGTACACATGGGAAAAGGAAGTAAACTGAGGCCTGAGCATTGAGCACACCAACATGGAGAAGTTGGGAGAGGAGGGAAATCAACAAAGGAGGCTGAGAAGGGGTGACCCTAGGAGGAAGAACTACTTCCAGTATGTGGTGCCCCGGCTGGCCAGTGAAGAATGTCCAGGGGGAGTTGACAAGGGTGTCAGCTACTGGTAGGGGAAGTTCAATAGGGATTGAGAACTGCTTCATGGATTTGGTGTTGTAGAAGTCATCGGTGACCTTGACAAAGCATCTTTGGTTGTGGGTGCAAGTGAGATTGGGAAGGGAAGTTGGAGGCAGCAGTGTAGACAATTTCTTTAAGATGCTTTGCTCTAGAGCAGAGTGGGGTGAGAGCAGCAGGAGGGGACCAGAGACCAGAGTCAATGGAGGCTCCTTTTTTTTTTTTTAAGATTTATTTATTTATTTGAGAGAGAGAGAGAGAGAGCACAATTGTGAGCAGGGATAGTTGCAGAGGAGGAGAGAGAGAGGTTCTCAAGCAGACTCTACTCTGGTGTGGAGCCAACACAGGGCTTGATCTCATGACCCTGATCATAGCCCTGACCTAAAATCAAGAGTCAGATGCTAAACAGACTGAGCTACCTAGGTGCCCTGTTTTTAAGATAGGAGATGTAATGTGCATAAGTGATAATTGAAAATCTAATAGAAAGGGGCAATTTTATGACACAGAAAAGAGGGGAGGAACTGTTGGAATGAGGTCTTTGAGCAGGATAAAGGGATAGGAACTAGGACATAGTGAAGAAGCTGGCTTCCACTGGGGTCACTGCCCAAGGATGAGTATGACTGCCTTTGACAATCACTTTTTTTTTTTTTTTTAAGTATGCTCGGCAAGGGACTTGAACTCATGACTCTGAGATCAAGAGTAGCATGCTTTCCTGACTGAGCCAGCCAGGTGCCCACTGGCATTCATTTTTTTGGCCAAACAGCCTGGATGGTCCTTGAACTGATACTCGCCCCTCATATAAGCACATACCCTAGCTAGCAGCCTGCAAAGTCAAAAGCAAATTTAAGTTCCTGATATAACTTCCCCAACAGCCCTTGTGATCAAGTCCCTGCCCACCCCGCCCCCACCTCCCAGGGCCTTCCTCTTGCCTGTTCCCTAGATAAGACCCCCTGGAGCTTACCCAAACCCTATCCATTGTAATTTGGACTGGCCAATCTGCTCCCAGCTTGAGAAACCCAAAGCATTCCACCCCTGATCCTAATAAAGGCAGTGCCCTAGATTCTGTCACTCTCTCTGCCTTGACCTCCCTGCCATTTACTTCCTCCAGGACCAATGAGTCATCAACTTCTCTACTTCAGTTTCTCTTGAGGTCTTCTATTGAACCGTGGCTCACCATCCTGCATCCTGTGTTCCACGTTAACAAATGTTACTTTAACAAAGTTGTAAAAGTTTCTCATGAAGAAGCAGACTATGGGTACGGGGTATGAGTAGATACAGGACCTCTGCTGCCTGCTTCTCTTTTCTCTGTGGAATAGGAAATAAGCTTGTCAGTTGAGACTGAAGTCTGAAGAGGAGGTGATGGGGGTTTAACCCTAACCTTAACTTGGGAGATATGGTAGGACCACTGATCAATAAACCAGTGTGAATCAAGGTTTTGGCTAATGTATGTTGGCTCCAGAATCCATTTTGGACCCTAATATCTCTCCTGAGTTCCAAACTCATATATCCAGCAACCTGTTGTTATCTATCCCCTGCCTTCTCATGGGAAAATTAAAGCTATTCTCTCTCTGTCCACCTCTACCCAGTACACTACTACCCACCATTTCCAAAGCGGAATAATAAAACCTTTGAAGAGCTCATGATCTAGTGTAGGACAACATATATATTTTTATTTTCTGAGATTGACATTACTGGAAGAGAATCATGGTTTTTGGAGGATTATTATTTGCTCAGTATGGACACTACTATCAAGATGTTGTGAGTGTTCCCAGTGGGAGTGGTGAGTAGTGTAGCTGATAGACATTGGGTGACAGAGTTCCTGGCCTGATATGATTCCTCTGGTAATCATGAGGCCATATGCATCTGATGCCTTTGGGGCTTTTATTAAAATATAGATGATGATTTAATAGGTCTAATATCAGGCTTCAGTTCTGTAGTAAAAAGCTCTCAGATGATACCAATGATACCGGTCCACAAACCTCACTTTGGGGTTTAAAGATTAGAAGACAGAACCCCATGCAGGTGATTTCAATTTAATGTGTTAATCAGAAGAGAGCGATAGGAACATAGGTTAGCAAATAGAAGAAGACAAAACTAAGGAGATTTTTCACTTGCAAACCAAGGAATGTGTTCTTCATTCTGAGAAGGTTATAGAACCAAGGAAAAATTTGGACATTGGGGTGATGATGCTTGAGCATTTGTCATTTGAGCATGGGGTGCAAAATGCATATTGGACATCAACCATGTGTCAACCACTATTCCAGCAGCTGACATAAAGAGTGAAGAGTGAATAGGACAACCAAGGTCTGGTCTTCAGAGGGCTTACATCTTGGAAGGTTTAGATGGGTCATAGTAAGAAAACAAATTAAGTGGGGATGCCTGGGCGGCTCAGTCGGTTAAGTGTCTGCCTCCAGTTCAGGTCATGATCCCAGGGTCCTGGAATTGAGCCCCAGGTTCTCTGCTCGACGGGGAGCCTGCTTCCCCCTCTCCCTTTGCCTGCCACTCCCCCTGCTCTCTTGCTCACTTTTGCTCTCTCAAATAAATAAACAAAATCTTAAAAAAAAAAAAAAAAAGAAACCCAATTAGTAAGGTAATTTTAGTTTGAAGAAGTGCTGTAAAAAAAAGAGAGAGGGTTAATGTGATTGAGCCTCAGGGGACTGCTCTAGCAGGAAGTAGTTGCTGAGCCCAGAACTAACTGTGCAGCAGAGCTGTCCTGCAGGGATCTGGGGGAAGAGCATTCTGGCTGGAGGGAAGAGCAGGATGGTAGCCTTGGGCAGGGGTGAGCAGGGAGGGAGGATCAATCGCACTGATGTGATGAGAGCCTAGTGAGCAGCAGGAGATGGTGGGAGACAGGTCAGAAAGATGAACAGGGACCTGTAGGGGCTGTGAAAGCTGTGATGGAGTTTGCATTTTGCTTTAAATGTGGGAGTAACAGAATCCACTTTTTAAAAGGTAACTCTTGCTGTCATGTGAAGATGGGATGGTGAGTAGGCCTGGGGGTCAGGTGCAGTGTAGATCCCTTGGACATGCTCAAAACTGTGCTGTAGAACGAGAACTCTGACAGCAACATGTAAAGTAGCTCAGGGAGGAAAGAGTAGCTCATCAGAAATGTCTACCCTTGACATAGGGCATTGACAGTTAAGGAGAGCATGAACGGGGAAGTCAGACTCATGCTTCCAAAGGCTATGGGAAGTGAGATGAGAAATTCAAGTAATACTCAACTCTCTTAAGCCAGGCACAGAGGCTAGGACTTTCTCAGTAACACCCTCATTTAGTCCTTTCCACACCCCCACCATGCTGGCAACAAAAATCAGTTTCTAGGGTTTCAACCCAGACCTATGGAAACCAAGATCCAAGGGCATGTGGTTGTCAATGCAAGAATGCTTCAGGTGATTTTTAAATTCCAGGGCAGTTGGATTTGCTGAGTGGGGCGCCATCTTTCTGCTCAAAGGAATAAAAATAGCTCTCCTTAAGCCTTCCTGCCTTTCTTAAATCCTGCCAGTTAATTTACAACCCAAGGAATGACACTGCAGGAATTCCAGGATGAATCCACCTTAAAAATACCAACCAGTGAGGTTAGGGAGCCTAAGGAGGAAACGGCTGTGCTCTCTGCTGGGGTTGGTGTGAAATGTTGCTGGGGGTGTGGGTAAAGGCCAATCTTGGGGTAATGCTTGAAGCTGCAATCTGCATTTATATTTTAATGTAAATGAGTTTCAGATCCTTCTTTTTTTTTTAAGTTTTATTTATTTATTTGAAAGACAGAGATCACAAGTAGGCAGAGAGGCAAGCAGAGAGAGAAGGGGAAGCAGGCTCCCCACCGAGCAGAAAGCCCGACATGGGACTCGATCCCAGGACCCTGAGATCATGACCTGAGCCAAAGGCAGAGGCTCAACCCACGGAGCCACTCAGGTGCCCCAGTTTCAGATCCTTCTTGAAAGAATCTCTGGGCTAAGAAGCTATGGAAGGTTCTGGGCCCAGAATTGGAGGTAAAAGGCTTGAGGGAGTAGAATGGAGAAGGGGAAGGGGAAGGAGGTGGCAACTGGGCACTGAACTTGACTTCCTTCCCACGTTTGCCTGGAGCCCACCCTTTTCCTAAGCAGAAGCTCTTAAAATGCTGAATGAAGAAGAAGAAAAATCCGGTTCCATAACTTTGCATTATTTGTGCTTCAATAGATTCTAATTTACCCTGTGTATCTGGTTGGTTGCCTTCAAATAAGCATTTTTTTTTTTTTTAAGGGAAACTCTGTGGGCGCCTGCATGGCTCAGTCTGTTATGTGTTCAAATCTTGATTTCGGCTCGGGTCATGATCTTGGGGTCGGGAGTGGGATCGAGCCCGTGCTGGGCTCCATGCTAAGCTGGGAGTCTGCTTGAAGATTCTCTCCCTCTGCCCTAACCCCATCTCTAAAATAAATAAATAAATCTTTTAAAAAAATGGCGAGGGGTTTCTCTGATCTACATTTTAACCACTTTTCCTTATAGCTGCTGGGCTCCGTTCAGTCTTCTCCAGACCAGAAAATGTTCTGTGGGCACAGGGAAGCTCTAAGGTAGAGCAGGGATGGTGCACTGACATTTCATTTCATAGAAATAGGGAGATGGCAGAAGTGGAAGGAAGGAAAGCCATCACTTATTGAGTACCACCTGGGTGCCTGGGTCTGTTTGGACATTTCTCATGAATGGTATGTTAGAGGCTCTTCCTTTTCCTCTGCTTCTCCTTGAATCTCCAGTCCAGGAGATTGGCCCCAATGGTGGACACACCTGCTGCTCAGTCACTTGTGTGAGTATTAGTAATAATAATATCTATCAAGCACATAACACATGCCAGGTGTTTTACAGAATCTCCTCATTTAATGCTCCCAAGAGATGGATCACATTTGTATCTTCCTTTTTAGATAAAGTAACCAAACCCTGGAGATGCTAAGGGATTTGTTCAGAATCAACAGTGTACAATTCAAACCGGAGTCTAGGTAAAAGGCTTGAGGGAGTAGAACAGAGTCTACTCCGATGTTTTGCCATTATGTGATTTCTTAGACAGGGAATGCACAAAATTATACTGCTCTGGGCATAGTTTGAGGTCTTTGGTCTCCTTAATTTTTTTTTTTAAAAAGATTTTACTTATTTGACACAGAAAGAGAGATCACAAGTAGACAGAGAGGCAGGCAAAGAAAGAAGGGGAAGCTGGCTCCCTGCTGAGCAGAGAGCCTGATGTGGGACTCGATCCCAGGACCCTGAGATCATGACCTGAGCCGAAGGCAGAGGCTTAACCCACTGAGCCACCCAGGCACCCCCAGCCTCCTTAATTTTTGCCTCCCGTTTCTCCCTAAAGACATCCCCTCTTCACTTTAGGTTCCCCCAGCCCTCCTATACTGTGTATATCTCATTATGACTACCACCTCTTTTCTGAGTAAATTACCCAATATAATTTGCTCATTTATATACTATTACTATTGTGCCTTATAGGCATAAAGAGATTTTTTTTTTCCTGAGGATTTTCAGCTATCAACTCAGAGGTAAAGGATCTATTTGTTTCTTAACTGTGGTTTGGGGATGTCTTGGACTGGTGACTGGTTGACATATCTGGGTATGAGAACTTAAATATCAAGGCCTTCCTGCTTATCTGGAGAGGGTGAGCTCCAGAGCCAGCTACCAGAATTAGTTCTTTGGGAGATATGAGATATAGGAACTGGTGTCCTGGCCTCCTTAACTTCTTGGAGCTGTGATTCTGAGACCTGTGCCTGAGCACGTACTTACTCATTCATTGATCATGTAAGCATGGTTATTTGAACTGGCCCTAGAGACACTCTGATAATCACGACTGACATTGTTCCCCTGCCCACAGGGCTCACAGTGAGAAGAAGGAGACAGATATTGGTAAGAAGCTTCAAGAAAAATGGGCAAATCTCATCTCCTATTGATCCTTTTCTTTTCTCTTCCTTCCTTGCTACATTGATACTATAGTCTCTCTTCCATCCCTTTGGACGAAGGTCCTCAGATGCTGTGTATCTAGAACTTCCCTTCTTCCCTGTTCTAATATGGCATTCTGGACCTCCCTATATCTCTTCTGCCTGGCAGGTGATGACTATTTTTTTGGCCCAGCTCACTACCAGCCAGAAAATCCATGGCTCATGGTCTGTTTTTTTCTCTGTCATGAGCCTTTTGGTTATTCCAGCACACAGAATTAAAAATGGCTTTAACAACAGTGACTAGTGGGGGAGGAGTAGCAGGATAAGATGACATCTGGTCGCAGGAGTTCAGATAGTTATCAAACCATTTCAAACACCTACAAATCTAACAGGAGATCGAAGAGAAGATGAGCAGCAATTCTAGAAGCAGAAAATTGACCACTTTCTGAAAGGTAGGACATGGGGAGAAGTGAATCTGAAGCAATGGGAAGACAGAGTGTGGGGGGAAGGACCAGCTCCCGGCAAGCAGTAGAGCAGCACAGCACAAAATCGGGACTTTTAGAAGTCTGCTCTGCTGAGGGACATCGCTCCAGAGGCTAAGTGGGGATGGAGCCCTCGCAGGGACAGTGTGGTCTCAGGACCCATGGGGGTCACAGAAGGATCGGGGGTGTATGAGTGCAGCAGAGCTCTCAGGTATTGGAGCAGGGAAGCTGGCTACAGAGATAGAGCCAAGCAGTGAACTCCCAGCTCGGGGTTACCTTAAACTGTGATCTGTGGCATAGTTAGACCCCTGCTCTTTGAGCAGGGACCCCACAAGTGGCAGATCTGGGGATACTCACCTTCCTTTTCTGGAGGCAGGAATCTGCTGGGTTTGGAGACTCCAAATGAGACTGTGTGCCAGAGACAGAAACGTTTGGTCACAGACCAGGTGAGCTCCGAGCACAGCTGGAGACCAGGGAGATGGGAGAGATTGACTGCTTTTCTCTGAGGGTGCACTGAGGAGTGGGGCCCCAAGCTCTTGGCTTCTCTGTGCTGGAGACTGGGAGGCTGCCATTTTCATTCCCATTCTCCAGAGCTCTATGGAAAGCATTCAGGGAATAAAAGCTCCTGAGAGTGAACCCGAGCAGATTACTTAGGCTGGCCCCTGGTAAGAGGGGCACAATTCTGCCTCAGGCAAAGACATTTGAGAATCAGAGCAACAGGCCCCTCCCCAGAATATCGGCCAGAACATCCAGCCAAGACCAAGTTCACTGATTAAGGAGAACAGCAGAATTCAAGAGGAGGGGAAAGCAAAGCATGGAATTTATGACTTTCTCCCCATGATTCTTTTGTCTTGCAAAGCTAATTAAATTTTTAAAAATTTACTTATTTTTTTCTTATTCTAATTTTTTAAACATTTACTCTTTCCTCTTTCAATGTTTTAAAATTAGTTTATCTTAACAATACCTTTCTTTAAAAAAAGAAATCTTTTTGAACCTTCATTATTATAGTCATATTTTACCCTTCATTTTATTTAACTTTATTTTTTGTATATATATTTTGTATACATATAGGGTTTTTTCTTCTAAAAAATTTTGGGATACAGTTTCTTCTAATATATCAAAATATACTTTAAATCTAGTACAAGGCTTTGTTCTAGTCTCCAGCCTGAGCAAATTCTCTCCACTTTCTTTTTCTTTCTTTTCCCAACCAACTTACCAACTTCATTTTTAGAATTTTTTAAAATTTTCATCTTTACAGTCATATTACATCCCTTCATCGTGATTATTCTTGTGTGTGTGTATATATATATATATATATATTTTTTTTTCTTTCTTTCTATAAAATTTTGGGAGGTAGTTTCTTCTAAAAGACCAAAATACACCCAAAATCAAATGGGCAGCTCTGTTCTATTCACCAGTCTAATATATATATATATATATATATATATATATATATATATTATATATTATATATGTATATATATTTATATATATTTTTTTAATTAAAAAAATTTTAACTTCTTTTTAACTGCTTTCTTCTCCCCACAATTTGGGGTCTCTTCTGATTTGGTTAACACACATTCTTTTGTGATCTTTGCCACCCTTTTGGTAATATATTCTCTCCTTCATGTATTCTTATCTGGATAAAATGACAAGGCAGAAAAAACTCACCACAAAAAGGGAAAAGAACAAGAGGCAGTACCGAAGGCTAGGGACCTAATCAATACGGACATTGGTAATACATCAGGTCTAGAGTTCAGAATGACGATTCTGAGTGGTGCTAGCTGGGCTCGAAAAAGGCATGGAAGATATAAGAGAAACTCTGTCTGGAGAAATAAAAGCCCTTTTTGGAGAAATAAAAGAACTAAAATCTAACCAAGCTGAAATTTTAAAAAAGCTATTAATGAGGTGCAATAAAAAATGGAGGCTCTTACTGCTAGGATAAATGAGGCAGAAGAAAGAATTAGTGATACAGAAGACCAAACAATGGAGAATAAAGAAGCTGAGCAAAAGAGACAAACAACTACTGGACCACGAGGGGAGAATTTGAGAGGAAAGTGTTATCATACGATGAAACAATATTAGAATAATTGGGATTCCAGAGGAAGTAGAAGGGAGGGGCAGAAGGTATATTGGAGTGAATTATTATAGAGAATTTCCCTAATATGGCAAAGGGAACAAGCATCAATATCCAGGAGGTGCAAAGAATCTTCCTCAAAATCAATAAGAATATTGAATACTATCATCTAATAGTAAGGAATATTTTCATCTAATAGTAAAACTTACAAGTCTTAGTGACAAAGAGAAAATCCTGAAAGTAGCCCAAAACAAGAAGTTTGTAACATACAATGGTAGAAATATTACATTGGCAGCAGACTTATCCACAGAGACCTGGCAGGCCAGAAAGAACTGGCATGATATGCTCAGAGCACTAATTGAGAAAAACATGAAGCCAAGAATACTATATCCAGCTAGGTTATCATTGAAAATAGAAGGAGAGATAAAAAGCTTCCAGGACAAACAAAAACCAAAAGAATTTGTAAGCACCAAACCAACTCTACAGGATATATTGAATGGGGTCCTCTAAGCAAAGAGAGAGCCTAAAAGTAGTAGATCAGAAAGGAGCAGAGACAATATACAGTAACAGTCACCTTACGGGCAATACAATGGCACTAAATTCATATCTTTCAATAGTTACCCTGAATGTAAATGGGTTATATGCCCCAATCAAAAGACACAGGGTATCAGAATGGATTAAAAAAAAAAATACCCATCGATATGCTCTCTGTAAGAAACTCATTTTAGACCCAAAGACACCTCCAGATTTAAAGTGAGGGGTTGGAAAACAATTTACTATGCTAATGGACATCAAAAGAAAGCTGGGGTGGCAATCCTTATATGTTAAATTAGATTTTAAGCCAAAAACTATAATAAGAGATGAGAAGGTCACTATATCATACTCAAAAGGTCTGTCCATCA
Organism: Mustela nivalis; assembly: GCF_964662115.1. Lineage (NCBI taxonomy): Eukaryota > Metazoa > Chordata > Mammalia > Carnivora > Mustelidae > Mustela > Mustela nivalis. Next base: position 142,851,637 of record NC_139024.1, read on the forward strand.
AGAAGATCTAACAATTTTAAATATCTATGCCCCTAACGTGGGAGCAGCCAACTATATAAAATAATAAGAAAATCAAAGAAATGCATAAAAAATAATACAATAATAGTAGGGGACTTTAGCACCCCCCTCACTAAAATGGACAGATCTTCCAAACGAAAGATCAGCAAGGAAATAAAGGCCTTAAATGACACAGTGGACCAGATGGACATCACAGATATATTCAGAACATTCCATCCCAAAGCAACAGAATACACATTCTTTTCTAGTGCACATGGAACATTCTCCAAAATAGATCACATCCTGTTTCACAAATCATGTCTCAACTGGTACCAAAAGATTGGGATCATTCCCTGCATATTTTGAGATCAAAATGTTCTGACGCTAGAACTCAATCACAAGAGGAAATTTGGAAAGAACCCAAATACATGGAGGCTAAAGAGCATCCTACTAAAGAATGAATGGGTCAACCAGGACATTAAAGAATAATTGGAAAAATTCATTGAAACAAATGATAATGAAAACACAACCATTCAAAATCTGTGGGACACAGCAAAGGCAGTCCTGAGAGGAAAATATGTAGTGATACAAGCCTTTTGCAAGAAACAAGAAAGGTCTCAAATACACAACCTAACCCTACACCTAAACGAGCTGGAGAAAGAACAGCAAAGAAAGTCTAAACCCAGCAGGAGAAGAGAAATAATAACGAGCAGAAATCAATGAAATAGAACAAACAAACAAAAACCCAATAGAATAAATCAATGAAACTAGGAGCTGGTTCTTTGAAAGAATTAATAAGATTGATAAATACCTGACCAGACTTATCAAAAAGAAAAGAGAAAGAACCCAAACAAATAAAATCATGAATGAAAGAGGAGAGATCACAACCAACACCCAAGAAATACAATTATAAGAACATATTATGAGCATATAAGAACACATTATATGAACATACTTTGCCAGCAAATTTGATAATCTGAAAGAAATGGATGCATTCCTAGAGACATATAAACTACCACAACTGAACCAGGAAGAAATAGAAAACCTGAACAGACCCATAACCAGTAAGGAAATTGAAGCAGTCATCAAAAATCTCCCAACAAATAAGAGCCCAGGGCCAGATGGCTTCCGGGAATTCTACCAAACACTTAAAGAAGAATTAATTCCTATTCTTCTGAAACTGTTCCAAAAAATAGAAGTGGAAGGAAAACTTCCAAACTCATTTTATGAGGCCAGCATTACCTTGATCCCAAAACCAGACAAAGACCCCATCAGAAAGGAAAATTACAGACCAATATCCTTGATGAACACAGATGCAAAAATTCTCATCAAAATACTAGTCAGTAGGATCCAACAGTACATTAAGAGGATTATTCACAATGACAAAGTGGTATTTATTCCTGGGCTGCAAAGTTGGTTCAACATCCGCAAATCAATCAATGTGATACAATATATTAATAAAAGAAAGAACAAGAACCATATGATACTCTCATAGATGCAGAAAAAGCATTTGACAAAGGACAGCATCCATACTTGATCAAAACTCTTCAAAGTGTAGGGATAGAGGGTATATACTTCAATATCATCAAAGCCATCTATGAAAAACCCACAGTGAATATCATTCTCAATGGAGAAAAACTGAGAACTTTTCCGCTAAGGTCAGGAACACAGCAGGGATGTCCATTATCACCACTGCTATTCAACATAGTACTAGAAGTCCTAGCCTCAGCAATCAGACAACAAAAAGAAATTAAAGGCATTCAAATCGGCAAAGAAGTCAAACTATCACTCTTTGCAGATGATACGATACTTTATGTGGAAAACCCAAAAGACTCTACTCCAAATCTGTTAGAACTCATACAGGAAGTCAGGAAAGTGTCAAGATATAAAATCAATGCACAGAAATCAGTTGCATTTCTATACACCAACAACAAGACAGAAGAAAGAGAAATTAAGGAGTCAATCCCATTTATAATTACACCCAAAACCATAAGATACCTAGGAATAAACCTAACCAAAGAGGCAAATAATATGTACTCAGAAAAACTATAAAGTACTTATGAAAGAAATTGAGGAAGACACAAAGAAATGGAAAAATGTTCCATGCTCATGGATTGGAAGAAAATATTGTGAAAATGTCTATGATACCTAAAGTAATTTACGTGTTTAATGCAATCCCTATAAAAATCCCACCCATTTTTTTTTCAAATAAATGAAACAAAGAATCCTAAAATTTATATGGAACCAGAAAAGACCTCGAATAGCCAGAGGAAGGTTGAAAAAGAGCCAAAGTTGGTGGCATCACAATTTCAAACTTCAAGCACTATTACAAAGCTGTCATCATCAGGACAGTGTGGTACTGGCACAAAAACAGACACTTTGATCAATGGAAGATAATAGAGAGCCCCGAAATGGACCCTCAACTCTATGATCAACTAATTTTTGACAAAGCAGGAAAGAATGGCTGGTGGATAAAAGACAGACTCTTCAACAAATGGTGTTGGGAAAATTGGACAGCTACATGCAGAAAAATGAAACTGGACCATATCCTTACACCACACACAAAAATAGACTCCAAATGGATGAAAGACCTCAATGTGAGAAAGGAATCCATCAAAATCCTTGAGAAGAACACCAGAAGCAACCTCTTCGACCTCAGTCTCAGCAACTTCTTCCTAGAAACATAGCCAAAGGCAAGGAAAGCAAGGGCAAAGATGAACTATTGGGACTTAATCAAGATCAAATCTTTTACATAGCAAAGGAAAGTCAACAAAACCAAGAAACAACTGACAGAATGGGAGAAGATATTTGCTAACGACATAACACATTAAGGGCTAGTATCCAAAATCTAGAAAGAACTTACCAAACTCAACACCCAAAGAACAAATAATCCAATCAAGAAATGGGCAGAGGACATGAACAGACATTTCTGCAAAGAAGACACCCAGATGGCCAACAGACACATTAAAAAGTGCTCCACGTCACTCGGCATTGGGGAAATACAAATCAAAACCACAATGAGATACCACCTCACACCAGTCAGAATGGCTAAAATTAACAAGTCAGGAAATGAGAGATGCTGACAAGGATGTGGAGAAAGGGGAACCCTCCTACACTGTTGGTGGGAGTGCAAGCTGGTGCAGCCACTCTGGAAAACAGCATGGAGATTCCTCAAAAAGTTGAAAATAGAGCCACCCTATGACCCAGCAATTGCACTACTGGATATTAACTCTAAAGATACAAATGTAGTGATCCAAAGGAGCATGTGCACCAGAATGTTTTATAGCAGCAATGTCCACAATAGCCAACTATGGAAAGAACCTAGATGTCCAACAACAGATGAATGGATAAAGAAGATGTGGTATATATATACAAAGGAATACTATGCAGCCATCAAAAGAAATGAAATCTTACCATTTCCAATGACATGGATGGAACTAGAGGGTATTATGCTGAGCGAAATAAGTCAATCCGAGAAAGACAATTACCATATGATCTCCCTGATATGAGGAATTTGAGAGGCAACGTGGAGGACTTGGGGGTTTGGGAAGGAAAAAATGAAACAAGATGGGACTGGGAGGGAGACAAACCATAAGAGACTCTTGATCTCCCAAAACAAACTGAGGGTTGCTGCAGGGAGAGGGGTAGGGAGAGGGTGGTTGGGTTGTGGACATTGGGCAGGGTATGTGCTATGGTGAGTGCTGTGAAGTGTGTAAACCTGGAAAATCATAAACCTGTACCCCTGGGGCTAATAATACATTATATGTTAATAAAAAATTTAAAAAAAATTAAAAAAGGGAAAAAAAAGAACAGGGACTAGTTGATGGTCAGGTTCAGAACATCCATTAATTCATTTATTCATTCAGTAAACACTAAATAGCCAGTATCTTCCAGGAATTGAGATATAGAAAGGTATAACACAAGGTTTCTGCACAGTAAAACTAAATTTCCAAAGGCAAGGACCCCATTTATCTTCTGCATGCCTCTGTCCCTGATATTTGACTCCTTCATACCAGGTAGGATCTCAATAAATATTTGTGAAATAAAAAAATAAATTCATATTCAGACAGATAAGGCAGATATACAAACTATAAGAAAATGGATAACCATTTATTCAATAAACATTTTATGAACATTCCCTAAGTGCTAAGTACTATGTCAAACAAGACAGATGCAGTCCTTCCCTTCTGAATCTTACAGTTCAAAATTCACCAGACCTGTACCCCTGGAGCAAATAATACATTACATGTTAATAAAAATAAATAAATAAATAAATAAATAGGGAAAAAAAAGGAAATCTAGATATGTTCAAATTGTTTGACTATATTTATCAGGTTGAATGATTTTATTCTTCCAATTATATATAGCAAAAAGAGAAAAAGAAATTCACCCAAGTAAGTATTAGAGTAATTTGAAGTGATGTGAAGAGGGGCAGGGTTTTGAGGGCATAAACCCGGTCTGTTTGCCTGGCTCGTGTGAGAGCCCTGCAGCCCAATCAAGCTCCAATTGCTTCTGAAAAACCAAAAGATTCATGTGGTTGAAGCATTTTGAGTGGGGAGAAAGGAGGAGAGTGGGAAGAAATGAGGCTAGTAAAGAAAGCAGATATTGGATTCCCAGGGCTTGCAGGGGTGGGAGGGGGCAAGCTAAGGAGTCAGGGCTTATCTCAAGAGCAATGATTTTCTATGAATTTAAGCAGGAGCAAAATATGGTAAGTTTTAATTTTTTAGGAAATAGCCCTACTTTGAGGATAAAGAACAGGAGAAGAGCAGGAGTGGACGGTAGGCCAGATTGGATGATATTGCAGTAATAAAGATCTGAGATGATATCCACTTGAACTAGGAGGGTGACTTTGGAGGCAGAAAAAAGTGGATGGATCCAAAATGTATCTTGGTTGTAGAATCAATAGGCTATGATCATTGGATTGAGGACAGGGTCATGATGATAGTAAGGGTGATTGTCAAGCATAACTTTTATGTTTCTTGCCTGAGCTAACCCATAAATTTTGGTATTATTTTCTGAGATTGAAAATATGGCAGGAGAACCATGTATTCTGAAAGAACATTATTAGTTAAGTTTTGGATGCTATCACCTTGAGATACCCATGAGAGATCTAAATGGAAATGTTGAATAGTTTAACTGGTACACATTGCGTGACTGCCGAGCACAACATTACCTCTCTAGTAATTAGGAGGTATGCAGGCGACCCAATCTAAATCAGTCTTCATGTCTTGACTCCCAAGTCACATGACTGATTCATGGAAAAGCCATGTAAGCCTCACCAGACCAGTCAAATTCCTTCTCTTAATCTGAGTGTGCAGAAGAATGAGTTCTACACTCTGGTTGCAGAGCTCTGAAGCTAATTTCAGTGCTGCTGATGAATATGGCCCTTGTAGGGGAATCATGTTGTCTTTAAGTATGAAGGTAATATACAACCAGAGAAGAGTAAAGGAGAGGGACGACTTGGTGGCTCAGCTGGTTCAGCCACTGCCTTGGGCTTAGGTTATGATCCTGGGGTCCTGGGATCAAGTCCCACAGTTGGCTCCTCGCCCAATTGGGGGGGGGGCTGCTTCTCTCTCTGCCTCTGCCTGCCACTCTGCCTGCTTGTGCTCTCTCTCTGACAAATAAATAAATAAATAAATAAAATCTTTTAAAAAAAGAGTAGAGGAGAAAGAATTTTGAGGATACTAAAGTCTTTTTGCTTCTGACCCAGTGTGCCCCTTGTTTCTGCCCCTAGAATGAGTTAAAAGTCTCATACCTGTCATATCTGTTTATTAACTAGTGTCCCTGATTCTGTCTCTTACTCTGTCTCTCTCTCTTCTTTCTCTGTGTGTGTGTGTGTGTGTGTGTGTGTGTGTGTGTTTTGTCTGTTTCTTTTGTTTTATCTTAGCTAGTTTTTGGTGTGATTTTATCGCTTATAAATCATGACAATGCTAGTAATATAAGTAAGCAGTAGGATTTACAATCTAGAGCCCAGTGAAGGAAATCAACTTTCCATACTTTTTTAGATACTTCTAAACATATTGTTGAGGGTTCTTATTGTCACAGATACAGAATTTGAAGACAGGGAGTAGACAAATTTACCAAGGAAGATAGGAAAGAGAAACGAGTGTTAGGATCTCAGCTCTGAGGAACTCTAACACAAAAGATCCAGGAGAGGAGGGTAAACTCCTGAGGAGGTTGAGAGAAATGGCTTAAGTCATTAGAGGAAAACCAGTGGTATGGTGTCCCAGAAGCCCAGGGTGTTTCAAAGACATGGTGGTCGACTGTGTAAAATGTTCAAGAGAGGAGAAGTATGATAAAACCTGAAGAGCCGCCATGGACAACATAGAAGTCATTTACCACAAATAAACTCTGTGGAGAGAGGTCAGGAGCCAGCTGGAGTGATTGAGGAGTAAATGGAGGTGAAGAAGCAAAACCCGAGAATGGAAACCAGACTTTTGAGACCCAAAACTGTGAAGGGGAGGAAATAGAGAGGATGGCCCTGGAAAGGGAGATCAGAAAGGGACATTGTTTATTTTATTTATTTTTTTTTCTTTTTAAGATGAGAGAGACTAAAGCAAAATTATAATTAAAGACCTATTAGAATACAGAAAAGAAAACATTCACTCTATCTGGGTGAGTAGAGAAAGGTCTCCCCAAGGAGATGGTTTTGAGCTGGGTCTTGAGTAGGGAGGACAACTTTTCCAAAGGACGAAGGCATTGCATGCGAAAGGAAGATTGCAAGCAAACAAGCAGTGGTGCATTTGGAGAATGGTCAGTAGTAGGTCAGTGTGTGGAAAATGTTAACGCTGGATTCTGTTGGGAAGAAAGGAAAACCCACCCAAGACCTTTCTCTACCTTTTGTCTTTGTTCTCTATTTCATCTTTAAAATAATAGGTCAGGCCAGATTATCTCTAAAGTCTGTTTCAATATTAAAATCCATAGTGAATGGGGATCTGTTTTCAATGTTTTGTTAGACTGAGAGTAATATCCCCCCTAAATGAATATTGCACCACAGCTGTTTCCTCTAACTATGCTTTATATTGTATGGTGAAGGACTTCCAGAAGACTAGAGGCTCCACTAAAGTGACCCACTTAGAAAAAAAATAATCATGAAATATCTTCGAAGTCTACTATGCTTTACCTTAAAAGTCCATGTGCATCCTATTCCTTAATATAGTTGACAAGGTTTTATTATTAAGGTGTTTTATGGTTATCCATGGATGCCCAAAGCGGATAGGCCAGCTTCACCCTTTAGATTTTAATATCTGCTGGTAGTTACTTCTATAAGCTCTGAGCAAGGATGAGAGTCCCTGGCTGGCCCCTTATACCTGGTCTAGTTTCACTTGCCCATTCACGGCCAGCTTCATAGAGGCAGAGAGTCTGAGCCCCAGCTGTCTATGCAAGTGTAGCGTGGTGGGACCTGGAGCAGAGAGGAAGGCCTCATTAAGACCAGTTTAGCTGAGTTCATTGATCTTTATAAATGCCCTGGGCCACAGAGGCTCAAGTAATAGCTTTATGAGCCTAAGTATCTTAACTACTCACATAACATATTATTCCCCTCTGCTTGGCCCTAAGAATCTTCATTATAAAAGAATACAAAATATAAAAGCCACATGAAATTGCCTGAAAGGAAAAAAAGAAACACAACACACATTAATTGGATTCTTGGCAAACGACTGCAAAAATGTCCCAGAACTGACGAAACAAGTTATTTTTAGACAACTTTGCCCTAAAATATGTTGGTGCCTCTGTGAGTGATTTCATCACACATGCTACAAACCCCTTTGGCCTGATCCTTTAAAAAAAAAAAAAAAAAAAAAAACCAAAACTTCATTTTTCCTTTTTATTACATAATAAAATAAAATGAACTGTCTCCCAGTATTGTCTCCTGGCTGCCTTGCTCAATTGGAAGTTCTTTTTTTTCTGCTTTTACCTTCATGTTTGCCTTCCTTTGTATGAGCCCTTTTATGCACATGCCCCATTTTTATAACCTAAAAATGTGAAGAGACATTTAAGTTCTTTCCACCATTCATGATTTTAGTCGTCCCCATTTCTAGCCCATGAGCTCACTCTTACCATTCGTCAGGTGTCCTGTACTACAACCCCGAGCTCATTCTCCAATAACGACAAAGTTGAGGACAAACACTTTCTATGTCATTGCAGGGAGGGCTGAAGCCACTGGTGGTTACTGAGATCTGACTTCATGATAAGAGACCTACCCATGATTAGAAGACATCGCCTAGTTGGTCTTAAAATGGAATCAGCCCATATGGTGCCAATGGGAATTAAGGCTCTGCATGGTCCCAGAGCAAACACAATACTTGTCGTTTGGATGCTCTTAATCTCAGAGTCAATGAGGGAAATAAGGCTTTCTGATGCCTAGCCACACATTCCCCAGTGATTATAGTACCAAATACTCGTGATTCAAAGTGACTGGTTATCAGATACTAGAATCACCTTCTCAATCATTAAAGGATTTAAAGGTCTGCTTGAGGGTTCCATGTTATTGACATTAATGAGTTTTAAAGCCATTTATACACATTTCTGAAGCTGTATCTACAGAGGTTTTCGATAATGTTGGCCATCTATATCCTTGGAAGAAAAAACAAATTTACTTCTAGAAAGTCCAACCTGGATATAGATATATTTCCTTAGTCTGTGTCCTGTTTACTTTGCTTACAGAATCTCTCTCTGAATATCCTGGACAACTTTCAGAAACTCTATGCGAACAGGCATACTTACAGTGCTTACTTCTTTCTTTCTAGCAGCCTAGACTTTGACATAAGAGTTGCAGTGGATTCTCAGTGTACGTACTGTTTTTAAGGGCTAGAAAAATCCAGAGCCCCTGTGTACTCACAAGATTTTGCCCTATAAATTATTACCTATAAAATTGTCTGGTGACAGAAATGAATAATTTCTGGGCTTCAGGCTTAAGCTTGAATCTCTAGGAAAATGCACATAGTCTGATCGAAACTTTCTCATTACTGTTATCATTCATTTTGACCTTCATGGGAATGAAGATTCTGAAAGATCTCGGTGCAGGGTGGAGAAGAGAGCTGTTTATTGGGTTGCTAGGGGTGATAATGAGGAAATATTCTCTGAAGGCAAAAATGTATAAATCCTGATTTTGTTTAATTCCATAGTTGGGCACGGCCTTGCCCTCAGGATGAAACTAGGAGGAGCTTCCAAACCTTGAGTATTTTTTCTGCAGATAGGAATGGATGTCACAGAATCTAAGAGCAGCTCAGCTCTCATTTCTGGAGGCCCCCATCTGTAGGCAGGCCCCAGTGAATGTCAACGTGGGCAAACCAATATGGCTTCTGTTCAAAGGTCTTAGGCATTTGTTTCTCTCACACACGCTTCATGGCTAACTTTCTTGCTGCTGGTTACAGATTTGACTTTTGAGGTTAGTGATGCAAACACTCCCACACAGAGCTTTTTTTTTTTTTTTTTCTTGTGAAGTCTTTATCTGGATTTTCTATCAGGGTAAGAATTGTTTAATACAATGAGTTGGAAAGTAAACCCTCATCTTTTATTTTTTGGAGAAGCTTACGAAGGATAGGTATTTTTTCTGTAAACATTTGGTAAATGCACCAGCAAAGCCACTGGACCTGGACTTTTTCTTCTGTAGTTTTTTTTTGAGGACCGTGTGTGTAGAGAAGAAGAAAAGAGTTTGGCAGTTGTCTGATGACCGCTAGGCAATGACTGATTGCCTCGTGGTAGTGTGGGGGCAGAGGGCTTCTTTTTAGGATGATGAAAATATTCTTAAATTAGATTGTGGTGATGGTTGCACAACTGTGTGAATATACTAAAAACATTGAATTGTTCATTGTAAGCGAGTGTTGTAAAGTTGAAAACAACTTGACTAAGTTGTTTAAAAGGTAGGTATGGATTCTGTTCATCATCTCAACTGTTTCTCTTTTCTATACTATTAATTTCTGCTTTCTTTCTTTATTTTCAATTTCTCTGGTTCTGCTCTCCTTTTCCTAGCTTATTAAGTTGCCTCCGTCTGGCTCCTTGGGGCTTACTGACCAAAGAATGTTGCAGGACTGAAGCTCACAGACCTTAAAGATTATGGCCTCAAGGATTAAACTTTATTGCCAGTTTGGTCCTGGAACCAGCAGTTAGTGTCTTTCAGACCCAGGGGATGAGACTGTTTTTATGTCTTACCAATTCAAGGAGGCAAAATTCCCAGGCAGCAATTAGCAGAGATTTTCTCAGCCTCCTCCCTTCCCTGTTTTTTTGTTGTTATTGTTGTTTGTTTGTTTGTTTGTTTTTTCAAAGTCAGAGGGAGTTCCACCCAATTTCCTCCTCAATTCCTATTGCCACTTTATATAAAATAATTTTAGGTACCATTACCTCAGATCAGCCAATCTGCCGTATGCTGTTGCCTGCTTCCTGCCCCAGAAGCAAGCCGGGATCTTTGCGCTGTGTGCTACCAATCACCTTGCTTTTCTGGACCATGTATCGGGTCCACGTAGGTGTTTTTCATGGTTTGAACCTGCTTATGTTATTTTACTTACTTATTTATACTGTGCTGGTCATTGTTCTTGTTTGAAGTGGGGGATGGACCTATAAAGCATGTACTTAATGAACTAATCTTGATGCCCCCTTAGGGTGGTTATTGTTTAAATACAATCTTCAAATTGTCTTAAGAATAACTTCAGGCCGACTGAAATAAACCCTTTCTTTGTCTTAAACTTAGAGCGGTGTTGTCCAATAGAAATAAATGCAAACCACCTGTAAACTTTTAAATTTTCTAATAGCAACACTAAAAATACAAAATGAAACAGGTATGTTTTATTTAACCCAAAACAGAGCTTCCTCACCTTACGATGCGGTTACAACCTGATAAACACATCGAAGTTGAAAACATCACAAGTTGAAAATTCATTTAATATAACTAACCTACACAGCATCGTAACTCAGGGACACCTGGATGGCTCAGTCAGTTAAGTGGCTGCCCTTGCCTAGGGCTATGATCCCCCGGTCCTGGGACTGAGTCCTTCATCACGCTCCTTGCTTTGCCTGCTGCTTCCCCTGCTTGTGCTCTCTGTCTCCCTGTCACTCTCTCTCTGACAAATAAATTAAAAAAAAAAAAGAACATCGTAACTCAGCCTAGCCTGCCTCAGATGCTCAGAACACTTACATTAGGGGCGCCTGGGTGGCTCAGTGGGTTAAAACCTCTGCCTCTGCCCAGGGTCCTGGGATCGCGCCCCACATTGGGCTCTGTGCTCAGCAGGGAGCCTGCTTTACCCACCCCCCTGCCTGCTTCTCTGCCTACTTGTGATCTCTGTCTGTCAAATAAATAAAATCTTAAAAAAAAAATAAAGAAAGAAAGAACTCCCCAGGCAGTCTTCATATAAAAAAGAACACTTACATTAGCCTACGGTTGGACAGAGTCCGCTGACACAAAGCCTAATTTATAATAAAGTGACCATCTCCTGTAAATTATCGAATACTGTCCTGAAAGTGAAAAACAGCCTGGGTGTACGGGTGTTGAATGGTTGTCAGTGTATCAGTTGTTTGCTCTCCTGACCGGGGGGCTGACTGGGAGCTGCGGCGGCTGACCATGACGGACGATCCACACTACAAATCGCCAGCTTGGGAAAAGATCAAGACTGGAAATGCGAAGCGCGGTTTCTATTGAAAGTGTACCATTTTTGCGCCGTCCTAAAATCGAAGACGGTAAGTTGACCCATCGTAGGTCAGAGACTGTCTATATATCTAGCACACTCTCATTTCAAAATAAAATTAATATAGAAATCATTAATAAAACATTTTCATTCTTTTTTCATCCTAAGTCTTGGAAATCTGGCGTGTATTTTGTACTCACAGCACATCTCAATTCAGAGTAGCCACATTTCAAATGCTCGATAGCCATGTGTGGCTACTGGCTTCCATATTGGATGGTAGAGATTTATAGGACGCATAAAAGGACAGTAAATTTAATCAGCACCGCTACCACTTTGTTTTTGTTTTTTTTTATATTTTTCTTCCAAGAATCTCATTAAGTAATTAAAACACACAAAGCAAAATCTAGATGGCCTCAAAAGTTGTGTGATCTTCTACGATACTTGTCATCAATAATGCTACTTTATTTGGAGAACTCCCCCTATTTTCTCTTTTTGAATTGAAGGAAGAGAACAAAAAGCCTTCTGTGTACAAACTTACAGTACAAACAAGGTCATTTATGCTCTCAATCTTGGAGAACTGGTTTCTGAAACATCAAAGTTTTTGTTTTTCTGAGTTACATGAAATGACAATATATGTAAGGTTGGAAATGGTCATCACATGAATTACCTATTTGTTCATTAAGGGGCTAAACTTCATGTAATGCCAAACAGCACTTGAGGGTGCTTGAAAGGATTGGAAAGAAGTTAGAAGTATAAAATATGATGGAGTTGTATGGGTTAATATGGAATTTTTTTCAGTTGAGATTAATTGTCAATCCCCTCTGGGCAAAGATACTTGGTTTTATGAGTGTAGTAGCAGTGACTTTTTTAAAAAAATATTTTATTTATTTATTTGACAGAGAAAGATCACAAGTTGGCAGAGAAGCAGGCAGAGAGAGAGAGGAGGAAGCAGGCTCTCTGCTGAGCAGAGAGCGTAATGCGGGGCTTGATCCCAGTACCCTGAGATCATGACCTGAGCCCAAGACAGAGGCTTAACCCGCTGAGCCACCCAGACACCCCAGCAATGACTATTGATAGGCTGTTTGCAGTCTGATGTCCCAAGTATCTCAGATCTGTTTAATACTGTCCCAAGTATTTAGATCTGTTTAAATGCAAGAACTCCTTGCCTCAGGGTGAAGATTAACAACTCTTGCTACTACCAGCGAAAATAATCCTTTTAAAATATATTGTTACATTATTAAATCGTTTTTTTCCTAAAGCATGGGACCACCTTCTCTCAAGATCTCTAAATAAATCACATTACTTTATCAAACTGCTTATTGACACAGCTTAGAAACACTAATAGTCCATCGACCTCCTGATCTTATGGCCAATCTTCAGACACGCTAATCTGTCACATCTTTTGAAACCCCTTCCTTCACGGGTAGGAGTTTTTCCTGGGAATTCCCAATCATGTCATATTTAATGAAAACAATACCAGTAATCACATTGGTACATAGCCCCTTCCTCTTGGGAATCTCCAAATGGTTTCCAGATTGGTGGGGGTCAGTTTTCAAAAGCTGCCAGTAAAGGGGATTAGCTTTCTATCAAGGTTGGGGGAGGAAGGCTGGCAAGGAGATTGAATCATTACGCATATCATTCAGTCCATCTGGACTGTTTCATTTCCATTCGGACCCCATGTTCCAATAAGCTGAAACACACCTATTTGGCAAGGATTCCTCTTACCCTGGCCGGGGAACCATCATCCTGTCATCACAGGTTCCAGGAATTTAGAAATTGACAGGTTCCAGGAATTTAGAAATTGTTTCTGACATGGTGGGAAGCATTTTCATGTCCCAGCAGCAGGAACGCATCATCTCCTCTGTAAGTGGAGCCGCCGCACCACCAGCCCTTTCTATCTAGTTATCGAGGCTTTGTCCCCCCCAGCAGTGCTCATCACCACATAGAAGGACACGTATCTGTCAATGTCCTGTCTGTACCCACTAACATGCAACCTCTGTGAAATCCCCAGCATTGCCTGGTTTTGTTTGCAGGTGTGTTTATGGTGCCAGGCACTTAGTAGGAGCTCCTTTGATAGTCAGTCAAATTTGCTCTTTTGAACGAATGTACGTGCAAAAACCCCACCTCTTTTCAAAGAGTTCGATGGAGTCAGAAGCTTAGGTTAACAGCATAGCGCGGTGGATTATAGGCTGTCAGATTGTGAGAGAGCTGTGCAGCTCTCTGATTTCAGGTTTCTCAGGGATGAAATGGGGTAGTAATATGTACCTTACAGCTTGGTTGAGGTGTAGATGATGGAAAATACTCTTAACTTTAAGCATGGGGCGGGGCTTGCAGTGAGCACTCAAGAAAGGGGCCATTGGGGGGAAAAATGCATTAGTGTTGTAGGTTACTTCCTCACATGGAAGGTGGGCAGATCTCAGAGTCCTAACTTCAGCCATAGAGGCTTAAGCCTCAGGGCTAAGTTCTATTCCTTCAAGGACGGGGGACCAAGACTTGGGCTTGGTTACGGATCCCAGGGGGCTCCAGGGCTGCAGGAACGTGCTGAGGGGTCTTCCAGCAAATCTTAACTCAGTCTTTAAGGATACCTAGTTCTACACACAGGGGCTGCAAGCCTGCTTCATATCCCAGCCCAGAGGGTGCAGTGTCTGAGAAGGGGAGGGGGCTCGTGGTACCCCACAGTAGGGAAATACTTGATTCAGCCCCCAGTGACTGGGGGTTATCATAGTTGCCTGCTGAATAGTGTTTTTGTTTTTGCCTTTTTTTTTTTTTTTTTCTTATTTGGGTAAGGAGGGAAGGAGGGGCAAGTAGGTAGGAGTTTCAAGCCTACACCCCTGATTACCAGCTTCTTTCCAGCCCTCCTGCGGTAAGAGCAGAGTGAGAGCAACAGCTGACTCACCCAGACCAAGCCCTCACCTTCTGGGGAAAAAGGAGCATTCTTGCCTCTCCTCCAGAGGCCCGCCTTGAAGGATGCATACCTCTGAAAGCAAGTGAGTGGGAAGTACATAATCTTACTTGCTTCTCAAAGCCCAGAAAATATATGTTACCCATCACTTTAAAGAAGTGGCACCGCAAAAATGCAATACTACTCGGACAGGCATTCCTGACGCCTCCAGGAGTGGGTAGGAAGCACTTCAAATGAGTTAATGATATAATGGAACAAAGGAGACAAAGATAGGAGAAGCCCTATTGAAGTTGTTTGCCCTTTTACACATCTGAGATACGGTTATCGCTCAGACATTTTTTTCTGATTAAGAAAAGGGAGGTAAAAAATGCCAGAGACACAACACGCAGATAAAGAATTCTATTTAAAGCCCCTGTGTGCACGCATAGGTGTGCTTGCACACGAGTGTAGTATGCCCATGTATATATACATCCACTGCCTTTGCAAGGCTCTCATGGTCTCACCTCCCCTCTCTAAACTCCCACCACGAACCTACACACTCTGCCCATTCCAGCTCCCAGCACAGCTGACCCTCCACGCAGGAACGCTAGGAACGCCCTCCCTGCCCTTCCCTGCTCCCCCTGTTTTCCCACCTGCCCAAATCACCTTCCACTCACCTGGGCTCTGATCCCAGCGCCTGGAGAATTGTTCCCTCCAGATGTTCTGCTTTCTCTAAACAGCTGCGGCATGTGATGCTATCCCATTGTTTATAATCGGAAGTTTGTTCTTGTCATGCAAGAGAGGAATCAATAATCTCTTCACCCTGCTGCCCTCACCGCTCCCACCCTAACGAGGTCGGGGCAGCTGCGTGTGGTTCTTGCACGGAAGGGTCATAAATCCTCTCACCCCTTTTCCTCGAATGGAAAGTCCCTGACATGCCTCCCTAGGACAGGGATGTGGCCTGACACCGAAGCATTTCCGCACTTCCGCGGGGCTCCCTGTAACCCCCGTGGTCAGATGGTTCTGTCCGATTTGGAGTTTCTTTCTTCCTTCTCTCTTTTTTAAAGTATTTTTATTTATTTTTGTGAGAGAAAGAGAGAGAGGGAGGGAGAGAGAACGAGCAGGGGGAGAGGCAGAGGGAGAAGCAGCCGCCCCAAAGAGCACGAAGCCTAATGTGGGACTCGATCCCAGGACTCTGGGATCATGACCTAAACGAAAGGCAGACACTTAACCCATGGTGCCACCCAGGCGCCGGCGATTCGGGGTTCCTTAAGCAGGGGTCAGGGCCCCAGAGGGCAGACTGGAGTCCATCTGAGGGGAACGGAATGGGGACATTGAGGTAGGAGGGGTGGATGATACTTGATACCTTTCAGTAGGTTGATGGAAGGCACCAAGTTCATAAAATACAATTATAACTGTATTGGCATGGAATGGATGACACTGTATTCAGAAAACATGCTTATTCGTGGATATCGAAATAGATCACACGACTTTAAAAAGTAATGGTTGTTTTGGAAGAGTGTGTGTGTGTGGGTGTGTGTGTGTGTGTGTGTGTGTTTATGCACGTGCACACTTGCAATTGATTCCAAAATTATCTGCGGGATAATCAGCCCTCCTTCTGTGGCTTATGCTGCTTTAAAGCCCCTCTTGGATCCCATTCAGTCAAAACACCCTTTGAGCACCTACTCTGTGCCAAGTAATGTTCTCTGGAAGTGAATCGGTTTCTACCATCCGGGAGGTTGCAGCCTTCCAGGAAGCAGGAGAAGCAAGGGCCGAGGGAAGCACCATGTGCGGTGCCGGGGGTGGAGATGGGGGCTGATAGCTCCAATTTAGATGAATAAGATGATTACAACATTGACGTGAATGGTAATTATAGAAAAATTCATCTCTCCTGGAATATAAACAATTTCCTGTAACTATTTTATTGAGAAATCTAATCTCATGAGGATTTATTTATTTTTTTGGTCCCTTTTCTAATTTGTTTTTCTGGGGTGTGTGTGTGTGTGTGTGTGTGTGTGTGTTTAACTGCCATTGGAATTATCATGGACAGAGCCTGCTGGGAGAAACTTGGTATTGCCTGAGTCCCATGTCACTTTTCCTCTTCCCCAAACCCTGTCAGGGCCAACACCCTTGCACAGCCCCCCTACCCACCCATGCACACCTTATCGCGTGCACGCATGCACACACACACACACACACACACACATGCACACACACACACGTATGCGTGCACACCCTTTGTGTTGGGAGGTCCTAAAATGCCATGACCTGCCTGACCAGGCACCTTCCATCCCATAACACGACTGTGAGAAGAAGGGACACGGGAGGCTGTTTCTTGGACAGAAGACATTCTATGGTGGAGAGCAGCCTCCTGGGGGTTCTGGGATCTATTCTCATTCCCATTCCTATCTTTTCATCAAAACTGGCTATGAGCTTAATAATCTTTATGACTCACTTGCAAAGGTACATAGGAAGTCAGTTTTTGGTTTTGTTTTGCTTTGTTTTGTTTTGTTTTTTAATTTCCTTTTTCTAAAGGTTAACATTAAAGCAGGGAGGAGCCGAACATTATTCTTCTGGGCCCAGTGGGACTGTGTGTCTCTTCTTCTCTATAGCTCTCTGTGATGTATTTATCCAATGTTTCCATGATGGCCTTTCTCAACTACATGGGGAAGTTGATCCGGAAGTGATTCCAGGTACCCTCCTCATCTGGCAGGATTTCCTCCCACCACCCTGCCTCTGGCTCTCCAGCCATTCTCCCTGCTAACAATGCTTGGTGTCTCCCCACCTCCCAGTTTGACTCACCTCTGTCCCCTTACCTACAAGAGGGAGCCCTTTCTGTCAAGCCTCCGCCAGCTGCATTGCGTCCTACCCCTTTTTGAAAGCATTGCTGAAATTCCATCTCCTGTAGCCTGCCCTCATCACCTAAGCCAGGAATGCTCCCTCCTCAACCTGGAAAGGGCTCACTGCCTTCCTGGAGTGTTGATCTCACTCATGTATTTAACAAATATTTGTTAAACACCTAGAATGCCCTAAAGAAACATTGCACTGTGGGGGAAAAAACGAGAATGAACACGGAGAACAAGCTTTTTGTCCTGTGATTGGTCCCTAGACTGGTTGTGGGTTCTTTGTAGGGAGGACTGGGTCTAACAGTCCCTCGTAGCCCCTGGAACATAGTAAGAATTCAATGGAAAGTACTGAACTGATTAATGAAGTCGCTCATTCTTTCATGCAATGCCATACAGATTTTGAATCAACACTGTAGAATGTGGAAAGAAGAGAAATACATTCCATTCTTATTAAAAACATAGAGTGATTGTTTTCTGTATCCAATGCAAAATTCCGGTTTTATCAAACACGTCTCAGAGAAACACCCCAGCCCCCAAAGCAGACAGCAGTTGTAAACATCTCTTCCCGCTGAGGGGCTGCCAAATTCCAGGGCCCGATCTGTGAAATACCAGTTCTCTGCTCCCTTCCGTGGGATGGAAGCTAAGCCCCAAGGGTATTTGTGTGTTTAGACCCTCTGCGTGATGCCTAGTGCAGGACCAGGAGTTAGCCGAACCCACAAACCACCAGCAAAGAGGATGGAAAAAGACAGGACCCAGCGGAAGGGAACATAATTGCTCGATGGTCCAGAATCTGGATCTTAGAAGCCAAATTATGGTTAGCCACATGACTTCTTTATTGACCTTCTTCTCTGGCGCACAGAAAACACACTTCTGGGCACACTGTGTCTTTCGCTTTTTCTAACCAGTCTCCTCCTTCCCACCGATGCTGTTTATACCAAAAGATGGTAAATGACACGCATTCTGGCATTTTTCTATGACTTAAGACACAGTCAAGACTCTTGATGGTGTAAAAGAAAAACAAATGATGTCGTCGTTGATTTCCGTCCTGATTACTAGACGACATTAAAGGAATGCTGAGGTTTTGTTTGTAAAACTACACTGATGATTACGCAGCCAGTGAGACCTACATTTCTACCTTATGTTATTCAGTGCAGGCTCAATTAAACTTCCCAGCCCTCATATAATCTTCTTAAATCTTTGTGGTTTATTTGACAATCTGGTGAACTTCTATCACATCCTGAGGTTGGACGTGCATTGTAAGGCACCGGGGAACAATGAGTTCTGTTCTCAGGTGAAGGAGGCGATGTGGGATAGGTTTTCCATCTTAAATTAGCATAGATCAGAGGCATGGGGGGCGGGGTCCATGACATCAGGTGACCCAGGTGAGGGGCAGGAGCCACCCGTGAATCACATGACAGTGGGGGAGGAAATGCTGAGACTATTAATGCATGGACTGGAGAAGAGTGGGGTCACCTTTCTGTAGCACCGAGCTGGGCGAGCCAGTGTGTTTCTGGGGAAACTTCTGTTTGCATGGCTAAAAAAAGATGGTCTTGATATGTCTACTTTTATACTGTTTGGTGAACAGTTATCAGAGCTCTGCTCACCGATCAGACATTTGATCCACTAAAGCACAGTTTTGGGGCCGGTCAAGTCCATGGGCATCAGGGTGGGGAGCAAAAGAACTTGTCAGTCAGTTCTCCTGTAGTGTGCATTATTTCTCCTCTTGATTTCAGCAGAACTTGTATTATGGCCCGAATGTGCCCCACCCCCACATTTGTAGTTGCAGCCCTAATTCCCAATGTGATGGTATTCGGAGGTAGGGCCCTTAGGAGGTAATCTGATTCAGGAGGGTCATGAGGGTGGGGCCCCCAAGATGGGATTAGTGCCCTTGTAAGAGGAGGAGCCCAGAGCTTGCCCTCTCTCTACCATGTGAGGGTGCAGTGATGAGGCAATCATTTATAAGCCAGGAAGAGAGCTCTCACCAGATGCTAAATCTCCTAGAAAGGTGATCTTAGACTTCCCAGCTTCCAGAACTATGAGAAATAAATGTCTATGGTTTAAGCTGTATTTGTATTTGTTGAACAGGTAACTACTCATACTCTACACATACCACCCTCTCTTTTCCATTCTTACTTAATATTTCTAATATTTAATTAGCATCTTTTAGTGTACAGTTGACCCTTGAACAACATGGTCAAACTGTATGAGTCCACCGGTATGAGGGTTTTTTCTGATAAATACAGTACAGTACTGTAAGTATATTTTCTCTTCTTTAAGATTTTCTTAATAAAACTTTCCCCTCTGGCTTGCTTTGTTTTAAGAATAGAGTATACAATACAGATAGCATACGAAATATGTGTTAACTAACTGTTTATGATCTTGGTAAGGCTTCCAGTCAACAGGAGGCTGTTCGTATTAAGTTTTGGGGGAGCCAAAAGTTATGCTCTTCAACCACACAGGACAGGCGGCGTCCCTAAGCTTTACATTGTGCAGAGGTCGGCTGTGTTCTCCTTTTATCCTTCCCCACTCCACTGCCCACCTTTTCCATTTTTATATCATCGCCTGAATAAATCCTCCTACACATATGTCAAGATTCAGCAGAGGTGCCCCCTCCTCCATGAAGCCTTCTCTGCTCTCCTGTCCTTCACAGAAGGTTCTATGCACTCCCAGTGGTGGCTTCTACCAAGGCCTCTATTCCTTTCCTTTGTTCTT
The DNA here is from genome assembly GCF_964662115.1 of Mustela nivalis. Lineage (NCBI taxonomy): Eukaryota > Metazoa > Chordata > Mammalia > Carnivora > Mustelidae > Mustela > Mustela nivalis. The sequence goes on from NC_139024.1 coordinate 142,871,691, forward strand.
TGTACTCAGTCCCTCACTAGACTGAGTTCCTCACTGAAGGCAAGAGTGTGTGCTGAGCTCAAGGAGTTGAACTTGGAATAGAGCGGTAGGCATCAAACCTCTTTGTTGGGTGAAATGTTTTTCAGTGAAATTTTGACTAGATATTCTAACTTGTGGTTGTCAAGTAATGTCTGTTTGCAGGAACGTGTTGGGGAGCACAGGCTGGCAAACATGAGGTTGCAGCCTGGAATTTACTGCAGATTTTCAAATCAGAACAGAGCCTCGGATGTTGCTGGCATCATTGAAGACAAAGTCAATGAAGTGACAGAGGGGTTTGGAATAAAACTGGGTTATGGAAGTTTAGAATTCAGGGTGCCTGGATGGCTCAGTTGGTGGGGCAGCTGCCTTCAGCTCAGGCCTTGATCCCAGAGTCCCAGGATTGAGTCCCTTATCGGGCTCCCAGCTCGGCGGGAAGTCTGCATCTACCTTTGACCTTCTCCCCTCTCGTGCTCTCTCTTTCTCTCTCTCTCAAATAAATAAATAAAATCTTAAAAAAAGAAGAATTTTAGAATTCAGTATCTCAGAAGGAGATGAAGTTCAGTATGGAAAGTCAGAGACTGTAGAATTCTTGTTCATTTGAACACCAACTCTGTGATGGGTTGAAGTGTGTCCTCCCAAAAGATGTTGACGTTCTAATTCCCAGCACCTGTGATTGTGACCTTATTTGGAAATAGGGTCTTTGCAGATGATCAAGTTAAGGTGAGGTCATTAGGGTGGGTTCTAATCCAATATGACTGGGGTCCTTATAAAAAGGCAGAATTCAAACAGAGAAACGGATAGACACCGAGGAAAGGTGATATGAGAAGCCAGGAGAAGGCCATCAACAAACCAATGAATGCCCAAGGCTGCCAGAAAACTAGGAGAACAGTGTAGAACAGATTTTCCCCTCCCAGCCCTGGGAGGAAACCCACCCTGCCAATACAGGGTCTCAGCCTTCTCACCTCCAGAACTGTGAGAGAATACATTTCTGTTGCATCAGCTACCCCGCTGTGGTGCTTTGGTCCTGACAATGGTGGGGAACTTGTACTAACTGCTCCACGTAAACTCTAAATTACCTGAAGACAGGGACTTGCGGGCCTTCATCCCCAAATCTCTAGCAGCTGGCATACCCACGAAATGTTTGCAGAAATCTCGAGCTGCCTTCTCAAACCGAGCTTTCTTTGGACTTTCAGTTGGAGGGTAGGAGCTAAAAAGGATAGAAAAATGAGAGGCTGGAATTGGTATGCATCGGAATTTTGCCCAAGCTTTTACTGTCCCCACTCACCACCACCCCCGCCCCCACGGCACTCCTAAACCACAATGTCTCCTTCCCTGTATGCATAGAGGAAAGACTCCCAGATGCCAGGAGCCGGGGCCTTGGTCTTTAAAGTCATCTGCTAAGAGGCATAAGTAAGAACATGATGTCTTCACCCCATGTCCCGTCCCCTCCCTACCCTGGGGTTTAGCTACCCCACAATTTCCTAGGGAACTCTTGTTTCTTATTATTTAAAGGTTAGTTTGAAATTCATTTCTGATGAGAAAAGTAAGAAAACTCTGGAAAGCTGGGCTTGGGTAAGTGTTTTACCCTAAGTTCGCTTTTAATTCCAGAATCTTTGAAAACTATAAAACTTGGTGAGGGATTTATGTGGTTCCCTGACCAATACAGATATTTGTAATAATAATAATAATAGAGAAAAATAGCACAACCTCGGATTTTTTTTTTCCCTTTGCTCAGCTGAAAATTAAACCAGACAGGCAATTGCCATAATATATAATATGTGTCCACAGCATTTATGGCACATTACATATTACATGGTTATTATTCTGCATTTTCATCCAATCATCTTATTAGCTCTGGTTTTTTTATGTGGTGAATGACTCCAAGCTGAAAGTCAAGCGAGGAAGTCACTGGGGGAGAAAGGAAACACAGACTCAGTAAAGCAGGACCCATTAAAATGCGACCACCACCACAGCAGACCTCAGTCGGGGTGTTGACAATGAACTCTGGAAAAATACTAAGGTCCTACGGTGAGAAGGACCATCTGTGATACCATCTTTACTGCGTAACTGAGCCTGTGGTTCATTCTACTATCAAACCACAATTATGCCTCCCTCCTCTTTCTCAAGCACCACAGTTAGATAGCTTTTTGAATGCTTTTGTAATGTTCTCTGCACTTAACGGAAAAAAAGAAATCAAAAGAGGAGAGTGCCGTGTTAAAATAGAGTTCACGATATCTTTAAATATATTTTTCAGACCCTGGAGAATGCCATTGTATATATATTCTGACGTACTATTAAAAGAAAATAAAACCGCCTCATGAAATTCTAAAAATAAACTTGGACCCATTTTTATAGCTCATTCAACTGATTTTCTAAGATATGAGTCATTTGTTGCTTTTGGTGTTTGATGTCATTTGCCCGGAGCTGCATTGAATCCTATTTTGGTGCTATGAGCAAAGATATGATGGATTATAATAAATCAGGCTGCTGTTCACAATGTTTTTTTCTAATAGTGTTCTATCTGTTCTTTTCCATTTCTAAATTCCCTAACTTCCTCTGTCTTTTCTTCTGGAGCGAAAGTTTTGTTTTCTTTTATTTCTTTCTCATTTGTTCCAATGTGGCCGCCTCTTCCTTGGAGTTAATGTAAACCATCACCCTTATGAAGTCCAGAGTTTCCATCCTAAAGATAATAAAATGTTGCTTAGTCAAGCAGCTCTGAGGGTAAAATTCAACTTCTTACATCATAAAGAGTAGGGTTTGTAGAAAAAGGCTTTTTTTTTCCCCCCAACATAGGAAAAAATGACCATGTGAAACATATGAAAACTGAAGGGGCTAAATCCCCCTTATTAGCACAGTAACTGAGATGTAAGTTGTCGTTGGTTATAGTTACATGCTCGACCACAAATTCTGACTTTGCGATCTAAACAGTACAAGGCCTGTGTTAGGACCAATTATATTTGGACCCAATGAAGAGTGGTAAATGAGAAAGCAATATGTTGGAACATGTGGCCTCTTTTTATTGTTTTTATTTTTTTTTCCAACTTTATTCTATGCCGTTTTTTTTAAATTAATTTTTTATTTTTTATAAACATATATTTTTATCCCCAGGGGTACAGGTCTGTGAATCACCAGGTTTACACACTTCACAGCACTCACCAAAGCACATACCCTCCCCAATGTCCATAATCCCACCCCCTTCTCCCAAACCCCCTCCCCCCAGCAACCCTCAGTGTGGCCTCTTTTTAAATCAAGATTTTATTTATTTATTTGAAAGAGAGAGGGAAAGCATGAGTGAGAGACAAAAAAGCAAGGGGAGCAGCAGGCCCCGGGAGAGGTAGAAGCAGACTCTCCATTGAACAAGGAGCCCAATGTAGGGCTTCATCCCAAGACCTTGGGATCATGACCTGAGCCAAAAGCAGACGCTTAACCGACTGAGCTACCCAGGAGCCCCCAAATATGTAATTTCTTGTCTATAATCCCTAAGTGTGGCGAGCTAGTTAAAATCAGGATGTAGGACCATTTATTTCTGCTCTGTAGCTTAACATCTAGTTCACAAGGAGGCTTCAAAAGTCGAACTGAATCAAAGTGAAGGAGTAAGCCCTTGATCAAAATCAAATATGTAATTGCCTGTTGGGATCGACTTCTCCCTTCCACGTGCTTCCTTTGAATTTCAGAAATGATCTGAGGGCAGGACCTGGCCTCCGTGAAGAAGGATTATGAAAACGTGGGCACAGAGTCAATGGATAGTGAGGAAAAGAGCAGGGAGTCGTAGGGGTTCCTGGCATCTGCAACATTCAGTCTTTCTCTGCAATTTTATAGCTATCATTCAACTGTTCCCCTAATCCTCTACAAATACAATCAATGTCTCAAGTGGAAACAAAAACAGACAAAAACCAAAAAAAAAAAAAAAAAAACCACCCAAAAAACAAAAACAAAAAAACTGGAGCATGTGTTAGCTGATTACTTATCCTTCATCCAACATATTGTAATATTCTGAAGGTAGAGATCATTGTTCCTTACATCTGGATAGGGCTCAACCCGAGTGCTCTGCAGACATGTTTGCTGCATTGGAAACATAAAAGAAACAATTAAAAGTAATTACTGGAGGCTCACTCTTCATTTTACAGTTCTGGGATGTGGCAAATAGTCATAGATCCCTGGCCACATTCTCAGCCACCCAAGCCTGTGTTTCAAGGAAGCATGCTCCTGAAACTTCTGAGAAGTCCTTGTAATCTTTGGGTAACTTGATCCAGAACCAAGGCACTTGACCCCAGTCCTTAGTCTTCTTATCACTTACTGTAAATGTTGATGAAATTACTGACTCTGTTCCCTTAGCAAACGGACCTTGTCTCTATACACTGGGTAATGGGGAGGTAAGAAAGCCAGCTAGGCTGCTATGATCAGAACAGCTAATGCAGTCAACCGGAATGGATCTTAGAGAGTCACATTTCGTTGTTGTCATTGCTCTTGATTTTTTCTTTTTCTTTTCTTTTCTTTTTTTTTTTTTTTTTTTTTTTTTTCCCAGAAACAGAAATGCATTCCTGGGTCTAAAGCAGTGTATGGCTGAAGGCCATCAACTGTATCTCCCAATCATCTCCTCCATAGTGCAACGCCTTATGTTGGAATCTCATGACCTGTATTTTTTCCCCTCACAGGGCAGCCAAGACTCTGTACTCTGGATCAGTAAGGAGTTCCTGGCTGTGCTTAGACACCCTGGTAATTGTGTAGGGGGCAGTAGAATTCAAACAGGTGGTGTCACATGGGGTCCAAATCTGGACAGAGTCAGAATCAAAGGGACTCCATGCTATGATCCTTCTTGAACACTCTCGCTGTGGGCTATTTGGATATATTTGGGTGATCATAGAACCCCCTAAAGACCAGTTGAATGGGAAGAGGAAGGAATTCAGAGATAGCCAGATCTGCTAAATCTTCTGGCTCCCACATTTAACTTCGTGATCTTGAGTAAGTTACTTAAAGAGTTTGAACAGTAGTTTTCTTGCTTGCAAATGAGAAAGGATGCTTGTTTTATAAATTGTTATTTCAAATTAAATGGCATTATGCAAAAAAAGTTTGTATTTTAATTCATGGCATGTAGCAAACATGAAGTAAAAGCCCTTCTTCCCCTTCTCTTCCCACTTCTCTTCCTACCCTCCTTATTCCTCTTATTTTTATTTTATCTCTATGACTGGGTTAAGTGTGGAAGGCTATACGCATCCTACATACAACCAGATGTGAGTCAGGATGCTAGGCCTCCTCCTGGCTGTGTGTGTGTGTGTGTGTGTGTGTGTGTGTGTGTGTGTGCACGCTCACGTGCAAACAAGTATAAGAGCAGGGAGAGGGTTTGGGTGGAGAGAGAAGATGACAGACTTTTTAAGGCTATAGCAGAGGGTCTTAATTCCTCACTTATCCCCTTCAATCCCCAACCCACCACCAGCCAATACCCCTGGAGCACAAAACTGATGGCATCTTCGGTATGGTTGCTATCTCTCTGCAGGCTCTGAGAGAGAGAGGCAGCATCTTGCTAATGAATGGCTCTGCATCCTCATGAAGACCGCTGTCAAGGTCATGGGCTTCAGAGGGTTGATAGCCTCCAGTCATGCCTCACTTCACCCCAGTCCCCTTCTGAGGAAAATAGGGCCACATGGGGGCCATACCCGGTGGGCTTCCTGAGACCCACACGGTACAAGGTCTTTCCATGGGCCATTTCATTGTTCCAAACAAGAGTCAAAGAATGGTCAAGAGGGGCTCCCTAGGAATTAATGATGTAGAACAGTATCTTGGGCAAACCAATTGTAAGCAGATCACCAAACATACAGTGCGAGAAAGAGGTGGACAAACATAAAGCGAGGAGAAGATGGCAGGCATCCCTCCATTCATCCATTTATTTAGTTCCGATTATTTATTCAGTACCTTATTATGTGCCAGAGACTGAACTAAATGCTGAGGCTATAATGGTTAAAAAAAAAAAAAATCAGATGTAATTTCTCTCCTCGTGTTGTAGAGTCTGGCACAGGATCTTATAGCCTACATAATTCATGGCTGTGCAACAAATTATCCCCAAATCTAGCAGCTTAAACCACTAATTTATTATGCTCATGGTTCTGCAGCTTAGGAATTTAAATGGGGTACAGGGTTCCATGATGTCTGAGACTTAGCTGAGCATACTCAGTCGTTGAACATGACTTAATAACCAGGGGCTGAAATTATTTGGAGACGTCTTCACTCACTTGGCTGGCAGTTCTTGCTTAGCTGTCATCTGAGAACTCTTGCCTGGGACACTTACATGTTCCCCTCCAGTATGACAGTCTTAGGGCAGTTGGACTCCTCCCATGGTAACTGGCTTTTTCCCCAGAGTAAATGTCTTGACAGAAACACACAAAAGCTTCAGGTCCTTTTTTGATCCCGCTTTGGAAACCATGGACCATCACTTCTACCCCATTCCCTTAGCTCCTCAGGACAGCCTGGATCCTGGGGAAGGAGAATTAGGCTCTTCCAACCTCTGCCCCCAACCTCTTGGGGAAAGACTACAAGGTGAAAACATGTGGGATGGGAGATGCAGGGGTGACCATCTTTTGAAAATATAGTGTCCCTCAAACACAGTAAAATGAGGGTTATGGTGGAGCAGGATAGGTTCACATAGATGGAATCCTAATCTTTTTTTTTTTTAGATTTTATTTATTTGTCAGAGAGAGAGAGCGAGCACGGGCAGAGTGGCAGGCAGAGCCAGAGGGAGAAGCAGGCTCCCTGCGGAGCAAGGAGCCCGATGTTGGACTCGATCCCAGGATGCTGGGATCATGACCTGAGCCGAAGGCAGCTGCTTAACCAACTGAGCCACCCAGGTGTCCCGATGGGATCCTAATCTTGACTGGCACGGTCAACCAATAACTTTTCAAAGGATGGGCCCACCAAGTTGAAATTGAGGATCCATGGGAACTGGCCAAACAAAGACAGTGTTAGTCAGTTCAGGCTGCTGAAAAAAACACTTAGTATTGGGAGGCTTAAGTAAGAAACATTCATTTCTCACAGTACTGGGGCTGGAGGTCCAAGATTAGGGCACCACCACAGTTAGGCTTCAGTGTGAACCCTCATCCCAGTTCACCTTCTCATAATCTCCCCTGATAGAGAGAGAGGTTTGGCGCTCCTCCTTATCTTACAAGGACACTAATTTCATCATGGATGTCCTGCCCTCGTAAATTAAGCATCTTCCAAAGAACCCTATCTCCTCATACCACCCTTTGATGGGGGGTTACAGTTTCAACATAAGAATTTGGCAGGGCCGTCACAAGCGTGAGGTCCAGGTCCATAACAAAGCGTATATGAGGATCAGTATTTTAAGCAAATAGAACAACATGGGAAAAGGCTCAGCATCTGGTGAAGACCTAGGCCATTACAGAACTGAAATGATTTCCATATGGCTGCCTTATTAGGTGTGAATGTGGTGCCTCATGAGGGAGGGAGGGATGGAGCTGGCGGAGGGAAGCTAGCGTGTGCCTAGGTCGTGTTCCTGCAGGATAAAAAAAGAAATGAAGCTGGAGAGGTCAGCAAGGACCAGAAGGTCCTGGTGAAGGTCCTGGTGAGACATCCTTGGGAATTTGAAAACAGTCAATGAGAGGCGGAAAGAAGTATGATTTGTATATAGAAGGACCACTATAAGCAACGTAAAAATGAGAACAGAATGCAGGCAGCCTTTAATCTTCTAGTATCCAAACTCTGGAAAAGAGTTTGCCCATTTGGAAGAAAGCATATGGAGCTTTTTGTCATCTTTCTTACAATCAGCTATTGTAAATGTCATTGTTTTTTTAAATTTTAAATTTTTTAATATTTTATTCATAACAAAGGGGAAAAGTAGAAGACAAAACAGAATTAATAATAATTATTTTTATTTTTAAAACTTGAAAGGAAAGTGCTGTTCACTGTTTCAGAGAAGCTTACATGAGACCCATGGATTCAGACATTACCCCTCCCCCCAACCCCATCAACATACAGCATTTTCATCACATATTTAAGACTTTCCTGATTCCTATCAAAATCTGTAGTGCACCTAAAAGATCAGCCTAATGCCTAATGTGAAGCATCATTTATTGCTAGTACAATTTTTCATAAATTTGGGGAAAATCTCTGAGAGGAAATGAAAATTCCCCAGTCACCATTTTCCTCTCTAGAAAGAATAGAACTTTCCTCAGGAAGGGAAGATGCTGAGCAGGAAATGCACCATTATTAAGACACCTTATGATACTGTGGACAACGTGGCAAGTAGCTATTTATGTGAAACCATTCATTTCCTGCAGTGTGGTTCCCAAGTGTTTGCCTTCTTGGAACAATGACGGGAAATTTCCTAACACAAGAAGGGCTATGACGACATCTCCCCTTACACGTTGCTCTTAACTCTACTCTTGGAAAACGTCCCATTGTCCTCCACACATTAGATGAATCTAAAATAGGCAAAGAAGTCTAGACGGTGGAAACCATATATGAGATCTACGTGTTTCCTCCACAATTGAGTATTGTAAAGTGAAAGTCACTCAATAACCTCTAGTCTAATGGAAGAAAAATTAGGGAAATACACAAAGGTAATAAATATATGTGTCAAGTAACAAGGCTTTGGATATTTTCCTAGCTAATTACCAGCTACTTGCAGTCTTTTTAAGAAGTAGGTGGAGCAAAAATCATACATAAATGAAAAAAATTTCTTTCATTTGTTTATCACGTTCAAAATCAGCTGATTTATAATATGTCCCCAACCTTCAAGACTCTACTGTCTGATCACATTTTTATTATATCCAGCAAATACTCACCGGGCTCAAGTCTGCATAGGACTTTGCCAATCTATGTGATGCCACTCCAGTCTTTTTTGTTGTTTACTGCGTCACCAAACAACAGACGTGCTATACCTTTTATTCGGACCGACTTTGGGCAAACTTACTACTGAGTTTTCTTTCTCCTTGTTTTTCATTTTGTTCTTTCCCACATTTGCTTTGGATACTCTAGGTCATTTGGATGTTCAAGGGAATTTTAAAATCAGCTTTCATTTGTATAAAAAAAAAAGTCCTCTGGGATTTCGACTGGGATTATATTGATTCTGCAGAGCAGTTTGGAGAAAATCGCTATCTTACTGTTGAGTCCTCTGATTTACAAAGCCTCTATCTCCATTTATTTCATTACTTTTAATTTCTCTCAGCATGGCTTCCTAATTTTCAGGCTACTTCCTTTGACAGACGTGTCTTTAAGTATTGGGAGTTTTTATGCTATTGTAAATGTCATTTTTTTTAAAATTTTTTAAATCAAGTCAATATTTTATTCATAACAAAGGGGAAAAGTAGAAGACAAAACAGAATTGACAATCCTGACATAGATCACTGGGAATATGAACATTTCTTATATGATAATTGCAAATCTTGACACAGATCTTTGGGAATATGAAAATTTCTTGGTTCTTTAAATTTTCAATTGTTCATTGTTAGTTCATAGAAATACAATTGTTTTTGTCTATTGATCTTGTATCCTAAGATTTAGTTCAACTAACTCATTGATTCTAGTAACTTTCCTGTAGACTTTACTGAATTTTCTATATAGACACTCATGTTGCCTGCAAAGAAAGTTTTTATTCCTTTTTAAAATGAAGTCTTTTATTTCTTTTTCTTGCCTTATTACACTGCTTAGAACCTCCAGTGTAAGTTGTGAGAGCAAACATTATTGTCTTTTTCTTCACATTGAGGAAAGCAGTCGGTCTTTTACCATTAAGTTTTATGTTAGTTGTAGGTTAGTAGATGTCCTTTATTGGGTTGAGGAAGTTCCCTTCTATTCTTTCTTTTTTTTTAAGATTTTATTTATTTATTTGACAGAGAGAGATCACAAGTAGGCAGAGAGGCAGGCAGACAAAGAGGAAAGGAAGCAGGGTCCCTGCTAAGCAGAGAGCCTGATGCAGCGCTCTATCCCAGGACCCTGGGATCATGACCTGAACCGAAGGCCCGGGCTTTAACCCACTGAGACACCCAGGCACCCCGAGTTCCCTTCTATTCTTAATTTGCAAAGAGGTTTTACCAGGAACAGATGTTGGATTTGTCAAACTTTCTACCTCTGTAGAGATGATTATGTGGTTTTTCTTTTTTAGGTTGGTGAATTACATTGGTAGTATTTAAAATGCTAAGTGAACTTAGCATTTTGTTTTTATTTTTTGTTAGATTTGGTTTGTTAAATGCTTTTCAAAGAATTCTTACATTTAAGTTTATGGGAAGTATTGATCCATAGTTTTTTTTGTCTTGTAATGTTTTTATCAAAGTAATTTCAGCTTCATGGAAGGAGTTAGGAAGTATTATCTCCTCTTTAATTTCTAGAAAACTTTGTGTACAATTAATATTATTTCTTTTGCAGCTGCTTGGTAGAATTCACCAATGAAGCTATCTTGGTCCAGAATGTTCTTTGTAATTACAAATTTAAGTTCTTTTATCATGTAGGGACATCCAGGTCTATATTTTTTCTTTTTCTGAAAAGATGTATTCATTTACTTACTTATTTATTTACTTACTTACTTATGGGGGAAGGGCAGAGGAAAAGAAGAGAGAGAATCTCCAGCAGACTCTCCTCTGAGCACAGAGCCCAGGGCAGCACTCAGTGTCACGACCCTGAGATCATGACCTGAGCCAAAAGCAAGAGCTGGACGCTTAACCTACTGAGCCACCCAGGTGTCCCAGGTGTCGCTATTTCTTCTTTTCCTATTGACTTATCATATTGTATTAGTGTTGGGTGTAAGCATAGTGATTATATACATATATAATATACGATAGAGTATTACAATCTATTGTGTCGTACATATAATATCATATATATTATACCTGAATTATATTGTAATATAAATGCTAAATGACTTCCACAGTAAATTTAGTTAGCATCTATCACCACACAGTCATAATTTTTTGTGTGTGATGAGAACTTCCAAGATATACTCTCTTAGCAACTTTCCAACATATGCTAGCATTAACCAGAGTCACCAGACTGTACATTACATCCCAGGACTTATTTTAAGTTTGTACCTTATGACCACTTTCACCCATTTCTCCATGTGCTCTTCCCCATGCCTCACGAACCATGTGGTTTTTCAGTACCACTTGTGAGAATGGGAGTTGTTCCTCTAATCACTCTGGGTGGCTCATTCTCTAGCTTCTGATGGTTTTGTCACACTCACGGGATTATTACTCAGCGACTGTTGTGGAGAACCTTCTGCAGATGTCCGGGTTTCCCGCTGTGTGTAGCTCTCCTGTCCTCAGCATTCGGTCCTGCGACTTTGTCTGTCTTGATCTCCTGAGACTCTCAGCTCCATCGAGTCAGAATCTAGTAGGCTCCCCTTAAGCTCTCCCTCGTAGTGACACAGCCTGGAATGACAGTTCTCTCAGAGCCGCAAGATCTGGCGGTTATAGGACTGACTTTTTTTTGCTTCTCTTCAGTCGGGATCAGTGTCCTCTGTTACCTGATGTCCAGTGTTGTTGGTTTTTCTTTTCCTTTTCCTCAGACAGGAGAATAAATCCAGTCCCTGTCACTCCATTTTGACCCAAAGCTGAATTTTTCCTCCTGTTAAGCCATGGCTATAGTGGCTTTTTCTATCACTTTACCTGAACCTAATCCTAACAATCACAGAGTAGTATCAACAGTTCAATAGAGAATCCGTAAACTAGAAAATTCTGAAGAAATTATTCAGAAGGTAGCACAGAGAAAACAAGAAATAGAAAATAAAAACAGGAGCACCTGGGTGGCTCAGTGGTTTAAGCCTCTGCCTTGGGCTCAGGTCATGATCTCAGGGTCCTGGAACCGAGCCCAGCATTGGGCTCTGTGCTCAGCAGGGAGCCTGCTTCCCCCTCTCCCTCTGCCTGCCTCTCTGTCTACTTATGATCTCTCTCGATCTCTCTGTCAAATAAATAAATAAATAAATAAATATTTTAAAAATATAAAAAATAAAGACACATGGAGGTAGAATGAGGAACTATGAAATTCTTGTTACATGCCACTCTTTTCTCCCGGGATTGGTTTCCTTCCAACTAATATACCTCCTTTTTTTTTTTTTTTTAATTCTCTCAGTGATAGAAAAGTCCATGAGTTGTAAACTGTCAGACTTGATTTGTTTGAAATTGTCGTGAATTCACCTTACTCTTGAATAATAATTGAGCAAGTCTAACTTTCCAGGTTGACAACCATTTTCTCCCATTACTTGAAGGCATTGTGCTGCTGTTTTTTTGGTCTCTTGTAATGCTAATGAGAATTCTGCCTTTAGTTTAATCATTGTTCCTTTGTAGGTAAACCACCTTTTATTCTGATTGCTTTTAAATTTTTCTTTTGTTTTTAGTACCCCTGCTGCTTGCTACTGACCATGTGTCAGAATTTCCTTCCATTTAAAGACTGAACAATATTTCCTCACAGGTATGTACCCCCATTTTGTTGAAATTTTTAATGATTTTTAACAAAGATTCCTGCATTTTCATGTTGTACTGGCTCTGCAAATTATATAACTGGCCCTGTCTTTAGTCTATCACACAGGAGTGTTATTTGAAACACTGTAAGAGAATACAGTATAGGAGAAATTAATAGTGTATGCTTTACAAGATGGTTTTAATAGTCCAGGAGAAAAACACCCAGTTGGTTAAACCCTTCATGGATATACCGAGTGTGCCCACCCTGGCCCCCAACCCCCTAAGGGGGGCTTTCTTTTTCAAACCACCAGAATGTGAATCTTCATCTCCCCTTTGGAGAAGTGCACCCTCTACTCATTGGTATCAGGGATGTCCTAGAATCGGTTCCTTTCCATCCATTTGCAGACCTTAACCAATGTAATCAGGACACCTCCCAAATTAAGGTAGGATATCACTGGGAGACCGATTTTATTATTATTGTGTTTTTAAAAGATAGTCTAAGGATAAATCTTGGCATTCCAGATTCATTGTTCTTCGAGATTTTCCTGGTAGTATAATATGCAAACATGCTTTATTCTTATTCTTTCTGGGTCATGTCATAGGTAACTATTGTCTCAGGAGAGATACAAAGTTTCACAAACATCACAACCAAGATCCCTATTAAGGATAAGAAACATTTCTCTAATGACAACGGAGTGTGTTCTGACTGCTCCCTGAGGGGATGGCCATAGATATTATTATGTGCTGAAGTGACAGGTTGCTCTTTGTCTCCTTCCTAATTCCGGAATTGACCAGAGGCCCATAGCACATAAAGAAGTGAGTCCTTGTATATGTAACTTTTTCAAACAATAGAACCATTTGCTCTTGATATCTTACCTCTGGCCACACAAAGAGCTAGTGGAAGCTTTGACACAAGGGTTTTTCTGTACCTTAGACTGGTAACATTTGTAAGCAGAACATATTGTACGAAAACATGAATCAGAACTAAAATACCTTTCTAATTTAAAGCAATTCTGGGGCGCCTGGGTAGCTCAAGCATCTGCCTTGGGCTCGGCTCAGATCTCAAGGTCCTGGGATCGAGCCCCACATCCAGATCCCCGCTCAGCGGGAAACCTGCTTCTCCCTGTCCCACTCCCCCTGCTTATGTTTCCTCTTTCACTCTGTCTTTCTCTGTCAAATAAATAAAAAATCTTTAAAAAATGAAAGAAAGAAAGAAAGAAAGCAATTCCCAGGGCAAGAGGATAGGATACTACAGTTGTGTGTGTCTGTGTGTGTGCGTGTGTGTGTGTGAGTGTTGGGGGGGGGAGTATGGCTCATAACATGAGTTTAGAATGAAGGAGAGTATATGAAATTAAATTGGTTGACAAAATAATCCTTAGAGATAAGTCTATTAGGTGGCTGGAATTCTAAGTATAAATGGAAGAGGTCAGACCTCACTATAGTAAAAATGCAGCTTTGGCTTCATGAATAAAGCTAGAGTTTTTGATCCGGCTGTCAAAGATCCTATAAATAATTTTTTTTTTAAGATTTTATTTATTTATTTGACAGAGAGAAAGAGAACACAAGCAGGCAGAGCAGGAGGCAGAGGGAGACGGAACAGGAAGCCAAGTGTGGAGCTGGATCCCAGGACCATGGGATCATGACCTGAGCTGAAGGCCGATACTTAACCAACAGAGCCACCCAGGCACCCCAAATTCTGCAAATATTTTAAAAGCATTTTGGTCTGTTTAAGAGATTGTCTGGAACTGGGCTGACCAGCATGAGGGCAGCTAGTCACAGGTGGCTTTGGGCACTTGAAATGTGCTATGAAGTATAAATTTGATCCTTGAGTTTCAAGATTTAGTATGAAAAAATAATGCTACCTATCTCTCTATATTAATAATGATAGCATTTTGTACATAATGGGTTAAATAATATAGTATTTAAATGTACTTTCGGGGCACCTGAGTGGCTCAGCGGGTTAAGCCTCTGCCTTCGGCTCAGGTCATGGTCTCAGGGTCCTGAGATCGAGCCCCGCATCGGGCTCTTCTGCTCAGAGGGGAGCCTGCTTCCTCCCTCTCTCTTCTGCCTGCCTCTCTGCCTACTTCTGATCTCTGTCAAATGAAGAAGCAAAATCTTAAAAAAAACAAAAACAAAAACAAAAAAAACCTGTACTTTATCTGCTTCTTTTTGCCTTTTAAAAAAATTTTTTTAAAGATTTTATTTATTTATTTGACAGAGGGAGAGAGATCACAAGCAGGCATTGAGGCAGGCAGAGAGAGAAGGGGAAGCAAGCTTCCTGCTAAGCAGAGAGCCCGATGTGGGGCTCGATCCCAGGACCGTGAGATCATGAGCTGAAGGCGGAGACTCAACCCACTGAGCCACCCAGGCACTCCTTTTTTTTTTTTTTTTTTTTTTTTTTTGCGTTTTTAAACCGATTTATTGATCTATTTGAGAAAGAAGGGGGGGGCAGAGGGAGAGGGAGAGAGAATCTCAAGCCGACCCCCTGCTGAGCATGAGCCAGACGTGGGGCTCGATCTCACCACCCTGAGATCATGACCTGAGCTGAAATTAAGAGTCAGACACTTAACTGACTAAGCACTCAGGTGCCCCTCAGTTTTCTTCAGTGGGGTTACTAGAACATTTAAAAGAGCGAGTGGGACTTACATTAGAGAGTACTGGTCTAGAACCCATCTAGTTTCTGATACAAACCCACTTGGTTTGGGACCTTTGGTATTCTCAGATTCACTCTCATCCTGAAGACTCATCCCATTCTGTCCTCATAACTTTGCTCTCAGACACGTCGTCTGCTGGTCAGTGATCCCCATCCACGTCCCAGCACCACCCGCTCTGTGTCTCTCTGCAAGGCGTCTTCTCTGTGTGTGCTTCGGGGAACGGGAGAATCGTTTTACTTCTGTGAGGAAAATACCCAAACTGATATTCCAAGGTGATTATTTTCCTCATTGAAATTTAGAAGAGAGTGAATAGAGGAATGAATTACCAACTTTGGCAGAAATTTTCTTTCCAGTATCAATGAGTCTGTCAACCATACCATGAAGACATACATGACTGAAAGCCACTGATGTCTTCCTCACTGTTTTAGCCAGAGCAGAAACTACGCATGACGTCAGAGAGTCCACTCGTGCAGAAGGAGGATTTTGCTAGGCTTTATTCTCCATCAAGCAGCTAACTTAGAGTGTGAGAAGTACACAGAAAATGCGATGCACAGTGTACTCAGAGGAGACTTATTTCATGGATATACAATTGTTTTGGTGGCTGGAAGTTAAAGGGCAGAGGAGAGAGAAAGGAAGAGAGGAGGCAAAAAGCTTGTAGGATTTCATTACTTAATGCATGTTAAGAACATACTGTATGCATTAACTTTTCATTTATTTTAAAAGATTTTATTTATTTATTTGAGAGAAAGAGAGAGAGAGCACAGGCAGGGGGAGCGGCAGAGGGAGAGGGAGAAGCAGGCTCCCTACTGAGCAAGGAGCCAGATGTGGGGCTCGATCTCAGGACCCTGGGACCCTGACCTGAGCTGAAGGCAGAGGCTTAACCGACTGAACCATCCAGGCACCCTTAACTTTTCATTTTTTGAACAAAATGTTTCCATGTTGATAGTTGGCTAATACCTGAGCAATACATGTAATTTTATAGTATTTTGAATATTTTACAATTCACTTGATGTTATATTGAGCAAAAGATATATAAAAGGATACATAGCTGACTCATTTTTATTTGTATTTTATTTAATGAAGTTAAAATGTTGAATTTATAATTTAAGCTTATAATAAATATAACTTGTTATATCCCCAAATTTTGGATTCATACTTTTCTATAGTCCTATCATTTAAACATAAAGACTTATTTAGGATTTTTTTTAAGTTTGATGTGCCTAAGGAGTACTATTCTGTTAAATTTTTCCCCCATGCTAGTTATTTAGAAACTTTTGAAAGCATCTTAAATTTGTTTTTAATTTTTTTACTTGTATGATACAGAATACTTTGATACTCCTTTGAAATACACGTGATAGGTAACAATACTAACATTTTCCTGGAAACTGCTTTTCTTGTATAGTTACTTTATTGTGTCTGGGAGCAGTCATGAATTTTTCTGGATATTGTCCAAATCTCTTTACCAGTGTTTAGCATTATAATAGGAGTCAAATTTTTTTTTTCCACTGTAATTTCAGCTCTTGAATGTACTCCAGATTTTGTGTGGTACAGTTTGTCTTTGCAAAGAAGAACATTAGTCGTGTGCCTCCCCACCCTGCAGAAGGTTAGTATTAGGAATTATAATACGTAAGTGAAATATGGATGCCTATTTCCTGACCTCACTCATGGCCTATGCCTGAAATAACTACTGAGTAAAAAATAATGTTACATTTATTTTAATGCCCCTTCAGTAAATGGTGATCACGGTGTGAATAGTGAATGAACAGCTCTATTTCTCCTAGATGAAATGCTGCTTACTTGAGTGTACCTAATGCACCTTTAATATTGAACCAGCACTGGTGATTATTATGAAATGCAATCTAAACTTTAATATCCTATTTATATATAGCTCTAGCATAACTGAACTTGTAATAGTAACACATGCTGACAGCTGCTTACTGCTAACACCTTTAATTTTCTATCTCGGGACTTTCGTTGTGGCCACTGGAGCATTAATGTTCTGCCTAGCTGGCCGCTGAGCCACAGTGCCAGAAAATTCAAACCCCGAGAAGAAACTTACCACCAATGTCAGACGAGGAGTAACGGATAAATCTTTCAGGTTTCTCTCCCCTTTGTTTAATATTGAGGACTAAGTCACATTCCCCCCCAGCACTCTACAGACTTTATCACCTGGTAATATTGTTGTAAATTCACGTTCTAACTCCGAGGATTTGGGATGGAGCTTGGGATGATGGGAATGACCCACTTTGAGTAGGAAGTGCTACACAGTCCCCCAGAACTCCCTAGTGGAATTAAGCTCCATTTGCCCTCAGAGGAGGTTGCTTGGTTATTCTTTTTTCTTTTCCATTTTATTTTATTTCATTTCTTTTCAGTGTCCCAGCATTCATTGTTTATGCACCACAACCAGCTCCATGCAGTACGTGTCGTCCTCTGTGATATCCACAACCAGGCTCACCTAACCCCCATCCCCCTCCCCTCCAAAACCCTCAGTTTGTTTCTCAGAGTCCACAGTCTCTCACGGCTTGTCTCCCCCTCCAATTTCCCCCAACTCACTTTACTTCCCTTCTCTGTTTTTAAATTATCCCTCCCCTTACCAATGTTTGCTATTTGCATTGGATCCTTATCTTAGGGCTGCCTCCAAGGGACCTCAAACTAATAATATGAATACATACACATACATGTATATCTTCCTATCTTGATACCTATTTCTATCTTGGTGTTTAAATCTAAGTAGATTTGTTCTATGATCCAACTATGATCGATCGATTGATTGATGGATCTATCTTGAGCACAGCAACACAGCACAGTCTTTTTAATCCAGGAAATGGAAGAGCAAGAAAAGAAAGGAGAAAGACATCCAACAGAATCTGGAAAGGGAAAGTTGATGGCCATCTGTTAAACCGACTCTTTCTCTCTCCTGATGTAGTATGGGAAAGATTTGATATCGTGAAACTCTGATTATAGGAGGGACGAGGCAGTGCGCTGTGGCTGCATAAATGATGCCTTTCGGAACTCCACAGATAGCCATTCTCCTCAGGAACGTGGGCAAAGACCTTTTGCCTGATTCTATTATTCAGGATACACTGTCCAGAGAGTTGGTCATGGGGATCATGGAAAGAAGGTAGGTCAAATGTTAATCTTAGAAAGGATTTGAAAACAGCAAAAGCAGAGAGACTCTGGGAGGCAAGAAGGTGATGCCACACTTCCAGGCTTGAGGGCCAGCTCTGCAAAGAAGAGGAAAATTAATGAAGGAGCTTTGTTGATGTTCACCAGGATTCTTGAATGACTTGGTAGGATGGATACAATGTTACATTTCTACATAGTAGAAACGTAACTTAGAGCTAAAACTCTGGACTTCTCAACTCAAATCCCAACTCTGCCACTTCCGAGTTTTGCCACCTTCCCATTTTATTCGATTTCTCTATGCATCAGTTTTCCCATCTATAGGGTGAGGACAATAATGTTTATTTCATAGCGTGGTGAAAATTAAATGAGATGTTGTGTATAAAGTAATTGTGTTGCTATAACCAGCAGAGAAGAGAGCCCCCCTAATATATTAATTATTCCCATGCATGGTGGGGAGGTGGTGGGTGGGCATTTCATCTGATTCAGGCATTGGGTACACACATACATGTGTACATTTAATATCGTAGTCATAGAAAATGGCTGGAGGAATAATCCCTTTGGTGATGTGAACCGAACTCAGTTATGACAGCTGAGCAATCCCACCACTGTTTTTAGCTGTGCATGGCATACCTCCTGTGAAGCCTTCCCTTGAGTAAAGCAAACACCTGTTCTTGGTGAAACGCAAAAGGGAAACTTGGTGTAAGGCTCTTGCTTCCCCTTCTTATGAAGCTTGGCGACCCCGCTAAAATAGTTCCTGGCAAGGCCACTTTCAGTTTCTCAAACTTCGGCAGAGAACCAGTGATCCGAGAGAGGTCTGTTAGGGCAAAGGCTCAGTTTGGACCTGTGCCACTGTGGTCTTTGAGACTTCTTTGGGGGCTTAAAGAAAGGCAGAATCGCTTTGATTTTGCCATCAAGATCCACCCTTCCCTCCCAATGAGCTCACCATTTGCTGTGGCTTCTCTCCAGGCCCCTGATGGGTTAATATTCTGGAAGCAACATTTTGGAAGGCGAAGGTCAGTTCTGAGGATCCTGCAAAAGAGCACATTGTCATTGTACTAAGTTGTTTGATTCCGGTGGCTCTTTCATCTCATTTTTTTTTTAAAGCAAGTTCCCCTCCTTAACCGAGTTCTGCCCCAGCCTCTTGATGGGTCAAAAAAGGTGGATGCTAATGGAAATCACAGATGTGGCCCAGCCTCCCCAGCAGCAGTCTGGTCAGAGGTCATTTGGCCTCTTTCCAGTAACAGGTGGCACTCAGTCCTCAGAGAGGCTTCTACTTTTCGAGATGGTTCGAATCAAGAGACATTTACAGTAAAACAGGGTCACTTTGCGTTTCATTTTCTGTAAAGCCAACGACAAGCTATTTGACAGCTGCCCTTTTTGAAATAAGCTTGTAGTGGTGGGTGTCATGGGTATATCCGAAACAAAGTTTCAACTCTTTGAACAGCGAGACTTGGTATTGTTTCGAATTACATTTCAGCTTCCCGCCCCCTGGAATGCACACCCCTGCCCCACACACAGTGTCTCACACACACTCACACACACTGGGAAGTTTATGGATAGTCAGAAAGGAAAGCATAAAAAACGTATGCTAATGTCTAAATGAAGGAATAGCACTTAGTAAAACAGATTCTCATTTTCACTTTTCTACTGTTAGGAAGGATAATCAATTGTTAGTTAATTAGTACGTTGGCCTTGAAGGTGGCTGGCCCCCATTCATGTGGAAACAAAATGTGCATCCTCCCTCTCCTTCCTCCCAACTGCGAAAAATAAAAGATAGGCAGTTCACACATACTTGTGAATCTCAAAGAATTCATTTCATTTTGAAAGAATTGATAGGCAGCAATTTTAACCTAAAGGACTCCTATTGAAATCATTGGTCACAAATATCGAAACAGGTCCTAACTAACTAAAATAGTCAACCATTCCTTTCTTGGGCTAATTGCCCAGGTTCCAAAACACACACCTGACATTCACACGTCCTACAAAAACCTGGGTGCAGATACACAGAGACCCTGGGAGGGGGCGTAGAGCTCCAGGGACGCCATCAGAAATAGAAACATTACATCTGACAGTCATGGGATCTAACCCGCCTCCCTATAAAAAAGATTTTTCATTCTCCTCCTTCTTCTCCGCTATGTAAAGGGATTCAACAGCCGTGACCACCTAGGGATACACACATGCATTTTTTCCACACATATCTTTAATTCAAGAGCCCTATTTGTAGCTCCCCTAGGAAAGAATCAAAGGCCAAAGGTGGGTGGTCAAGACCCACCCTTGGATTGTGAAACACAGAACAGCTGCGGCGTGTCACTGAGATGGGCTGCTGACAGGAAAACGCATTGACGATGTCATTCGACTTCTTAGATCAGGGACAACAGAGCACCCTCCCCCTTATCGGGGGCCACCGTGGTGGTTTGATTGAAGTAGTTGATTTGATTGAAATCAGTATTTAATTTTTTTTTAATGGGGGGGTAACATACACATAACATGAAATTAACACTCTTGACCATTTTTAAGTTCAGCTCAGTTGTGTTAAGTACATTCATATGGTTGTGTAACCCATCTCCAGAGCTCTCTTTATCTGGTAAAACTGAAAATCTGTACTCATTTAAGCAATAACATCCCATTTCCAATCTCCCCCAGGCCCTGGAAACCACCATACTACTTTCTGTCTCTGTCAATTTGACTAATGTGGCTATTTCATGTAAGTAGCATCATAGTTACACAGAATATGCATCCTTTGGGGTCTGGTTTATTTCACTTAGTACAAGTTCCTTAAAGCTCTACCATGCCGTAGCATGTGTCAGAATTTCTTTCCTTTTTTTCGGGCTGAATAATGTTCCATTGTATGGATCTATCACATTTTGTTTATCCATTCATCTGTGGATGAACCCTTGGATTGTTTCTCTCTTTTGGCTATTGTGAATAATGCTACGATATACATGGGTCTATGAAATCAGTATTTTCATTTACAACACTACAGGGCTCATCTTCCATTTCATGATTACTCTATTATGTGATCCTCAAGTCATGTATTTTGTAGAAAGTGTAAAATTGTAAAGGGATTTTACAATGATTCAGGGAGGCCTTCTGACCCATCATACTCACTAATGTAACTGAGTGGGGTTAGGGAATCTAAGGGCATAGAGAAGGAATGAAACTAACTGATTGATACGTCTATCTCAGTTTTAATATCTGCCTCCCTAGCACTAAATTTCAATCATCAAAACTATTCCAGCTAAGATCTAGCCAATAAGAAATACCATCCAAGAGTTTTACCCTTAACTGACTGCAGTCATGGCTTATACTGGAAAAGTGCTTAAAATGTTTCAGGCACCATTGTTAGCTATCATGCTATCAGCATACCTGTTGTACTAATGGGACAATGAGTCCAAAAGGGACGAGGCATCTTGCTGTGTGGTACATAGGTCATCGGGGCCTTTATGGGGATGCAGGTAGTTCTGGTCCAGAGTTTATGCACCACTATACCCCGCTGTAACTCATGTATGGATGAATATGGATAGAGAGATGTATGTGTGTGTGGGGGGAGGGTGTAACTAAGTGTTACTTTTTGACAACCAACAATGAGAGAAGACACCGAGAACTTCAGTGGAAAATTGCTAGAAAATGGTGCAACAGTGTATGAACAGAAGTACTCTGGTTTGGTAATTGAGCACAGCTAGTTAGAATCTAAACACTCCCACTAGCAGTCTGATAACACGGACTGATTATTTTATCCTTTTGGCTTCAGTTTCCTCTCTGAAAATGGAGATAATAATAATATCTACTTAACTTCATTGCGAACACTAAAGGAAATAATGTCTGTAATATAATTAGCTCCTGGAAGGTACTCAACAAATGTTAGTTCTCTTAACTTTTTGAAGCAAGGGACGAACATGATCTCGAAAAACAGATATGTGTTTTTCTAAGGACATGCACTGCAGACACACATGCATTATAAACACATTATGATTTTTTGTGTACTAGAGCACTCAAGAATTACATTGCCTCCTCTCTCTGTCGCATTCTGTTAAGAGTCTAATCAGAAATATAAAAGGCTTGCCACATTGAAAGTGAATCGTAGTTCCTGATAAAATCACTCTGTTTTTACTTCAAGTGGGGAAGGAGCTCCAAATACCACCACTTTGGACATTTGTCATAAATCAGCCTTTCATGCCAGTGCAGGAAATGCTGCCTCCCAGTCTTGACTCAAGGCCATTGTTGTGCAATCATGTCTTGACAGTGACATAGTCAATTTTGCCTCTTCCCTTGATTGAATGTTTGAAACGGTGTAACAATTTGAATAATAGAAAGGATGATAAATTCTCTATTTTACTGATAAAAATGACTCACATGGAATCTTATATATTATTTGTCTACTAAGTTGGATTGTTTGAAAAATGACTTACCTGAGCTCAGTTGGTTCAAGAATGATGACCCGTCATAGAATTTTGTTGTGCAAGAAAGATTTCCTCTCATTGCCCAATACTCTGCTTTGAAGATATACACAGTAAGGCACCAAGGGGACCAATGAGAGATGTACACAAATCCAGGTCTGCCAACTCTCAAAATAAAGACTTTCCTGACAGCAAAGGAGTTTCTTCATAGAGACTGAAAAACAGCATATGTCTCTATGCAGACAAATGTATTTAATATCTTTACATATGTATTTAAAACAAATACAGAGTTTACATTGTTTCTCATTATCCTCTTTCTTTTCCTTGTAATGGTCTCCTTTGAGCAATATGTTTTCATTGTATGATTATCAAGGACTGATTGCCGTTAAGTCCAATACCAAATGAATGACAAGTTTAAATAAGTTTAAGAAGTTTGGCAGCTGTAAGAGAGATTCAATTCCAACACTTGTGCACTAAATGTCATCTACCTTGCTGGAGGTTCCAGCCTACTGGTAGAGAAGAACATTTGATTGGGTTCAAAATGCAGGAATGGAAATGTGGGGGCTTTTTAAAGACTATTATTTTAGGACCGTTTAAGGTTCACTGAACAATTGAGAGGAAGGTACAGAGGTACCCCACACGTGCACAGCCTCCCCCATTATCACCATCCCCCACGACGTGCTCCATTTGTTACAACTGATGAATCTCTATGGACACATCCTCACCTGGAGTCCATAGTGGACCTTTGGTGGTGCACATTCTTTGGGTTTGGACAAAGGGCATGTGAATATATGATGTATAGCGACAATGAAATGTGGGTTGTTTCCCCTCGCTGCTCTCTTCGGGTTTATTGCCTCAGGAGACAAAGTGCTGCTCTGGCACCCAGTTAAGCTGCATGGAGGGCTAGTGGCTTCCTAGATGCAAGAGTTAGCTGGAAAGACTACCATTTTGTAGAGTAGGTTGGATCAACTCTTCCGACTTTCAAGATGTGGCTACCAGCTCTGTTGTGTGTGTGCTATGTTGTGTTGCCGTGGTTTATGCTTTCTGATGTCTTTTCTTGAACAAGTAGGATCCTCCTTGGGGATGGGTGGTAGGTCTCTCACCAACACATGGTAGATTACATTTTCCCCTTAGTCCAGCTCTGCTTACAACTGAGCTATTGAACTATTAAACTATTCCGTTACCACACTGAATGAGATTAGAGCATGGTCTCCTTGCTGAGATGAAACCAAGCATGAAATAGGGTGGTAACTGGTTAAGAAGCTAAAATGAATTTTGGTTCAAGGTGAGAATTCACAGGCCTTGGCTCATTGAGCCATGTTTCCCATGCTTACATATCTGTGAAACAGCTGCTAGAAATTGAAACTCTTGAGAAGTTTTCTCAGCAAAATTGAAGATTAAAAAAAAAATAAATAAAACAACCAACCTCTCCCTCCCCCCCTCTTCTTTTAACAGAGCGTCTGCCACATTCCTCACAGCCGCCTTTCCTTCTTGGCTTGAGTGCCCTGTGACAGGTTGCTCACTGCCACAAGCCACACTACTCAGACCCAAGCACTTGTCTTGGTCAAAGGCATCCTCAGTTAGGTGGAACCCTGCATGCCTAAGGGTCTACTTCTTGACCCTTGAAACTTGGCAAGCACTCTGGACAAGGATTTTTAGAAATAATTTTTAAAAGAGAAAATATTGGGCGCCTGGGTGGCTCAGTGGGTTAAGCCGCTGTCAAATAAATAAATAAAATCTTTAAATAAATAAATAAATAAATAAATAAAAGAGAAAATATATACTTTCGCAGCTGGATCACTGAACTTGAAGCTCATGAGCCTTACTCCTATAATTTATAGATCAGTTTAGTTCCTCGTTTGTATCATCCTTTTGCCTTTGATCTCTCTTTTGCTCTATTTTCCACTTGGTTGTCTTCCTTCTCTCTGTGTACACGTCTGTTTTTATCCTCTGTATCTTATGTCTGTATTTCTCCCTGGGAGAATTTTCAATGCTTCTCCTTTTACTTTTTTTATTTTATTTGTACCTTTTCCCTTAATGTTAGTGACTATTTATTATGCAGCTACTTTAGATTGAGGAATGGGCTATGGTACTTCGAGAATATAATGAAATCCTTTGCCTAACAAGAAAATTAGCTTCTCTATAAAATCTAGCATGTCTCCCTTAATTAACTGTAATAGAAAACCAAGTTATTTTTCCTGGTTTTGTCTTATTGTTCTCCCTAGTCAACTGAAAAAAGCAAGCTGAATATATTTTTTATTGTAAGGAACAAAAAATATCATCTAAATGGTTTTTTGTTTTGTTTTGTGTGTTGTTTCTTTTTTTTTTTTTTTTTTTTTTTTTTTGCCTTTCTGTGGGACCCAGTTGGTTTTCTGCCTCTTACATCAATGGATCTTGACTGTAAAAAAAAAAAAGAAAGAAAGAAAGAAAGAAAGAAAGAAAGAAAGAAAGAAAGAAAGAAAGAAAAGAAAAGAAAAAAAAATCTTCATCCTGAATTACTCCCCTTTCTTCAGCATAAGGAGAATGTTAAGAATAAGGGTCAGACGCTCCAGAAACCCTCTTGGTTTATCTGCCTTATCAGTGAGCAATGTCATATGGTTGGCTTATGTTCAGACACCTGGTGGTCTTTCAGATAGTTAAGTGTATAAACCAGTGGTCCTCAAGCTTCAACCTGCATTGCAATCACCTGCAGAGTTTACTAAACCGTCCGTTTCTGGGTCCCCCCTTCAGAGTGTCTGATTCAGCAGATCTGGAGTGGAACCCAAGAATTTGCTTTTCTAACCACTTTCAGAGTGGTGCTAATGCTGCTGGCTTGAGGACCACATCTTGAGGACCACTGTATTAAATTGAATGTCAAATGGTTAAGAGACAGTTTTACCAGTAGGGGGTTGGTGGCAGGTCTATGTGTGTGTATTTTCCGTTTTTTTGGTTCAGAATAATTAACTTTAAAATAAACCTTTATTATTAGTTTTAGTCAAGTTTATTCCTAGATATTTTATTTTTTTGTTAAGTTGGAGATTGTGAATGGGATTTTACCCCTCGTTTCTCTTTCTGTACTTTATTATTAGTACACAGAAATGCAGTGATTTCCATATATTGCTTTTGTATCCTGTAACTTTACTAAATTCATTTATCCATTCATGTAGATTTTGATGGAGTCTTTAGGGTTTTCTAAATACAGTGTCATGTCATCTTCAAGCAGTGAAGGCTTTACTCCTTTACCAATTTGGATGCCTCTTACTTCTTTTTCTTGTCTGATAACCGTGGCAAGGATTCCAGTACCATGTTGCATAAAAGTGTTGAGAAGGGACATCCTTGTCTTATTCCTGATCTTAGAGGGAAAGCTCTCAGTTTTTCTCCATTGAGTACCTGGTATTAGCTGTGAGTTTCTAGCAGATGGCCTTTATTACGTTGAAGTATGTTGCCTCTAAACCGACTTTGTGGAGAGTTTTTATCATGGATGGGAGTTGTTAAAAAAAACCTTTTAAAAAATATATTATTGAATACATTGTTCTTATTTAAATGTTTTTCTATAAGTAAAGAATTGATGATTCTCGACAGAGTCAGAGCTTTCAGCCCTGGCATGGATCCAAAGGGCAAGAGGACAATGCTTTTCATTAGTGGTATCTAGTGTTTGCATGCTTCTTTCCAACTGGGTCATGCTCTGCTATGCAGATTTTAGGTCAACTCGGACAATATTTTTCAAAGGAAAGGTGCAAAAGCATGAGCATGACTCAGATTATAAAATGTTGATTAAAAAGTCCTCCTGTTTTTACATTTTTTTTTAATTTAAAGAAATCTAATCCCCTGAAAGTGCCTTGTTGTGTTGCTCCCCGAAATCATGTCTGTTTGGGGTTCAGGGTCAACATTAAGATCATGATTAAAAGGAAAAGGAAAATGGCCCCCTTAAAAGTCAGAGTTTCTCTTAGACCCAGGGTGTGAACCAGCCCACTGTTGTGGGCATAGGCATACATCCCTGCACACACAGGTGTGGCGTGTGCCCATCTCTGCCAAGGGCACATGTACACTCTGACACTACCCGAAGCATTCTAGTGCTTTAGTCTTTAAGATTCCTGAGGATCAGCTTGACAGTTGGGTTAGGGACACAGGAAGAATTATAGAACTTACCAACTCCTAGAAATTATGTTTAAGTGTTATTTATTAACTCAAGCTTCCAGATAACAGTTTTTATTAACTTGTTGATTTCCAGTGTACCCCAAGAATAGCAAATGTATTGCAGTGGTTCTCAAAGGAGACCCTCTTTGGTTTTCTGAGACAAACTGTAAGCTCTTACAATATATCTTCATTAAAGCCATTAAAAAAAATTCTATGTGAGTCCTGGGACTGTTTCAATTATAAATATTACACCATCCTTTCTATTTGTTCAGCGGACGTACCGTCAGACCCCAATGTAGCAGTGCGGTGAATACTTCTTTTCAACTTGTTTAATCTGCTATGTGTAAGTTGGTAATTGTCAGAACTGGAAAGATCCTGGCATATACACCTGCCTGGGAGAGAGGGATTTTTAATGTTACAAGATAGCATTAAAACACAATTCTATTTCAAAAGAAGGAAGGAAGGGAGGAAGGGAAGGAGGAAAGGGAAAATTAAATGTTTTATTTCTTATTAGAAGGAACAAAAGGAAAATCTAAGGGTTTTTTTGTTTGTTTGTTTTTTTAACACCTTTATATGTTATCCGGCTGATTTCTATCAATGGCTGAGAAAGAAAAAAAAAAATCCTCCATCCCTGCATTACTCTGCTTCTTTGGCATGAGAAAAATGTTCAGAATAAGGCTCAGGTGCTCTAGAAACCTCACTGGTTTACCCATCTTATCAGTAAAAAAGGCCATTATGGTTAGGATGTCCCAACTGTAAGGATTCCAAAGTATCCTCGTGATTTTCCCGGGACACACACACCACAGGTCACACCATCTGTTGTCTTCTTTGGTCATTTGAAGAACCTCAACTTCCTGGGGACATGGACAGAGAGAGACCCTGGAGACAATCAAACTAATCAAGAAATGATTTACTTGTCCCAGAACGAGGCTAACCCAGAATAGAGTGAGTCTTAATGTCCCTGTTGACTATTTATAACCTGTTTCAATACATGGCATGTAACTGACATGGCACACACAGTTAATTTTTAATGATTAAGTGAAGCAATTTGGCGGCAGGGGGCTGATGATTTGTGTTCAGAGATGGAGCTGATTTCTCCCAGGGAGATATCCCACTGGTTCACATATTAAGGAGCAACCCAGTACCCATTTCTTTCTTTCTTTCCTCTTTTTTTTTTTTTTAAGATATTTATTTATTTTTCAGAGAATGAGAGAGAGAGAGAGAGAGCATGAGCAGGGGGAGGCTGGCAGGGAGCCTGGTGTGGGACTCAATCCTGGACCCCAGGATCATGACTTGAGCCGAAGGCAGACGCCCAACAGACTGAGCCACCCAGGCGTCCCCCAGTGCCCATTTATATACAATTGTGGCTTTACTAAACCTCAGTCTGCCTTCCCAGTCACTAGAAGCTAAAGACACAGGAAACATTTTTCATTTTCTTTTTCTCTCTTCATGGTTTTTCATATACCAGTCTTTGCAAATTTACTGGCTTTCCTTCACTAATGTTGAGAGCTAATGCCCTGGGTGTGGGAAAATGACAAAAGAGCAAACTGTAAAGAGGTCAGAGGCAGGGGAGAGAATGACAGACCCAAAGCTCAGAGTCAGAGAAAGAGCCCAGCAGCGTGATTTAAGACCTAAAGAAGAGCCCAGGACCTGACCAGCCAGAGAGAGGCAAAGAAAAGGCCAGTCGACGGGCTCACAGAGGTGAGCCACTTGTTATTTGTTTATTTATTTATAAATATATATATTTATATATATACACACACATATATATCTATACACATAATATACATAAAACATTATATTTATATATACATATATAATACTTTTAAAGCAAAGGCATAAACCTTCAAGGTGTGGTTACCTCCGGTGCAGGCAAATGCTTGAATAGATGAGGAGCGCATATATGATAACCTACTCATAATGCTCTCGCTCTTAAATCAGGTGGTAGGTTCACAGGTATTCGTTACATTATTAAAATTCAATTAAAAGAGGGACACGCATGGACAGTGTTGATAGTGTGCGATGAATCGTGAGTGAAGATTTGAACTTATCAAATTCTGTGCCCCTGGGATCTGAATGTCAAAACTGCTAACGCAGGAAGCTGACCCTCGAATTTTCTGGTCTGAGTGGCATGAGGCAAAGCCCAGGCATCAGCATCTTGTTGATTCTAGGAACCAGGCCAGTAGAGGAACACAGAGGAGATTTCCCTTGGGGGTGGGGGTAGCAGGAAAAAAAAAAACAAAACAAACAAACAAACAAAAAAAAAACAGGTCTGGGAAGACTTCACAGAGAGGGTAGCTTTAAGCTGGACTTCAAACCATGATCGTGATTTTGACAGTGCACAAGACATTTCTAGGCAGAGGGAAAAGCACAGTGTCCTAAGAGGTATAAGAATTCGTGGCATGTTCAGAGCAACAGAGTAGCATGTGCTAAGGCTACATTGCGCTCCTGAGGCTACACTGAAGGGGGGATGGGGCATGGGTAGGAAAGAAATGAAGGTGGAAAAATAGATTGGGAGCAAATCACACACCCTGCCTGTACTGTGTGAGAAATTTGAATTCTGGTGCAGGCAGTAGAAAATCATTAACACTTTGTAAATGAGGAAGTATTTTTTTTTAAGATATCTGTATTTTAGAAATATAATTTGTGAAAATGCATGGCTGAAAAAGCACCGTAAAAAGAAAAAGAAAGCAGTGCCTTCATTGGGAGGCTATCTAGTAGACGAGATCAGAAACAGAGTCTGATTTTTAAAAGTGGCAATGAGAATAAGTCATGGGTTTGAGATACATTCTGCAGAAAGAATTTGCTGGACTAAGAAAGAAAGAGGAAATGAAGATGGTGCCCATTCTTCTAGCTCGGTAGACTAAGTGGGTGGTATTGTATTGTGCAAGCTAGGGATTAAGGAGAAGAACCCAGCTGGCGAGTGTTGAGTTGGAAGTGTCTAGAGTAAAATGACCCGTAGTGAATCGGGCTGGAGGTCAGGCTAAAAGTCCATTCGGGGATGCTGTCTTGGAAGTAAATGGTGACTAAGAGGGGCCCAAGGAGAGTTTTGAGTAAGTTGGCAGTGGCTGAGATTTCTGGAACCACGAGCAGAGGAGGAGGAGCTCATAAAAGAAAAAGAGAGAGGAAAGAATTATCAGAGATGTAGGGAACAAAAGAAAATTTTAGAAATAGGCAGCCAGCGCAATCAGGGGAGAAAAGCTAAAGAAAGAAGGAGAGCATCAAAAAGGAAAGTGAGTTGACCTCTTTAGTGGGTCATTGAAGGGCCCTGAAGAACCT
This sequence comes from Mustela nivalis, assembly GCF_964662115.1. Taxonomy (NCBI): domain Eukaryota; kingdom Metazoa; phylum Chordata; class Mammalia; order Carnivora; family Mustelidae; genus Mustela; species Mustela nivalis. The sequence goes on from NC_139024.1 coordinate 142,901,679, forward strand.
TCTAGCTCAGCTAAGGACATGCTTCAATGTCCTGTGTTGCCGGGTGGGCGAGATTTACATGAGCAGGGAAGTGAATGGGGCTTTCCAATGGGAAACACAGTCAAGAGACAGAATTGAAAGGAGACAGGTCCCAGAGCAAGGGCCGGAGGATGGGTGTGAACACAAAAGGTTGTGGTCACAATCATTGAAACACACATAGGAAAAGGAAAGAGATGAAAATACACAAGTAACGATGTTAAGAAGTTGGCTGGGTTAAGGGAGATACTTTTTCTTTCTTGATATTTTTGCGTTGCTGTTTTACAATATATATATATATATATATATTTTTTTTTTAATTCTTTTACCTTACAACTATATTGGAAGATGAAGTTTATTAGCCATGTGAAGGGTTAGCCTTGGAAATGAGTCGATATCTCTTCTAAGGCAGGGAGAACACTGGTAAGAATTCTCTACAGCTATTGATGATTTTCGAAGCTGAGGTAAGAGAATTTAGGAATTTCATCTCAGATGGTTGTTGTGAAGATTTCCTCCCTTTCCGAGTAGAAATAACACCCCCCACCACCACCACTGCTCCCCACCCCTACTGGCCACGTTCCCTTTGCCCTATACATCTGTTCACTTATTCACCTACATGGTTCGACTGTGCTCCCTGCTCCTGTGTACCTCCCTCTAGCCCCCTCTAAGCCCATCCAGGACAGAGATCATGCCTGATCTATCTTGTCTTCCTAAAATTCTGCACAATTCCTACTTCATAGCAGGTGTTCAATAAATTGTGAGGTAAAACCCTGCACAGAGGAGACTGGGATGTTTTATTCCCTGACTTTAAGCGCAGCTTTAGCAGCAATAAGGTAAATGATGCTGGCACACCCTTGTAAGAAAAAAACAATCCGAGTGGAGGCTTTCAAAGAGATGTGAGTTAGCAAGCAAGTTTCCTAAGACACCTCTCAGGCACTAGTGAGCGCAGAGCCGGAAACCAGGGAGCCTGTAGCCCACCCTCCCCCTGAGAGATATTCTTCAGTGTGTCAAAGTCAGGGATGCATGAGCCGTGACTGCCCCTCCCCCATCACCTGGCACAGGAACAATCAAAACACCCCCTCTGCTGGCAGAAGGTCATGGTCCAAGATTACAGGTAAAGCGAAGGTCACAGACCCATGGTCCCGGAGGAGGCCAACTGGCTTTACCATATCGGGTGATTTCTCCGACTCCCTTGGCCAAGTCTTTTGTTTTGTAGCGGTTCAGTCAAGGGTTTTACTGGAGTAGACAAGCATGAAATGAATTTTCCAGAGAAGTTTCCGAAGTGGGGGAAAGTTCATGGCTCAGAAGCACTGGTGGGTAATGAAACAGGCCAGTGAGCTTCTGTTTTTCTTTATAAAGAGGTTCTCAAATCTGAATCGAAAACTTGAGCTGTAGCCTTGACTCGAAGCCCATCTTATCCTTTGACCCTGCTGCTGCAAATTTATTCTGCGCCTCTTCTAAATTGCCACGAGTGGCTTACTCAGGTTCCGCCGGGATATTGTCTGGAACACGCACGGGCTGACCTGCCTTTGCTCGGGAGGCTCTTGGTGTGTGATTCCTCCCCAGCCCAGGTCACGGTGACCCAAAGGAACTCACCAAGAGCAAATTTGTGAAGAGTGTTTGCCTTAACCAGCCGGTAACCACGCATTATTAATCTTAGACTGTTGTTTATTACCAGGAACTCATTTTTCATTTATTTAAAACCAATGCACAGTTTTAAGCAGAAAGAAAAAAAAAATGGGAATGAAACTGGCCATCCCTTTCTGCTTTGGGCATTACCTACTGAGCCATTGTCTTTGAAATACAAGCACACACAAACCATTGTGAGGTTCCCAGACTAGGAGAAAATAAAATAAAAGAAAAGTAGAAATACAGCTTTCTAAAATAAACAAGCGAAAATACTTGGATTCAACCTAATTCTAATTGTTGATTCTTCATCTGCTGGTTTTAAATCCCAGTACCGCCATCTGACCTTGACTAAGTCATTTAAAAAGTCCCTGAGACTTGATTATTGCTAAATTTATAGTACCTATTGGGAAGGGTTGGTATAAGAATTATGTATGTAGAGCATAGAACACAGGATACTCGGTAAATGTCTGTTGCCATTCCTTTCTAACTGCCTCTTGGAGTTTCTTCTTTATCTCTATTAAAATTACCACTGTCAAAAGATCTTTGACTGATGACATCTCATAAGCTTAGTGTAGAAACAGCATCATGGTATGACTCTCAGCTTACCTTCTTGGAACCCAACTTGCCTGATGCCACCAAGAGTGTCCCTTCCTAAAATACACTTTCCTTACGACACCCTTGCTGAGGTTTCCAAGAGCTTCTTCTTGCTCAATCACGCTGCTCCTGGAGTACAAAACCCTACAGCCTTATTGCATTCATTTCTTTGGACTACACGAAATATCCCTGTGCTTCAACTGGGGTACTCTTTGAAGATTTTCCCTGGGTATGGGGAAGTCTAACTTACTTTTCCCTCTTTTGTTTGCTTACTTCTGGGTATTTGTCTCTCTTCATGCTCTCTCCTCTGTGTTCCTCTTCCTTCATCAAAATCCTGATTTAAAAGAAGACTTAACAGAAGTTCAATCCCTTCTGTAAAGTGATTCCCAGCTTCTCTGGGCCACAGACCATTGGCCTTTCTGAGCTGTGATTGCCCATGTTGTCCTAACGATGACTGAACAATTTTTAGGGCTGAAACACACTGCAACATACGGAAACCCAGAACAAATGGTAAATACATACAAACCATTATTTTCTTGATGGCACACAACCCAAGAGACCGTGTTCCAATGGTCAAGCTGGCTCAGATTTGGCGCCTTGTCAACAAGCCCTGTGTTTTCTTTTTCTTGCCCTACTTTTGTTTTTCTTTTCTTCCAATAAAAAAAAAAAAATTGTTTTGCGTTGGATTTTTTATCTTGACCTGCCAGGTTTTATATTCAATTTATCATATTTTCCCTAAAGTGTTTGAGAGGAACTTCTTTGCTTTTTTCTAGAATGCTGAATGTGATATTTCAACCTGACCAGCAGTTTTTGCAGGCGGTTTCAGAGTCTTGTGCTTGAAACAACACACCTGTTAGTTGCAACTTTGTTTTATTTTTTACTTTAGAATTACACACATGAGAAAGTTGCAGTGTGCCACAAAACACAGATGGTTTAGTATCCATTTCCATTATGAGCTCATAGCATTCCATCAGTGTTTTATAGATACCATTTTGTATCTTCAGGTATTGTTGCAATGAGTTCCAAGTCAGCATTTTTATTTTGTAATTCTTGGAATAGAAAGAGTTAGCAAGTCACAGTCTTGGGAGGAGGTATCTGAAAAGAAACAAAAAGGTTAATTTTGTAGCAGTTCTAGAATTTCAATAGTTGAAAATTCCTACAAAGTTCCCATAGCTATGTCCATTGTCTAAATTCAGGTGCAATAAAATTCATGAAAGGGACAGAAAATAGAAAAGATTAAATTTTGCTAGTGAAAGTTTGCGCTCATAACTCAAAATATGTTATTCACCGTCATGAAGGGATATACTGCTTAAAGGCTAAGACATAAAAGCTAGGAGCTCCCTCCCACCCTCTTTGAACATAACTTGGAAAATGAAAGGTGTTCTTTACTCCCCTGCCAGATATTTTATCAAGGAGTAGATTGGCAGGCAATCAGGAAAAAAAAAAGTCTTGAATACTCTAAAAACTCATTCATTCATTCAACAAATACTTATTGAACGTCTATGGTAGGAAGGCATTGTTCTAGGCAGTAGTGATGCAGTCGTTGAGCAAGCCCTACTCTTAGGGCACTCATTCTTGCGGGAGATGAATGACAACAAATGAGAACACAAATGAGCCCGTAATTACAACTTGTAGTGAGGGCTTTCCTAGGCAAGAACTGGGTGTGGTGATTGCAGGGAACACTTCCTTTGAACAAAGTCATCAGGGAGGTTTGATCTAAGGGGCTAAGAGTAACCTATAAATTAAGAGCTGACAAATAAGAAGGAACCAGCTATGTGAAGGGATAAAAGAGAAAGTATGTACAAGGATCCTGGGGTGGAAAGCATTAATGGCATATTGGCAAGAAGACAGCCAAGAGGGCTTGGATAGAATATGAGGGAGAAATGGTATAAGGTGACAAGGAGTTAGGTAGGGGCTAAATCAACCGGAATCTTGTAAATTGGGGAGAGAGGTTCATTTTATTCTAAGTGCTTTTGGAAAGGGGATACCTGGATGGTTTTAAGCATGGAAATGACATGATCTGATTTATATTTTTTAAATGTCTTTCTGGTTGCTGTGTGGTAATGGATTGTGGCAGGGGAATGGAAGGAGAGAGACAGTCAGAGGCGATTGTAATCCTCCGAGTAAGTGGTGATGGTGGTTTGCGTTAACATGACAGCAATGAAGATGGAATGAGGGAGATGGATTTGAGATATACATTGAAGATAGAGCTCCCAGACTCGCTGGTGGAGTAGAAAAGAAAAATCAAAGCTTGAGCTCTTGGCTGGGGAGAGATGCCATTACCTAAGATTGGGAGGTCTCGCAGGGTGGGGGCACAATTTGGAGGGTAGAAGAAATTTCAGTTGATATTTGAGATACCTATTAGAGAGCCAGATGGAGATAATAAATACCAAGTCGGATATCTGGTCTGGAGCTCAGGAGAGAGTTTAGGACGAGAAGGAGGATCTGGGAATCACGGCATCTCGGCCGTCACAAAACATAGGACAAGACAATTTCTTTAGAGACACTATGTAGGTAGAGAAGAGGACTTAGAACTATCCTCTGGGGGCTGTCGCACATGTCTGAGATCAAGCTGAAAGAAGAATTTACCAGAGAAGACATAAAGAATGCCAGGGAGGTATGAGGAGAACCTGGTGAATAGAGACTCAGAGAAGTGGAAGCTTCCAGTGAAGTGAAACAGCCTCCTTAAAAGCTACTGAGCGAGGCTTCCTTGAGAGGAGCACCCAGGGAAGAGTCTTGGATTTGGCAACATGGCAGTTGCTCAGAAAGACTCCAAGCGGGGGGTGAATAAAGATGTGGACATCAGGAAGGGGGCTCTGTAGAGAATTTTGCCTGTAAAAGGAGGGGAGAGAGATAAGACAGAGGCTGGGAAAGGACATGGGGTCAAAGAAGGAGCTCCTTTGTCTTGTTTCGTGTTAAGCGGGGGGACAGCAATGTGACAGATGTGCTGAAGGGAAGGGTCCAGTAGGGCCTCAAGTCTGATGATGATTACAGAAGTCGGGCTGGCCCTCAGGAGGGCCGAACTCCCGGAAAGGTTCAGACTTGATACTTGTATTCAAAGACAAATCTTTTGTCTTCTGCAATAAAATATAAAATCTGAATAGAACGGCATTAGGAAGACATACATAAACAGAATACAGAAAGAAACAATTTGTTTTCTGTAATCCCTAAAATCACAGAGTAGGGATATAAAGAAACATCTCTAACACTCGTACTCACAACTGTGTGGCTTCATTTTCTGTTTCTCTACTTATTACTTGGAGCCACTCTTAATCAGGCAGGAATCTAAAACTCGTTAAAGAATTTTCAAAGCTTAATCCAGCTTAAGGGTGGAAACACATTTCTTACCCCGGACCCTCTCCCACCTTGCGGAATGTCTGAAAGTAAAACAACTTTATTTTCACAGGGGAAGTGGGGCTCAGTTTAGAGAGTGATTTCAGATGAACTTCCTTAGCAGAGGAAACAGACATCCTAAAAAGAAAAGGTCAATAAAATGAAAGGAAGAAGGAATATGTGTTTAGAACAATTATTGGAAAAACTCCTGACAAATTAAAAATGTAGTTTAAACAGCATGATTCCGTCATGCAAATAAGAGGGAGACTTAGATTAAGAAAGGTCCCATCAGGTCATTAGGACAATACATAAAAGGAAATGTATCGTATGGGGACCAAAGGGTACCCAGAAAATTGTACATTTCTGCTGCAATTTAGTTACAGTGAGTAGGAAACTGGACATTCTCTTGAAGCATAACTAGCAGGTTGAAATGGACTTGAAAATAAGACACTGTTACAAAATTGGATGGACTACATTGTGGTTATTAAAAATGAACAAGTGAAAACAATGGATCAGTAAGGACACTATTGTTTCCATGTCTACCTCTGATCTCTCTATCTTTCCACCACCACCAGAATATCCCTCTTCTTAAAACTGGGATCCGAACCCCATTTGCGAGCCTAAGGCATTTGAGGAGCAAGTTCCCAAAGACCAGCGTAGGAGGATGGTGGGTTAAATGCAGATTTTATTTTTTTAATTTTTTTTTTTAATGCAGATTTTAAAGAAAGTTTCAAATTTCTTATCTTGGGCAAGCAACTTCACCTTGAGCTACATAAATAACCTCTGCATTCGTACCCATTTTTAAAGATTCATCATTCTACGATTTTTCAGCAGTGACCTTATAGCTGTCAAGGTCATTGATTTAAAATGAACAGTTGAATGGGTTAAATGGGTGGTGGGGAGGAAGGAGGGCACTTGTGGTGATGAGCACTGGGTCATGTATGGAAGTGTTGAATCACTATTTGTACTCCTGAGACTAATATTACATTATATGTTCACTCACTGGAACTTAAATAAAAACCTTAAAAAAGTAACATAAAATGAACAGTTGAATTCCATGTTAATGCATCATTGCCTTTAATTAGGAGGTTTCAGACATTTTAAATAGGAGCTTTAGAATTAATTTGTTGTTTCAACTGAAAAGTTCAATAATGCCTAGGTAGGAAAGAAGACAAATTCTAAGACTCACATATAATTTATTTTTAAACAGGACAACACCACTAATACTAATTTGAATTTTTTTAAATGAGCTTATTTCTTTACTCTTGGTTGTTTTTGTTTTTTGTTTTTTGTTTTTTGTTTTTTTTGCCATTCATACACAGATGGACGTCACTGCAAAACAAATAAAGGAGAGAAGGAAGGATGAGAAGGAAGAAGAGAGGGAGGAAGAAGGAAGGGAGAAGGAAAGAAAGTAGGAGGAAGCCTTTTCTCATCAGTTATATAGAATATATTAGTTGTCCCAACAAATCTAAAATCCCCAAATTACAGGTCCCTTTAGCAAGTCGCTCTTTATAAAAATTATCAGCCAATATTCACCAGGAGTTTACCTGAGATAAAACAAATACATAACTTTGCCACCTTAGCTTCAAGGACACTCAGTGTTTGGCTGGTCAACCACAGAGTAATAAGCGGTGGCCGGGCCACAAGTCCCTGAAAGGGAGAGGCATCTGTACTTAAATGTTTTCCGTACTGGCGGCCTCAAACTCCTTGGATTCTGAGGGCCTTCCAGCCTTAGTATTTCTTCCTCTTCGCTTCTGAAAGATCACCTCTCTCAGAGGCCAGGATAAAGTTCCAGCAACATGAACAAATATGTCACTTAAGAATCTCGTTTTACAACTGGTTAGTTTGCTGGATGTGTGGCATGCCAGTAACTATGGCTGTGTAGTAAGTTGCCCCCAAATGTGGTGGCACCAAGCCATCATTTACTATGCTCATGAATTCTGTTGGGCAGGAAGGTGTCCAGAGAACAGTAGGGACAGATTGCCTCTGCTTCACGATGTCTGGGCTTCAGCTGGAAGAATCTGAAGGCTTGTTCATGCAGCTTGCCTGGAGGTTGATGCTGGCTGGTGGCCATGGATGTAGCTGGAGCAGTTGGTTCAAACACCCACATGTGGCCTCTCCATTTGGCCCGAGTTCCAAAACATGGTTTCCAACATGGCGGCGGGGTTCCAAAGGCGAGTGTCCTCAGAAAAAGGGGACAGGAAGGAGAAGAAGAGAGAGAAAGACAGAGAAAAAAGACAAACAGAGACAGAAAAAAAAAAAAAAAAAAAGGGAAAGATAGAAAGAGAGGAAGGGAAAGTGAGAGGGGAGGGACAGAGAAAGCCAAGGCAGAAGCCATATGTCCTTATGATCTTGTCTAGGAAGTCACTCAACTTGGCTTCCAAGGCATTTTGTTCATTAGCAACCAGTCACTAAACCCTGTCCATATCCTTCACCTCTCAGTGGAGCAGTGTCCATGTCACATTCTAAGGAGAGCATGTGGGATGAGATATATATTTTTTGCGGCCATCTTGGAAAAGTACAATCTGCAAACATGGGCAATCCATATTTGAACTAGTTAATGGGCTTGTTCCAACTGCATCTAGATGGCTTTACTCTTCTCTGTCTAGTATAGTAAAAGATGTTTCATTGTTCCTGTTTCTCAGGGACAAAAGGACAAATTCTTCTCATTGAAGTAGACTGAATCTGGAGCTAGCACTTTACCTTCATCTTTGAATTTTCTATGTGAAAATAGTCTTCTGAAATTATAGTGAATTTTAACAGATTGCCTGGATATTAAAGTACACCAATTCAGGAAAACCAAGAAGCTGTGATGAAAACTAATACTTCCATCAAATGTTTCAGAATATTTTTAGGGCTTTATTCAGAGATCTCAATGCTGTATTTTGATGTATAAAATATATACTAACTTAATGATATAAATAATTAGGACTTTTTTTTTACACAGTTCTTAGGAAATCTGAGGTACAAATTTTTACTCATGTAAGATTAAATTTCAGAATATGGCAAAGAATCGTATCACATTTAATTAAGAGGATAATGTTATGGGTTGAATAGTGTCCCCTCCAAAGAGATGTGTTGAAATCTTTCCCCTAGGACCTTAGAATGGGATCCTTTTTGGAAATAGGGGCATTGCAGTCATAATTAGTTAAAATGAGGCCATACTCCCACTGAACCACCCAGGCGCCCCGCTGCCTTCGGCTCAGGTCATGATCTCAGGGGACTGGGATCGAGGCCCGCATCGGGCTCTCTGCTCAGCGGGGAGCCTGCTTCCCCCTCTCTCTCTCTGCCTGCCTCTCTGTCTACTTGTGATCTCTCTGTGTCAAATAAATAAATAAAATCTTAAAAAAAAAAAGAAATGAGGCCATACAGTAATAGGGTGGCCCCAGTACGACTGGTGTTATTATAAAAGGGCAGAGACACAGAAGCATGGCCATGTGAAGAACAGATGTAATGGGGGAATGTCATGTGGAGGCGGAGCTTACAGTGACCCATCTACAAACCAAGGAATGCCTGGGGTGACCAGAAGCTGAAGAAACAAGAAAGGATCCTTCCTCAGAGGTTTTGCAGGAAGCGTTACCCTGATGTTACCCTTGATGTTGGACTTCTATCCTCAAGAACAGGGTGACAATGAATTTCTATTGTTTTAAGCCACCCAGGCCGTGTGCTTTGTTACAACAACTCTAGAAAACTAACACAGAGAGAAAGTACATCTCTATTTCTTCTTCTCATAAAAAAGACTAATGTGTTTCTAGCTCCCTTGGGATCTGGACTTTAGTTATTTCTTGTATCTTGGGAAAAGCATGATATATTATCATTTAATGCTTGCTACTTCTGTAACGGGTTTTGTTACTTTCTCCCAGTGGCGTGAATATTTAGGTCCTCTCAGCCACCATATTTGCTTTTGAGGAATCATTAACATGACTTTCCCTTCATGGTATCTTTCCCAATCTTTCCAACGGGAAGTAGTGCCTCTCTTCCCTAAATTTCCATAGTGCCGTGTCTGTGCCTTATGTGGCATTTTTTACTTGTCCTCGTGTGCATACAGTTATCTGTATTAGTGATGTCTTCCTTATTGGGTAAAACACCGGATAGGAGAGTTAAGGCTTTTAGAGCTTAGTATTCCCCATTGCACTTAACACAGTGCCTTGTCAAATTCTTGTAAGTGTTGAGTAAATACCTATACACTGGCTGAAAAGTTTTATGAGATTATAAGAGATGAAAATGTCTGTCCCAGAACAAAACTTATAGGGTATTTTGGATCAGAAGGTTGTAATGTAACCCTTTCCACCGGAGTCATTGTTTTACATGGCCATGGGTACTGCTGACATTGGGCTTTCCAGGAGTAGAACTCCTAGATCTTTGAAATGAAGTATCCTCTTTTCCTACTCAGGCCTTTCATTAAGACCAGGTTATGTCTTTCACTACACACCCTGAAAGTATGAGGAAGATGGGGTAGCAGACTGCTTAAGAGCATAGACTCTGGTGCTGACAACCTGGGTTCTCCAGTACTCCCACTGAGATCCCTCTTAAAAGAGTCTACAACAGTCAGTAGAGCTCCCAACATCTGCTGGGACTACTGCAGTAGGCCATTCATGCTCGATGAGGGACTCTTCCAACTATGACACAAGACTCCTCATTCATTGGCCTGTTTGAGACTTTGTCAGTGGTCAGAGGTTTTTCCTACCCAGTACCTCCTTCCTTCCCTTCTTCCACAGATATCACCCTGGCGTCTTGGGCTGGAGCCTTTCCTGCTCACTCCTCCTGCTTCTTCCCCCTTTCTCCTTCACGGATGTATCTCCAACGAACCTCATGCACATCTAATCTCACCTTGGTGGTTACTCCCCCGAGGATGCAAATGGATACAGGTTTAAATCCTGGTTCATATTTATAACCTCAAGGTGTGACTTTGGCCAAATGCTTTTTATTTCTTGCCTCTGTTTCCTCGTTACGAAAATAGAGAAAGAACAGTGCCAACTTCATAGGACTGTTGTAAGGATGAAATCCATTCCTGTGTGTCAAGCACTTAGAACATTGCCCATATGGACAGCACTCTGGGTTGGGTATCATGAATTCTTTGGTCCCTGGGGCTGAATAAATAGTTGATCAAGGTGTGATGAATGTTAGATCCCCATTAGAAGTAAACACCATTATTATTTCAATTATCAATGGAAAGTGTTACTGACTCTGCGTCATGTACACAACATTAATTTTTCACTCCCCTTGATGGATATTGCTTTGTTCTTAATCCCCAGGTTGCCCTGTGAGTAGCATTCTGAAACTATTTTAGGATAATTTGCTGCATGTCTACGTGTTTTCATTATTATGAAAAAAAAAAAAACCCTCAAAGAAATGATGTTAGTTAAAGTCAAATTCTTGCTTCTGCCTAAACTCAGTTCTACTCTTTGGTGAAAAAGAAGAATTGCACTCGTCCTGTTTATGACAGTTGGGAAAAGTATGCCTCTACTTACTCTTCTCTTCTCTAGACTAAACATTACCAGTTCTCCTAATGCTTTCTTTTTGATCTTCATTTCCAAACTATTTATCACTCACGCTCTCTTTTCCTGAATGTTCTCCAGAGTTCCAAAAAGTTGAGCCACACATTGGAGAAACGTCTCCAAAGGGGTTTAAGTGAGAGCAAATAGAAGCAGCGAGAACTCTGTGGGCCTTCCCCGAAAGGACTGTGTTGAATAAAACCCAGGGAAGGCTGTTTCTTCTTTTAATTTATAACTTCACTCTATTTTGGGGTGGGAGGAAAAGCAGTAGATTAATTAGGAATTAAGTGGAAGGGATTGTTTCTGCATCTGGTTACAGTTAATATAAAAGAAATTTAGTATGAAGAATTCCCATTTTAAATTGTTACAAGATGCATTTGTTTATCATTGTTAAAAAGCTAATTTGAAGGATTTACTATCAATTAAGTCACATATTATTGGGTGGTGACCACATAATCAAGAAAACTTGTCAAGGGCCAGAATGGAAATAAAAATGGGCTGTAAAATTTTCTTTAAAAAAAAAAAAGGCACCAATTAAAAATAGTATTCTATTCTAAAATGCATCCTTTTTGGCAGTATAACTATTTTATGGTGCCAACATAAAAGCCTTGATTAGAATGTTTTGTTTGGGATCCTTCTTTTAAGTAAATGCTCACTACCTTTCGTGTTATGTAGTGGTCCTTATGAATGAGGCCTGGTTTTTCTCCTTCTCCATTTGCTGGAAGCGAAGGTAAGGCAAAGTCTACAAGGCCACCAGAGTGCAGATCTGCAGCATGTCCAGTAGAATAATTACAGAGAGTCTGTGTAGACCTGGTTGGTGGTCTCAGCTGCCTATGTGGTCTTCGTGATAGACAGTCGAGGCCACAAGCCACCAGGTCCACAGCACAGTGCCTGGCACTGTGTCAATCATGCCAGTCAGTGGAGACAAGTCCAGAAGCTTGAATTTCCTTTATAAAACTGTGGACTAAGCAATGGGGTTTCTGAGACACAGCCTCCAGGCATTCACCCTTTCTTTTTTGAAGGTGGGATTATGCAGAGATACTGCCCAACAGACTAAGCTCAGCTAGCTAGGCCTTGTTCAGATTCAAAAGCTTCAACTTATCTCTCAATAAACTAAAGGGGAGACACCACTCAAAGAGGGAAATCAGAGATTTGGAACACCCTGGTAGATGACAACAACAAGAAGGGAACAGGGGACAGGAAGGCTACAAGACAATGAGTCTTAAGACTCTAAAACTAACAGGGCTGAGCTTTTAAAAGCTTGTCATCTGAAACCAACAGGGGATGGAGAAAGAAAATTAGTTTGGCATTCTGAGGTGCTAGTGTTACAAGAAAAAGGGGGGAAAAAAACCTTAAAGGTACACATGCTCAGAAAAAACCAACAGGAACTAAAACTAAAATAAAATGTAATTACAAATCACTTCAACTCCCTCACCACGAATCTCCCAGCTGTCCCAGATTCTCGTCAAAGGAGGAGATCTTGGAAGACAGTCAACAAATCAGAATTGTAAACACTAAGGAAAGAATCAGGTCTCCTTGTTAAATTTGTCCTCTTGGTCCAACGTGGTTTCTCATATTTAAAAATCATGCTGAATGTCCACAACCAATCGTTTTTCCCAATTAGGAACAAAGCGAGGAATGGGAATACAAATGCAAAATAACAAAAAGTCATCACTAAGGTAGTCTGACAGTCGTTGGAGTTCATAAGATGCTGTGAGATCATCCCTTCCTTTCAGGCGATGGACTGCAATACCTCCTTGATAGAGGGGGAGTGGAATGGCCAGCCAGTAGGCAGAACACACTGTCTCTGTGGGGGCTTTGCTGTGGGATCCCCCACACTGGCCTTTGGTTAACCTAGTCATGGCTGACTACTGTCAGCGGTCTATCTCTTGTCCTATCAACCTGATGAAAAGCCACATGGGTCTAAGTAAGGTGACCAGTGGCCAAGGACTTCCTTTGGAAGGCCATTGGGTGTTCTGAGTACTTTAAGATTTCACAAAAGTAGGAAATAGATTCAGTAGGCAGCTCAGTAAGCATTCCCAGTATATCTCACCTCTTCCCTTCCATTGACTCTTGCTCATTGACTCTTGGTCAAAAGCTACAGAGTAGTTTGTCTTCCTGACTTTTACTGTCTTACCTTCATTCCCTATTATCCTCATACCTGAAATTACCTTCATTCCCTATGATCCTAATACCTGAAATCCTATGACTTCTGAGCTCATCTTCTATCTTTTAACTGTAATTGAAATTACCTCTCAATTCAATATCCATGTATCATTTTCTCCTCAGACTTGCTGCTGCATTTACAACCATTGATTGAGTACCTCCACCAGCAAAGCCAGGTACCTTGTCTCTCTGACTGTATTATTCAGGGGTGGGAGGTGGACAGCAAGCTGTGGGGAAAGTCTTGGAGTCAACGGACCTGGATATGAATCCAGATTTTCCGCACTATTCAACATCTACTTAGTGTTGTGCATGTGAACTCTGTTGTATTTGCGACCATTGTTTAATGGGGAAAATTCCAGATAACACCAGGGATTGGATTTAGATAAATGAGAAAATAAATGTGAAAATCATCAAACCTTACTTCTCATGGTCAATTAGATACCAAGATCGACTGATTCCACCCCTGTAATGTCTCCCACATTTATTCCTCTTCATCTCTAATATCCTGGCAGAATCCCCCACTACTGTTGACCTAGTTTAGTGGTTAACAAACAGTTCTGAGCAGCTTGGAAATCTCAGGGACCCCCAGGTACTTCTGCAGGTGGGAAATAAGAAAGCAGCATGTCTCCTCTTGAGGTCCATTCCTTCCTCCTCAATTTTAAGAAAGTCTGTTCTATTTTTATGTTTTGTGCATTTTTTTTCTTTTTATATTTGAAGGAAGTGTTTTCTATGCTATTTAGAAAAAAACCCACTGGCCCACATATTGATTTTGTCACATAATTGGCCTATCTTTATAGTATCTCTCTAATAATCTACTGTATAGTCAGCTTTCAGATTATTTCCAACAAAGCACACTTCTGCTCATGCTGTTTTCTATCACCCAGAAATGCAGTACTAGATTTGGTAGCCATCAGCCAAAAGTTGACTATTTAAATTGATTTAAATTAAATTAAAATGTAGTTCCTCAGTTGTACCAGCCATACATCATAAGGCTATATACCTAGTAGTGGCCGCCATTTTGCACAGCTCATAATTGGAACATTTCCATTCTTGCAGACATTTCTTTTGGACAGAATTCGTCCAGATTGCTAAATAAAAACAGCTGACCTTGACGTAGCACTTAAATCTATCCTTTCTAAACCAGCTTGCTGCTGTTTTCCTCCATGTAATGCTTCTATTGGACTGAACCATTACTAAGCATACATGCTCACTTCCGGTCTTCATGGTCCAGCTTACCCAGTCCCATAGGTCTCCTTCACTCAATCACTCTATGCTCAAATCCTACTCCCCACTTAGAGACTCTCCTCCATGAAGTCCTTGCAAGTTCCCCAACTCAAAGCAATTTGCTCTTCCTGGGAACTCTCATAGGATATTAAATGATGCCCTCTACTGTCCCTTTTTACCATTTCTCCTAGAATTTTAATTATCTCTGCATACCCGTCAGTCCTTGAGTTCATAGGGCTTCTTCCAGAAGCTGATTCTGAGGCAAGGATTCAGTAGTTTAGTTGAAAGGAAATACCACAAATCACCAGTAGGGGAGAAGCAAATCAATAAAGAACGCATTAGCAATTCAGATACTACTGTTGGCAAGTGGATCTTGGTCCCATGGGGGAGACCATGTCAACAAACCACTCTAAGTCAGAGGTTGGAGTGTTTATTCACCAACGTCCCTTCCATTTTTTATTTGAGGGTTGCTTCCAGAGAAAATAATTCTTGGGCATATCCAGCTTGTCCGACATTCAGGCCAAATACACTTGACCGGAAAAGAAAATTTCCTCAAGCAGAGAGCTGTGACGCTCTCAGTAGGAAATCTCTCTTGTATAGTAGTGGTTGCTGAGGTGGTGTAGGCAGGCCACCAGCTGTGTCTACTATCACACCCACAAACTGGAAGGTGGGTGACATCATCGGAGTCAGTTTTGGCTGCCTCTCTCAGTCACCTAACACAGGTCATTGATAAAGGGTTGTTCAGTGAATGAAAACATTATCCCAAGGGTATTAGGCACCACAGAAGAATTCTTAGCAGAATCTGATGGTTTGGATACCTGAGGTCACTCACTCTTAACCCAGATAATCTCTGAACAGACAGATAATTGGGGGGTTTCTGTTGGCTTTCACATTAGTACTTATGGACTAAATATTGTGTAAGCATGGGAATTTGCTAAAACAAACTGTGAAGGAGCTCTGGGATTGCTTCAGAAGCTTCCCTGGGCAAAGGAGATTGTATCTGGAGAGGAATGCACAGAGGAACACCTGTGATACTTGCCTTTAACCCTGATTTCATCAGCGACAGGGCAGGGTCCATCTTCTGTGTCAGTCAAGAGGTGTAATGGAACCATGTAAGAGTCGAGAACCTAGGAGGAATGTGTGTTTGTGTGTGTGCGTGTGTAGTATATGTGGCTGTTTTTGTGGTATGTTTGTGTGTTATGTGTGTGTGTGTGTATGTGGGCTGTGGTATGTGTATATGTGTGATGTGTTTGTGTATGATGTGTGTCTATGTATGTACGATGTGGCATCTGTGTGTGGTGTATGTATGTGGTATATTGTATGTAGTGTATGTGTGATGTGTTTGTATGTATAGTGTATATGTATGTGAGATGTGGTATGTGTGTATATAGTGTGTGTCTGGAGTGTATGTGGCTCTCTGTGATGTGTTTATGTGTGTGCATGTATGTGGGATGTGGTGCATGTGTGTATGTGATTGTGTGTGTGGTGTGTTTCTGTGTGTATGTGGGAGGTGGTGTGTGTGATGCATGTGTATGCTCACATCAAGAACGGCACGTGTTGCATCCCTGGAGCATGGCTGGGGGCAGCCTGACCTCCTGCACCACCCTGACCCCCACGGCGGGGTCGCCACAATGCAGGCGCCCTGGTGCCTAAGGTCTCCTTCGCCCCTGACTCCAGAACCCATGCCGGGTGCAGAGCTTCTGTGTCAGCGGCGCTCGCAGAGCCGGCTTCTCGCACGCTGTTGAGAGCCAGAGGAGCAAACAGGGGGCATGGCCCTGACCCTCCTGCTGTCATTTGCCATTTCTGCAAATTAAACATTTAAACAACCAGAATGAACTTTCAGTCTCCCTCTTCCAATTCTGTCCTCTTCCATGAATTCATTCTGTCCCTTCTCTTTCCATTTTGACGGAAACCCAGCTTCCAGGACGACTGATGCCGCTAACCAGATCTTCAGACACGGGAGGCACGGCTGCGATTTTTGAGGAAGATGAGAGAAAGCAGGGGTCGGAGACTAGTCCCAAGCTCGCCCAGGAGGGCGGGGCACATAGGGGCAGGGCTGCTGACAGCAGGGGTTTCAGGAGGAAAACCCGAAACCCTATGAGGCGGCTCTCTTCCATGTCCAAGTGCATGTCGAGTGGCAGAAGGCTCATAGCTGATGTCAGGGGCCCACTGTCCACAGTCAGGTGTCCCCCAAGACGAGGGCAAGATTGCAACAAGAAGAACGACGTGTAAAAGGCCAGGCAAGGTGGTGTCCTGGGTCCCAGCCACCGGGCTAATTCAGTCTCCCAAAAGGAGCCTGTTGAGAGGTGGGACAAGACAGATGGGCAGGTGTCAAAGTGTCAAAGTCACACAGATGTGACTCCATGTGTGAACCACGTGATAGAATCATAACCCGTAGACTCGAGTTTCCGGAGTGCTCGTCCCTCTAGTCCCAGCCTGATGCTCACTTGGGGAGAACCACCTCTTTTAGGGCTCAGAATCCTCCACTTTAAGACGAAGCTGGTAAAAGTGCCCACCTCAAGGGGTGTGTGAGGATGAAAGGGGTGACCAGGTCGTGAGTCCCTGGGGAGGGCACTAGTACTACGCATGGGCGGTCTGAAGATGGCTCCGTGCTGCCCATGTCCCAGGCCACATTTGCAGTCAGGGCTTTAAGGAGGTCACAGGAATCTGGGCTATCTCTCACTCACCAAATCTCGAATTACTCACTAGATTTGTAGGTTGGGGGTTTCTAGGTTTATAATTGCTTAGACAATCCCATGGGAACCAGCATGAGCTCAACCTGCTGGTGCAGGCATCAGTGGGTCCCAGGTTTGGGAAGGGGAAGGCAGGGTGGACATAAGATTGAGACCTCATAGACTTCCCCCCAAAATGGTGAAGTAATACTGGGCATAGTTCGGCACGAAGTATCGGAAATGTGAAAACGATCAACCCAGAATAATTTGAGAGACCCTGGAACACGCCATCTCCAAATACTCTTTGCCATCCCATAGTTGGGGTGATTCCTGCCTGGGATTTTACCTGCTGAGTTTCCTGAATAAGGAACCAAGAAAGGAGCCTTCTCTCAGGGTGGTGACTGTTAATATGCGTCTTTTAGCAGGAAGCAGAGAGAGTCAGGGGTGCTGGTGTGAGCGGAAGTTCTCACTCTGTTCTATCCTTTTATGGCCATGTTGGTATAAAGACATGGAGACGGTTCCCGTTGGGATAACCCATGAAATACACAGGTTCTCAGGTTATAAATAAAATCACTTGAATTTCTGTGTTTTTGATAGAGTCTTTATTCACTTGGTCAGCATCACACACGTGGTCTAGCAAACCTCCCCCAACACCTCTTCATAATTATTTAGCTTTCCCGCCTTCTGCGGCTGCACCTGTTTAAAGTCAGAAGCAGCAGGGGGAAACACCAAACTTATCCACCACCACTCCCCCAACCCCCACCAGAGCCGATCTCCGCACACCAGTAGAATTCCAAAGGTCTCTTTGGGCAGGTCCAGCAAAAAGTGAAAGACATAGGCCCAGCCTCACCAAACCACAGGGAAGATAATGGGGTTAGGGTTGTAAAGCAAAAAGGAAAAGAATGTGAGGGGAGGGTCCAACAAGGAAAAGAGGAGAGCAGTGTCCTGGGAGAAACTATTTACCTCTAAGTGGTCAGGGATGGAGCCCGGTCATTAACACCTACTGTTGTGCCAAAAAATTCCATATACGATGGAACAATGTTGCAGGACCCCATGCTGCAAAATTACAGGAAAAGAGCATAGCTCAGGGAGGTGAGGGGAAGTCAAGATGTGCGGACAGAGATGAGGTTGGCCTGATCTTGAGGACATTCTGATATCTGTGGGTGGTGGAAGAAGGCTGTGGAACATGTTATTTTCTTATAGAAAGGGGCAGACCCCTGAGCTGGTTTGTTCCCACCCATCCTGTGCCTATAAATGATGAGACTGGTGTATGGACATAAACATAGAGTTCCCTCCACCCCAGAAGGGCCATCATACTGGAAAACGGAACCCAAGGACTCCATCCCTTGGAAACAGGCTCCCTTGAGAAAGCCCTACCCTGTTCAAGATTCTGAGCCCTATCCTACTCCATTCCAGACTCAACTATTACAAAAAAGAAAAGGTGCAGAGACAAGGTGCCCACGTGCTCTCGCCCATGTGGAGTTTGGTGGATCTGGGCCCATTCACGGGGTGGGGCTCAAGCTTGAGGAGAAAATGGTTTGTGAGAAGAAAGTCATCTCAGAGAGAGGCACATGGATGTTGGCCACAGAATATGGTCTTTCATCATTTTTGGAGGGTTTGGGAGGCAGGAGGACGTGCTCATGCCTCCAGAGGCTGGGTAAACGTCTCAAAGAATTGAAAAGAACCTTGAAGATGAGCCCTAGGACATAGCCCAGGCATGGAGGGCCACAACTGTGGGAACACAGGAGCCAAGAGGGTTTCTTAGGAGCATGTGTATGAAACTCCCTGGGAATTTCCAGAGCTGGCTGGGAGGGAGCAGAGATCCTCTGAGACTGCTGTAGCCTGCAATTTGTGGTCAAGTCCAAGAGGATAGAGTTTGCTGTTACCCGTGTGTCAGAGAAAAGCAAGCCCCATATACATCCCGGGAGCCCCAAATGGTGAGACATCACCATGAACTATACCTCTCCATCAGTCTCATCATTTCTAAGCACAGGACGAATAGTTATTCTCCTGACTTGACCATATGTGGTGTTTGGTTTGGTTTGGTTCAGTTTTTATCTCCAGCACAAGACGGGGTTTGCGATGGTCCCATATTCCTTTCTCCCTCAGTTCTCCTTGTGATTGATCAGCAAGATGGAAGGTCAGCTGAAGGCGGGGTTATGGGAGACTCTCAGAGAGTCCCCACTCTTGAGAACTTCATTCCCCCACAGCCCGGACCCTTCTGATTTATACGCTACCAGGCTGCAGGGTCCTGACCTCAGTGTAACGCTCTAATCAGATAAGCTGACCACAAAACCTTCTTTATTCTCAAGACCACGGCTCCATTCGAGCACAGCTGTCCATGAGCCACCTTGGGGTAAGGACTAGCCTTCAGGAGTGACATCGAGACTGGCAGTCTGTCATAGTAAATGCAGGCTGCCAGCCCTCTCATGTTACTAGGAATGATTATGGGGAAAGTATGCTTTGAATGTTGGAAAAAGGGGAGACTTAAAATGTATTTGGCTCAGACAATTCGTTCTAAGGGATTTGGTGCCAAATTTCCTGCAATCATAATCATGGCCCATTTTCACAGTCACTAGACTCTCAAATCCTGTGTTTACAAAATAAAGAACTATAAAAAGGGGAAACTTGACCAATTTTAAGTTACAGTGGTGGTACAAATGTGATTTGGGACAGCGTGAACAGAAGTTAACTGCAGCGTAGAGACTGCTTTTCTGTTTCTAGATATGGTAGAGATTAGGTACAGCATTGTTTAGAAAGCATACATTTGCAGATCCCCTCTCTTTTTAGGAGATTAAAGCGAATATAACCTGCTCTGCTACATTTAAAGTGGAGGCGGGGGGGGGGGGGGGGGGCGGGATTTTCTGGTCTTTTGTTTGTACAGGCAGCCCCAGGCACAGGGTTGCACAGCCAAAGAAGCTTCCTTGTTTTTTAGAATGTGTTTGCAGATTGTCCTGTAACTCAGCTTCCTTATGCATGCTAGCTAGTTTACTGGTTCTGAAGCCTTCTCTCTGCCACCCTCCTTTTTTTTTTTTTTTTTTTTGCGCCAAATTCACCTTCTGCAGAGGACAGCGAAAAATTAGGGGCTGGCTCCGCCTGGTGCTGTGGTTGGAAAATGACACCAGCTGCCTGCAGATGGGAGTGCCCTCTAGTGCACAGAAATGGGAGTACCACTACTAATTAAATGCCGGTTACTAATGAGACATTCATTAAAATATTGAAACTGCAAAAATATCAAAACTACAGTCATGCCCTTCCTACAAGCCAGGCGTTGTGCTAAGGGCTGTGTATAGTTGCCTTCGTTGTCGATTTCTGTGGCTTAAAACATGAATCGTTTATTACCTGCAGTGGGTTTCTGTGAGCCAGGAATTCAGGAACAGCTCAGCGGGGTAATTCTGATGGCGGTGGCATCGCAGAGCCTTGTTTGCTCACATGTCTGGTGGCTGAACTAGTTATACTGGAAGAGCTGGGGTGAGAACGCCCTGCATGTCTCCCTGTCTCTGTGTAGCCCCTCTGGGAGTATTCTCCAGCATGGCCAGACCATTTTCAGGTTGGCTCAGGGTTTCCAACGTGGTTAGTCACATTCTACCTTCAAATAAGACAGTGTTTCCAGACCAGCTTAAGGGTCTCACAACCTACAACATGTATTCACCAGTTGCCTTTCCTATCCTTTGTGCACTTGTTTTTGTATATTTTAAATATTCTATAAGCACACACCTGATTACTTTTTTTTGTTTTAGTCATTGAATTCTCTTTTAGAACAATTATCAATTTAAAAGTGTTCTTTATATTTACTTTCTCTTTTTACCCCCTTGGGAAACAAAACCTTTAGGATAGCTACATCTATTCTATATATGTGCAGATACATATATGCATATATATGCACATCTTAGTCTTCAACTTATGAGAGTTTGACTTAGGATTTTTCAACTTTATAATGGTGTGAAATTGATATGCATTCAGTGGAAGCCATCTTTTGAAGTTTGATCTTTTCCTGGGTTACCTGGGAGCATCCTCTCCCATGATGGTGGGTAGTGGCCACAGCTCAAGCAATACACTGACAACCATTCTCTACCCAAACAACCAGGCTATTTTTCACTTTCAGTACAGTGTTCAATCAATTACATGTGACTCTCAGCACTTTATTACCATGTAGGCTTTGTGTTAGATGATTTCGCCCACCTCTAGGCTCGTGTAAGTGTTCTGAGCGTGTTTAAGGTCAGCTAGGCAGAGCTAGGGATCAAATAACATTTGGTACATCAAATAACATTTTCAACTTATGATACTTTCAATTTGTGATGCATTTATTGGGACATAATCCCATTGTAAGTCACAGAGAATCTGGGGGTGGGGGAAAGAGAGAGAGGTTGGAGGATTTATTATGAGGAATTGGGTCACTTGGTGAGAAGTCCCATAATCTGCTGTATGCAAGATGGGTACCCAAGAAAGCCCTTGGTGTAATCTGAAGGCCAGAGAACCAGGGGGCCAGTGGTACACATCCCAGTTCAAGGGCAGGAGAAGACTGATGTCCTACCTTAAGTATAAAAGCAGAATAAAAAAAGGGGAGCATTTCCTCTTCCTCAGACTTTTGTCCAGTTTAGGCCCTCAAACAATTGAATGCTGACCACTCACCCTGGGGAGAGCAATCTGCTGAGTCCTCTGGTTCAAATGCTAATCTCATCCAGAAACACCCTCCATATATACACTGAGAAATAATGCTGAATCTGACACCCTTTGGCTCAGTCAGTTTAATTCATAAAATTAACCATCACTCCTCATTCTTCAGTATTTTGGTAATCTTCATTCTTTGTGTACAACTACATTTCCTATATTATAGACATTCTGCTAAAGTACTTCTTTCACTTGTCTTTTAGCACAGATGTGCTGGAAATGAATTCTCTGAGCTTTTGTTTGTTCAAAATATTTGACTTCATTTTTGAAAGATACAGAATTCTGGGTGGATAGGTTATTTTTCTTTTGGTACTTCATTGTCTTCTGGCTTGAGTAGATGCTAATGAGAAATATGCTGTAATTGTTTGGACTGCCTGATTCCAGTACTTGAATATTATTTATCTAGGTGGATTCTTTTTTCTCACACATGCTGTATGGGCCTTCCTGTACAATTTGGATATGCATATTAGAGTCTTTCATTACTTTTGTTATCTCTACAAGTACTTTGTCTGCTGTCTCTCTTCTTTACCTTGGATGGCATCTGATTACTCTTCCCCTCATACCTTGCCACAGGGGTCATAGTGCTTGTATTCTTAGGAAGGTCTGTCTTTCTTTAAATGTCAGACTTCTTGCCTGTTCTGCAACCTTGCTTCTCTGATGGATTCAAAAAGAGTTGTAATCTTAAGGATTATCTGGCATTTTCTTTCATTACTGTGGAAGTTATGTTTTCTTTCTAGTTTTCTAAATCTTAAGGATCAATGGAACTTACAGTCATTTTTTATTTTGCTATAATTTAACATGTAGATAAAAGTTGGAAAAAAATGACCTTTTATAACCTTTACCCAGATTCATAAGTTTATATTTGCTTTCTAATCCTCTCTGTCTTTCTGCCTTTCTCTCTTTTATACCTACATATCTCTACATCAATATTTATATATCTTATGAATTATTTGAGAATTGGTTGGGATCATTTTATCTTTTACCTTAAATATTTTAGTGATTGTTTTTGTGAGGACTTTTCCACGTAACAATAGTATATTTATTAAAATAGGAAGCTTAATATTAAGAGTGTATGTCAAAATATGAACAGACACTTCTCCAATGAAGACATACAAATGGCTATCAGAAACATGAAAAAATGTTCATCATCACTAGCCATCAGGGAGATTCAAATTAAAACCACATTGAGATAACACCTTACACCAGTTAGAATGGCCAAAATTAACAAGACAGGAAACAACATGTGTTGGAGAGGATGTGGAGAAAGGGGAACCCTCTTACACTGTTGGTGGGAATGCAAGTTGGTGCAGCCACTTTGGAGAACAGTGTGGAGATTCCTCAAGAAATTAAAAATAGAGCCTCCCTATGACCCTACAATTGCACTACTGGGTATTTACCCCAAAGATACAGATGTAGTGAAAAGAAGGGCCATCTGTACCCCAATGTTTATAGCAGCAATGACCACGGTCACCAAACTGTGGAAAGAACCAAGATGCCCTTCAACAGATGAATGGATAAGAAAGATGTGGTCCATATACACTATGGAGTATTACGCCTCCATCAGAAAGGACGAATACCTGGGGCACCTGGGTGGTTCAGTGGGTTAAGCCTCTGCCTTCGGCTCAGGTCATGATCTCAGGGTTCTGGGATCAAGCCCTGCATCAGGCTTTCTGCTCAGCAGGGAGCCTGCTTCCTCGCCTCTCTCTCTGCCTGCCTCTCTGCCTCCTTGAGATCTCTGTCAAATAAATAAATAAAATCTTTAAAAAAAAAAAAAAAAGAAAGGATGAATACCCAACTTTTGTAGCAACATGGACAGGACTGGAAGAGATTATGCTGAGTGAAATAAGTCAAGCAGAGAGAGTCAATTATCATATGGTTTCACTAATTTGTGGAGCATAACAAATAGCATGGAGGACAAGGGGAGATGGAGAGGAGAAGGGAGTTGAGGGAAATTGGAAGGGGAGGTGAACCATGAGAGACTATGGACTCTGAAAAACAATCTGAGGGTTTTGAAGGGACAGGGGGGTGGAAGGTTGGGGGAACCAGGTGGTGGGTATTAGAGAGGGCACAGATTGCATGGAGCACTGGGTGTGGTGCAAAAACAATGAATACTATTATGCTGAAAAGAAATTTAAAAAAAAAGAGTGTATGTCAACATATTCTATATCTAAATTTTTTTAGTCATTTTTTTTTTAAGATTTTACTTATTTATTTGAAAGAGAATGAGAGAGAGAGAGCATGAGATGGGGGAGGGTCAAAGGGAGAAGCAGACTCCCTGCTTAGTGGGGAGCCCAATTTGGGACTTGATCTGGGGACTCCAGGACCATGACCCGAGCCAAAGGCAGTCACACAACCAACTGAGCCACCCAGGTGCCCCATATTTCCGTCTTCCCAATAACCTTCTTATTTAGTTATTTATTGTTTGGTCCAGGATCTAATCACACACTTCGTTGTCACACACTACTTCAGTTTCTTTTAATCTGGAAGAGTTTCTCCATCTTTCTTGAGCTTGACATATTTGAAGACTAAAGCCAAATTTTTATTTTATTTTTTAATTTTTTTAAAAGATTTTATTTATTTATTTGGGAGAGATTTATTGAGAGAGATCACAAGCAGGCAGAGAGGCAGGCAGAGGGGGGGGGAGCAGGCTCCCTGCTGAGCAGAGACCCCCGATGCAGGGCTCGACCCCAGGACCCTGAGATCATGACCTAAGCTAAAGACAGAGACTTAACTCACTGGACCACCCAGGCACCACAATAGTTATTTTTATATCTACCCCTTTATACTGGTATTTTCAACTGCAATCAAACACCACAATGTACACTGCCATTTTACCCATTTCCATATGGAACTACTTCTCAATGATGAGAAACATGGCTCTCATTATATAATTAACATAGTTATATTTCCACCTATCTTTATATATAGATATCATAAGATAGATATATAGATATTTTTATTAAGCCTAGAACACACAGAAAGCCTTCTCAGAATTGCCAACCCCTACCTCTGTAGAAAGCAGTCTTACTTATGGGAGCTCAGCATCTCTTTACAGACTTTTAGGTAAAATTTACACATGTTAAAATACATAAACCTTAATTGTTCAATTTAGTGAGCTTCAAAAATGTACCTACTTCTAATATCACCCTAAAATTTAACCTTTTCTTTGAAGACCACCTAGGTTAGCCTCCACATACCACTCAAACATTCTTCTATTACAGAACTTACTGCAATTATTTCTCTGTAGATTATTTTCAGTAGACTATGAGTTCATTAAAGAAAGAGACCATGCCTCGTCATTTTTGAGTACCTAGTCTCAAACAATGTCTAGCATACAAGTGAATATGTAAAATGTCATTGCAACAAAGAGCCTGCAGCTTTCAGTAAGGGGGTTGTATAATTTTCAAGTTAAGGTCTGCTTACTATTTCTATTAAATCACCAGCTAAGGAGGTTATGATAAGAATTGTCAAGACATAAGAGTGGGAGGAAAAAGGCAACAGTTGGAATGCTAACAATTCGTTAGGTTCTTATAACTCTTTACAAAACCATAATATTCTTTTAAGCGTTCATCTAGTCTTTGAAATTGGTGGGTGGTATGAAATCACTGCCACTCTATTTATATTATTAAGACCTTCAGTTTTAGCAAGATATTTAAAGGTAAATACAGGTTACCTGTCCAAAACTTAATGGAGAAGAACATTTTTGTAGTTCCTGGTTGATATTCTGACACCCAAGATTTATCATTTTCAGTTGTCTAAAAGCAGTGGGTAATCAAATTTGTTGACAGACAGATATTACTATAATACCACTGTCTTGGCAAAGGGAGAGGCTACACGAGTTGAAATTTGATTATGCAGTTGCTTCAGAATCATGTCTGGAGCTGCTCTTTTTCTTAAAAAAACAAAACAAAAACAAAACCAAACAGACAAAATATATACTCTTGAATATAATTATCTAAGTACATATTTCTAATTCCCATAAGAAATTATGGCAGAATAGTTTTGTGATGGGAAACCTGGAAGATGTCAGAACAGTTGGATTCCGGCTATGAATCATCCATTTATCAACTTGAAATCTTATTTAAGTCATAATACTTTCAGATATGTGACAATAAAGCCACTTCATAAGGTTACTATGAAGGCTACAGACAATGATCACAATGCTGATGTTAGTAGATTACATTTGGGGGGAGCTTATCATGCACTAGGCACTCCTGTCCATTTTTCATTTAATCCTCACAAAACCCCATCAAGGTTAGTATTACACTTTTGGAAGTTGAGAAAACCAGAGTTTAGAGAAACTCGGTAACTTGCTCAAGGTCATACACTTCATAAAATGGTAGAGCGACATTTCAAATCTAGATGTCTCCAATGCCAAATACATTGATAATTGTTGTTTATCCCAAATATATGGAAAGAATATCACAATTTCTGATGAATATTAAATAATCCCATTGTGCTAGTTCCTTTCCCTTTTCCTTCTCTGCTCTCTGGGGCAACAAAGCACGCTAACAAATTTAACAACCATCTCAAACATATTCTGTGTCAAATCTGTGTTTCCAACTCAAATTGCCTTTCTGTAAACTCAATAACTATGCATCCAACTTCCTTGAATGTCCTAGAGGCATCTCAAATTCAATAGAGCCTTTACCAAACTCATTATTTCCATGTTAATTTCATTCTATCCATGGTCCCTGTATCAGTCAGCAGTTTTCTTGTAGTTCCCTTATCACTTTCAAATCTTCATAGCTTATTGATATACTATTTATACCCCCTACCTGATCAAATTTTTGACCAGATCAAATGACTGGTCAAATTTTTCTGCTCACTAAAAATTCAACTTGAAAAATCTGTTCCCTTTTGGATCTTTGTAATATCAATTAAGTAGCATCACTTCTAGTCAACTTTCATACTTTGTATATAACTTTATTCTTATATTTTATGATTTTATATTTTAGCGATAAGTAGATATTTTTTCCCCATTGCCCAAACACAGTTTGCTAGAAGTTTTTAGACAATGGAATTGTTCTACATATGTTCTAGTAACTACTGTGATGGACTCTGTAGCACTAGATTCTAAGGTCTGTAAGGGTAGACTATATCTTCATTCATTTTTATATGTCCACTATCTAGAACATGGGAGATCCTCACTTCATCTGTAGGAAATCAATCAATCAGTCAATGAATAAATAAAATATTTTACAGTGGCAGAGTAGGGGAAAATATACTTACCACAAATACCAGGCAACTGCTACATATAAGTACTGGGGAAACATTAATCAACTGCGATTTCTTTACAAATGAAAAGCTAATGCAAATAGGCTTCCAGTAATGGAGAAATTGCTTCTATCAAGTCAACCTGCTCTCAAATAACAACCATCAACTCTATTTGAAATATAACATACAATATTCTAAAGGCATTCCAGAAGAACTAAAAGAAACTGGAAGGACATCTACACTTGAAAGAAGTAAATGGCACAGGGTAATTTTCTTATTTTTAAATAGCTTTTTGTTTGAGGTTAGGCCCTGGCTACAGCTTGCCATGCGGTAAATTCTAATAGAAATCCACAGGCTTACTGGCTAAGGTGAGCCAGAGTACGGAGTTTGGGGAGACGACACAGCTGCAAAATGAAGGGGAAGTCCTGGAACTATTATAACCATCTCAATAAATAACGATGGATTCAGAACAGAAGCAGGAAAAAAAAAAGAAAAATTTAAAAAAGGAAACTTCTGAACAGGAGCAAACACATCATAAAAGGAGACGACAGTGAAACTCAGAGCTCCGAAGCAGGGGAAGAAGGCAAGGAGCAGGATGAAGACCTTTTATCCCTAAATCTGGCAGAAAATGAAAACAAAGATTATTGAAAATCTGTATTTGGAGTTTGGATTCTTATAAAACACATGTGTGGATTCACAGGAAGCTGACAAAATCTCCAAGATCTCTTCTGATGACGGCTAGCGCTGCTGGAGGGGAGGCTATCCTGGAGAAGCAGCTCTGGGAAAGCGCTTTGAGACAGTAGCAGACAACAGTTGATCCCCTGGAAAAGGCAGTAGAAGCAGGTGCTGGAGATGAACAAGAGCCCCACAAGGAAAGACGAAACACGTCTTTTGCACTGTCATGGACATGGTAGACATAGCAGGAAGGAGTAATCAACCAGTACTGGTAAAGTTCATGCATGAATCTCAACACCACAGAGAGGAACACGGGTGTTCTACTTTCGGGAGCTGATGTAGACATTTTGACTGCGAAACTTCACGCTATGGTTGGTAACTGAGAAGTGGGGAACTAACCTGGAGCGCTGGTGTGCGTTGGCTTAGATTCCATCTGGTGGACTCTCTCCCCCAGTGCACATCATGGTAACTTGATCCTTAGAGAAATAACCCCAGCATATCCACGCGCTTTAGTCTTCCTTCCCCTTAAATACCTAAATAATCAAAGGAAGTGTTTGTGGTGGGAATATCTGTGGCTTTGGGAGCAATTAAATATGTTCTTTTTTTTTTTTTTTAAATCGATCACGATTGCTTTAGAACTAAGTGATGGGATTTCTGTCCTTCTCCAGGACGATAAAGGAAAAAAGGCAAATGAACTGAAGGAAGTTCACCATTCTCAACAGATAGGCAGGTATGAGGCTTTTGAAATTTTGGGGGTACTCCGGCAAATACTTGTTTTACGTTTGGATGATATAAACAATGCTATAAATGTTAGATTGAATAACTTCATAGCGGGTTGAAACTTTGTTCTTTATAGTGCATTAATAGATGTTGTTTTAAACATCATCATTGTTCATAAAAATATCCTTTTTAAAAAAATAAAACCTTTAGAAAAAAGTAGTGTATATTCTTCCTTGATGAAGTTTGAGAATGAGAGCTATGAGATTAGCTGAAAACATCTTAAGCATATCTAAAAAAATACTTCAACCTAACAGAGGTCAAATAACTTCGCGTAATGAAAATCTTGAAATAAAAATATGATCTTCATTTAATGGTAGGCACATATCAAGCTACACATTTAAACCAGAGCTTCAAGTACTTAAAAAAAAAAAATAAAAATACCTAAGAGAAGTTTTGCAGATAACTTTATCTGCAAAATATCTGGGGGCGCCTGGGTGGCTCAGTGGTTTA
This sequence comes from Mustela nivalis, assembly GCF_964662115.1. NCBI lineage: Eukaryota > Metazoa > Chordata > Mammalia > Carnivora > Mustelidae > Mustela > Mustela nivalis. The sequence continues at coordinate 142,930,600 of NC_139024.1, forward strand.
AAGCTTCTGCCTTCGGCTCAGGTCATGATCCCAGGGTCCTGGGATCAAGCCATGCATCGGGCTTTCTGCCCTATGGGGAGCCTGCTTCCTTTCTAATCTTCTATATATGATGTCATAAAATTTATATAATGTATTTTTAACCTAACATTGCTTTGCTTGTGATTTTCTCCTTTTCAAGACTCTTTAAAAGTTTGTTATTTTTGTTTGCATGGAATGTAATAGTACTAACTTCCATTTCAACATATTTTCATGACATTTATGATTGCATTTTCTAAAGACATAAATTTGAACTGCACTTTGGATCCCAACTACTCTTCCAATAGACATCTATTTCTGGACTACAGGCCAAACCCATAATGACTCTTTTTCCGTGGGAATGGCCCATTTCACAATCCCCTCTCTACAATGTAACTTTGTTGCTAAACAAGCACTGCCCAGAGAAGTGATCATGGAACCCGTTTTATAGTAAATTTTATTTTAAATTTAAACATCATTTCGGATGTCTAGTTCTTCTCTTGTCCCTGACGACATTTAGGGGATGTCACAAACTGAGCATTTCAAAATCGAATTTTATATCCTGTTACAAGAAAAACCACGGAAGCAGTCTCTGTAACAAAGTTACAGTAGGTAATCTGTTTCAAGACCACAGTTGATTGTAAAATTCTGGCAACCTAAACAAAATGGGCCAATTATGCTCTCACCCAGGAATTTCAAAATGAAGCCCAGGGTAGAGTTTGCCTCTTCATGTGGTCTGCAATAGAACCCGCTTTGTGGAATGAAGGACCAGACAAAGCAGGCTTTAGAGAGAAGGAAGCAGGAGGAAATGGACAAAGGAGAAGCAGATACAGACCAGGAGCACTTCCTGGATTCTGTCAGCTGTCAGTTGCTGGTTTCACTTCCTTCCAGAAGGCCAGTTGCATTCCTGCCTTTGGGTTCTGTGAAACCCCTCATCATCGCAACACCAAAGTCCCAACTTCTCTGTTTTTTGGTCAAACTGAGTTTCTCTTAAACAGATCCCAATAATGCAAAAATAAATATGGCTTACGGGAGGTTTTTTTCCTGTAAACCCTATTCATGATTAGTATATGGGAGAGGGCTATTCCCTATTTCCTCAATCTAAGGGTCCAGGTTAGCTTTATATGGCCTGATGCTCACTCACTACTCACTGTAGTGCTCCCCACTCAGTACATATATGCCCCCTGCTACTCACTACTTACACGCCCCCCATTTATATGCCTCCCCTCCCCACTCACTACTTATATGCCCTGCGCTCACTCATTATGTATACACCCCTCTGACCACTTAGATGCCTCCCCACCCACTAATATGACCCCTGCTGCTCACTACTTACATGCCCTGCCCCCCACTTCCACATTACTTCTGTGCCCTCTGCTCTCTCACTCAGATGCTGAGTATAGTCACCAGATCACCTCTGCTCTTCTTTTCCAGAGGTGACAGAGGAGGTGGTCAGAAAATGTACAGCATTTGACATTCGGTGACTCCTTCAGATGAGCTTTTAATTTGAATCCCTTTGTGTTGTTCCTAGAAAGGAAATCAAGTTTCATTTGCCTAGGAAGTACAACTGGTAAGTATTTCCGACGTCGTCAATGATTCGAACACTTTGACAATGAAGCACCTTCGTTTTTTGGCTTCTGAATGTCAGTAAGTTCTGTTTTCAGAAATTTTGCCTTGGGTGAAGCATAGATTTACATGTCAATATTTTGAGTTGACTAAGGCAAAGAAAATAAAAATGACATTCACTCACCTTGCTAAATAAAAATGTTTCCAGTATTCCCTATATATATATATATATATATATTTTTTTTTTTTTTCTTTTTGTTGTTTCCTCACAAAGCTGTAGACTCAGGATATTAGACCTCTCACATGAAGACTGGCTTCCAAGAGGTCCTCTTACAGCCTGGGCTCACCTTACCAGTATAATTTTTACTGGCTAGTGTAGAAAGTCAATGAGAGTGGAGATTTTGCACAACTCTAAAATGTCCTGGTGATTTTTCCTCACATGATTTAGAAAACTATCTTTGTAATTCATGCTGCAGACTCGGTCTACCTTGGGTGAAAAACTTTCAGCCTAGAAAACTTTTGTAGAACACATTAGGTTTTCAAAACTTGGGTTTCTCTGAGCTCTCCAACTATTGTGAAACTTTACTAAAGACATTAATCAAGCAAAAATTATTTATCAATAAATAGCCTTATGCCAGGTGTTATGTGTTATAGAACCCCCACTCCCCATGAGATGTAGACTTTGTCATCCTTTGTCTTGTAAAGTAGATTGGAGGAGGGGCTCCTGGGTGGCTCAGATGGTTAAGGTTCTGCCTTCAGCTCAGGTCATGATCTCTGGGTCCTGGGATGGAGCCCCACATTGGGCTCTCTGCTCAGCAGGGAGTCTGATTCCCCTCTCCATCTCCCCCTGCTTGTGCTTTCCTTGTCTCTCTCTCTCTCTCAAATGAATAATTTTTTTTTAAATCTCAAAAAAAAGTAGACAGGAAGAGATGGGATACACTACATATGCTAATTTTTAGTTTTGAGTCAGGAAAGAGAGAAATGGAAAAAGTAGATGCAGAAGCTAAGTTACAGAGGCCACGCAGAGAAAGTTACAATCTGTATTTCTGATCATTTTCCCATCCTTCCTTTCCTGGGGCTTACCTAAAATGAACTGAAGCTAAAATGGTCAGAGAGAACTTCTGAGAGACGTGGGATTCGATTTGGGGCTAGAAGGAGGAGACAGGATTTGAAAGGATAAGTTGCTACACGGACAACATAACCCAAAGTGTGGAGCCGTGTGTACCCTCAGTTTTGCAGAGAAACAGTTAATCTTACCAGAGCGTAAGGGCATGTTGGAAGCCACGGGAAGCAATACTGGGCGAACATGGTGGATAAAGAGAAGTTAGAAGACTTTAATCAAAGGAGAATTAGGAATTTCTGAGCAGAGAGAGAACAGGATAAAAATTGGGGTTGGGAAGATTAGTTGGCAAAGGTCATGAAAGATGCATCGGAAGGCTGGAGACTGGAGTCTGGCAAGCTAACTAGGACATTGCTGGAGTCGTTCTTCCATGAGGCAATGAAGACGTGGGCTGGGCAGTGTCGTTGCAAATGTAGTGGTTCGGTTTCATTCCTTTGCATGAGGCTGTCCAGTTCTCCCAGCACCATTTATTAAAGAGATTATCCTTTCTGCATTGTATGCTCTTGGCTTTTTTGTCATATATTAATCGACCAGAGATGGGTGGATTTATTTCTGGGCTCTGTATTCTGTTCCACTGATCTATGTGTTGGTCTGTATGCCAGTACCATACTGTAGGATTATTACAGCTTTGCAATATAGTTTGAAATCAGGGAGAGTGATGCTTTGTTTTTTCTCGAGCTCGGTTCTTTCTTAAGATTGTTTCAGCTATTCAGAGTCCTTTGTGGTTCCATGCACATTTTAGGGTGGTTTGTTCTATTCCTGTGAAAAATGCCATTGAAATTTTGATAGGGACTGCCTTGTATCTTTGTATTGCTTTGGGTTGTATGGATAGTTCAACAATAATCTTTAATCCATAAGCATGGAATATCTTCCCATTTATGTGTGTCTTCAATTTCTTTCAGTAATGTCTTATAAGCTACATGCTTTAGAGATTTACTAATTATATTATCCTTCAGAGAAGACACTCTGGAAGGTTAGAGTCTTATTCTAATGATGTTGCCATTACTTTGAACACTTTTTAATTCTTTTTCAAACCAATTTATGAACTATGGAAACAACTGTTTCACCACTTATGTTACACCTCATTTTTAAAATCTCAATTCAATTAATTAACATGTAATGTATTATTAATGTCAGAGGTAGAGTCAGTGATGCACCAGTCTTATATAACACGCAGTGCTCAGTACATCCCATGCCTCCTTAATGCCCATCACCCAGTTACCCATCCCCCCACCCAACTCCCCTCCAGCAACCCTCAGTTTGTTTCCTATAGTTAAGAGTCTCTTATAGTTTGTCTCCCTCTCTGATTTTGTCTTATTTTATTTTTCCCTCACTTCCCCTATGATCATCTGTTTTGTTTCTTAAATTCCACATATGAGTGAAGTCATATGATAATTGTCTTTTCCAACTGACTTATTTCACTTAACATAATACCCTTCAGTTCTACCAAATCATTGCAAGTGGCAAAGGTTTTTTTGATGGCTGAGTAATATTCCATTGTATACTATATACACCACATCTTCTTTATCCATTCATCTGCCAGTGGACATCTGGGCATTTTCCATAGTTTGGCTATTGTGGACATTGCTGCTATAAACTTTGGGGTCATGTGCCCCTTTGAATAACTATATTTGTATCCTCCAGATAAATACTTAGTAGTGCAATTTCTGGGTCCTAGAATAGCTCTATTTTTAACTTTTTGAGGAACCTCCATACCGTTTTTGAGAGTTGCCACACTAGCTTGCATTTCCACCAAGAGTGTAAGAAGGTTCCACTTTCTCCATGTCCTCTCCAGCTTCTGTCATTTTCTGACTTGTTAATTTCAGCCATTCTGACTGGTATGAGGTGGTGTCTCATGGTGGTTTTGATTCATATTTCCCTAAGGCTGAGTGAGGGCTAGTCTCCAAAATCTATAAAGAACTTCTCAAAATCAACAGCCAAGGAAAAATAAGCCAATCAAGAAATGGGCAGAAGACATGAACAGACATTTCTCCAAAGAAGACATAGAGATGGCCAACAGACACATGAAAAAGGTTACACCTCATTTTTGATCAAAAGAAATATTTTCCCAGGCTGATAATTCAACTCATATTATACCAAGCAACTTCTGACTATTTCCAAATGACAAATCCACACTCAAGTGATAAGCATTAGTAGCATTGAGGGCATTTAAAAAAAGTGTACTAACTAGTTATTGAACGTAGCCTAAAACGTCCACATGTCCAAGGAAAAGACTCGGATTTCAAATAGAAAAGCAACTTTGTTGGCATAAATGCTTGACTTCAAACCAGGAAAACTGTTTAACAGAACTTTTTAAAAGCATATATTATAGAACAATCTGTTTCCAGATACTTAGTTAGCCCTGACTGCTTACTCTTACCGAAGCAATGATGACATTTTCAAGGATGCATTTCCAATTGAGGTCAAGTCGGCAATTTCAAAGTAAGTGACCAATTTAAATACATGCATTTTTTTCTTTCTCATCTCTTGGGCCTCAGTATGCATAAGAAGGAAATGGCCTTGTTTTCCAAGGCTCACAAAGACTAGTAAGGAATAAATAGTGATTTCAAAATGCTTAATAATCTATTCACATCATGTTCAGACTTTCAGAAAGGAAGAAGGACAAACGAAAGGAAAAATGGTCTTTAATTTGTGCCCACTGCAAGTAACTTCCCCAGAGCTTCCAGATTCCCCTCCCTAAAAAAAAAATATTACAAAATAGTCACTCTGTTTAAAATGTGATGTTTTTTAAACGGGCCCCTTAGGATACATGGACCACAAATTTTTCATTGCTGATCCTCACCCTGGAGTAAATTAATATGTTTATTCATCCTTCTGTGTTTTATGTATCATATTTCACAGTAAAACACTAAACTGCACTTTGTTTAGAAATCCAGGGCAAAATACGAGAAGGTTGAATTAAAGGGGAGGTTCCCTTGGAAGCCAGACTCTGAGAAGCAAGAAATGCTCCCTGGTTGCAGAGAGGAAGTTGCATTTTGTTGTGCAACTTGTTGGTTACACAGCACCGTTGGCCTAATTCTGAGAGATGCCACTTCAACCATTGTCCAAACTCAGTGCCTTGCTCAATCAGTATCTGTTAATTTGATTTTAAGACATTGTCTTCTATTCCTTTGGTCTTTGGGAATGATAAATTAAGAAAGGTAGCTGAGTGCTCTAGTTGATACAACCTTTCCTTAAATTTGGAATTGTGTCACGTGATTTTGTGTAATATATATATATATATATATATATATATATATATATATGTAACATATTTACTGAGTACACACTATATAATATAGGAAAGTATATAATGTATATTATTTATATAATTAGTAATACATATATATTTTAAATATACATATTACATACAATGCATATCTAATAATGTACATATATACATAAATCATCTAATTGTGTGTTATATACATGTATAATGCATGTCACACATGTATTTTTCATGTATAATGTTAGTGTATGTTTGGTCTCAAGTTGTTTTTTACCTGTTTCTTTATTGTTTTTTTTTTTTTTTTTTTTTTTTTTATTTGACAGACAGAGATTACAAGTAGGCAGAGAGGCAGGCAGAGAGAGGAAGGGAAGCAGGCTCCCTGCTGAGCAGAGAGCCTGATGCGGGCCTCGATCCCAGGACCCTGAGATCATGACCTGAGCCGAAGGCAGTGGTTTAACCCACTGAGCCACCCAGGCGCCCCTCTTTATCGTTTCTAATGTATGTTCTGTTCTCCCTTAAATCGATACTGAGGTCTTCAAGGGTAGGAATAACAACTTCTTTTTAAAAACCGTATATGATTAGGAAAAGGAAGGAAAAATGATGGAAATTATTAACTTGGGTTCAAGGTTGTACTCTAACAATGGGCCCAGATGTTTACTATATGAGCTTGAAAACGTTATATTATCTAAGATGGCATAAAAAATGGCTACTGAAAAATTTATGTTCAGGGTTTTACTTTAATGTTACAATATATTTCTAGTTGATTTAAATCTATGATTGGTTATACAATCAACATATGATTGGTTATATAGGTGACAATGTATTTCTAGTTGACTTCAATCTATGATTGGACAGAAATTTAACATGGGCTGGAATGGTGGGGTAATGTTCATTGTGCATGTGATATGACAAATTAAGCTGTTGGAATGGGGGAAGGAAGCTGGTCTGGGTGAGTTATCCAGGAGATGCTTTCACTAGCTAGCTACAGAAGTATTGCTTGGGTAGAAAGATTTTGTGATAAACAAGATCTGCTCAAATTATTTGAGTCTGATAGAAAATTTGTATCACCTAGATTGGATTATTACACTGAATTCATCAGTAGATTCCAGGAAATAGAATTAGTGAGCCATCAGGTACAACAGAATTCATTCCTATCAGAAAAGTATTGGAACATTAATTAGGTTAGCTAAACTGCTGAAACAAAAGCTCCAAAATACAATAGCTCAGTGCTGAGAGGGTTCAAATTAGCTCTATCTAGGTCAGTAGGGGTGCTCTATGCCCTGTTCCATGCACCCTCCTAAGAACCTGAGCTGATGATTGCTTTGACGTCTTCAAGTTCTGACTTTCAAGGCTCCTTGGGTATCGCCATCCCAGTGGGTCAGAAAAGTGAGAGACTGTAAAGGAACAGTTATGAGAGGTTTTTACATACCAGCCTGAAAAAGGCACACAGCGCATCTGGGCACATTCCCTGGCTAGTCTTTAACTCCAAGGAAGGCTGGAGAACATATCCCGCTGTGTGCCCGGGAGGAAGGGAAGAAGAGAATTTGGTGACCGGCTAACATCTCTGCCACAAATATCATACAAGAAGGTCTTCTTCTATAGTTTCTATAAATTTCAAGTCTCAGAAATCTTACTAAAAGAAGGGGGTAGTTTGGGGGAGTAACAGGTTTGGGGGGTCTGAAGTTAAATGGTACTATGCTTGGTGACTTTGGCAGGTAACTGGAGACTCAGAGCTACACTTTACTCATTGGAAAAGTAGAATAACACCCGAACCTTAAAAGAGCATTGAGGGTCATAGTTCAGCATGTGGAAGATAGAAAAGTCAAGTGATAGCTTTTAAGCTGTTTGTAAGAGTTCCACCTTTCATTTCAGAGTTTCTTTCAATAATATAAGGGCTATCCCTTCTGTTGAATATATTGTATAACCTAGATGTCTTCAAGTTTATTTATTTTAGAAACAAGAGGAGGAAGCACAAGCAGGGGAAAGGGTGGGGGAGGGGCAGAGGGAGGAGCAGACTCCCAGCTGCACAGGGACCCCTCTCCCCAATTTGTGACTCCATCCCAGGACCCTGGGATCATGACCTGAGCCAAAGGCAGAAGCTTAACCAACTGAACCATCCAGGTACCCCAACCCAAATGTCTTCAAATCTCCTGAATTTCTTAGGTTAACCTTGTGATGATTCATTTTACGTGTACCCCAACCCAAATGTCTTCAAGTCTCCTGGATTTCTTAGGTTACCCTTGTGATGATTCATTTTATGTGTCAACTTGACTGGGCTATGAGGTGTCCGAATGTTTGATCAAATGTCCTCGGTATTCTAGATGAGATTAAGGTTTGAATTCGTAGACGAAGTAAAATAGGCTGCCTTCTTTAATGTGAGTGGGTCTCATCCAATCAGGTGAGGCAGTTAGGGGACCCTTATCCTGTTCTTCAAGCCACAAGAAAACTTCTCTTGGGGCTCTCTCTGTGAGTACCTACATCCCTGTCTAGGTTCTGTGTTGTCCTGAGCCTGGGCCAGGGAACACCAGAGGAACAAAACATGGGAAACTAAAGGTCTGTCTGGTGGTCCTTCTCATCTTCTTCTCCAAGCCATCTGCTACTCTTTACTTTTCAAGTTCTTCCTGTCTTCTGTCTAAGTGTAATAGCTGCACTCCACAGAGGATGCCAAGTGAAGCATTTATTCTATCTTACCTTGAACTAGACTGTGACTTAATAATTTTTTGCTTAATCAAATTTTCATTTAAGCATGAAACAAAAGCAACAACAAAAGATTTTAAGGAATTTATTGTATTTTCCATAGACTTCTTAGTGTCGAGGATGAAGTAATATTGTGTAGCTTATAGAAGTTGAGAGGGAAGTGGGTAAAGGGAAGGTTTAAACATCTGGATTTCCTAATCTTTTCTAGCTGGGATTGAAATGATATTTAAAGTGGCTAAGCTTTAGAACGAATCAGCAGAAAAGTTAACACCAGTGGATACCTGAGGACTACCAAGTGGTTGGGGACCAGGGGTAGAAGAAGATTTTCACTGAGCATATTTGCCTGGTGAGAGTTTTCAACCAAGGGGATATTTTATGTCTAAAAAAGGGGTTGAGGCACCCAGGTGGGTCAGTCACTTAAGGATCTGCTTTCAGCTCAGGTCATGATCCTCAAGTCCTGGGATCGAACCCCATGTTAGGCTCCCTGCTTCGCAGGGAGTCTGCTTCCCCGTGTCCCTCTGCCCCTCGACCAGATTGTGTGCAGTCTTTCTCAAATAAACAAATGAAATCTTAAAAAAAAAAAAAAAAAGAGGAAATGAGGAGAAATAGAAGTAGATGCTTTCTCATCAAGACTATTCCTTGCAAGTCCTTTTTGTATATTCTTTAGAAGAACTATTGTTCAGAAAGTTGACATTTCCATATACTTTTATAAAAATATAATAATATTTAAATAAAACAATAATAAAAGCTAGCTTTAATTAAATGTTTATAGTGGAAGTAAGTAATTTTAGGATTGCTTAGAGTGGGTCAGGAGTCACACTCTAAACAGAGGATGATATGTCTATTAGTGATGGTGATAGAGATTATAATAAGAAATAAAAACAGAATCTACTCTTTTAAATGATAAGAAATGCATAAAGGATGTACAAACCACATTAATTAAATACTTCTTTTAAAAACACAAACAGAATAATATAACTATGATACAACTAATACCACATACCTAGTATATCAGCAAATGGAAATGGTTTCAAATTTTCTGTAAAATAGTCTAATGGTGCGTCACAAAGTCAATCTCAACAACAGAACTGCTAGAACAAAGTTATTTAGAAAGGTTGAAAAAGAATGGACAAAATTATACTTAGCAAATACAAAAAAGAATATTTCCTTTAAATTCATGATCTTAACATTAGATGAGATTAAATTAAATTTTGAAAGCCTCTATAATACAAATGAAGACATTTTATTATTATTATTATTACTATTTAAGATTTTATTTATTTGACAGAGGAGAGCACAAGCAGGCAGAGCAGCAAACAGAGAGGAAGGGAGAAGCAGAGTCCCTGCTGAGCAGAGAGTCCAATGTGGGGCTCAATCCCAGGACCTGGGACCATGACCTGAGCTGAAGGCAGACACTTAACCAACTGAGCCACCCAGGTGCCTCAAATGAAGACATTTTAAATAGCAAGGCGTTAACCTTAAAAAATAAAACCAGTTATTTTACCAGGCAAAAATGTGTTTATTTGGGAATAGCAGAGAACTGCAATCCTGGACAAAGAAACTAAGTCAAAAACCAAAGGCAAGTCCACTGAACAAAGCAGAGGAGTGCTCTGTACAGAAGAGAGGGGGAAATTGGGAGGCTGATTCAAACAAAAGTCCACTGGAGTAAACTGGGAGTTAGAAGCATAGTGGCCCTTCATTGGCTGAGGTGTGACCACCTCTCATTGGCTGGGCTGTTGCTAGGAGAGAAGGAAAACCTTTTCTTCCTCCTGCTGGGGCAGTAAAGTTGTATCCATGAATTAGGTCTGTCTCTTCCTGTCAGATTTGCAATGGTAACAGGTGGTAGGGCCCGAGAGCTCCTGTCGCCCAACCTCTGGACTCCATTTTTAATGTTTCCCTTTATTAGTTTTCACAAAAGTAACAGTCATAACTAAACTCTAATATACTAGAAAATCTACTCACTGAAAAATATCAAAATCCATAAAACCCAAACTACAGAAATAGGAGAAATAGACAGACATATTGAAAGGGTTCTACTCAAAGTCCTCTCCCCAGGCAAGCTTACAGACAAATCTCACAGGTGTCTGTAGTTGGCGTCAACTTTTTGTTTTTCTAGGTCATGGTGCTCCACATTCTCAGAAAACAGACCACAACTACCAAACATATTCTTCTCAAGCTGGACCACAACCCTGGACAAGCCCTGGGCAGAGCCCTTTGTGAAACCTGTTCACCTCCTGCTCTACCAGGCCAAGGGTTGACCTCTTCCCCACACACCCTCCCCCATGGGCACAGCTACAACCAACTGCAACCCTCTCACATCCTTAAATTCCCTAACAGAAACTTGGGGTTGTCATCTCTCTTAATGTCTGGCCCCTCTCTTCCCTTGGAGAATGAGTAAGCTCTCCTAGGCTTGTTGCTCTATTCTTGGTGCCAGTCTTTGTTGCCCACGTCACTCGCCACCCTAACACATATATGATTTGTAGGAGACTGACCTCACTCAGCCTATTTTGGACTGTATTATTTATTCAAATTATTTGTTGCCTCCATGCACCCATGCTTCCCTTCCTTCCTTCTTTTCTTTCTTTTTCCTATCCCTTTGGTCTTTTATTTTTTTTTAAGATTTTATTTATTATTTGACAGACAGAGATCACAAGTAGGCAGAGAGGCAGGCAGAGAGAGGAGGAAGCAGGCTCCCTGCTGAGCAGAGAGCTGGATGGGGGGCTCTATCCAGGACCCTGGGATCATGACCTGAACCCACTGAGCCACCCAGGTACCCCCCCTTTTGGTCCTAATCATGTAACCTGCTTTGGCCAAAAGAATGTGAGTCTATGTGACATGGATCATATCTTTTTGTAAACTTTAAATGCACCAGTTTAGTTTGGCGCTCCTCCCTTGCTCCTGCCAGCACTGGGACTGGGGTTGAGGTGGGCAAGGTAGGATTATGCAAGTGCAGGATCAAATTCTGCTTTTATTTAAAACTTTTGATATTGTGATTATCGTGGATTTTTGTATTAATATTGATTTTGAAACTATTGCATGAGAACATTATTTATATCGACTGCTGAGTTTTTGGAGTCCTCTTGAAATTTGCAGGCAAGGCCAAAGCCTTTGCTGTGACCCTACTTCCAGTCCTAGACCATGAGGACAGCATGAACCTTCAGACAGTATCTGATGTGAATAGACCTACACCTGGACTGAGCCCAAGCAAGCGGATACCAGGAAAACAAAAACCGATCTAAAGTCCTCATGCTCCACAAGTAAGAAATGAGATGTGTTGTTTAAGCCAATGAAATTTTGAGTTTCTGCGTTGTGTACCTTGGGCTGATGAAACCTTACTTACAGCCTATGGAGATATATCAGGTAAAAATAAGTAAGATTTGGAAGATTGTTGGTAACAAAGTAAAAATGGTAGATCTTCATGGATATGGCAATTTACTAAAAACAGAATACACATTTTTTTCTTCGTGTATTCTCACTTACCAAAGTTAACCATATACTGGGCCACAAAGGAAATGTTAATAAATCTCCCCAAGTAGAAATTGTATAGATAACACTCTTTGGCTAGAATGTAATTGCATGATGAGTGGCTAATCCATAGAAAACCTCCTCTCCCAAAAGTCAAAAATTAAATTATCTCTTTGAAATAATTTAAAAGTAGAAACCAAAACTACAATGGCAGAATTTCTGGAAGGTAATAATAGAAAATGTTAATGGAACAGTATGCTTCAAAAGCTCTGGAACAGAAGTACCACTCAGTGAACACTCAAACTTATGTACTTATTCAGAAAGAAGAACAAAAGTAAATGAATCAAATAGCTAAAGTAAAACTAATAGAAAATATCAAAATGATACAAAGGAAAGCAGAAGAAAACTGATCATGATAAAAGTGAATAAGTGAATGGATATATAGACATATGGAGAACTGATAAGTATCTCTTAAGACCTAGTTAATGGGGAGAAATATAAAATCATCAGCAAATATAATTAGGATAAAATGAGGGAATATGCAAATTCACAAACTAAGCAATGTGTTGGAAAAGTTTAAAGAGGCATTGGTTAACAGTGAAAATTATTTTTTAGGGGTGCCAGGGGGGCTTAGTCAGTTAAGCAACTGCCTTCAGCTCAGGTCATGATCCCAGGGTCCTGGGATCCAGCCCCACATCAGGCTCTCTGTTCAGTGGGAAGCCTGCTTCTCCCTTTCTCACTCCCCTTACTTGTGTTCCCTCTCTCTCTGCATCTCCCTTTCTCTGTCAAATAAATAAATAAAACCTTAAAAAAAATATTTTTTAAAATGGTGGACAAAATTATAAAAAGGATTCAAAAAGAGAAAAACATATCCACATGGATTGACTGCCCCGGGGGGAAAATATTAAATAGAAAAAGCTGATGAAGAACCGCTTCCCCAAAGCATCAACAGCAGTTTAACAGTTGAATTCCTCCAAACCTTTAAGGAAGCGAGGAAACCCAAATAAGAACAGTTTCTAATTATTTTATATAAAGCCAATAGAAATAAATTAGAAAAAAAACCCTAAATTAAACATGTTTTTAAACAGAGAACTGCAGATCAATCTCACCTGTAATATTAATGGCACAATTCCTTTTGTTCAATTTTTAAAGTGTTTTATTTTTTAATTTTTTAGAGACGGGGAGAGAAAGAGCACAGGAGTGGGTGTTGAGGAGCAGAGGGAGAGGGAAAGAATCTTGGCTCCACACCCAGCGCAGAGCCAGATGTGGGCCCAGATCATGACCCTAAGATCATGACCTGGGTCAAAATCAAGGGTCGGATGCTTATCCAACCGAGCTACATAGGGGCTGTCACCCCCTCTTTTTTAGAAGATTTTAATTTTAAGTAATCGCTACACCCAGTGTGGGACTTCAACTTAACCATGCCATAATCCAGAGTCACATGGTCTACTGATTGAGCCACCCAGGCACCCTCGATGGCAAAAATTTAATAAAAAATTAAGATGCAGAATTATCATATTAAAAGAATGAGAGATCATGACCCAGTAGCATTAATCATAAGAATTCAAAGAGAATGCATTAGGAAATGTATTAATACAATTCACTGTATGTGGAGAACCAAAGGAAGAATCACATGGTCTTATCTACAGATATTAAACAGACATTTTTAATAACTTTTCAAAATTAAAATTCTTAAAATAAGGGGAAAGTTCTCCATTTCCCCTAAACTTATTTATAAATTTAACATGACTCCACTAAAAATATAACCAGTAGTATTTTTAGAATTAAGAAGCTGATTTTAAAGTTCCTCTGGAATAATATGCATTCAAAATTAATTTTTTAAAAATTGAAAATGAAGAATAAGCAAGACAGAATTTAGATATTAAAGCATATTTTACAGTTAAAATTAAAACAGTGTAATACTGATATATGAATAGATAGATAGAACAGAAATGAAAGCCTGAAAATAGATCCAAGTATATAAAAAATTTTGTACATGAAGTAGCTGGTATTTTAGGTGGTTAGATATTTTAAGCATTTAGGTGAGAAAATGATGGATTATTCAATAAATGTTTTAAGACAACTGAGTGGCCATCTTAAAAAAAATTGGATCTCTGCCAAACTCCTTACATTAAAAAAATTACAAGTAGACCAAAGTTATAAACCAAAACACTCATAAAATATTCAGGAAACATAGAAGAGACTTTAAAAATCAAATCTGAGAGAAAGGAGGACTTTCTAAAGCACAGCTGAAGACTCAGATACCATAAAAGGAAAGCCTGATAATGTAAATATCAGACATTCTGTATGACAAAAGAATTTTATTAAAATTAAAAGGCAATGGACAAAGGTTTTGGAAATGATAAATGCAATGCATGTCACAAATGGTGTGTTATTAAATATCTAAAAGGTCCTACATGTTATTTTTAAAAGATAAAATATCCCAAGGAAAAATGGTAAAATTTCCTAGAAAAGGTAATCCAAATGTTCCTATACACATGAAAAAACGTGTAACTTCACTCAAGATCAGAAAAACATTAATTAAGATACAGTGAAATATGACTTTCACGATTTTGTTCTTGGCATATAATGTTTGCTGATGTTTAGCTCAACAGTGAAATAATTTAAGAACTGAATGCAGTGAGAATTAGGTATTACAAATCTAAAGGTGCTGTTCAGTCAACAGACTATTTTATGTTTTATATTTGGCCTTCTACCTATAATATGAGCAGGGTGGATGCAGGGTAATTTGTAAACATTGGTTATGGGTGAAAACTAAGTCTTGTATGTTGCCAATGCAGGATTTTGTGTGCATGTGATTTTAGCAGTATTTTTCTTCTTCTGCTCGCATTTAGCCTTCAATATATGAAATTTTAGAGTCCAAATATCATTATGTATTCTCTCTTCTTAAGACTTGGGATGTATCAGGGCACCTGGGTGGCTCAGTGGGTTAAAGCCTTACCTTTGGCTCAGGTCATGATCCCAGGGTCCTGGGATCAAGACCCACATCGGGCTCTCTGCTCAGCGGGGAGCCTGCTTCCTCCTCTCTCTCTCTGCCTGCCTCTCTGCCTACTTGTGATCTCTGTCTGTCAAATAAATAAATAAAATCTTAAAAAAAAAAGACTTGGGATGATAAATAAGGTGGTTTGAATACACAGGCAGAGATAAGGCACAAAAATGAGATGGAAAATGGAGCTGGAGGCCCTGGCGGTTATCTCTCTGTCCTCCCATCTCAAACATGGCCTTGACACTTGATGACTATGGATGGACGTCCCACTGCCAATGTGAAGAAACTATTCCTTTTCTGGGCAGCTCCATAATGGTAGCTTGGCATGCTAAGTGTGCCATACTGGGGAGATACAATAGGACACAGCTTTGTATTTCCCGGTCACAGAAATTTCAACTTTTTAAATTCCCAAGGTAGGCAAAGTGGAATGATTCTAATTGTGGTAGCTAGGCTATATTTAGGGTGTGAATTTCCACAGTGTCATTTTGCAACATTGTTTTTAGAATTACAGCTTTTAGAGAAGGAAATACTCTTTACCTTGTTTCTCTGATTTACTGTGATAGAAATGTATCTTGACTTAATAGGTGTTCTGAGAAACAGTGCAACATGTAAATTTCGGTGCGCATATCTACATACAACTCTTTGTTCTTAGTACTTCTGTCATTTCTTTCAACTGAATTTTATTTTCTTCAGAAAACAAGCAACAATGATCTCACTGGGTGTGTGTGTGTGTGTGTGTGTGTGTGCAAAGATTTGGACAGCTTTATGTATGGATTTTGAAAGCAAAACAGTTTAAAAGTGTTGTGAAATTTTAACTCATCCTTGTGAAAATTAAATCTATAATATTTGACACAAGGCCTGACATAAGGAAGGAGGTTGTGTTCATTATTACTATTTCTCAGAGGACATCAAATATTTGGAGAGAGAGATAATATTATTATTCCCATTTTAAAGCTAGTTGCAGGCAGTATTCAAACCATATTTTTCAGATAATCAACCTATTGAACCTATTCCACTACTCAGGGTTTAGAACCACTAAGATGTGCAAGAAGATGAAATTAGATTGTCTATACAATGTGACATTATGCTGTAGTACTGTAGACCAAGAAAGGAAGATAATAAAGTGAAGGAAAAAATTCTCAATTGTCAATGTTTTTCTCAAAGGATCATATCATTTTATATTCCAGTTGATTTTGAAAGCTTTCTTCCGGGCCCTCTCTGAACAATTAATAAGATGCCTAAGTCTTAGGGGTGTCCCTTCACTTGCAAGCAAAAAATAAACCAGGAACTGTTTGTAGATTGGGCACAAGGTCATAAGATTGAAAGACACCTCAAGGATTTATTTGAGGCATTCCCTAACTTCTGCAGTGTGACTAAGCCATTCCTTGATTGCTACATTAATTCAGTATCAAAAATCTGCAAGGAAAGAAGTTACACATGTGACTTCTTTTTGCATTAACTCAGTTTGGAGTTTCATTACTCTGGCTATTGGGAAAATGTTCAGTTCTCTCAAGACTATAGGGTTCTACATGGTGGGTATCATTAGCTTTATCAAAGCAAAGACAAATTAAATGCAATACATTAGTCTAGAGAATAGGGACCTTATTCATCTACAAATTCTATAGACGAGGCCTCACATAGAACATTATGGATAGTAGGAGCTGAATAAATACTTACTAAAGTGAACTGAAAAGGAGGGAGAAAATTGTCAGGTTACCGAAGTACAGATCACATTGAGCCTTCATTGCTGTGTTTTACAATCTCATTTCCTGACATTGTTTAAATTTAGTTTAAAAAAATATGAAAAACAAGCAAAATGCCAACTCTTCTATGAAGTTCATTCAATTATTCATTCAGCTAATATTTATTGAATATTACGTGCTAGGCACTGCTGCAACTCCTGAATGTTTTAAATATATGCTACCATGTTTAAATAGTGTGTAACCAGAAGCACCCCAATTGATTCTATGTAAACTCACTAAAAGTTCTTGATGTGAGAGTTTAATGCAGCTGTTCCTATAAACCCTTCATCATGGGATGTGTTCATGTTTGGTTAGTGATACCACTAACCAAATAATACCTAGTCTCTTAATGTTGCCATAAGGTAACCTGCACTTCCCCATTCAGAACCTTAAATTATGGAGTTAATTACTGAGGTGAGAAAGATAGTGTCATTTGCAAGAAAGAGTTCATAGACGAGGAATTCAGAAACTGGGCTTTCAAGCGGTGTCACCTCTATTCAATCACTTAATTCTGCAGGATTAGTTTTCTACCTGTAAAATAAAATGAATTAGAAAATTATTAAAGCCTCTTTTAAGTCTGGTAGTGTATAATCTTAAATTAATTAAGATGTAAGACTTCTAAATGGTAGGAAGAAGATAAACTGTACATTGTGAGTTTTGGCTCAATTCCTATTAATAACGCAAAAATTTCCCTTGACTGTGTTGTAATATCCAACAGATAATACATACATATACACAACAGACAATTACATACATATAAAATTATTTTTAAAGTGGTCACCAAGATCACTGTCTTAGAGGTGATTCAGTCCCTCTGTGCTTTGGCCAGATATACTTGGTGATTTAGCTAACACATGAACTTCTTTATTTCTCTTTGTCGATTTTCTTTTCCAGAAAGCAGAGCAGTTGAAAAATGCTGGAGAGGAGGAGGGGGCTGCCTAGTGCATATTTGTTATCGCCAAAATTTAGCTTTAATTTTTCAAGTTAAAAGGTTTCATCCTTCAAGGAGAAGTTAATAAATGAATTTGCTGTAGTTGTAAATCAGACAGCTCCTCGGGCTCAGATTGGACACAGAGAAAAGCAGCAAGCCAAGGGAGAGAGTATAGTTTCAGTCGTAGGGGGGAAAAAAAACAACAGAGGCTCTGACAATTTAGATAAAAAGAATATTGCAACGAAAAGAGAGCGAGACTAGAGGACGGCATTCAGGAGTAGGACCCCTCCGGATCCCTGGGTCAATAGGTGATTTCGGATGCTAGCGCCACGGGAGGCCCAAATTCTTGAAGCGGGAAGGACTGGATGAATGATACAGCGGGTCTATTTCTGTTTTAGCGGCTTAGAAATGTATTCTGCAGGTTGTGACCTAGCCAGATCAGCTGACTTACTTGAAGAAAAAAAAAAAACAAAAAAACCGCAAATTTTAATACATCTAAAACGTTGAGATATTTACACCCTTAAAAAAAAAAAACAAAACTTGTACGCAAACATCTTTATTAAAAGCATTTTGAGGCCAAAGAGCTGTAATGCCACAGAACCCATCCCACGCGCGTGAGCACCCCGGCTCCCCACACGGTGGGTCAGGGCTGCCCCGCACGCTTCGAGTCCAGCATCTCCGCCCCCAGCTCCGCCCCGCCGCAAGACTCCAGCTCACACCAGGCGCGCGCCCGCGGTCTGGGGGCGGGGAGGGAGTGGAGGTGGTTCCCTCGGAGCACCCAATCAGCGGCGGGGCCGGGCGGTGGCGCTAGTGACGTAGGCCGCGCTTCCCTCCGCCCCACTGCGGGCCGACGCTCGGCGCCGTCAGCCACCCGAGCTCGCGCGCGCGGGGAAGGGGAGGAGGAGGGCTTTGGGGGCCGGCAGGCTGTCGGAGGGCGGCGGGTCGAGGGGAGGGGGGAGAGTGAGCATGCGCAGCGGCTCCGGGGACGGCGGGGGAGGTGGGGACCTGTGCGCGCGCGCACGAGCGGCCCGCCGGCGGCCGCGGGTGGAGGGGGCGGTTCCTCGAGTGTCCGCGGCCGGAGGGTGGACAGGCTGGCGGCAGGTGCCGCTGCGGCCGCCGCCGCAGCCTCCTCCGGGTCCCGGGTCTCCTCGTCCTCCGGCGGTGATGAGCTGGGCCCCGTCGGGGGCTGCACCTGCCGTCTGCCCATCACCCCGGGCCTCCCTGCGTGACCTCGGCCTCCTCGCGTGCCCGGCCCCCGCGGCGCGGGGCTGCCCCTGAGAGGGAGCGGCAGCGGCAGCGGCAGCGGCCTCTTCCGCCCCGAGTCCTCGCTCGGGGGCCGCGCGGGGAGAGCGCCCGGCCCCCTCCCCTCCCCCGTCCGCCGTCCTCAATGTCTCCCCGGCGGGGAGGGGGCTGCCTGGGAGACGCGCTGAGCTGCCCCCCCCGGAGGCCCGTCGGCGGCAGCAGCAGCGCCCGGCCCGGCGCCCCGCAGCCTTCCCCGGCGGCGGCGGCGGCCTGGAGGAGCCCTGCACCCGCCGCCGCCCCCGGAGCCTCGCAGCCGCCGCCGCCACCCGGCGCCCGAGGAGAGGGCGGCGGGCGCCCCCCGGGGAAGATGAAGGCGGAGGGGGGCGACCACTCCATGATCAACCTGTCGGTGCAGCAGGTCCTGAGCCTCTGGGCCCACGGGACGGTGCTGAGGAACCTCACGGGTAATTGATGCGCCCGGGGTGGGGACGGGGATGCGGTGCCGCCCCCTGCCTCCCTTCTCGCTCCCGAGGAGGGGCCGCGCTCCTGCCGCCCCACCCCCGTGCGCGCCGGCGGGCTGGCAGGCGGTCCCAGGTCCCGGCCAGGAAGGTGTTAACTGGGGGCACTCCACGCGGGTCCCCGGGGCCAGACGCTCGACCCACTCCCAGGGCGCTCCGAGGGGCCTGATCGCGGGTGGAGAATCCACGACCCCCTCCTCCTGCCGGCGCGGGGAGGGCTGCCGACGGTGCTGCCTTGTGTAGTACGCGCGGAATCGCGTTAGTGCTGAGACTCGGGCACAGTTAGCGCTGGTTTCCCCCACACCCCCCGCCCCGCAAGCGCGCGCACACACCCCGCTTCTTGCTGCTAAAATCCTCTTCTTTCTGGCAAATCTCAAACCGGATGCAGGACTTAAATTCTCTGTTCACCATGATCAGTTTGCTTCACCTGTTAAATTGTTGTTGCCCTAGATGACTGATGAAGTAGGTTATAGGGGGTCAGGGGCTTGGGCCAAGATCTAGTGCATTTCAAGCATTTCAGCTTAACCATTTTCTCCCTCTTGTTTCTCTCTCTCTCTCTCTCTCTGGCCACAAGCTGCCGCTTCTGTGACATTTGATTTTTTTTTTTTTTTTTTTTTTTTTTTGCATTTCCCTTCATTCGTCAAGGCTGTCAAGAGGGAATTGGACTTAACTACATTATAATAATTAACCTCAATTTTGGTGGTAAAAGTGAGCAGTAATATTCTTTTTTATCGAATTTGTAGGTTTGGTTTGTGAAGAAACTTCTGCATTAATGTGGAAATTCTTACACTCTGATTTCTGAATTTAAAAAATACTCTTTAAGATTAGTGGTTAGAGGAAAGACATTCACTTGCAATGTGGTGTCTCCTCAGTCTCTGCTTCCCAAGGAAAAAACTTAAAAACATACTCAGGATTTAATTCTTGCAAATGTATAAAGCTAAATTTGGTAGGAACATTTAAAATACATTATGTCAAACTTGTTAAGTGTGAGGAGTATTTTACAAATATAACCTGTCCTGACATTATATACACATGTGTATTATATACATGATAAATATAGAGTATCATTTATAATATAGTAACATATGTATATCTTTATTATAAAATCTGGCATGATCTGGAATTAAGATATCTGTAGAGAACAATTTTATAGAATTTTTATACCGTAGAATGAATTTAAAGACACGGATTTTCTTGAATGCGGCAACTATAAAATTAACATAGATTCTGGATTGATTCATGGTGTCCTCACTTTTAATCTGTGGTTATTTAACTTGCTACAAACTGACCTTACATGATGGTTGAGGGTGAGGAACATATTTTTATTTCTAAAAAGAATACATTGACAGGAAGACCATTTCATGATTCAATAGAACTTGGAGATAGCCTATGTTATCTTACTTCTGGCTTTGCTTATATTTATCTACTGTTCATATTTCAAATGTTGTTTCAATAGTGTTTGTAGGATTGAAGTGAAAAGTAAGAACTTAAATATATGTTTGTATTTGGACTGGCTTAGCTCACAATTTATTTAGAGAAAATTAGTTTGGGGAGCTATAGAGTAGTGTAAATGTAACTTACCACTTGGCTAGATCTAACAGTATTTCTAAAATATTGACTTTAGGATTCCAATCATTATAGTGGCTTCCAGTTCTATGAGTCAACCAGTAGGTTGATAATAGTTTCAACCCAGGGTTAACTCTCATTATTGCTTAATATAATCTTAATAATCGTCTGTTGCTCATCAGACTTTGCCATTTCGTAAAGGATATGCTGAACATCCAAAACTAGTTCCTTGGGTGGGACTGAGGAACATGGGGACCGCTTCTAGGAAATATCGAGCCTGACTATGCAAAATGCTGTTTGTCTTGGTAGAAACAGAGGAAGATGTAGGTCAGAAATACGCTTCACCAGCAGGTGAGTGAACCACATGTTAGGAATCCATTTCTAAAAAAAAAAAAAAGTGGATTCTGGAAGTGGTAACATTTGACGTGATGTGATTCACTGTGGCCCTCTCATGCTGGTGACCTTAGTAATCCTATGTGTACCTTGGTCATTAGTCCAGAGATGCTCGCCATGGTGCTATTTAGGATTTGGTCTATTCAAAACAAACACACACGTCCTAAGACAAGACTCGACTGCCACTTACTTTGTGAGTGCCTGCTATGTAGCAGACACTTTACATATATTGTTTCTGATCTTAAGAATAACTTTCCAAAGTAGAATTGCAGAGAAGAGAGGCGAAGTTGCCCCAAATCATATCAACAGTGAGTGGCTGAGCAGGACTCTGAACCCCTGTCTTTGACCGCAAATGTACTCTTTCCCTTCTGCCACCTTCTTCCGCTCCTCCTTTTTCTTTTGGCAGAATGAGTTACTTACCTCACCCTGCTGCTTCTGCTCCATATACGTGCTTTTATTATTATATTGTTCAATTATAATTTTTATTTGTCTCTTCCAGACTGAACTTTTGGGGAGGGGGTCATTGTTGTAATAATGAAATTCTAGAGTTTTAGCATTATTCTGCCTGCACATATAAATACTCAATATGTGTTTATCGAATTGCATTTCTGAAATAATACTTAACAATTGCATTAGTTAAACACTCTACTTGCATTAGTTGGTGTGAATATATTGTTAACTAGGGGATGAGTTGTGTAAGCAAATTTTATGGCTAGATGTTGAACCTTTAAACTACTTAATCCTGAAACTACTTAAAATGCTTATTAAATATACTTTTCTGTGCTTGTTATCATGCCTTCATGTATTTGATCTTTTCGATAATCTTGAAAGAGATTATTGTTTATCTTTATGGATTCAGACATGGAAGCTGAGAGTAACTTGCTCAGCTCTGATAGCTAATAAGTGAAAATTTATTACCTTTTTTTCAGACTACGATAACACATTAACTCAGAAGACATATTTGTCATCATGATAAACTTAGAAATGAAACAGAAAGGAGCATAGTGTAGAACCAAATTAATTTGGATTTAAGAAATGGCTGTGTGAAGGATTGCAGAAATCTGGTTAATAGGAACTCTGGTTAATTAAGCAAAAGGAGAGTGTGTTCTCATCTCTATTTTTTCTTTACACTAACATAAATAGCAGGTGTTATTTATTCTCTTTGTATTTTATCCTAAACAAAGGTGAAGTAGGGAAGTTTTTATATTGACTTTTTTTTCCTTAGACACTTATCTTTAGGCAACAGTCTTGTGTATGTATTACTTCAATAGAAATGCATTTTCAAAAAATGAAAATAAGAGCTAGAAATTAGAACAGGCTTTAGAACTAGAACTTACATAGTTTGCTTCATTTCAGAAATACTGATGTATCACATCATTAAAGTAACATGGCTGGGATCAGTTACTCAGGGACAGAGGCAGGCCCTAGAAATGATGCTCAATGATGCTTAGTTCTGTGCCTTTCATTTCATTCCACACAGATTTTTAACTCAGGCACATCTGGTGATAAATCTTAAGATACTTCAGAATAGCCTAGCATTATTTGCCCTGATAAGCCTAATAACGTGTGAATGGAACTACTTTTTGTCCAGCAAACAAAAGATACTGGAAAATGTAAGATATTATTGAATAATATTTCTTTCCCAAAATTTTAAGTTGCCATTGCCTGTGTAAAAGTTAGTGATCCATATTTATTATATATGTAGCTTTAGAAATCCTACCAAATTTGCTCTGCTATTTATTCTTTCTCCTTCCTGAAGACACAAGTATAGGGATTCCATATAGAACAGATTAGTACCTGGAAATTCCATCTCTTCTGTTAATCACCATTGCTAAAGTTCTCTTCTCTATCCATCACTTCCCAAAGTGTGTCATTCACGGGATTCCAAAATTATTAATGGTGTGTAGCTTATCCGCTTCTTCAGCTTACTAAAGTAGAGATAAATGCCTTCTTTATGAAATAGTTTTTCTTTCTTTCCATATGTTCTAAGTCTCCTTTCCTCAGTCTAAAATTATAGTCAGTATGCATGTACTCTTTCAGTTTTATGGGTATTTTGACTTAAAAAAATAATCTACAGTGTAATACATTCCTTTGCTTTACTTTTATTTTCTTCAACTACTTTGGCTCCCAATTTTGTGTTCTGACCCAAATTTAGTTGCTAAGAATTTAGAGAAGAATTTTTTACTTAGAAAAACGCAGGATCCCTAAACCCGTGTGTAAACACAGAGTGAGACTGGTACTGGGAAAAGATAATTGGTCCCTGGGAAAAAAGGCACAGGCTGGCCTCGGGCTCATCTCCTTTCACAGTGTCTGATGCAAATGGGTGGCAGGTGCCCCTCTTCTGTGGGTACAGACATCGAGAAGCTGGGAATTCAGGCTTGAATGAAGGTCAGATAAAATATATATGTGCTTATTTTTCCTGTTATACATACACACTATTCTAGTTCCCTTTTAGACTTTATAGTGGCTGAGCTACTTTAGTGTTAATATTGACTGTCCGCAAAAAAAAAAGAAAGAAAGAAAAGTGGGGGGGTTGGGAAGTTTTTTATCCATTTTGTGGAGTTGGAATTGTCCATACTCACACGGGAATAACCAGCATCTTCCTTCAGTATGCTCCCAAGAAAGTGTGCAGCTTTCTGGGGTACCCTGCTCCCTCGCTTCCAGTAAATTAAGTTCTTTCTAAATGCTCTATTACAGGAGGTTTTTCTGCAATACAAGTGAAAAATTCCTTACTCTTATGTGGTACAGAGCCCATTAACTAGCGCTGCTATGATTTGTACTTTATAGGCTTTCACTTTTTGGAAGTTTTACCTATATGTCTTACTGAGAATGAAGCTACTGTAGTTTTTCCAAAAACCAGAATTGTCATCTATGGGTTCTTACTTTCTTAATCTCCATCTCATTATCTTTGAATCATCCGTATGATTCATCCATATCCTCTTGCAATAGCAAGTCCTAGGTCTAGATGACATTTCTTAAAGCAGTTTCTGGGTACGTCTTCGGACTGTGTGAGCTGTAATTTTGACGCTTTAATAGACTCTTAATATAAACTTACCTTTGCTTTGTTTGGTGATTGAAAGGAAGGACCGGAAAAGTAAGGTAATTCAGGAAGAGGAGTCAAAATCACTAGAGGTATTTGTCTTGTGGAGAGAAAGCCTAAACTGCAGAGGAAGCGTGAGTCCGGGGTGGGGCAGAGGCAGTGAAACCAGGAAAGGAAATTGGGATTAAGAATAGTTAGGTGTAAACTGCAAAGCTCCTGGAGAAAACAGAGGCAGTAATCTTTTTGACATTAGCCATGGCAGCATTTTTCTAGATCTGTCTCCTTGGGCAAGGGAAACAAAAGCAAAATTAAACCGTTGGGACTATAGCACGGTAAAGCTTCTGTGCAGTGAAGGAAACCCATCAACAAAACAAAAAGGCAATATACTGAGTGGGGGAGAAGATATTTGCAACTGATATATCTGTTAAGGGATTAATATCCAAACTATCAAAGGAATATAGATAATACCAAAGAATGAATGATCTAATTAAAAAATGGGCAGAGCAGCTAAATAGTCATTTTTCCAAGGAACACCTTTGGATGGCCAACAGACACATGGAAGGATACCATGGAAGGATACTCAACATCACTCATCATAAGGGAAGTGTGAATCAAAACTACAGTGATGTATTGTAGAGTCAGACCAGGTAGAGTCAAAATGACAAGAAATAACAAGTGTCGGTGAGGATGGGAATAAAAAGGAACTGTCACGCACGGTTGGTGGGGATGCAGACTGGGGCAGCCACTATGGAAAACAGTGTGAAGGTTTCTCAAAAAATTAAAAATAGAACTGTCATATGATCTAGTGGTTCTAGTACTGGGTATTTACCCAAAGAGAATGAAAACACTAATCCCAAGACATACATGCAGCCCTGTTGTTATTGCAACATTATTTACAATATCCAAGGCGTGGAAGCTACCCAAGTGTCCACTGGTAGATCAATGGATAGAGAAGATGTGGTATATATGTACAATGTAATATTAGCTATTAAAAAAGAAAGATTTGTGACAAAATGGATGGACCTGGAGGATATTAGAATGAGTGAAATAAGCCAGACAGATAAATCAGAGAAAGACAGATACCATGTGATGGTACTTACATGTGGAATCTAAAACCAGAACAAGCCAACAAATAAAAAACAGAAACAGACCCATAAATACAAAGAACCACCTGACGGTTGCCAGAGGGGAGGGAGATGGAGGGGTGGGCAAAATAGATAAAGGAGATTGAGAAATACAGACTCCGGTTATCGAATGAATAGGTCACCCAGATAAAAGATACAGGATAGGGATTATAGACAATGGTGTTGTAATAGCATTGTATGGAGACAGACAGTGCAGCCGTAGCGAGCAGATGCATAGGGCAGCCTCCAGACTTGTCCAATCACTGTGTTGTGTACCTGAAACTAACATCGTGTGTCAGCTCTTCCTCAACTAAGAAAAAAATAAAAAATCAGCTGTAAGAAGAGAGCCCCGAGACTATATAGCATGCTGAATTTACCACAGTATCAGATGAAAGATTCTAATAAATACCAAAGCTCTAAAATAGTGATGTTCATTGAATATTTACTACATACCAGACACAAGGCAAAACATTTGATATGCTTCTTTTTTCCTGTAATGGAAGTGACCATGTAACTTACTGCTGTATTAAATGTATGTGGTTATATCAGGTAGGATAGACTAATTGTGCTTTTCGTGGCAAAGTATTTTAGCATTAGAAGTATAATATAAAAAAGTAAAATAAATAAAAAGTGTAATATAAAAGAAGTATGATATTAAAGAAAAGTAAAAGTAGTATAAACAGTGGCAGTGGAATCATTTAAAAAAAAGGTCTCATTAGATTATCCAATTCCAGTGACCTTAGCTGAGGAGATTTTTCACCAAACCTTGTACAAGTAGGAAGAACCAGACTTTTACCTGGGTCCAGTTGCCTGTTCTTACAAATCTTGGGATATAATCTAGAAGGACTTTTTGTAAGAGTGAAGTGATATAATAGGAGATTTCGGAAAGCAGGAGGCACCTGTATACTACTCTCATATCAATGTCTAGCTGCGATGTTTCTGTCAGTGTTGTGGACTGGATTTTCATGATGAAACTGCACCCCTCTCCCATTCCCTGCCACGAATTACTTTAATCCAACATAGTTTCTGAACTTTGCTGCCTATCAGCATCACCTGGGTTGGGTTAAAGGTACAAATCCAGGGTTCCAGTCCCTATTTATGGAGGACTTTTGAGAAAGGGGTCTATGAAGCTAACATTTTTAGCTAGTTCTGGGTGATTTTGTTATTGAGAGCTCGAGGTTTGGGAACACCCAATTTTTAAAGATAAAGTTTTTGGTGATCAATCTGTAGCTATATTGTGATATATAAAGCAAATTAATATGGAGAATTTGGTATAACTAAAGACTTATTAAATTTTCAATATAAACTACTCATTTCCAGGAGGATGCTCAAACCCAGTTTTTAATAAGTGACTATCTTTTAATCCTAATTATTAATATTATTTTTAATATTTTAATCTATTTAATATTTTAGTAATGTTTCTTTATATGAACCATTAACTGTAGAGAATAATTCCTATTAAATGACCATATTTTGAAAATTCAAGATGGCTTAGCTACATTAGATCTGAAGTATGTGGGAGAATTTAGCATTAGCAATATTTATGTAAACACTTAGATAATGTGCAGCTATTGGAATTCTTCCTTCTGGAATAATCTGGGTTCTGTCAGATACTTGTATGCAAATAAAGAGTCTAAAGAAACAGTAGGATCCCTGCATTTATGGATCAAGAAACTGAGTTTTATGCTTGACTGCAACTAAATGGATTTTGCATGTTGGACAAGTCTCATGTTTCCCAGGCTCAGGTTCCTTGTGTGTAATACAATCTGATGCCAGCCGTTCTCATGCTGATGTTATGGGAAAGCTGAGTTAGAAATTAGAAAGTAGGGAGAGAAAAGTTTAGTTAGGGGCACCTGGGTGGCTCAGTCCGTAAGTGTGTGCCTTTAGGTCAGGGCATGATCCCAGGGTCCTGGGATGCAGCCCCACATTGCACTCCTTGCTCGGCAGGGGGCCTGCTTCTCCCCCTCCCACTTACCCTGCTTATGTTCCTTCTCTCTCTGTCAAATAAATAAAATAAAATCTTAGAAAAGGAAAAGTTTAGTTAACTATGAGTTAAGGAAAACGCTTACCATTTGCATATAAACTTATTTCTTTAATCTTTAAAATTAAGAAATTTTTCTTTTTTAAGTGCTGCTTCCTCAGGTTTTTAATAGGCTGATTTGTAAGGTGAAGCTTAGGACCTAGAAAAATCCATACTCTCTGAACACCATTTAACAGCTCTTAGAATGGGGCCTTCTTAAAATTTGGTTTAGGAAACTCTGGATTCAGTATCTGAAATTATGTCTTCGTTTAATTTCTTTTTGTTTATCCGTGTGTGGTGTAACTTCTTCCTCTGGATTATTGTCAAGTGATGTCCAAGGTGTGACACTCTGACCAGGTGTGCACATTACTTGCTAAATTTTCTTGGTTGTGCTTTTATTTTCTGATCTGTCATTCATCTGGCCCTGTATTTAGATTTAATTTTAGGAGTTTATTACATCGAGAATTTCATTATATGTTATGCTCATTGATGTAAAAAGTTCAATTTTCAGTGTTCAGTGTTAATATCCCTTGGAAATACTGTGTCATGAGATTGTGAAAATTTTATCAATTGCTGACAAGATTTTTTAGATCAGTGACTGATTCAAACAAACATGTTGTTACTGACTTTTTTTTAGTATGACATGTATAATTTAAGATACTTGAGGGCATACAAGTAATAACAATTGAAATCATTGTATAATGCTATAATTTCATAATAGATTCAGATTTTGACATTTAATTCTTATGCTTTTGTAACTGAGTAGCTAATCAATTACAAGGAAGAACAAGATGAGTGACATCTTTTAGAAAGACAGTACTATGGCTTGAAGATAGAGCAGTATTTGAACTATTTTAAGTAGCCTTAACCTGATTGCTTTAAAGCAGTGATATTTTGATTGTTTTAAATTAAAAAACTTGCTTTTTAAAGAAATTTCTTTTACTATTCAATGATAAGTACTGTAATTTACAGTTTGAAATTATATAATTAGCTGGCAAAAGTGTAATTTAGTGAAAGTGGGTAATAAGTGTTGCCGTAAGCTTTGAGAAAGCCAATGAATTAAGGCAAACCTTGAAAGTATCACCATTGAATTTAAAAACTAGTGTTTTTTTCTCTCTTTAAAAAGCAGAAGCAGATAGCTTTAAATATTTACTGTAGCTTCAACTTCTATGTTAATTGCAGTTTCAAGTGGACGAATACAGTGACTTATTTTTAAGTCCAGTTAATATGTTAAGAATGATTAAAAATAAGGAAAAATGTCCTTTATGTTTACCTTCATTTTAACTTTCTTTTTTGTTCATTTCTTTGTGTAGAGTTAAGCTTCCATCTACTATCATACTCCTTCTGTCTGAAGAGCTTCCTTTAATATGTCTTTTAGGTCCACTGGTGATTAATTCTCCCAGCTTTTCTTCTTTTTGAAAAAACTCTTCATTTCACCTTCAGTTTTGAAAGCTATTTCTCCAAAATATAGATTCCTGCCTTTCCAGGTTTTTTGTTTTGGTTTGGTTTGTTTTCCCCTTTCAGTCTTTAAAAAAATGTCACTCTATTGTCTTCTGGTTTGATGGTTTCTGATGAGAAGTTTGCTATAGTTTTTAATCTTTGTTCTCCTATATGTAAACTGTTGCTACTACTACTTTCAATATTTTCCCATTATCTTTGATTTTTCATCATTTCACTATGATGTATCTAGGTAGTGTGTAGCTTATTTTTATTTTATTGTGTTTTGGTTATTTTGGCAAGTCTTTATCTTGCTTGAGATTCTCTTGGAGTCTTAGATTTGTGGTGTGATATCTTTCATTATTTTTATAATTTTTCAACCATCTCTTTTCAAATATTTTTCTTTTCCATTCTCTTTTTCTTCTCCCTCTGTGACTCCAATTACATGTGTGCTAAACCACTTGAAATTGTTGCATAGCTCTTAGATGGGTGATTCCTCTTTTCCCTTAATCTCCTTCTTTCCCTTATTCTCCTCCTTTTGTTCTATTCTTTTTTCTCTCATATTTTAGTTTGAATAATTTCTTTTGGTCCATCTTTAAGTTGACTGATTCTTTGCTTAACTGTGTCAGGTCTATTGGGGAGACCATTAACAGAATTTTTTATCTCAGATAATATGGTTTTTGTTGTTGACTTTTAAAAAAATGTCAAGCATTTCCATTTGACTTTTACTTGGAATTTCTATTTTTCTGCTAAAATTCCACATCTGTTCATGTGAGTTTTCTACCTTTCCCATGAAAGCCTTTAAAATGTAAATTATAGTAACTGTAAAGTCCCTTTCTGCTTGTTGTAAAGTCTAGGTCATTCCTCAATTTGGTTCTATTGATTGCTTTATTTCTTGACAGTGGATTGTTTTCTTTACCTTCATGCCATTTCCAATATGTTTATTATTTGGTTAAATTAAATTTATTTAAAAAAAATTCTTATGTGACAGTGAATTCTCTTGGGACCTCCTTTGACATTGTCCTTCTTGTTCAAGCTTCTCTTCCGCATTACATCAGCTACCCACTGTGCTCTGAAGAACCCGAGTTATTAGAATATATGCCATTGAAATCATTAACTAAACACTCAACATGGCAGCTCTTGCTAATATATGAAAGTACTGTATTAAATTAATTAATGTACCATAGTAAATATTTTCAGCTATGCAGGCCATATCTTTGTCATAACTACTCAGTTTTCCTTTTATAGCATGGAAGTAGCCATAGAGAGTCTGGATGAGTCTGACTATGTTTCAGTAAAGTTTTATGGACACTTAAATTCAAACTCTGTGTAATTTTGAGGTGTGAAATATAGTTCTTTTGATTTTTCAACCACTTGAAAATGTAGGAACCATTCTTAGTTCACAGACTTTACAGAAACAGGTAGTGGGCCAGCTACAGCTCATGGAGCCTACTTTGCTGACCTCTGATCTAGGGGACTTTTTCAAATTATAAGTGCATCATCTTCCTGAGACTCTAATAAGTCACCTAGGTGAGATGCATCCCCAAACTGAGACGTCACTGATATTGGAAACTAAGGGGAGTGATTTCCACACTTTTAGATTTGCTGGAATGAGAGCAAAGCTTGAGATAATCTAATGTGAACACAGACTATCTAAAGATACAATGTGGACCATTTTTATAAAGAAGGTAGAAATCATGAACAGCTTCAACAGAGAAGCAGGCTCTCCGTGGAGACCATCAGCTTAAAGATGGATCAGAAGAAATTATTCAAACTAAAATATGAGAGAAAAAAGAATAGAACCATGTCTTACTGGCATGGTATTTTCTGCTGGAGACTTTGAGTATGTCGAGCATACAGTAAGAGTTCAGCACCTGTTAATGATTTTAGTAGAAAGGTGAGATAGTCTCTAGAGGATTAAAAATACATTTAGTGTTGTTTGTCTAATGAGATGGTTTTGTTGTTTTTATGACTTTGGGATTTTTTCATAAGCATCTCTTCTGTAACTTTAGCATGGGGTAGTAATTCTAATTTCTATTCCATGTTGTGATTATTTGATAGAGTTGACGAAAGAGTTGTTCTTTAGGTCCTACCTCCAGAGATTACTTTAATTTAGGGTAGTTCTTGTGAGCAGCCTGGGTTGAGGAACTTTGGCCTAGTAGAGCACCTTCATTGATGAATTTTAGAATGAAAAACTACTTTTTTGAAGACAGTATGTTTGCAGCAAAATTAAAAAATATACACATTTCAGGCAGGTTCTAAAAAATATAAAGAATATATAAAATAATATCACCCATCTCTTATCTTTAAAAGATAGCCATTGTCAAGTTTTCTGTTTGTGCTTTTTTTCTGTACATAAACATTTTTTAGTGAATAGGATTGTACAGTATGTACCATTCTTTGACTTGTTTTTACCCAGTTAATACATTTTAGACATCTAGAGAAAACCATTTCTCATAAATAATTTTGCCCAAGGATTAAAAACAAAAGCACAGAAGATAATTTTTGAGCAACTTGGCAACGGGCGCTGATGAGAGATACAGATTGGGAGCAGGGCTATTCTAGGATTGTTTGGAGGCCGGGACACATCACAGTTCTCCGTGCAACAATTCAGGCAAAATTTGTTTACGGTGAAGATTCCATAATCTTTGAATAGGGAGAAATAACCAGAGGAGATGCACCCAAGAAGAAGGAATATTTCCTTCCAGTGAACTAAGGTGAGTGTATGGATGGCAGGCTTCAGAATTTTCTGCTTTGTGCATTGTATTTTTAAAATTTTGTGTTGCATCTTGTTTAGCATGCACCAAGTCTCCCTCTGGCCTGTCCTCCTCTCACCGTTGCTCAATTGCTGGAGGCTTGGATTAGGTGGGCTGTTGGCAGACAGGAACACTGGGCCTGTGGATGTCCACATCAGCTGTATGGCCTAGGCAGTTGAGGAGAAGGTGGTGGTATTCCATGCCTGTCCTCCTAACATCTGTCCTTCCTCTGGGGCTCTTGGACATCTGGTCTTGCTCTCCTCTTAGGATCCTGCAGTTCTCTTCACCTGAACTAACCCAGCAGGCTTCCTCTGTTTGCCAGTAGTGAGCAGGGCCTAAGACAGACTTGTTTATGCAGAGGAGATCAAGTTCTTCAGAAGCCCTATCCACGGACCAGGTTGCGTGCATCCATCAGGTAATTCACAAGCATAGTGATAACATGAGGCCTAAGTTAGCTATAGATATTCTCAGCAGAGTTCAGTTTTTCCAAGATAAATAATAACGATTTTTTAACAAAGACAGAAATATGAAAATAAATTTAAGTTTAGGTAGTTTGTGCTCAATCTGCTTAAGGGATAACCCTTGCCTGGTCACTAGAGGACTCTTCGAGGTTCTATTTTAGTTGTATAATTCTTTGATATCTTGGGGCTTCATAGAACATTAAATTTAAAATTTACATTTCCAAATGATCAGGCCAATTTATTGTTGAAGCCAATAACTATATAGTCAATAGACAAACACCATTATTTATAATGTCAAATAATTTCTCACTCATAGTCTTAAATATAGTTAATGCTTTCACCCTATTTGTATTTCAAGGACAACAAACAAAAGTGTTTTCTGGGGTAGATCTGGTAAGCTACCAGAGCTGGCTTGGCCTACGAGGCAGATGATTGTTTTCTTTCTTTTCTTTCTTTCATTTTATTTATTTGTTTGACAGACAGAGATCACAAGTAGGCAGAGGGGGGTGGGGGAAGCAGGCTCTCCGTGGAGCAGAGAGCCTGATGCAGGGCTAGGGCTCGATCCCAGGACCCTGAGATCATGGTCTGAGCTGAAGGTAGAGCCTTAACCCGCTGAGCCACCCAGGTGCCCCGATTATTTTCTTTCTCAAGAGTATCTGCCTGTTGCTATCGAACCCTTCTTGTCTCAGCGCCCCCCTGATGAAAATGCCTTCATGTTCCCTTATATTCCCTTATATTTCCAGTTTTTTAGGTTCACTTTGAAAAATTACATCTTTAAAGATAGAAATATCTTCTGAGCAGGTTAAGCCTTTTTGTCTTTAATGCATTTATTATAAATTGAAGCTATTTGTTTGGGATTGACAGCATGAAAACACTATTTTCCTGAAATCTGGAAAGGCA